>NC_090450.1:778129591-778754591 GCF_031143425.1 Pleurodeles waltl | reverse complement strand
GAACGAGCTGTAAGATGCTAAGCGTGTTGGTGCAGAGAACAGTAGACGGAACAGCTCTAGCTTTCTCAGGCTGGGTGTCGGCAAATGTTTGAGAAACTCATCTCCGACACCGCATCGCCCGTAAGCTAACCCAACCTGTGTAAATAATAAATTTGCGACATATTATACCCACAAAGGTTGTCCTAGCATTTATTATGTTGCATGCATGATATTGTGATAAACGCCAATTGCACAGCCACTAAGGCACTAGGGATAGCAGCGCTATGTGGCTGACCACTTCGCACGTAGGGCGACAATAAGGGGGACAGCTTCTTAGCGTCACTCCCCTGTTAGAGGGACAAATGGCCAGGAGGGGCCTCCGTACTTAGGGAGGGTGGTCCACCCCTTGTTTATGGCCCCCTAAAGGTGTGAGGTGGGAGGAGTGAGGCCAGGACGTCCTTTTAAGGGGTGACCTCGCAGGGCTGGGCCTCTTTTGGCATAAGGCGAGCAACCTCCCACCCACCCCTACGACATGGCAAACAAGAAGCTCATGCATACATAGATGAACAGATGGTCACATATGTGAAAGAGGTGTATAAAACATGAATTTCTCTACAGGAACCTCAAGAAGCGTAGCAAAGCAGAGTTGCAGGGCGATCCTAAAGCTTTATAAATGATTAAAAGGCCTCCAGATGGTGATTCCTGGACCCAAAAGCTATTCCTCAGGCTACTTGGACAGTTGGAATCCTGAGCAACTGTGGAGACTGGCCGGGGTCTCGCTCTGACTTGTCAGGAACATGACAAATTGATAAAGTGGTAAACCACAATAAAGGAACGAGCTTTAAGATGCTAAGCGTGTTGGTGCAGAGAACACCAGACGGAACAGCTCTAGCTTTCTCAGGATGGGTGTCGGCCAATGTTTAAGAAACTCATCTCCGACACTGGGATCGCCCGTAAACTAACCCAACCTGTGTAAATAATAAACTTGCAACATATTATACCCCCAAAGGTTGTCCTAGCATTTATCATGTTGCATGCATGATATTGTGATAAACGCCAATTGCACACCCACTAAGGGACTAGGGGTAGCAGCGCTATGCCTGTGCCTCTGGCTGACCCTGTTGTGTCAATCCGCCCTACTCTCTCTCTCCCACCAGCCGGTTTGTCACTAGTCTATAATTCATCAGACCTACCTGGATGGCTTCGATGGAAAGTGTGCAGAGTCCCTGAGGCTGGAGACAGGAAGAATACACAGCTATCAGCCAGCAGCGCTCTCCGTCCACGCCACCGCCACAGGCCTCCGCCTCTAAAACCTAGCGCCGCGAAGAAGGATTCCTCAAGTATCCCGGCGCGCAATTCCGCTTCACGGCAGTGATCCAGAGAACCCGCACACCCAAAGTTCAGAAAACCATGCCAGGATGAAAGCGTTAAACAAAACGTAAACATAGAAGAGAAGGGATGTCCGAATATTTTCCAAACTCCACATAAACACACGCGTTACAAAGTGGAGGCAGGAACAGTGCTTTGAATGGGCCGGTACTCTCCGGTACTGAGTACCAGCACTTTTTTATTTTGAGAGGGAGAGTACCGGCATATCTCAAGAAAAACGTAATACTTATACTCAGAGAGTACCAGCACTTCTCAGAAACAAGCAGGTACTCTATTACAGAGTACCTGCACTTCTATTTTTCAATTTAAAGCACTGGGCAGGAATGTGCAACTATGAGTGAGAATGTGCAAGTAGATGGTGGCAGGTGTAAAAGCAGTCTAAATGTGGTGTAGGGTGGCTGGAGTAAATACAGGGCGATCAAGTGTGGTATTCAGACACTAGGAGTGAAGTAGGCACAAGGGGCGTGTTTGTTCGGTGTAAATCTGAAGTACATTGTGAATGTAGTGTCAATACAGGGTGACTTTGGCAAACATAGTTTAACTGATACAAGTGCAGTATGAATGTGCTGTAAATAAAGGCAACCCTTTTAGGGCTAGTCCAGGCCTCTGAAAATCAAATCACCCTATAACAAAGTGCCTTGAAGTGAATGTGTTCAGCAGTGCCAAGAAGTGTGGGTGCTGAACTCCACAGCCACTCCGTGTAATCTCTGTTTTGGGATTTCCCAACTATGGTGTGTGCTGGGACAGGGTAAAGAAACACTCTTGAAGGTAGGATCTAATCCAAGAATTGAGGACTACTAAAGGGGAAGGCATTGATGCAGCCGCCTCCTCCAGTGACCCAATCTTATCACCCTTGTTGCTCTGCTTTCTGGCACAGCCACCTCTCCTAAGACCACGGGAGAGCCCTTTGCTATCGCCCTGCTTGGCCTGGCAGAGGCACCAGCTTTTATCCTGGATGATAGGGGAAAGTACATTCACCTGATCTGATAAGGGTGCTGTGTAAGAGGCCATAGCCCAGCCTATGGGAATAAAGGCGGTCATTATGAACATGGTGGGAAAGAACAGAATCCCGCCGTTGGCGGCGAATGGAAACCCACCATATAATGATTGAAAAACCCAACCAGCCAAAAATTCCCAGACCACCACTCCCTGCCAGGACCCTGTCGGCAGAAATCCCAGCACACCCCACCCCACCCCACCCTGCCACTGCCAAGCACACCCACATCCTGCACTCCAAATAATGATGCACAAATCACCTCAGCGGACAATGGAGTCCAGGGAACCCACAGAAATATGTAGACACCGGAATCTAGCCTTCAGGAGACCTATAGTATGCTCTATCACCCTCCTAGCACGTCCATGGGCCTCATTGTATTTCCTCTCTGCATCCGTACTGGGATTCCTCACTGGTGTCAGGAGCCAAGGCAAGTTTGGATAGCCAGAATTACCTAGAAAATGGTTCAATACAGAGTCGTCATTCTATTATCCCTTAGTCAGACAGGCTGTTTTTCTGTAATGTGTCAGTTAGTGACAGGCAAACTTACCTGATCCACCCTCTGTCCTCTTGTAGTTGTTCCATCTTCTGTGGCACATTACTGTTTCTCAACACAAATGAATCATGGATTTAACCTGGAAACATGGCATTCACATGGGACATGTACTGGTCTGCAGTACACACCAATTGGATGTTCATGGAATGAAAGTTCTGCCTGTTTCTGTACACCTGTTCACTCACTCTTGGGGGGATGATGGGTATGTGTGTGTGCCATCGATGGCACCAATGACATGTGGAATGCTTGCAAAGGCATAGAAGTCAGACTTGATGGCAGGGAGGTCAGCACTTTGGGGGAATTGCACATAGGATTGCAGATGTTGTACAAATGCATTCAGAAATCTTGTCAGTACCTGGCTGAACATTGGCTGTGAGAAACCCATGCCCACTGTTACTTGAAAAGAGCCTATGGCCAGGAACTGGAGTGCGGAGAGCACCTGCACCTCAGTTGGAATGGCATGCTGATTACAATTTCCTGGAGTTAGTGCAGGATCCAGTAATGCACATAGGTCCTTAATAGTTGCATGTGTGAGTCTGTAAGTGATAATGATCTGACGCTGCACCATGGTCCCCATATCCACAAGTGGTCTGTACACCGATGGCGCCCTTCCTCGCCACAAGTGTCGGTACCTATGAGGGGTTACAAAAAGGAGTGATGTGCACACATACATATGCAAAATATGAAGAATACATGCACTGCATTGTTCATAGTAGTGTCTGTACAATAACTGCTACCTGACAGATGTACATGTACATCACTAGCAGAGAACAGAGTAATTCATGTGTGCTAATATACGGAATGGATAGAGGCCTAGGTGCTTTATTTGTCTAGTAGGCCCTGCATTGTGAGTAGTAAGAATTTCAAGATGTGTAGGTGATGGCAAAATGTCTGCCACGAGCGGCAAGTGGACACAACTGCAACAAGTGCACATATTGGATAGGCGTATCACCCACACACCTGACACACATCCAGAACCCCATAAAACCCCCCCAGACACACCCCACAATCCCTTGCAACGAAACCAGGACCAGAATACGGAGAGCACTAGAGCCAGGCAGTGAATGCCAGCATACAGGACACGCATATTGACCCACACAGGAGCACCCATACTCCGTCCCCAGTCCCGACGCCATCCACCACACTAACCATGTCCCCCCCAAAAATCCACGCTTCACCAAAAGGGAGCTAAGGACCATGGTGGTCGAGATCCTGAAGGTGGAGCCACAAATATTCGGGTCTGAGGAACAGCAAACACCCATCGCGCGGAGATTGGAGCTGTGGCAGACCATTGTCAACAGGGTGAATGCAGTGGGACACCATCCACGCACCAGGGACGACATCCGGAAGAGATGGAACGACCTGCGGGGGAAGGTCAGGGACATGGCATCTACGCACCACATTGCAGTGCAGAAGACTGGGCGAGGACCGCCACCAACACCACCCGACTACACCGACTGGGAGGAGAAGGTACTCGCCATCCTGCACCCAGAGGGACTCACTGGACTCACTGGAGGAATGGACTCGGGTAAGTCATCTACAATTACCCCATATACAACACATCTGCAATGCATGTGCCACCCCACCTACACCTACCTCGACCTACACCCTACCCAGCCATTACCCACCACATCCACCACCCGGCATCACCTACAACCCACTAACAGGCCCACATCACTCCTGCTGTGCACAGCCACCCACCCCTGCACGTACCCACAATGGAATAATACCCCCCACCACAATGCAATCCCACCACTGCCACTAAATGTAATGTCCACCTCACAAGAGCACCCTGGAAGGCCACTGAAAGTAACACCAGCACAAAATAGCCCAGTTCTGTACACCTCCAACCTTCAGGCATATGTAACAGACATGTCTATGTCCCCCAACAGGCACAACCTCTCATGCAACCCTAATGGAGGGGACAAGGAGTGCCACCGCCCTCCAGGGAGACAGAGGCACATCACAAGACCTTGGTGAAGGATCCCTGGACACTGATGAGCAGACAGGCCCCTCACACAGTCCTGGATTCTCATCTTGCAGCAGCCACACCCAGAAAACCACTGCACCCTACACCCAGTCAAGACCAGCAGCCCAGGTGAGGCATACCCACACCAGTGTACCCAGGGCACAGACTGGTGGAACACAGCTACAGAGGCCACAGTCTCCCACCCCCAACATGCAGGAAAGAGAGGGCCCCAGTACAAGTGGCACGTCAAGACCTGCGCAGGGGACACAGGCCCAGGGGGCTAGGGCAAGCTCAAGTGTCCCAGTGTGTCAGGGGGTACGGCACCAGATGGATGCAGCAGCCCAGGACGTTATTGCAGAGGTATTGGGGGCCTATCAACAGCCCGAAGACAGGTTGGCACAGATTGTGTCCACCCTGGAGCAAAGTCAGAGGATGCAGCTGGAACAACACCAACAGGCCATGGAGCAGTGGAAAGAGCACAATGCCACAATGGCCACCATTGCTGGAGCACTGCTGCAGTTGGTAAACAAACAGTCTGACACCCACACCGGACAAGAGGCCCCCACAACAGCCCTGGACAACCAGCAACAGATGCCCCAAGCAGCAGAAACAGCACAGGAAATACCCTCCCAGGAATCACAAGGGCCAACCATGCCACCCCAAGAAGCTTCACAGAAGGCGTCCAAACGTAGTCTTAGGCCAAGATGTGGCACTGGAAACCCAGCTAAGAACAATCCCCACTCCAACAATTGACACTGCTACTAATGCAAAGCAACCATCCCACCCATTCACCAACAGCACTTAGCTGAGGGCAAATTGAAGTACTATTCCACAAAATGGAACCATCTAAGACATCCAACAGGGCTGCCACCAAGTAGGTTTTGAGGACACTCAACCCTTATGACTCCCATCAGTGTATATAGCACAATTCACTCTATTCTACCAATAAAACACATTTCACACCTGTAACACTGTCCTCTGTCCTCAATGTCGAACAAAGTGGAGTATGGATGCAACTGGCAGAGAACAACTTTATTGTCAATTTGTGCTTGATGGTGGTGCTGTGTGTTTTAAATTAGGCAAGGAGGGAATGCATGTATTGTCTGTCAGTACCATGCAGAAGTGGTCTATGTATTGCCTATCATGCCCAATTCCCCCTATATGACAGAGCACACTGACAGTATCAGCCACTAACCCCAATGACAGGCTTAAGTCCCACACAGTTATTGGAAGTAGAGTTGTATCAGTTGGTTCCTGGAATGTACATCTACCCCTTCCTCATCCTCACCATCACTCTCCTCACCTCTCTGAGGTAGTTGATCAGGACCTATAGCACCCTCCACCTCCAAAAGGGGGATAGAATGTCTCACTGCCACTTTGTGCAGCATGCAGCAGGCCAACACTATTCTACACACCTTATCAGGCCCTTAGGCCAGGGAACCCCCAGAAATATGTAGACAAAGGAATCTAGCCTTCAGGAGACCTATAGTATGCTCTATCACCCTCCTAGTACGTCCATGGGCCTCATTGTATTTCCTCTCTGCATCCGTCTGGGATTCCTCACTGGTGTCAGGAGCCAACGCAAGTTTGGATAGCCAGAATCACCTAGAAAATGGTTCAATACAGAGTCGTCATTCTAATGTCCCTTAGTCAGACAGGCTGGTTTTCTGCAATGTGTCAGTTAGTGACATGCAAACTTACCTGATCCACCCTCCGTCCTCTTGTAGTTGTTCCATCTTTTGTGGCACACTACTGTTCCTCAACACAAATGAATCATGGACTGAACCCGAAAACATGGCATTCACATGGGAAATGTACTGGTCTGCAGTACACACCAATTGGATGTTCATGGAATGAAAGTTCTTCCTGTTTCTGTACACCTGTTCACTCACTCTTGGGGGATGATGGGTATGTGTGTGTGCCATCGATGGCACCTATGACATGGGGAATGTTTGCAAAGGCATAGACGTTAGACTTGATGGCAGGGAGGTCAGCACTTTGGGGGAATTGCACATAGGATTGCAGATGTTGTACAAATGCATTCAGAAATCTTGTCAGTACCTGGCTGAACATTGGCTGTGAGAAACCCATGCACACTGTCACTTGAAAAGAGCCTGTGGCCAGGAACTGGAGTGCGGAGAGCACCTGCACCTCAGTTGGAATGGCATGCTGATTACGATTTCCTGGAGTTAGTGCAGGATCCAGTAATGCACATAGGTCCTGAATAGTTGCATGTGTGAGTCTGTAAGTGATAATGATCTGACCCTCTACCATGGTTCCCATATCCACAAGTGGTCTGTACACCGATGGTGCCCTTCCTCGCCACAAGGGTCGGTAGCTACGAGGGGTTACAAAAAGGACCGATGTGCACACATACATATGCAAAATGTGAAGAATACATGCACTGCATTGTTCATAGTAGTGTCTGTACAATAACTGCTACCTGACAGATGTACATGTACATCACTAGTAGAGAACAGAGTAATTCATGTGTGCTACTATACGGAATGGATAGAGGCCTAGGTGCTTCATGTGGCGAGTAGGCCCTGCATTGTGAGTAGTAAGAATTTCATGATGCGTAGGTGATGGCACAATGTCTGCCATGAGCGACAAGTGGACACAACAGCAACAAGTGCACACATTGGATAGGCGTATCACACACACACCTGACACACATCCAGAACCCCATAAAACCCCCCCAGACACACCCCACAATCCCTTGCAACGAAACCAGGACCAGAAGTCGGAGAGCACCAGAGCCAGACAGTGAACGCCAGCATACAGGACACGCATATCGACCCACACAGGAGCATCCATACTCCATCCCCAGTTCCAACGCCATCCACCACACTCACCATGTCCCCCCAAAAATCCACGCTTCACCAAAAGGGAGCTAAGGACCATGGTGGTCGAGATCCTGAAGGTGGAGCCACAAATATTCAGGTCCGAGGTGCAGCACACACCCATCGCGTGGAGATTGGAACTGTAGCAGACCATTGTCAACAGGGTGAATGCAGTGGGACACCATCCACGCACCAGGGACGACATCCGGAAGAGATGGAACGACCTGCGGGGGAAGGTCAGGGACATGGCATCTACGCACCACATTGCAGTGCAGAAGACTGGGCGAGGACCGCCACCAACACCACCTGACTACACCAACTGGGAGGAGAAGGTACTCGCCATCCTACACCCAGAGGGACTCACTGGACTCACTGGAGGAATGGACTCGGGTAAGTCATCTACAATTACCCCATATACAACTCATCTGCAATGCATGCGCCACCCCACCCCACCCACACCTACCTCGACCTATACCCTACCCAGCCATTACCCACCACATCCACCACCCGGCATCACCTACAACCCACTAACAGGCCCACATCACTCCTGCTGTGCACAGCCACCCACCCCTGCACGTACCCACAATGGAATAATACCTACCACCACAATGCAACCCACCACTGCCACTAAATGCAATGTCCACCTCACAAGGGCACCTTGGAAGGCCACTGAAAGTAACACCAGCACAAAATAGCCCAGTTCTGTACACCTCAAACCTTCAGGCATATGTAACAGACATGTCTATGTCCCCCAACAGGCACCACCACCCATGCAACCCTAATGGAGGGGACCAGGAGTGCCACAGCCCTCCAGGGAGACAGAGGCACATCACAAGATCTTGGCGAAGGATCCCTGGACACTGATGAGCAGACAGGCCCCTCACACAGTCCTGGATTCTCACCTTGCAGCAACCCCACCCAGAAAACCACTGCACCCTAACACCCAGTCAAGACCAGCAGCCCAGGTGAGGCATACCTACACCAGTGTACCCAGGGCACAGACTGGTAGAACACAGCTACAGAGGCCACAGTATCCCACTCCCAACATGCAGGAAAGCGAGGGCCCCAGTACAAGTGGCACGTCAAGACCTGCGCAGGGGACACAGGCCCAGGGGGCTAGGGCAAGTTCAGGTGTCCCAGTGGGTCAGGGGGTACGGCACCGGATGGATGAAGCAGCCCAGGACGTTATTGCAGAGGTATTGGGGGCCTATCAACAGCCCGAAGACAGGTTGGCACAGATTGTGTCCACCCTGGAGCAAAGTCAGAGGATGCAGCTGGAACAACACCAACAGGCCATGGAACAGTGGAAAGAGCACAATGCCACAATGGCCACCATTGCTGGAGCACTGCTGCAGTTGGTAAACAAACAGTCTGACACCCACACCGGACAAGAGGCCCCCACAACAGCCCTGGACAACCAGCAACAGATGCCCCAAGCAGCAGAAACTGCACAGGAAATACCCTCCCAGGAATCACAAGGGCCAACCATGCCACCCCAAGAAGCTCCACAGCAGGCGTCCAAACGTAGTCTTAGGCCAAGATATGGCCCTGGAAACAAGCTAAGAAGAAGCCCCCCTCCAACAATTGACACTGCTACTAATGCAAAGCAACCATCCCACCCATTCACCAACAACACTTAGCTGAGGACAAATTGAAGTACTATTCCACAAAATGGACTCATCTAAGACATCCAACAGGGCTGCCACCAAGTAGGTTTTGAGTACACCCAACCCTTATGACTCCCATCAGTGTATATAGCACAATTCACTCTATTCTACCAATAAAACACATTTCACACCTGTAACACTGTCCTCTGTCTTCAATGTCGAACAAAGTGGAGTATGGATGCAACTGGCAGAGAACAACTTTATTGTCAATTTGTGCTTGATGGTGGTGCTGTGTGTTTTAAATTAGGCAAGGAGGGAATGCATGTATTTTCTGTCAGTACCATGCAGAAGTGGTCCATGTATCGCCTATCATGACCAATCCCCCCTATATGACAGAGCACACTGAAAGTATCAGTCACTAACCCCAATGACAGGCTTAAGTCCCACACAGTTATTGGAAGTAGAGTTTTATCAGTTGGTTCCTGGAATTGACATCTTCCCCTTCCTCATCCTCACCATCACTCTCCTCACCTCTCTGAGGTAGCTGATCAGGACCTATAGCACCCTCCACCTCCAAAAGGGGGATAGAATGTCTCACTGCCACGTTGAGCAACATGCAGCAGGCCAACACTATTCTACACACCTTATCAGGCCCATAGGCCAGGGAACCCCCAGAAATATGTAGACACCGGAATCTAGCCTTCAGGAGACCTATAGTATGCTCTGTCACCCTCCTAGTACATCCATGGGCCTCATTGTATTTCCTCTCTGCATCCGTCCTGGGATTCCTCACTGGTGTCAGGAGCCAACGCACGTTTGGATAGCCAGAATCACCTAGAAAATGGTTCAATACAGAGTCGTCATTCTAATGTCCCTTAGTCAGACAGGCTGGTTTTCTGCAATGTGTCAATTAGTGACAGGCAAACTTACCTGATCCACCCTCTGTCCTCTTGTAGTTGTTCCATCTTCTGTGGCACACTACTGTTCCTCAACACAAATGAATCATGGACTGAACCCGGAAACATGGCATTCACATGGGAAATGTACTGGTCTGCAGTACACACCAATTGGATGTTCATGGAATGAAAATTCTTCCTGTTTCTGTACACCTGTTCACTCACTCTTGGGGGGATGATGGGTGTTTTTTTGTGCCATCGATGGCACCTATGACATGGAGAATGTGTGCAAAGGCATAGAAGTCAGACTTGATGGCAGGAAGGTCAGCACTTTGGGGGAATCGCACATAGGATTGCAGATGTTGTACAAATGCATTCAGAAAGCTTGTCAGTACCTGGCTGAACATTGGCTGTGAGAAACCCATGCCCACTGTTACTTGAAAAGAGCCTCTGGCCAGGAAATGGAGTGCAGAGAGCACCTGCACCTCAGTTGGAGTGGCATGCTGATTACGATTTCCTGGCGTTAGTGCAGGATCCAGTAATGCACATAGGTCCTGAATAGTTACATATGTGAGTCTGTAATTGATAATGATCTTACACTGCACCATGGTCCCCATATCCACAAGTGGTCTGTACACCGATGGCGCCCTTCCTCGCCACAAGGGTCGGTACCTACGAGGGGTTACAAAAAGGAGTGATGTGCACACATACATAGGGAAAATGTGAAGAATACATGCACTGCATTGTTCATAGTAGTGTCTGTACAATAACTGCTACCTGACAGATGTACATGTACATCACTAGTAGAGAACAGAGTAATTCATGTGTGCTACTATACGGAATGGATAGAGGCCTAGGTGCCTCATGTGGCTAGTTGGCCCTGCATTGTGAGTAGTAAGAATTTCAAGATGCGTAGGTGATGGCAAAATGTCTGCCCACTGTAGTTCTGCCCTTCGTTGTAGAAGTGACCTAATACCGCTGGCAGTTGACATCACAGCCAACGGCGATGTTGAACGCTGTTTGCACCCTCACTGGCTAACATGGATGCCAGTGGGGAATCCTGGCATATCATGATCGCCAGCGGCGGTGACAGTGCATACCGCCGTGGAATGTACGCGCGTTCATCATCGTTTGATCACTTGACTCCCTGATCTTGTGCGGACAGGTACTCCACTCTGTGTACTGCTGTGGCCTGCCTCTGGCTATGGATGTTCCATGTGGTGCAGTGGAAAGGGCCCCAGCCTTCACCCAGGAAGAACTGGAGAAGCAAGTGGAAGGGGTC
Source organism: Pleurodeles waltl (assembly GCF_031143425.1). Lineage (NCBI taxonomy): Eukaryota > Metazoa > Chordata > Amphibia > Caudata > Salamandridae > Pleurodeles > Pleurodeles waltl. The sequence continues at coordinate 778,743,076 of NC_090450.1, read as the reverse complement.
CTTCCCCTGTACGGCAGACTCTACCGACGGCCAGAGGTACAGGTGAGTCTGGGTTTGGGGGGCACTGTGTGAGTAATGGATGGTGTGGATTGCACATATGTGTGCTCCTCTGAGCCTGGATGGGCCATGGTGCATGGAATGCTGCGTGCCACTGTCCTGCATGTCTGGGAGTACTGTCAGTCCTATGTGTCACCCTTCTAGGTCAGTGCCCACCAGAAGAGGGCACATTGGCATGCCATCGCCGAGGAGGTATGGACCCTGAGGGTCTACAACCAGCGGCGCACCCACTGTCGGAAGAGGTGGGAGGACCTGCGGTGCGGGCGCAAAAGATCAGTGAGGCCCAGCTGGGGAAGTCCTCCCAACGTGGAAGGGGTGCCAGTCGGGAACTGACGCCCCCCATGCAATGGATCCTGGTGGTGGCGTACCCAGATCTGGATGGGCGCTTGAAGGCTGCACAGCAGTCACAAGGGAGTGAGTAATCACTGACCATACTTCAGTCTGGAAGGATGACTGTGTGTGCGAAGGCCTCATGCTGCTTAGAGCAGGGAATTTGACGTGTCCATCTACTGTATGTTCCCCAAAGGGTGTAGAGGTGTCCCTGTCAGGTTTCACCTACCTGAGCTCCAAAAGTATTTCAGGGGATGGTTGTAGATCAGTATTCTGGTCAGTAGTCAGGGGCATGGCCATGGGCATAGTGCACGGTGCTGCCTGTTGGGTGTGTTTGCTGGGTGGGTGTATGTCTGGCCATTGTGTATCAGCATTCAGCTATTTACAAGTGCTTCTCCAGTTTTGTGTCCCCATCCCTGTTCTCTTGTGTTGGTTTGGTACAGCATCAACATCAGATGAGGGAGCTGAGGCATTGGCAAGTGGGGAAGCAGCGGCCCATGGATCCTCCAAGGCAGAGACAACGGACACCCAGGGGACCAGTGGGAGGGAGGGTGAGGGGACTTCCACGGGGAGGCTACTACCACAGGAGGTAGTGACTCTGAGATCTACTCCGATGGGGGTCCTCCGGCGGTGGCAGACCCTAGTGCACACACCACTACCGTGAGATCTTCCACCACCACCCAAACCGAGTTGCCCGTGCCCGCCCACCCAGAAAGGTGGGCATCTCCTTCGCCCCAGGCACCTCCTCCCCCACCCCAGTCAGCCCTGCTGCCCTCAAAGAGGAGGCTATTGACCTCCTGAAAACCATCTCTGTAGGGCAGACAACCATTGTCAATGCCATACAGGGTCTGGCATCAGAGGTGCAGCAGACCAATGCCTATCTGGATGAAATTCATGGTGCTGTGTCTGCCCTACAGAGATCTTTTCAGGCTCTGGCCTCCTCTCAGACGGCAGCCAGTTTCCCTGCCCATTCCATCCCCCCTCCAACCTCCTCTACCCCTTCCAGCACTCCACTCCCTTCACCTGTCCAAAGCACACAGTCAGACCCGCTTACAGGCACATCAACACCCTCCCACCTCCCCTTCTGTGAGGTGCCTGGATCCCCATATGGTGCCCTGTTTGGTGTAGTACCAAGCACTTGTGGGAGTCAGGTGTGGCCATTTGTGGCCCAGGACAATATACAATTTATGGACTGGCCATTGGCCCTGTTAGCACAGTTTGGCCCAGTGAGCTAATAATTAAAGTTTCTGTGTGGCCTGTGTTTGGGCTGCACGCAGTTACACCATGGTGTTTGTTTTGATTTTTAATGGGCGTGGGGCTATTGTATGTACTATGGTCAAGTTGCAGTGGCCTTCGGTCGGGTACATACCTCTGGGTGTGGGATGTCTGACTTGTGCTGCTGGGAAGGGTTGGGGGGGCGTTGCAGTGTGGTGGGTGGGTATGTAACTGTAATCTTTCCTTCCTTGTGTCGTAGGTTGCGGTACTTACCGTCGTCGTCTTCGTCGGCGGTCTCGGTCGTGTATGTATATGGCAAGGAGCAGGGCTGGCATGATGAGCAGCTCTCTGTCCATGGCTGCACGTTCTGTGGAACTCCGGTGAATTTTTCCTTATATTTGGTTCTGGCTTTGTGTAGCGGTGGTTCCCATCCCGGAACTGGCTGCAGAATGGTGGTTCATAATTTGATGGGCGAGTTGGGCCTTTCCGACGGCCTGTGGGTGGACTCTGCCGTCGTCGGCGGGACTCCTTTCCTGACGGTGGGTGGTTCACGGGATGCGTGTGTTTCGGTTGGATCATTATTTGGCGGTCCGGACCGCTCCTCTGCTGGCGGTTTTTACCGCCACCGCCGGCGTAGCGGAACGGACCGCCGACTTTAATGAACAAAGAGTGGGATTTTAGGTGTTATTCTCTTCATAATGTATTGAAGTTTGCAATAATCGTATAAAACCTGCGTCAAATGTTCTTGCTAAAGTCTATTTTGACACCTTTACTCATCCTTAGTAAGAAACTGAATTACTCTGATGTCATTTGCTATTACACTGTAGCAGTTAAAATAAACGAAAGGACTAGTTTATTCACAGGTTACCACACATTCTACCAATGGTGACGTTTTGAAAGCAACTTAGTTAAACTGCTTGAACACAATTTTTTGCATGAATTACAAAGTACCTATTAGCATGATCAACTTTCCAGTGCACATATCACATTATGCTACATCTTGCAACTAGAGGATATCTTTCATAAGAAGCAACAAGAGGTCAAGAATATAAAAAGAAGATTGAATGCAGAGTGATGTTCTGTCAGAGTGTGTGTGATGATACGTGCAATAAACTAAATACTACTGTCTGTAACAAGCATTGGCAAAGCTAATAGCTTTTTCCTGTATTATGGGGCATGCAGTACTATTTAGGTCGAGCATAGCAGTGCGCAAGCGCTGCTTTTCCGACGTGTTGTTATCTATTTGGGCTTTTAACCATGCCCACCTCACGCCCATCATTATCGCTTGTTCGTGGGCTTGCTCTTTAAAAAAATCCTTTGTTATCATTGGTAAATGCTTTACATTTGTCCCTCCTTGGGGAAGTTTGGTTACCGCCTTGGACATCGGCCCTAATATATGGCCAAATGCACTTTTCCCAATACGTGTGCAAGCATATTTATTTTTCCTTTTGTATCGCTCCTTCGTGCTCATGACGTCCATCGCATTTTGGATCTGCTCACTTATGTGAAACTCTTTTACTTTTTATTTTCAATTTATGTGGCAAGAACAGACAGGTTAGGAGTTTACAACCCTAATAGCTCTAACTCAAGAAAAGGAGAGACCCATTGTTTGTGTTCTGAATGGTGAGAGTGTGTCGGAAGCTGCAAATTTAGTAACAGAGCATGTTTTATTTTGCGACTGTGGTAATATTATTGCAATTGAATTGACATTCTGCAACATTTTGTTAATCTACATAATACTCCAGTGGATTGTCTTCAAGCGCATTTGTTTTGCACATATATTCCCCCAACCTACATTGACTTCACAGGATATCAACTATAATGAGAGCCTGTCAATGAGTTTACAATTCGAAAGCCAACCTTATTTCTCATTTTAACTAGCAGGTTTTTGTACACAGACATTATAATGATTCCACAGTTCACTGCTGTTAATGAATTTGTATAACGCTTTCGTAGCTCCGAATGTCAGGTTAGTTATGTCCTAATATGCTCTTTAGTATTGCGTCACATACCTATTGGCAGGAGAGGGGTTCAAAGTGCTTGTCTTGAGAAACCTAATCAGCTCTCAAGACAGAGCGCCTCAGAGGTAAGAGGGTGATCCTGCAAGTGAGACCAAGGTTAGTGGACACTCCAGTCCATGCTAAGTTCCATCCACTTTAGTATTGTAATTATTACTAGCCTGTAAGGAGCTCCACTGCCCTGAAAACACATCAGCTAATACCATTATTATTTATTCCAATAAATGAGTCCTTCCCTTGATTGGAAACAAGTTACTAATGCATATGCTTCTTCAGGTAATTAGTTTCATGAACATTTCGGGAAAAAAGAGGAATCCTACCCCACACTCTGGGAATTCTAGGAAACTTAACCCATTTCATTACACTCAACCATCCTACTATATGCCCCTTTCTTCTTGGATTTCCTCTTCCAAGAGTCATCCGCCTCCAGTGTCGCTCTCACTTTATATCACTACTGCTCTTATTCATTTAAACACCTTGCTGTCACCTACTGCTTATCCTCCTGCTTGCTGCCCAAATTACATATCGCCCAATCCTCGCATCACCCTTCCTCAATTAAATGATGTACAACCCCTTACGTACAAAGGGATCTACTTGCCTTTTGCTCCCCTTATCTTTGGAACCCCTGAGCTGTGTTCAGGAATACACTCCCTGTCCCCTCAGAGTCACAGCCATTATAGAGACATGAATTGATTTAAGGATACCATGGTGCCACTCAATCTCACACTGACTGAGCCACCTTCTCTAACTTTCCCCGTGCTTTCTGAAGAGGCATGGTGTTGGCAGGACTAGCATTTAAAACATAAAGCTGGTCTTAAGTCCAAGGCGCCAACCTCCAGAGAGGCGCTGGGCTCCCTGCAGCTGTCTCCCTACTACAAATGCCCCCAAAAAAGTGTTTAAACTCTTTTTTCTGAAGGATGCTGTTGCCCTTGTCTCCTTTTTGTTTACTTTTCTTTCTGTATTACTCCTTAATTTTGCCCTTCCCCCCACCTTTCTCCTACTCCTCCCAAATGTTCAATACACAGACAATTAATGATAAAGACTAGGAAGGTGTGCCAAATTTGGTCTCTCCCAGGGTGCTCTCTCAGCAAAGATCAACTCTTGGTGTTGGCATCCTTCTAAGTAGGACTCTCACCATCGCAAGAGCTCGCCCAGTTGGCTCATTTCCCCTCCACACATCTTTAACACCAGTGTTTATATTGTAGCAGAATATCACTCTTGTGCATTTTTCTGCTAATTTTTCCAAACCTAGATGCCATCCTGACTTCATTGCCATGCACCATTTCCCTTATATACTTGTTAATGTGAACAACCATTAGCAGTATATGTTCCTTGGACTCCACTTGTACTTGTTTACCTTAATATTTCTGACTCCTTTCCCTCCCACCATTGGTCCTGCCCATCGCAGATCATGCCTTAACACACATAAATATTTTGCACCCACCTCTGAGACCCCGATCTACCTATGGAAGCATTCAAGGAATGCCATTGGAGATCTCCCTGACTAAATTCACAGCCGCTTCTGTCCCTCTTGCTTACTTCTTCATTCACCATTTACTCCATAATAGTTAAAAAACTATCACTTTCACCTTCGCACCTTTACCATAATAGCTTATCATCAAAAGCCGTGTGTGGTGTCTCAGTGGGTAATGCATCCACTTCAGGAACCTGTGTGCGAGTCATGGTCACAGGTTCCAATCTCGGAGCTTCCACTCAACATTTTATCCATCAGAGGTGAAAAAAATGAGTACCATTGAATTGGGTCACAATCAACAGCTATTATTTCAGCATCAAGGAACTCAAGTTTGAGTATGTTCTTTACAAATACATGTTATGTAAACCTTGGGTCACTCTTCACATCCTCTTGATAAAGAGGCAAATTGGCATACTTCTTTGCAAGTAGCAAAAACCCGTCCCCTTATGTTGTAAGGGCATTGAAGGTCTACCTATACCTGCTAAATCAGCTCTCACTACAGTTACATCCTAGTCCAAAATATCATCTCTTTCCTGAATTCTCATCCCTCCTTCTAATAAGCACTGTAACTTTGCTTTTCTCCTTCCTAAGCCTTGACTGACTCCAGACTGTCTGCTATCCACTTTACGGCGTTGCAGGGCATTACTTTTACAAAACATTGTTGCTCATAACTGAGCCTGTGATAGTCCTAGGACAATGGGACCACGTTCACAAAATTCATCACCATGTGTTTTTCTGTTTAGGTCATCTCTGGGTCCCAGCACTAGGTTAGTGGGGACTCCATAGTAATAACCTCTCCCACCTGTCAGTGTATTTAAGCTCTCACGGCTGGAACTGTTGTTTTACAGCTGGGAGAAGCTTGTGTTTTAAGGGCCTTGTTTGAAATATCATTGCTATAGAGCTGCTACCCCTGAAATTGTGTAATGCCTTACGCCCTCTATGGCTAAATATATGGTTACAGTGCATTCCTTTCAGTAATTTTCTTTTTTTGTGGTTATGCATATAGTTTCATAACTATGTTTCTTACAAATGTTATTTTCATTGTAGTGTCCTCTAGCAGCTGTCCTAAGCATTGCAGTCATAGCACCATACTAAAATATTAATGGCACTGAAACTTTCCCCATAATGCTTTGCAGGCATTCCTTTTACAAAACATTTTTGCTCATAACCCAGCCTGTGGTGGTCCTAGGACAATGGGACCACCTTCAAAAAGCTCTTTCTGTCTACATCATCTCTGGGTCCCCACACTAGGTTAGTGGGGATCCCAAAATAATAACTCCTCCCACCATTTAGTGCTTTTAAGCTTTCTCATCGCTAGAACTTTCGTTTTACACCTGGGAGAGGTTTTGTTCTAAAAAGCCTTGTTTGCTTTAAGCTAATCAGCCCTAAAAACACCCTGTAGGGACTAAGTACATGGTTACAACGCTTTACTTTCTCTTGTTATTTCATGTGGCTATACCCTGGGGCTAACAATATGGTTACATGACCATGTTTCTTATGAAATATATTTTTGTTATGGTGCCCTCTAGCGGCTGTTTTGAGCATTCCAGTCTAATGTCTAAAGTTTATTTCAGATATTATTGTAGATGTTTTAATAAGCTCTCCTTATTATAACATGACCATGATCCAGACCAACTTAACATCCTTATTACAATATGACTGTTTGAACACTCTTGATATGTTTGGGTGAGCCTTCTAGTTTATTTCTCCTCTGTGGCTGTCTTGTGTCTTGGTAAATGGAAGTGCTTTAGTTATATGCACGGCCACTAGAATTATATGGTAGAAAAGCCAAATGAAGCAGTGGTAACCAATTTATGTGGCAAGCAAATTCCAGTTATGAATTTACAATGCCAATAGCTCTAACTCAAGCAAATGCAAGACCTATTGCATTGCAAATGCTTGTTTCATTTTCAATCTATTTTTGTCATCAGCAAGTTTTTCTATTGTCTGGCAACTCTGGGAGGGAAACAATTTTCTCATGTATGTCGATGATATAGTACTCCCCCATATAACTGCAGTCAGCATAAATGGGAAATTAGCTGCTGGTGGAAAAAAGTTTCACACACATTTATTAGCTAATAATGCTAAAAACATTTATTTTGCTTTAACAATGAATCGCCAAAACAAAAAGAGAAAATGGTTTTAGGTGGGTGTGCCCCTAGAATGCTTTTTTGAAATAGCATTTCTACAATCTTTATCCTCGGCAGACCGTGAGCAAAAGCAAATTGCTGACGCAATATCTATCAACGCAAACCCTCCAAGAAGTTCCCTTGATACTGTAGAATGTCATTACCTTATTCGGGTTCTAGGTGGGGGAACTCCCTGATGGAAGCGCCCTGATTTTGTTTCTTTCCAAGATGGACTTTAAAAAAAATGAGTTGTTGTGAAGACCGAAACACGGAGCCAGCAGGTAAGCTAATTTATCCTTTCTTTATTCAGTAAAGTGGGTAACAATACAGGAGCAATGTCAGAACAGCTCCACTCCTCAACCACCGCCCAACGGCCCCTGTGCGTCTTGTGTAGTAGATCGAATGTCCCTTCCATTCGACATTCGATCTCCGCACCACACATCTTCTCCCCTTATCAAAACAACAACAAAAACAAAATAGAACACTATATATACAATATACTAAAAATGGGAATACCAAATAGATAATAGGGAATAGTACATAACACATATACCTATATATATTTTTTTAAACTGAATACATCACAACTATTTATTACTTTCCCTTTACAATTCAATGAAACGCCTTGGCAATTTCCTTTCTCTCTGACTTTTAAGAAGGCTATCATACTATTCTCACAATTCCTGGATTGACTTCCTTCACCCCCATCCGACCGCACCTCCTCAGACCACAATATAGAACCATCTCCCCACAAGTATCCACTCTCTTCATTTTGATCATTACACACCATTTCCTGAGGAATGCTACTTGCTTTAAACAAACTTACATGCCGCAAATTATGTACTCTTCCATCCTCAAGTTGAACAGCACCATTCAGTACCTTCACAACTCTCATAGGGTGTAACCATCTAGCATTCCCTTTATTTATTAACCCATGATTTTTCACACGTACATACTGTCCAACAACCAACCTTGGCATAGTTTTTCCGCTGTTGATTTTTTTTAACACTTTATTTTGATGCTCTTTCACCCATTCTCTTACAGAACTAAAATCTAACCCATCAGAACTTCCTTGTTTTCTGTTCTTCAACCACCAAGGAATTAACTTAGAAGACGGCTTCCAACCCCTCAATAACTCAAAAGGTGTTTTGCCAGTGACTCAATGTGGTATAATTCTGCAAGATAACAATATATTTTGGATGGCCTCCTTTTAAGACAAATTAGATCCCAAGGCTAATTGTATAGCTTCCTTGATTACCTTGTTAAACCTTTCAACTTGACCATTGCCCTCAGGATGGTACAACAATACCCTCACATGATTTACACCACAACCCTTCAAAAAGGAACTCATCTAATCAGAAGTAAGTTATCCGAATCAATAGTTTCAGGAATACCTTCCCCCGCAAATACATCCTTTAAAAATTCCATAACTGTATCAGTAGTTATGTTGCCAACCATACGAACTTCTGGCCATTTGGGAAAATAATCAACTAGGACAATTGCATACTCTTCCTTAGCAGGTAAGTTAACAAAAGGACCCATAAAATCGATCACAATCTTGTGCCACGGGCCATCCGGTAAATCAACCATCTGTAGTAGCACCACTAAAGGTTTACGGACTTATCACTCAACACACATTTACTACACTCTCTTACCCAATGGTGCACCATACTATCTAACCCTGGCCACCAAAAGATTTCTTTATTCTTCCTCCTGGTGCTTTCCATGCCACCATGGCCTTCATGCCCCAACCTAACAATGGTGTCACGCATACCATAGGGAGGCACAGTTTTATCACCTCTTAATATGATGTCTTTTGACACAGACACTTCCTCTTTAACCTTCCAGTATGTACTACACTTGCCTCACAAATTCTGTTCCGATGGCCATCCCCTCACAATAAACTCCTTCACTTTCAACAAAACTTCATCCTTCTGCATTTCTCTCATCCACACACATTCAGATAATGCACCATCCACATTCCCATTTTGCAGGAACATCACATTATTGTGAGTGAATGCAACATCATACTCACCATCATCAAATTCTTCAACACTACTATGAGACAGTTGTAAATGAGATAACCCATCTGCCAGACAATTACTCTTTCCTGGAAGATGCACAATTTCAAAGTGATACATTTGTAATTTAGAAGCCAACCTTGCCAACCTAGGAGTAAGGTTCTTTCCCTCACCCGTACTCAAAATATTAACCAGAGGTTTGTGATCCATTCAAAGTTAAAATTTTCGTCCCCTTTTATACATTCTAAACCATTGCACAGCCAAAGTAGCAGTTAATAACTCTTTCTCAATTGCACAATAGTTCCTCTCTGCTTGAGACAAGGTATGAGGTGCATATGCGACCACCCATGTATCTCCTTTCCTTCTTTAAGACAAAACTGCCCCAATACCATATGCAGAAGCGTCCACTGCTATAGTACATTCAGCAGTTTCATCGAACGTTTTGAGACAAGACACATTAACAATTTCTTCCTTTATGGTTGCAACCTCCTTGATATGTATCTCCTTCCAGCAGAACGTCGCATTTTTCCTCAGCAAGGCATGGAGGTTCTCCACTTTGGATGCAACGTTTTCCACAAAACGAGAATCAAACTCTGCTAGGCCTAAACATGATAACAATTCTTCCTTGTACCTTGGTTCTGGAGCCTCACTAATAGCTTTGCCATGACTAATCTTAGGTCGAATACCATCCTTAGAAATTATATGACCTAAATATTCTACGTGGCTCTCACCAAATTTGCACTTTTGATCATTAACAGTTAGTCCATAGTCATTCGATGCTTACAATACTGCCTTTAAATTTCTATCATGCCCAATTCTGTCACATCCATATACTAAAATATCATCTTGGAATTCCTTTACCCCCCTTAACATTCGAAAGTACTCCCTCTGAAAAACTGCAGATGCACTAGCCAATCCAAATGGCATCCTTTTATACTGGAACATTCCTTCTGATGTAATAAATGCTGTACAATGTTTGGACTCAGGACTCAAATGTATCTGATGATACGCACTTGCCAAGTCGATTGTTGAAAATACTGTAGCATCTCCAATAGACAACATCAGTTCCTGCAAATTTGGCAAGGGAAATACATCTATCCAAATTGCATCAATGAGTGCTCGCAGGCCAACACACAACATGAGGTCCCCACTAGATTTTACCAAAATTACAATTGGAGAACCCAATCTGCGCACTCAATTGGTTCGATAATATCTTTATCACACAAGTCCTTTAATATTTCCTTTAATTTCCCTCTATAATTTAAGGGAACTTTTCTCAACTTCTGCCTTACAGGAATAGCATTCTCCTTTAAAACAATTGTATGTTGGAAGGTTTTGATACTCCCCAACCGACTGCTAAACACGGTAGGAAACATCTCCTTTACATCACAATACAAATCATTCTGCATTGTATCTTTATTTACAGTGTACACTGGTGGACTGACACTCTTTGCTACAAGAATTTCCCCTGAACACTTCTTTTCAGCATATTCGATTTCTGCCTCCATTTTTCCTACGATTGCAATTTTATGACCAGAATAGCTACAAGGACTGGTTCTTGTCTCTTGTAAATTCCTCCCAGGCCATAACTGATTAAATAGTGATTTGCCTATTATAGTGTACCATGCACACAAGTCCACCATGACTTCTACTCGTGAACCATCAATATTTACATAGCACTTGGGAAATTGAAGATCTCTTCCCTTAATGTTTCAACTTTGAATGCTTAAAACCATATTCTGCATTCCTTCCTCAAACTCATTGTCATCCACATTCTCCACAAAACAACTCACTTTTTTCTCAAAACTTCTGCACACTCGTGCAAAATGTCCTTTTTTTTTACATTCACTACAAATTTTCGCAATTGCCGGACAACCACTAAAATTTGCAAAATGCGAGCTGGCACCGCATCTAAAACACAATTTTGTGTTGTTAATCATACCAGATTTGTTAACCCCACAGCCAGAACGGGAAACCATTTTTTTCTTCCTTTCCTTGCAGTCCCTGTCTTTGCTTATAGTACACACGGTGTCATTATCTTTAACTTCCTTCCTCATAGTGTGCATGCAATCTTCAGTAATCTCAATGCTCCTTGCTACTTCAACAGCTGTTTTTAAAGATATTTCCCCTAAAGACCAAAGTTTCTCCTGTATTTTTTTAGATTTAGGGGGTCATTACAACTTTGGCCAGTGGCATGGGCAGTGCAGGGGCCTCAAGGGGCCCAGCGACTCCCTTTTCTGACAGCCTTTTCATGGCGGTTCTTACCGCCATGAAAAGGCTGGCGGGAGGGGGACTTGTAATCCCCTGGTCAGCGCTGCAAGCAGCGCTGCCCAGGAGGATTACTCCCGCTGGCACGAAAGTGTCGGGAATCCGCCGGTCCCGGTGGTGCGACTGCGATGCTTCTGCCGTGGTCGTAATCCCCCCTGGAAGCACCCCCAGCCTGTTGGCGGTGCTTCCTCCAAAACAGGGTTGTAATGACCCCCTTAGTCTTCATTAACAATTGGTCCCTTAAAACTTGATCATATGTCATATGATCAAAAGCACAAGTAACCGCTAAACCCCTCAACACTGCCATATATTGGTCAATGGACTCATCAGCCTTCTTTTCCCTGGAATACATAAATTTTCCGGCCATTCCTATCCCGTAACTGTTGTAAAGCATATTTGTACACATCTTCCCCATGCACATTATCTACAGGTGGCAAATTTTTAAATTCCCTTAATCCAACAGCCCCCAAACGATGTTTAAGCAATGACAGATGCCTATAAGGTGAACATTCGCCTTCTTCCAACGCATCTACGTAGGCCTCAAATAAATCCAACCACAATTCCCACTGAATAGGTGGATATCCTGGTTCATTTAAAAAAGATGGCGGAGGCTTAATACTAGACATTCTTCAATTAATAATCTCCATTGTTAATGTATGCAAGTATACGTGTAGAAACCAACTAAATTCCAATAAATACTCAATGTGGTTGAACAATACCAGCGCAAAATGCCTTAAGTGCAAAATGTCTCTAAATAAACATAAATGTGTCTTCCTACTCCTCTTCCTTCATTAAATTAAAACAAACACACAAAAAAAAAGTAGAAGTCCAAAAATGGAGTCCAGCCAAGGTAAATCCCGGCAACTTCAACTAACACAGGTGTGCTAGTCACCGTTGTACAGATAAATGTTCCTCTATAATTGTCACTGTTGTATAAACAAACGTTTCCTCTACAATTATAGGCACAAGGTGTGCCTATCATTGTTTTCTGCAATACAGAATCAAAGAACTTCCAACCTTCTCCAAGATGGCAGCCACACACTACGTAGCGTGCTTTCTACAGGAATTTGGGCACACTGCAACCCATTATTCCTTGGATATTTGCAGTTTCAGTTCCAACGGTAATGATCAGAAAACATTGCCAAAATACTCCTCATGAACCTCACTTGCCATTATAAACGCTCCTCAATCATCGTAGACAGCAGCACAATACTGGGCCCAGCAACACGATCACAGAAAATGACCATGCGATCGTTATCTCACGATCGACATCGCTCCTGCCCGCCTCGTCGCCACTGTGAAGACTGAAACACGGAGCCAGCAGGTAAGCTAATTTATCCTTTCTTTTATTCAGTAAAGCGGGTAACAATACAGGAGCAATATCAGAACGGCTCCACTCCTCAACCGCCACCCAACGGCCCCCGCACGTCATGTGTAGTAGATCGAATGTCTCTTCCATTTGACATTCGATCTACGCACCACAGTTGTGAAGCATCATTGGCTCACACCTACGGAGCTGAAAACCCTTCCAGCATACACTCCATACCTAAATTAGAAACTTCTCACACCAGCATAGTGGTCTCACTCAACTTGAGAGGAGGAACTTGTTTCTTAAACTTCTTCGCAAGAAAGGTGGGCACTGAGGAGCATAACAAGTGGTACATATAACACTTTGGCCATTTTTATACTTTTTGATGCAAAACTGTGCGAATGCAGTTTTGCGCCAAAAAGTATAGCGCCAGCTTGCGTCATTCCAGAGCTCAAGCCGGGCACCAAATTTATGGAATTTCTCAAGCCGGCGCAAAGGGTGGGCTAGTGTCTGGGTAAATGACGTTAGCCGAGTGGGGGTGGCGGTATGGGAGAAAGGGGTTTTGCACCCAAAAATGATGCTAGGCTGGTTAGAGGCAAAAAAAATGCCTTTAACCAGCCTAGCGTCATTTCCTGATGCAAAACCATCCATATCACATGACTCCTGTCTTATAAAAGACAGGTTGTCATGCCCACCACCCCAATGGCCAGCACAGGGGACAAGGGTCCCCTGGGCATGGCCATTGCACCCAGTGTCATGTAGGAGGGTTCATTTCAGGGCCCCCAATGGCACTTAAAAAAAAAATCTTAAAATATTTACCTCTACTTATGTGGGATGGGGTCCCCCCATCTTGTGGTGTCCCTCGGGTGTGGGCGAGGGTGTTCCTGGGGCTTGCGGTGCCCCCCTGGGTCTCTTTCCATGGTGTTTGACAATGGAAATGGGTCCACAGGTCCTCTAATGCCTGCCCTGACCCAGGCGTAAAATAATGGCGCTAAGCAGGCTTAGCGCCATTATTTAGGCCCGCCTCCTCCCATGAACCTTTTTTGCACTGGAGGATAAATAAGGCGCTAGGGGCTTTGAGGCATTTTTTGGACGGGAATGATACCTTGCATCTCATTGACTCAAGGTGGTTTTTACACATCCAAAAAAAGACTTTTATTCCAATATTTTGACGCTAGATGGGTCTACCATCATAATATAAATATGAAGTTAAGTTTGCACTGAATTTGCATTAAAAAAAATGACTGAATATACTGTAATCTGGCTGTGTTTGGACAAAATTTCAGGAAAAAATTTGTGATACAAAAATATCATGCCAAGAACAACGAGATGTCAAAAATATCTCTGACAGGAATATCAAAGGCAAAAATATCATTTTAATTGTTGTTTTTCATATCCTAAAAAATATTGATGTAGGGAAAATATTTTGGTATGTGATATAATTTTTAAGTGTAATTATATGTAATTTACTGCAGTGTGTTTTGTTCTATAAGTTTAACAATTTTTTGATTAGTGCTTTTAGTAAGAAAATGTATTAATAAAGAAATTGTTGAAATTTGTGTTTTTAGTTGTATTATGTACAAAAATAATGGATTTAATTTTTTTTAGCAGCATGATATTGGAATTTTAGAGGCAGATTTTTGAAAAGTGGATATTTTTTAATTATGTAATTCATATTCAAATTTACAGTGTAAAATCTATAAATATTATTTTGTCGCAGTAGACATTTTTAGACATGCTAATTTTAATTAATTATGTGCTATTTATAATGCAGTAAAAATATTTATTGTAAATAATAAAATAAATAAATACAAAATGTAATTTTAAATATATTTAAACTTTACATTTATGCTGTAGTTTTTAAAACATAAAAAGTACATTTTTTAAAAGTATTATAAGTAAAAAAGTAATTACATTTATAGTTCAAAAAGTGGTGTTATTTTTTCAATTTTATGATTGTTAATTTTAGATTATGATTTTTTTAACGTTACTAAGTTTAGGAATGGTAATTAATAATACATTTAATGTGAGCAAATTCAGAGTGTTGCTGGGTTTGAAGGGTGCCCTATATAGGAGCTGCTCTCCATCTAAACTTGGGAACTATCCAGAGGTTTCTGCTTTTTTTTTTGCATTATTCATGCGGCACTCTGAACCTGAAAATGTATTGTTTTTACTTATACTGGGTGCTCCCTTATGCAAAGCAAAGCTAAACCTTGCTGAAAAGCTGTAATGATAGCAAAACACCTGTCAGGGGTTGCATTTATTCATTCCAGGTTGGATTGGATGGTATTTTACCTATTAAAAGCTGTAATACTGTGCTGGACTGGCAAAAGGCTTTTGTCATTTAACAACTCAGCATGGATGGCGCAGTGCTAATTCTCAGCTCAAAAACTTTGCTGTAGAAATGGCAAAAGACTTTGGGCTGATTATGAGAGTGGCGATCTGATCGCCAGAACTCATATACGGCAGTGGGGAGGCAGCCGTCAAGCTGGGGGCCTCGCCACCATCAAATTATGATGGTTCCACTGGGCTGACGTGGAAACAGGGCAGCTGCATTGGCCTTGGCTCCCTCAGGGAACCAAGGCCAATGCTGTCACACACAGCACCCTCAGCAGAAAGTGCACATTCCGAGAGTGCTGACAGGGTGGGCCTTGCACTGGCCACAACATGGTCGTGGGAAGTACAGGGGCCCCCCTGTGTCCCCAACTCTGCCTTGCCACTAGCCTTTTCATGCCAGGGACCCTACTAATACAAGGCTGGTTGAAAGGAAATTTGTGACCATCACGGCAGTGCCGAACTCTGCACCATCGTGACTGACCATGACCTTCACCACTGCCAACCTGTCGGTATCACTGATCCTGATTGTGGTGGCGGTAATCTGGTGGTTGGACCACCAAGATTGCAGTGGCCAGACCCCCACCACGAGTTTTTCGATCTTAGGACAGCCAAACTTGTAATTAGGCTCTTTGACCTTTTCTAGCTCAGTATGGATGGCATTGTGCTAATCCACTGCTAAGAAACCTTGCCAGAAAGGCAGACACTTAACATGAGCAAATTTAGAGTGTCCCTGGTGTTGCAGGGTGCTCTAAATAGGAGCTGCTCTCCACCTAACCTTGGGAACTACCTAGAGTTCTCTGCTTCTATTTTACATGGTTTCTGCAGCACTCTAATCCTGGAAGTATATTGTTTTGTTTTGTACTAGGTGCTCTCTTGTGTTTGGAAAAAGCTAAACCACTCTGAAGAACTATAATGATAGTGAATCACATGTCAGGGTTACTTTAATTGATTCCAGGTTGGCTTAGATGGTATTTTACTTATCCAAAGTTGTAATACTGATCAACAGCTCAGCATGGATGACACTGTGCTCATCCTATGTTTAAAGACTTTGCTGTAGAAATGGCAAAATACTTTGGGGCATATTTAATGAGTTTGGCGCTGCACACAATGCAGCACCTCTTTTCGTGCACCCCTTAGTGCTCCCTAACACCACCATTTGTGTACTGCATTTAAAATATGGTGCACAATGGCGGTAGTTAGGGGACTAGTGTCAGAATTTTTTACGCTAGTCCTGCGTTTGCATGATTAATGTCCAAAATGTTGATGCTAATCCTGCAAAGCAGCCAGAGGCCCATTGTGAACAATGGAAGCCTCCTTCCTCTGAGCAGGCATTAATAGTGCCCATAACACAATTTTTTGGGCCCTCTGACAGGGAAACACCTCCTTTGCACACATTATGCCTGTCGCAGGCATTATGTAGCGCAAAGGGTTACAAAGTGGCGCAATACATGCATTGCACCACTTTGTAAATATGACGCTGCATTTTTATGTCTTCTAACGCCACATTAGCGTAAAAAAAAGACACTAATGTGGTGTTAGAATGACGCTTGAGGCTCTTAAATATGCCTCTTTGTGCCTTATTACAGGTTTGGTGGTTGAACCTCCAGACCGCCCTATTACGAGTTATCCAGGCAGGACTGCTGACCGCCAACCAAAAAAGCCAGACAGCCAGCGGCGCTGTGGCCTGCAAATAGGCAGTCCAACGTTTGTCTATTCACACCCTATTGCACTTCCCCTGTTTAGTAAGTCACTGTCACCCTTTTTTTGTTCCACCATGTCACGTTCCAAAAATCCCCTTTTTTTTAAAGATGAGTTAAGAATCATGTTGAATGAAATCATAAGATTAGAGTCACAATTGTTTTAAGCACAAGTTCAGCATACTCCTCTCTGTAGGAAAATTGGACAGGATCGTTGACAGAGTGAATGCTGTAGGCACCACCTTGCACACAAGGGAAGAAATCATGAAGAGGTAGAATGACCTCAGGGGCAAGGTCTGTTCCCTGGCCTCCAGGCACCAGCTGCAGCCCAAGAAGACTGGCGGTGGCCCTCCCAGTGCCCCATTACATCTCTTTTCCTGGGAGGAGGAGAAGGTTTTGGTCATCCTGCAACCTGAGAGCTTGACTGGAATACCTTGGGGAATGGATTCTGGTAAATCACAACACAAAAATGTAGCCAAAATATTGTTATGAATGCTCGTAGCTCACCTTATGCCTCATTTACGGTTACTCCACTCATCAGCCCAGTGTTCACCTGTCCCAAGACCTATACTTGGCAACTCACAATTGAAGTGTACTCACATTGGGAGATGCCATTTGTATAGTGTGTATAGTACAGGGACCAACATGACTGCAACTCCCAACAGACACTGTTCCTATAACTCCAAACACCAGACCAGTGTGACTTTTCCAATGGGTAGATAACATTACTCAAGTGTCTGTAGTATAGGCACTGACATGACTACAACTCCCCGCAGGCACTACTCCTGTAACTACAAATGCTAGTACATTTCTCACATGCTACAATATATCTATTAGTGAACTCCCAATTGCATTGTACTCACCTGAAGGGAGGTTACCATTTGTAGTGTGTGTAGTAGAGGGAGGGTCATGACTGCTAAGGCCAGGAGGCTCTGTCTCTGTTACTTCACTCGCCAGTCCAGTGTCCTCTTCTCCAGAGACTCCTGTTTGGTAACTCACACATGAAGTGTACTCACCTGGGGGGCAATATTTGTATAGTGTGTGTAGTACAGAGACTGACATGACTGCAACTCCCAGGAGGCTCTGTTACTATCACTCCAACCACTAATCCAGTGTTCTCCTCTTCTAATATCCTTGTTTGTTAACTCACAAATTAAGTGTATTCACCTGGAGAGATGACTTTTATCAAGTGTATGAAGTCGAGGGAGTGATGTAGGAGGCTGGCCTGGTTTGCAGTGGGTACCTTGGGTACTTATACCTTATACCAGGTCCAGTTATCCCTTATTAGTGAAGTAGTAGTGTTCTAGCAGCTTAGGGCGATAAAGGTAGCTATAGCAAAGCAGCTTAGGCTGAACTAGGAGACATGCAAAGCTCATGCAATACCACTTATAGTTACACAGTACTTTTACACAAGTAAAGACAATACTCAGTGTTACCAAAAATAAAGGCAGTTATTTGGGTGACACAGTACCAAAAATATCTTAGAGACAATACTCCTTCTGGAGGTAAGTATTATACACAATATATACACTAAACACAAAAATTAGACAAGTAATTAGTCATAGGACAGTGCAAACAATAGGAAATGCTATAGAATACAATGGGAGAAAATAGGTCTGGGGGCAACACAAACCATATACTAAGAAAGTAGAATGCAAATGACAAATTCCCCCCTAGACAAGTGTAGTGTGTGCAGAATCACTGGTAGAGTAAGAATACAGTAAAGGTAAGTAAATGACCCCACCCCAGAGCCTAGAAAAGCAAGATAAAGTACTACAAGTTTCCTTAGGACACACTACACCTCGTGATTGGAATTTTGCAGTAACCAACCAAGTCTGCAAACAACAACTGCTGGATTCCTGGACCTGAAGACCTGCAAAGGAAGGGGACCAAGTCCAGAAGTCGAAAGAAGTTCCAGGAAGGGCAGGAGCCCCTGCCAACCCAGTAGAGGGAGCAAAAGAAGAGTTCCCGTATGGACGAAGACTGCAGGAATGCACCCTAGGAAGACGCCAGCAGGTTCCTGTGTGATGCACAGGATGTCCCACGATGTGAAAATGGATGCAGATGTGATTTCGTGTTGGAAGTCGCCAACAAGCCTTGGTTACGACAAAAGTGCATTTTGCGTCAAAATGGAGCTGGCTGGGCCCAGGAGGGACCTGGGGGCCTCAACTCTGTGTGAGGGGGAAGAGGAGGCGCTCTGCAATTGAGAGATCCCTCAGGATACCAGGCAGCACCCACGGGAGACCCAGGACACGTGGACAAAGGAGGTGCAAAACACAGTTAGTGCAGCACAACAAAGGAATGTCCCATACCGCTGGAGAACTACTCAGGGGGACTGGGCCAGGCTGTCCATCAAGGAATTTTGCAAATAGTGCACAGAGGCCTCAGGAGGTGAAGAAGATGCAGTACACAGGGGTACCGTCACTCTCAGGGAAAGGCATGGTCTTACCTCCTCCAAATTGCTTCAGCAGGACCTGAGGACAGTCTATGTCAATGGGGTCTACCCTCTGTGTCCTTAGGAGCACGCTCTTCACTGTGAGAGGAGTCCAAGGGTACCGGTCGTCGTCTTGGAAGGTGCCTGCGTGAGCAGGGGAGTGACTCCATCACCCCAAGGGAGATTTTTTCGGTCCTTCTGGTGCAGGATGAAGATAGTGAGTCCTCAGAGTGTGCACACCATGGAAACTGTTGCAGTTGCTGGCTGGAGCTGAAGTTGCTGAGGAAACGTATCCCTTGTGGATACTTTGTTGCTGTTACAGCGGTTCCTGGAGCAGGCTGCGGTTGATCTGAGGTCAAAGGATGAAATAGTAGTTGCAGAGGATTCCTGAAGGAAACTTGCAAGCAGAATCTGAAGAGAACCCAGAGGAGAGACCCTAAATAGCCCTGAGAGAGGGATTGGCTACTTTATCAGGTAAGCACCTATCAGGAGGAGTCTCTGATGTCTAGAGGCTGGGGGAGGCTACCCCTTCTCAGCATGTAACACCTATTTCCAAAGGTAGAGGGTGTAACACCCTGCTCTCAGAGAAAATGCTTTGTTCTGCCTTCCTGGGACTGAGCTGCTCAGACCCCAGGAGGGCAGAACCCAGTTTGTGACGTGGCAGCAGCTGTTGCTGCAGTGCAAGCCTCAGAGAGCTGGTTTGGCAGTACTGGGGGTCCATGGTGGAGCCTCCAGGATGTAAGGAATGGCTCCCCCACACCAGATTTGGAATGGGGGGACAATTCCATGATCTTAGACATGTTACATGGACATATTTGGAGTTACCATTGTGAAGCTACATATAGGTATTGACCTATATCTAGTGCATGTGTGTAGTGACGTCCCCACACTCACAAAGTCCCGGGAAATGGCCCTGAATTATGTGGGGGCACCTTTGCTAGTGCAAGGGTGCCCTCACACTTAGTAACTTTGACCTAACTTTCAGCAAGTGAAGGTTAGACATACAGGTGACATAAGTTACTTAAGTGCAGTGAAAATGGCTGAGAAATAACATGTACATTATTTCACGCAGGCTGCAATGGCAGGCCTATGCAAGTGTTTGTCTGAGCTACTTATGGGTGGCAAAAAAAATGCTGAAGCCCATATGGATCTTCTAGAACCCCAAATGCCCTGGGTACCTAGGTACCATATACTAGGGACTTATAAGGGGGGTCCAGTGTGCCAATTGAAATTGGTAAATGAAGTCACTAGCCTATAGTGACAAATTTAAAAGCAGAGAGAGCATAAGCACTGAGATTCTGGTCAGCAGAGCCTCAGTGACGCAGTCAAGCACTATACAGACACACATATTAGGCCATAAACTATGAGCACTGGGGTTCTGACTAGCAAGATCCCAGTGAGACAGGCAAACACATACTGACAGGTAAAAATGGGGGTAACATACAGGTAAAAATGGGGGTAACATGGCAAGGAAGATGGTACTTTCCTACAAGTGACATGACTGCTAAGGCCAGAAGGCTCTGTTTTTCTGAATCCAAACACAAGCCCAGTGTTCACATGCCCAAATACCCTTGTCTGTTAACTCTCAATTGAAGTTTACTCACCTGGGAAGATACCATTTGCATAGTGGAAAGAAGTAGAAGGAGTGAACAGAATGCAGTGCGCACTAGACCTTGTTTCTCTAACTCCAACCAACAAAACCAGTGTTTACTTCATTTGCCCAAATCCATCTATTTGTGAACTCTCAAATGAAGTTGGAGTATAACATTTGTCAAGTGTGTGTGTATTATGGATAGTGACATGACGGGAACTACCAGGAGGCACTATAACTCTATATCCCCAAAAAACACCAGAAACAGTGGCCACTGGTCCAAATACCCTTGCTTGCTAACTCTCATTTGAAATTTACTCACATAGGAGTGACGAAGACACATATCATGCTCAACTCTGGAGAGGTGTCTGGCTACCTAGCTCCATCTTGACCTTCTAACCCAAGAGGAACTATTGAGGACAGGAAGGACAGCTTACCCAGTGTATAAAACAAGTATTCCAAAGGCCTCAAGATGCAGAACCAGAAAGGTATTGGCAGCAAACCTGTTCACACTGCACTGACCACATGATTACTCCAGTCACATGTACAACAAACTCCTGGGTCTGCCTGCATCACAATCAACTAGGTGTCAAAATGACCAAAGACATATATTGCATAGCCACAGTCTTGCCTGCACTGGTGGCAAGATGGCATTCTCAGGCCATACTCCCAAGGGCTAATGATCTGCACATTTTAGCAGCTGCTTCAGCCAAAAAGATCTGATATGCTCTGTAGGAAAGTACCATCTTGCCTGGCATGTTACCCCCATATTTCACTGTATATATGTTGTTTTAGTCTACGTGTCACTGGGACCCTGCCAGGCAAGGCCCCAGTGCTCATAAGTATGTGCCCTGTATGTGTTCCCTGTGTGATACCTAACTGTCTCACTGAGGCGCTGCTAACCAGAACCTCAGTGGTTATGCTCTCTCTGCTTTCCAAATTTGTCACTAAAAGGCTAGTGACTAAATTTACCAATTCACATTGGCATACTGGTACACCCATATAATTCCCTAGTATGTGGTACTGAGGTACCCAGGGTATTGGGGTTCCAGGAGATCCCTATGGGCTGCAGCATTTCTTTTGCCACCCATAGGGAGCTCTGACAATTCTTACACAGGCCTGCCAGTGCAGCCTGAGTGAAATAACGTCCACGTTATTTCACAGCCATTTACCACTGCACTTAAGTAACTTATAAGTCACCTATATGTCTAACCTTCACCTGGTGAAGGTTGGGTGCAAAGTTACTTAGTGTGTGGGCACCCTGGCACTAGCCAAGGTACCCCCACATCGTTCAGGGCAAATTCCCCGGACCTTGTGAGTGCGGGGACACCATTACACGCGTGCACTGTACATAGGTCACTACGTATGTACAGCGTCACAATGGTCACTCCGAACATGGCCATGTAAGATGTCTAAGATCATAGAATTGTCACCCCAATGCCGTTCTGCCATTGGTGGGACAATTTCATGATCCCCCGGGTCTCTAGCACAGAACCCGGGTACTGCCAAACTGCCTTTCCGGGGTCTCCACTGCAGCTGCTGCTGCTGCCAACCCCTCAGACAGATTTCTGCCCTCCTGGGGTCCAGGCAGCTCTGGCCCAGGAAGGCAGAACAAAGGACTTCCTCTGAGAGAGGGTGTAACACCCTCTCCCTTTTGAAATAGGTGTGAAGGCTGGGGAGGAGTAGCCTCCCCCAGCCTCTGGAAATGCTTTAATGGGCACAGATGGTGCCCATCTCTGCATAAGCCAGTCTACACCGGTTCAGGGATCCCCCAGCCCTGCTCTGGTGCGAAACTAGACAAAGGAAAGGGGAGTGACCACTCCCCTGACCTGCACCTCCCAGGGGAGGTGCCCAGAGCTCCTCCAGTGTGTCCTAGACCTCTGCTATCTTGGAAACAGAGGTGTTTGCGGCACACTGGACTGCTCTGAGTGGCCAGTTCCAGCAGGTGACGTCAGAGGCTCCTTCTGATAGGCTCTTACCTCTCTTGGTAGCCAATCCTCCTTCCGAGGTAGCCAAACCTCTTTTTCTGGCTATTTAGGGTCTCTGCTTTGGGGATCTCACCAGATAACGAATGCAAGCGATCACCAGAGTTCCTCTGCATCTCCCTCTTCACCTTCTGCCAAAGGATCGACCACTGACTGCTCAGGACGCCTGCAAAACCGCAACAAAGTAGCAAGACAACTACTAGCAACATTGTATCGCTTCATCCTTCCGGCTTTCTCGACTGTTTCCAGGTGGTGCATGCTCTGGGGGTAGCCTGCCTCCTCTCTGCACCAGGAGCTCTGAAGAAATCTCCTGTGGATCGACGGAATCTTACCTCTGCAACCGCAGGCAACAAAAGACTGCATCACCTGTCCTCTGGGTCCCCACTCAGCACGATGAGCGTGGTCCCTGGAACTCAGCAACTCTGTCCAAGTGACTCCCACAGTCCAGCGACTCTTCAGACCAAGTTTGGTGGAGGTAAGTCCTTGCCTCCCCACGCTAGACTGCATTACTGGGTACCGCGTGATTTGCAGCTGCTCCGGCTCCTGTGCACTCTTCCAGGATTTCCTTCCTGTACAACCAAGCCTGGGTCCCCGACACTCTAACCTGCAGTGCACAACCTTCTGAGTTGTCCTCCGGCGTCGTGGGACTCCCTTTTGTGACTTTGGGTGGACTCCGGTTCACTTTTCTTCCAAGTGCCTGTTCAGGTACTTCTGCGGGTGCTGCCTGATTCTGTGAGGGCTCCCTACGTTGCTGGGTGCCCCCTCTATCTCCTCATCCAAGTGGCAACATCCTGGTTCCTCCTGGGCCACAGCAGCACCCAAAAACCTTAACTGCAACCCTTGCAGCTAGCAAGGCTTGTTTGTGGTTTTTCTGCGTGGGAACACCTCTGTAAGCTTCTTCACGACTTGGGACATCCATCCTCCAAAGGGGAAGTTCCTTGTCCTCTTCTTTCTTGCAGAACTCCAAGCTTCTTCCAACCGATGGCAGCTTCCTTGCACCTTCAGCTGGCATTTCCTGGGCTCCTGCCCACTCCCGACACTGTCGCGACTATTGGACTTAATCCCCTTGTCTTACAGGTATTCAGGTCCGGAAATCCACTGTTGTTGCATTCCTGGTGTTTGTTCTTCCTTCAGAATCCCCCTATCACGACTTCTGTGCTCTCTGGGGGTAGTAGGTGCACTTTACACCTACCTTTCAGGGTCTTGGGGTCGGCTATTTTTCTAACCCTCACTGTTTTCTTACAGTCCCAGCGACCCTCTACAAGCTCACATAGGTTTGGGGTCCATTCGTGGTTCGCATTCCACTTTTGGAGCATATGGTTTGTGTTGCCCCTATACCTGCGTGCTCCTATTGCAATCTACTGTAACTTTACATTGCTTGCATTACTTCCTTTTGCTATTATCTGCATAATTTTGGTTTGTGTACATATATCTTGTGTATATAACTTATCCTAATACTGAGGGTACCCACTGAGATACTTTTGGCATATTGTCATAAAAATAAAGTACCTTTATTTTTAGTACTTCTGTGTATTGTGCTTTCTTATGATACTGTGCATATGACACCAGTGGTATAGTAGGAGCTTTACATGTCTCCTAGTTCAGCCTAGGCTGCTTTGCCATAGCTTCCTTCTATCAGCCTAAGCTGCTAGAAACACCTCTTCTACACTAATAAGGGATAACTGGACCTGGCACAAGGTGTAAGTATCTCTGGTACCCACTACAAGCCAGGCCAGCCTCCTACATGCTCCACAAATATCATGTCAATACAACCAATACCATGGATACTTTCCACAATAGGAGTAACTGCAACTTAACTTTGAATAAGGTGTCTGCTAATGTAACACTGAGGCCCATATTTATACTTTTTGACGCTAAACTGCGCTAACGCAGTTTAGCGTCAAAAATTTTTGCGCCGTCTAACGCCATTCTGAAGCGCCATGCGGGCGCCGTATTTATGGAATGGCGTTAGACGGCGCAATCAGACCGGCGCTGCCTGGTGTGCGTGGAAAAAAACCACGTAGACCAGGCAGCGCCGGCGTTGGGAAAAAATGACGTTAGGGCGTCTTAAAATGGCGCAAGTCAGGTTGACGCTAAAAAATCGTCTTAACCCGATTTGCGCCATTTTTTCGACGCCCAGACGCCATTTCATGACTCCTGTCTTAGTAAAGACAGGAATCATGCCCCCTTGCCCAATGGCCATGCCCAGGGGACTTGTGTCCCCTGGGCATGGTCATTGGGCATAGTGGCATGTAGGGGGGCACAAATAAGGCCCCCCTATGCCACAAAAAAAATAAAAAAAATAAAAAAGTTATACTTACCTGAACTTACCTGTACTTCACTGGGATGGGTCCCTCCATCCTTGGGTGTCCTCCTGGGGTGGGCAGGGGTGGCAGGGGATGTCCCTGGGGGCAGGGGAGGGCACCTGTGGGCTCGTACTGAGCCCACAGGTCCCTTAACGCCTACCCTGACCCAGGCGTTAAATTCAGGCGCAAATGCGGGTTTTTTTGACCCGCCACCTCCCGGGCGTGATTTTTGCCCGGGAGTATAAATACGATGCATTTGCGTCGCCGTCATTTTTTTAGACGGGAACGCCTTCCTTGCATCTCATTAACGCAAGGAAGGCGTTCACGCAAAAAAATGACGCTCTTTCTTCATACTTTGGCGCTAGACGCGTCTAACGCCAAAGTATAAATATGGCGTTAGTTTTGCGCCGAATTAGCGTCGAAAAAAACGACGCAAATTCGGCGCAAATGGAGTATAAATACGGGCCTAAACTTTTGGAAGTAGATGTCACATTACAACTAGTAACATTGTATCTTTCACATCAATAGTTTTAACTGCTACTGGGCACACAGAGGTCACAGAAGAGGCTGCCACTACCCCCCTGGATGAAGCCCTCAGTGAAGAAAACACTCCTGGATGTCTGGAAATGGAGGGTGGTTCTGGCCCATCTGTGCAACTGTTGTGTATCCATTTTAGCTATAGTTTTATACATGTTATTTTAGCAAATTAGGCCTGCCACTGTACACTTTAATCTAGATATATTTTATTCAGTTTTGTTTTATTATTTGAACATTAGCCACATTTGTGGTCTTGTTTTATTTTCTCTATCTAGCTATTCTTCACCTAGGTCAGCATTGCGTTCTTAAAAAAGACATTTCTCTCACTCTGTGCTTTTCTCAAGGCTGCAGTAAAATAGGTTGCCGGAAAAAGTGATACGCTTTGTCTCCAATGTTCACCGAAACATGCACACTCTCACGTGGAGATCCTTTCTTGGAACATCAGATGTTTTATTATAAAAAACACGACTTTGATCCATGTACGTTAGAAGGAGATTCCTGCCAGATGACCACGACTGTATGCTGAGTACCGATTGCTTCGCTACAGCTGCTTATGTAGACTATAGGCCTATAGCTCAGGTATGAGGGATAATGTCTTGAAAGGCAGAATTAGAGCTTAACATGCTGTGCTCTAACATAGCTTAGGTAGGAACTATCCCTACAAACCTTAGTGACAGCATGGTAGCATTATTCGTGTGTTTTACTCTCCTTGTCACAATTTTAATTTTATTGTGCTTCATCGTCCTAGTTATTGCTATACATGCTTTAGTACCTAAGATGCAGTTACTTCAACAAAACCTTTTTGAACTTTACTCTCTGATTGTCCTTGCATATGTGAGACTAATGTAACTGAGAGAAACGGATGAAATCTGAGTGACCACAGTTCCCCTGAGGAGTCATGTATGTCATGTGCCCGGTTGTCCCAATCATCCCTGCTCTTGGGTGGAGGTGAGGCACTGCTAGTTAGCCGGGACAAACCCGGATTAAGCCGACAGGTGTCACATGGTGAAGGCCCAGACTCACTTCCCTGCAGTACAAGTTATTCTGCCGCCCAAATCCAGCAGTCTCATAAGGATAATGAGAACCTACGTGACACAACCTGGTCAGATACCAAAAGTGAGTTTCACTTTGGCTACATCAACACCTCCCAGCCTGGCTGCCACAACATCACAGGCAACCATTTGTCCTCCAACCTGTGTACCGAGCACAGTGTCTACCATCTTGTTGCAGTGCCTCAGTTCAGACAATGAAGTTGCAGGACCTACTGGGAAAGGGCACCCTGTGGCAGGACACAAGGCTGGAGGGGTAGGGTGTGTGAGAGGGATGCTGTGGGTCAGCAGGGTGAGGCCCCAGGGGCAGCTCTTGTCCAGGACACCATCAGCCACATCTTGATGGGCTATCAGGAGTCCCAATCTTCCCCTTCTTTTGGCTTATCAACACCAGGCACATCAACATCAGCGCCAGCTACTGGAAGGGAGGTCCTGCCAGAGGAAGAACCTGCCACAGACACCCCTGCCTTTGTAGCAGGCGATTCCCCTCGTGCATGCAAGGATGTCCAGCAAAGAATGCAGAAGGTGTGGATGGCAAAACACCCACCACTTTCAGCAAGTGACCTCTTCCTAAAGGACCTCCATTTGGGGGCAACTTAGTCACTCTGTTGACTGATCTTCAACCACCTACCTGTTCCAATGAGAGGAGTACTCTGGACTTTGGAGTCCCAGTGGTGTGACATCTACTTCAATTATTTCATTTTCCATGACTGACACCTTCAATTTACTTTTTTGTTCCTTTCTGGCCAAATGTATTTCCTGCATCAGCATTGTAATACATTCACCCATCACAAACTCATCGTCTTCTTGCTTAATTTCCACATTTTGCTATACAGAGATGTAAGATCATGTGAACCCTATGATGAAGACACAAGCTACTTGTGCAAACAGGGATATGTTACAGATACACAGGGGGTTATTACAACTTTGGAGGAGGTGTTAATCCGTCCCAAAAGTGACGGTAAAGTGACGGATATACCACCAGCCGTATTACGAGTTCCATAGGGTATAATGGACTCGTAATATGGCTGGTGGTATATCCGTCACTTTACCGTCACTTTTGGGACGGATTAACACCTCCTCCAAAGTTGTAATAACCCCCACAGTGTCCTGCTCAGGATCACAACTATTACACACAAACACATTAGTACAAGTGTCTGGTCACCCCAAACAATTTATTCCAGTGTACAGCACATAGGCTATTTATATGCCTGGACTTCTTGAAACACATGCAACTCATACTGAGTCAAAGTACATAGCCAAAAGAACAGCCCAAAGACCAAGGAAGGAAGGGATTTGTAAGACATTGTCCCATAAAATAGGCAAACATAGAAGTGATTGATATCAGCAGCTTGATCCTCATCACATACCACGCCAGAGTATACTAACATCACATCATGCAAGTGTTAGACCTGCAGCTTTTTGGCGTGTTTCCCCTGTTTTTGTTCTCTGACCTCCTGTTTTTATGGTATACTGCACTCTGTTTCTGCTTGGTTTATTGTCTCAGCGCACTCTTTACCACTGCTAATCAGTGCTAAAGTGCAAGTGCCCCCTATATAAATGGTATGGTTGATTGGTTTGTCCATGATTGTCATATTTGATTTACTGGTAAGTCCCTAGTAAGGTGCACTAGAGGTGCCCAGGGCCTGTAAATCAAATGCTACAAGTGGGCCTGCAGCGCTGATTGTATCACCCACATGAGTAGCCCTGTAAACATGGCTTAGACCTGCCACTGCAGTGTCTGTAGGTGCAGTTTTAAACTGCCAATTCGACTTGGCAAGTATACCCACTCGCCAGCCCTAAACATTCCCTTTTTATACATGTAAGGCACCCCTAAGGTAGGCCCTAGGTAGCCCCTTGGGCAGGGGGCAGTGTATGGTAAAGGGGGGATATGTACTGATGTGTGTTACATGTCCTAACAGTGAAATACTGCTAAATTCAGTCTTCACTTTTGCAAGGCCTATCTCTGGCATAGGTTAACTTGGGGGGCTGCCTCTAAATAACTTTAAAGTGCAGATTCCCTTTAAGAGCAGATAGAAAATTGGAGTTTGGGGTCCCTAAATTCACAATTTAAAAATACATATTTTAGGGAAGTTGGTCTTTAGATTCTTAGTTTGAAAATACTACTTTTAGCAAGTAGGCATTTTCTTGCTTAAACCATTCTGTGACTCTGCCTGTTTTGTGGATTCCTTGTCTGGGTCAGTTTGACAGTTGGGCTGTTAAAACCTCTCCTCTAGAAAGTGGCCCAAAGGGAGATGGAGTATTGCCTGCATATCATGGTGAGCCATCTGAGTTAGAGTGGAGTGAGGAGTGGTCACTTACACCTGAAAGGACTATGCCTGCCTCACACAATGCAGTCTTCAAGCCCCTGGTGTGTGTCTGGGGCCTGGCCTATGCAAGGCAGGATCTTGCAAACAAGAGAGACTTCCCTTTGAAGTTTACCAACTTCAAAGGCAGAAAGGGGTATGAGTATTGGACCCCAAACCCCAGACTTCTAGAATCTTTCTGGAATCATGAGGAAACTCTGCCAAGGAGAAGAGCTGAAGAGTTGGAGGAGGAGTACTGCCCCTTTGCTGTGTTGCTTTGCTGAGTTGGCCTGCAGTTGCTGGTTCTGCCTTAAACGAGTGCAAAGGGTAAACTTTACTATGTGTCCTGCTTGAGAAAGTTCTCCAAGGGCTTGGAGTAGATCTTGCCTCCTGTTGGAAGTCTCAGGGATATGAAAGACTTCAGTTTCATCTGCTTACAGTACTGGGAACTGTATTTTGTGCTGTTCAAGAAGAAAAACCACAGAGATGCAGTCAATGATGCTGCTGGACTGCACTGTGACCTGCTGATGCTGCACGGAGTCCCACTGTCCTGTGTTTCACCCCAACCCCGGTTTCACCGATGCCCCCATCTGATGCCACCACGGAGCCACAGCTTGCACCATGCCCCATGGTCCCGCACTTCGGCATCACCTTGCTCACACTGCAGCTTGGGCATCTCCAACGCCACGACTCCTGCTGACACAGGCACCGCTGCCTGCACGGCGGCCTGTGGACACCGCTTGTGAGGAACACGAAGCACCGCCCCGTCCCACGCCGTAGCCCCGGTCCACCGATGCCAACACCATTGACTCCAGTGTCATCACCAGGAGTTCCTGTCAACACCGGGACCTGTGAACGCTGCACGGAGCCAGTCCTGCGCCACACAGCCAACTTGGGCCTACCCACAATGGCACTTCAGCAACAACAACACCGCTGCCTGCACCGTGACATGGTGACACCGCACATCTCACCACCCCGCTTCCCAGCGCATGCCCTGGTCTCACCAACGCCACTGGACATGTCACCGAGCTGCTGCCTGCACCGCACAGCATGTCGCATCATCCCACTTTGCACCGCAACCCGAATGCCATCTGCGCCAGTGCTTCTGACTTCATCAGCCCGGACTTCAATCTGCAATACATGTGACTTCAAGGGCCCGAAGACCTCCGCACAGACTCCAGAACCAACACCGCAACACCAGTGACGCCACTCTCCGGAGCTCACTGTGAGGATGACGATGTCCTGCAAATCCAAAGGTACTGTTTGCAGGTCTTCCTGACACCATAGCTGGCCCGTGATGCCGCAGCCTGCCTGAACTGTTGGTTTTGTTGATCACTATGCGTGATAGCCCCAGGTGGAGCTATTGACTTCAAGAAACTGTATTTTTAAGTTCATTCTTACAAAATTCATATCTTTATTATTATATGTTGAACCTTTTTCATTTTGGTCTTGTTTTATATAATAAATAAGGGCTTTTTTTCTAAAACAGGTGTGGTGTCCTTTTGTAGTGTTTTCACTGTATTACTGTGTGTTATGTGCAAATACTTTACACATTGCTTCTGAGATATACCTGAGTGCTCGTGCCAAGCTACGAAGGGGGTGAGCAGGGGTTATCTGAGTGAGTATCTCTCTTACCCTGACTACATTGAGGGTTCCTACTTGGACAGGGTGCAAACCGACTGCCAAGTAGATACTCCATTTCTAACATTGGTTGTCAGTGGTGAGGATAGGACTTGCCTTTGCACTTGACCCACAGTGATTAGTGTACACTACTATCATATCACAGACCACTACGTGCCACAAACAGATTTTTGGTTTTGATTTTTTCTCTTTGACCTATATTTGATCTTGAGTTCAAGTGAACTCCAACGACATCATGTCTCAGTCAAGAGCATTATCAGTGGCATCACAGGATTTGTTTTTTGAGGAGGATAGGTTGGAAACCTACACCGTGATGGAACTGAAGGCAGTTTGAAAAACCCTCAAAGTCCAAGTCAGAGGTCTCACCAAAAAGGAGGAGCTACAAAAGGCCCTGAGGGCCTGGGTAGCAGCCAGAACTGCCAGTGGTCAGTCTGTAGATTCAATGGAAGAGTCTGTGGACCCAAATCCAGGAGAAGATGTGCTGAGGTGCAGGAGCAGCTGGGGGGGAGGTACCCCCGGGTCAGGCAGCAGTGGTGGTTTAAAGAGCCTGACTGCAGAGGAGCTGGAGGACAGGAGAGAAGCCAAGACGCAACAGATTGAGTTGGATAGGTTAAAAATGGAGAAGAAAATGCTCTTGGATCATGAACTGTGAGTAAAGGAGCTGGATCAGAGGAGTAGATCCAGCAATCATGGTGGCAGCAATACATCAGTGCAGTCAGATAGAATAGTACACATTCCCAAGAATGTAGTAAGAGAGTACAAAAGGGAGATGACATCCAAAGGTGGTATCTATCCACATGAATGGGGTCTCTGAGAAGACATATGGAGGAGGAATGTGGACCACTTCACAGAGGAGGGAAGGGACACTTTGCTAGCTTTGGATAATGGGTACCACCTCACCTATGTTGACATGAAGGAGGCCCTTCTCACTAGGTGCTGTCTCACTCCTGACAAGTACAGGGATCAGTTTCGACAGAGTAAGAAAACTGATTCCCAGACCTGGTTAGAATGTGTAGATTCTTTCTGTAGAGCGCTGGAGGGTTGGGTGAAGGGCAGTAATGTCACAGATTTCCAGGGGCTGGTCAACTTAATTGCATGGGAGCACTTGTCTAGTCTGTGTTTTTCAGAGCTGCGCCAGCACTTGATGTATAGTAAGCTGATTGACCCCAGGAAGCTTGCTATGGAGGCGGACCGCTGGGTGAGTACCAGAGTCCATAAGAAGGTATATGAGGGAGATTCTGCCAAGGGTGGGCAGGGTTCGCAGCAACAGAGTGGGGGGGACAAGGGTAAACAAAAGGAGGCTTCCAAAGAGCCCCAATCTAGTAACCCGGGTAAGAAATCCCAGTCCCCAGGAGATAAGAAGCCATGGGCCTCTTCAGGAAAGCCTGCAGAGGCGGGATGTGTAAGTGATTTGCTTGTGACGATGTGGGTCACATGAAGGGGGATCCTAAATGTCCCAAATGAACACAGCCACCAAGCAGTGGGAAGACCAAGAGTTTTATCCAGCTTAGGGCTTGCGGAGGAGTTGGTCCCAGGTGGGTGTGGGGAACCCACAGAGATGACCCTTGTCTCACTAGGGGCCGATGAGATGCTCCAGAGAATCCTAATGCCTATAACACTAAAAAAATACAGGCAGTGGGTGACCATCAATAGGCAGAGGGTAGAAGCTCTCAGAGATACTGGAGCCAGTGTGACCATGGTCCGGTGTCACCTGGTGTCTGAAGAGCAAATAGCCCCTGGTATATTCCACCAAGTAGCTGCAGTGGACAACTCAGAGTACCAATGTAAAGTGGCATAGGTTCCCTTTGAGTGGACGTGGGGTCTCAGGCTCCTAAAGAGTAGCTGTGAGTCCCACAGTGCCTGTTGACTGTCTGCTGGGCAACAACCTAGAGACTTCCAGCAGGAAGGAGGTGGAGCTCAGGTCACACGTGAGGATATTGGTGTTGCCAGAGTGGGCTGTGTGACCACTCGGTCCAAGGCAGCCAGACAGGGTGTTCAGACAGACCTGGAGCCTGAAACAGTGGCCCATGTGACTGCCAAGAAAAAGGGCAAGGGGCGCCAGAAGCACACTCCAGAACTTCCAACTGTCCAGGAGGAGGCTGACCTTGAGGGGATGCCCCGGCAACTACAGGAGAGCAAGTTGCCAAACTGGGAGACCTACCTGAGCTGACATATTGGCAGCAAGAAGGGGGTCCCACCAGGGAGGAGTTCTGCGCAGAGCAGAAGGTGTGCTCTATTCTCGTAGGTCTTAAGCAGCAAGCTGACGACCAGGCAACTGGCGCTGAGCCCAAGGATTGCCTGATATATTGGGAGAATGATCTCCTATATATAGCGAGCCTAAGGCTGCGGAGCCTGTGGCAGCCCATGTAGTGGTGGTACCCCAGCACTTCAGAGCCTTCCTACTGGGTTTGGCTCATGATATGCCTCTGGCAGGTCATTTGGAGCAGGGCAACACCTTTGACAGGCTTGTCACCCACTTCTACTGGCCCCAAATGAGAAAAAAATCAGATGCGTTCTGTGGGACCTGTCAGACTTGCAAAGCAAGTGGCAAAAGTGAAGGGAAGTATAGAGTCCCCCTCCGACCCTTTCCTGTCGAGAGCACCCCTTTTGAGCAGGTGGCCATTGACATAGTAGGGCCTCTGGATACCAAGACAGCCCCAGACAAAAGGTTCATCCTGGTCTTGGTGGACCATGACACCTGGTACCCGGAAGCTATTCCTCTGAGGATAGTGACGGCACCTGTTGTGGCCTGGGCACTGATGGGATCTTTACCCAAGTGGGTTTCCCCAAGGAGGTGGTATCTGACAGGGGTACCAACGTTATGTCCATGTACATAAAGGTCATGTGGAAGGAATATAGAGTGAACTACAAATTCACTACTCCTTACCACCCCCAAAGTAATGGGTTGGTTGAGAGATTCAACCGAACCCTGAAAGGCATGATTGGAGGTCTGTCAGACTCTATGAGGTGTAAGTGGTATGTCCTCTTACCATGCCTTCTCTTTGCCTAGAGGGATGAACCACAGAAGGGGGTTGGCTTTAGCCCCTTTGAGCTGTTGTATGGGCACCCGGTCAGAGGACCTCTAAGTCTGCTGAAAGAGGACTGGGAGCAAGCGCCTAGGAAGTTACCCCAAGATGTATTCAGTTACATGCTGGCCTTCAGAAACCAAAATGCATGCTACAGGAAGCTCACACAAAAGAACCTAGAGGCAAGCCAGGAGGACATGAAACGCTGGTATAACCAGAATACCACTCTGGTTGAGTTTCTGCCTGCCAGAAAGTATGGGTCATGGTTCCCCGTAAAGCCTTGTGCTCTGCATAACAGGTGGTCAGGGCCATTTGAGGTGAAGGAGCGCAAAAGTGATATCACCTACCTGGTGCGCTTGCAGACTCCAAGGAAACCCTTGAGGGTTCTATATGTGAACCGCCTCAAACCCCACTTTGAGAGGTCTGAGTTAACCATGCCTTACAGATGATCGGTGGAAGAGGACAGTGAACCTCTCCCTGACCTGCCAAGGAGCAGGATGGGTCAGTAGAAGGTGTGGTCATCTCCCCTTCTCTGACTCCAGAGCGCAGAGTGAGTGTCGCCAGTTACTGGGACACTTTTCCACTCTGTTTTCACTCACTCCAGGTGGCACCCATCTATGCAAGCATGATGTGGATGCTGGGGACAGTGTGCCTGTGAAAAACAAGGATTACAGATTGGCTGACAGAGTGAAGGCCAGCATCAAGGAGGCGGTCACCAAGATGTTGGCTTTAGGGGTGATTGAGCGCTGCAGCAGCCCTTGGTCCAGCTCAGTGGTTTTGTTACCCAAGGCTGCTGCACCTGATGCCACACCCGAACTTTGGTTCTGCATGGACTATCGGGGGCTCACTACAGTCAGTTAGGCTGACGCCCACCCCAATCCCAGAGCTGATGAGCTCATTGATCGGTTGGGGACAGCCAAGTTCCTCAGCACATTTGATTTAACATCTGGGTACTGGCAGATTGCCTTAACTGATAGGACCAAGGAGAGGTCTACATTCTCAACACCAGTGGGGCACTTCCAGTTCCGGGTCAAGCCTTCGGGTTGAAGAACGCCCCTGCCACCTTCCAGAGTTTGATTAATCAGGTCCTGGCTGGGCTTGAAAACTTCAGTGCCGCCTACCTTGACGACATTGCTGTGTTCAGCTCCAGCTGGGAGGACCACTTGCACCACCTCGGGGAAGTGTTGAAGGCGCTGCAAGCCACAGGCCTCAATATCAAGGCCAGTAAGTGGCATATAGGGTAGGGGTCAGTGGTGTAGATGTGAAACCAAGTAGAAAGTGGCCAGGTGGAGCCCCTACACCCAAGATTGATTACATTCTGGCTTGGGCAAGACAGATGTGACAGCCTTCCTAGGCCTCACCAGGCACTCCAGGGGATTTGTCAAGTGATATGGGACCACTGTTGCCCCCTTGACAGAGCTGACTTCTAAGAAGCAGCCTAGACAGGTAATCTGTACTGAGGTATGCCAGACTGCGTTTGACACCCTGAAGGAGGCCATGAGCACTGTGCCCATGCTGCTGGCCCATGACTTCTCCAAGGAGAAGTTTGTGATACAGACAGATGTTTCAGAGCATGGTGTGGGAGCAGTACTTTCACAGCTAAACGAGGAGGGCCTAGACCAGCCTGTAGTCTTCCTTAGCAGGAGAATATTCCCCAGGGAACACAGTTGGAGTACAATTAAAAGGGAAGCTTTTGCTGTGGTCTGGGAATGAAGAAGCTAAGACCCTACTTGTTTGGGTCTCACTTCCGGGTTCAGACCGACCACAGGCCCCTCAGATGGTTCATTAAGATGAGGGGTGAGAATTCAAAACTGTTGAGGTGGTCCAATTCCCTACAGGGGATGGACTTTACGGTGGAACACCATCCTGGCAGAGAACGCGCCAACGCTGGTGGTCTGTCCAGGTTCTTCTGCCATAGGGAGGATGACTCCCCAGGGGTTGGGTAGTTTCCCCTATTCTCAGCTGGCAGGGACATATGTTAGACCTGGCAGCTTTTTGGCATGTCTCCCCTGTTTTTTTGCCTTCTGACCTCCTGTTTTTATGGTATACTGGGCTCTGTTTTTGATGGTTTATTGCCTCTGCGCACTTTACCACTGCTAATCAGTGCTAAAGTGCAAGTGCTCCCTATATAGATGGTATGGTTGATTGGTTTATCCATGATTGTCATATATGATTTACTGGTAAGTCCCTAGTAAAGTGCACTAGAGGTGCCCAGGGCCTGTAAATCAAATGCTACTAGTGGGCCTGCAGCACTGATTGTGCCACCCACATGAGAAGCCCTGTAAACATGGCTCAGGCCTGCCACTGCCAGGCCTAAACCTTCCCTTTTCAGACATGTAAGGCACCCTTCAGATAGGCCCTAGGTAGCCCCTTGTGCAGGGAGCAGTGTATGTTAAAGGTGGGGCACGTACTGATGTGTTACATGTCCTAACAGTGAAATACTGCTAAATGCAGTCTTCACTTTTCCAAGGCCTATCTCTCTCATAGGTTAACATGGGGGGATGCCTTTAAATAACTTTAAAGTGCAGATTCCCTTTGAGAGCAGATAGAGATAGGAGTTTGGGGTCTCTGAACTCACAATTTAAAAATGCATATTTTATTGAAGTTGGTTTTTAGATTGTTAGTTTGAAAATCCCACTTTTAGAAAGTAGGCATTTTCTTGCGTAAACCATTCTGTGACTCCGCCTGTTTGTGGTTTCCCTCTCTGGGTCAGTTTGACAGTTGTGCTATTTACACCTCTCCTCTAGACAGTGACACAAATGGAGCTGGGGTATTGCCTTCATATCCTGATGAGCCATCTGAGCTAGTGTGGTGGGTGGAGTGGTCACTTATGCCTAAAATGACTGTGCCTGCCTCACACATTGCAGTCTTCAAGCCCCTGGTGTGTGTCTGGGGCTGGCCTATGCAAGGCAGAACCTTGCAAACAAGTGAGACTTCCCTTTGAAGTTTACCAACTTCAAAGGCAGAATGGGGTATAAGTATTGGACCCAAAACCCCAGACTTCTAGAATATTTCTGGAATCAAGAGGAACCTCTGCCAAGGAAAAGAGCTGAAGAGCTGAAGGAGGAGTACTGCCACTTTGCTGTGTTGCTTTGCTGGGTTGGCGTGCAGTTGCTGTTTCTGTCTTAAAAGAGTGCAAAGGGTAAACTTTGCTGTGTATCCTGCTTGAGAAAGTTCTCCAAGGGCTTGGAGTAGAGCTTGCCTCCTGTTGGAAGTCTCAGGGATATCAAGGACTTCTTTTCCATCTGCCCACAGCACTGGAAGCTGTGTGTTTTGTGCTTTTCAAGAAGAAAAACCATTGCAATGCCGTCAACGACACCGCTGGCCTGCACCGTGACCTGCAGACGCCACAATGGAGTCACACTACCCATGTCGCACCGCAACCCTGGTTTCGTTGATGCCGCCATCTGATGCCACCACTGAGTTGCTGCTTGCACCGTGACTGGTGGGCCCGCACTCTAGCATTGCCTAGCTCACATCGCCGCAGCTGCTCCTGCACCGTGGCTTGTGGACACTGCTTGTGAGGAACATGAGGCACCATCCCGTCCTGCACTGCAGCCCTGGTCCACCGATGCCAGCACCATACTCTCCAGTGTTGTCACCAGGCATCCCTGCCTGCACCGCAACCCGTGGATGCCACAGGGAGCCCGTCCTGCACTGCACAGCTAAAACTGGCCTACCAACAACAGCGCTTCAGCAACCACGATGCCGCTGCCTGCACCATGACCTGGTGACACCGCACTGCCCTGCTTCACACCACAGCCCTGGTCTCACCAATGCCACTGGACGCCATTACCAAGCCGGTGCCTGCACCATGACCTGTGGGCACCGACACCATCCCCACCAGCGCTCCTGACTTTCTCAGCCTGGAGTTTGATCTGTAATGCGTGTGACTTCAAAGGCACGACGATCCCTGCACTGACTTCAGGACCGACACGGCAACGCATGCGATGGTGCTTTCCGGAGCTCACCGCGAGGATAACGACACCCTGCAAATCCAAAGGTACTGTTTGCGGGTCTTCCCGACACTGTAGCTGGCCTGTGACACGGGCGGCCTGAACTGTTAGTTTTATTGATCACAATGCCGTCATAGCTCAGGATGGAGCTATTGACTTCAAGGAACTGTTTTTTAAGTTAATTCTTACAAAATTAATATCTTTATTATTGTATGTTGGATTTTTCTAATTTTAGTCTTGTTTTATACAGATAAATATTGGCTCTTTTTCTAAAACTGGTGTGGTGTCCTTTTGTAGTGTTTTCACTGGATCACTGTACGTTATGTGCAAAGGCGTTGCACATTGCTTCTGAGATAAGCCTGACTGCTCATGCCAAGCTACCAAGGGGGTGAGCAGGGGTTATCTGAGCAGGTGTCTCCCTTATCCTGACTACAGTGAGGGTCACTACTTGGACAGAGTGCAAACTGACTACCAACTAGAAACTCCATTTCTAATTCCAAGATAGAGACAGATGACAGTAAGACAGTCCATGATCTCAGGCCCATCTTAATCCAATGACCATGCACCTGGTGGTCTGACACAGGCAAATGTTAGTGTTGTGGCACAGGCACTGTGTCCTACAATGATGAAACATATCTACATCAACATACAGGTCACACAAGAACATTGTTTAGCCAATTTAAAGGGAAAATTACTTGTTTGCAATCTATGACCACATATTTAATGCCCACGTGATGACCCACATGATGCAATCCGCCCACCACAGCCACAAAACAAGTCCATTGTGCACTTCTGACCTTCCACCCAAACACTGTTCAAGCTATCTTGGCACACGTCTCATACACCCCAAATCTGTGACCTACATTACCGGTAACAATCCATGTCCACTTTGTATGTTAGAGCAGCATCAGACACTTGACAATTTTACAACTCTGAAATGCCCACATGAGGATGTCATGATGAAGGTACCTGTACAAAGATGCAACAAGGAGTACAGGCTTGAAAACATACCTATTATACAAATGACATAGCAAGCATCTGGAAAATAAATTAAATTGCAAGGAAACTGACACAAACAATGCTAAATCATTGGTGTGGGAATATGTCAAGAGCTACCTCACTAAGAAGCCTTTGGCTGAATATTGCAGAGTATCAGCTCCTTAGTTGTTTCTAAAACACTGATCTCCACACATTCTCACAACTACAGTTCAAGGTACATTCACAGTTATGAAATCACATGACATACTCACACTCATGAAAAGTAGCTGTTGATGAGATCTTCCCGCACGTCAGCTGTTTCCTCTTCACCACTGTCATCCTCACTTGGCATTTCAGGAGTCTCACCCAGTGGCACTGCAGACTCCTCCTCCTCTGGGATGTACGGGATATTTTTCCGCAGGGTGATGTTCTGAAGCACGCAGCATGCCACAGTGATCTGACACACTTTTGTGGGAGAGTAAAGGAGGGCCACACCAATACACATAAATCTTGCCTTCAGGAGCCCAAAAGCCCACTTCACTACCTGCTGTGTTCTTCCATGGATCTCAATGAAACAGACTTCCCCAGATGTTGTTGGATTCCTTAGTGCTGTCATCAACCAAGGACGGTTTGGGTATGTGTAGTTTCATGGTAAGGAATGGGACATATGTGCAACAGTGAGTCACTGACTTTATGATTATAGCACCTGAAATTACACACACACAATCAGGACAGATGTTACTTGCCAACCAGCCAGACCCACTCTGGGTACAGTTGTGACATCTGCTAGGGTATGGTGTTGTTCTGTATTATGAGGAAATTATGGGCTGAACAAGGATAACAGGTAAACACATGTGTAATGTAGAGATCCGCCAAACAGACAACTTGTATGTTGATGGAATGGAAATTCTTCTTTTATGAGAAACTTGTTCATTGGCCTGCGGTGGCACCAACTCAACATGCATGCCATCAATGGCCGCCACCACATGTGGGAGGCAGGCAAAACCATAAAAATCAGCATTCACATGCACTAAATCCTCATGGGGGTGAAACTGAATATAGCTGTCAAGGTGTTTCGACATTGCTGGGAGGACATCCTTTAACACCAGACTGAACATAGGTTGGCACATACCAGCATACAGAGCCACTGAATGCTGGAAGGACCCTGTGGCTAGGAAGCACAATACTGACATGACTTGTACAATGGGTGGTATGTTGGTTGGATAACTAGCAGCTGGCATCAGATCGAGCTCCAACTGACAACATAAGTCTACATTTGTTTGCATATCTAGGTGGTAGTACATGATAATGTGCCTTTGCTCCATGGTCTGAAGGGATGGCAGTGGACAGTAGACATGAGGTTGTCACATCCTCTCTCTCCCAGGGTACCTATGAATGACAAGACATAGGCCCTCATTATGATAATGGCGGTAAATGCCGCCTACCGCCATGGCGACCGCCACCAAAAGACTGTCACTGTTGCTACCTACCGTCCACCATAATATGACCGTAGCTGGAATTCTGCCAGAAGGCTGGTGGAATTCCAACTACGGTCATAGCGGCGGACGGCGGTAAGGTGGCGGTGCTGCCAGCAGCAGTGCCACGCCAGAAGAACGCCGGCGACCGTATTATGACACATGATAAAGCCTGGCGGTGTTCTGCTGGTAGACGCTGCTGCTGGCTGCAGCACCGCGTCCAGTCTCCTGCCGGAGGACCCCCTGCAAGCAGGTAAGTCTGGTGCTCCGACAGGAGAGGAGGGTGGGGAGTGGTGTGTGTGTGTGAGGGTGTGTGTGTTTGTGTCTGTATGCGTGCATGTGGGTGTGGAGCATGTGTGATGCGTGTGTGCACTTATGAATGTGAGTGTGCGTGTATGTTGTGATGTCTGAATGTGTGTGTGCTTGTATGTATGTCAGTGTGTGTGGATGAATGTGTGTATGCGTGTGTTTTGCCGTGTGTGTATGTGTGTTTATGTTGGGGGGTTTAGAGCGGGAGGGGAAGGGTGGTAGAGGACTCTGGGGAGAGGGTGGGGGAGACCCCTATCAGTGCCAGGGAAGGAGTTCCCTGGCACTGATAGTGCCTACCACCATGGTTTTCGTGGCGGTACAAAAGCCACGGAAACCATGGCGGTGGGCGGGGTCATATTGCCGTGGGCGGCCTAGTGACACCCACCGCACTGGAGACTGTTATCTCCAGCCTGACGGTCGTTACCGCTGTGGTGGTCGGTGTACAACATTGGCGGTTTGGCTTTTGCCAAACCACCAATGTCATTATATGGCGGTACGTACCGCCAGCACCGACTGCCAAGGTCCTAATGAGGCCATAATTTCTAACATTAGTCAGTGTGTCCACAGCAACATACATGATGAATGCCAATGATATAATGTGACAAAGCATTTCTGACTGTATAGACGTGACACCCAGTAGACATTACAGCTGCCAACCATACAAGGGTCACATGTGACCCCCATGGTTTTCACACATATGTCCACAGCATGAATTTGGATGAAACTCAAAGATGTGCAACTCAATTGCCCCTCGAAATGTGACTGTATATCCTGACCGCCAAAATGACCGTTGGTAGTGATGGACTGTGCCCCGCTGTTAAATGCCATCTGAGCCCTGCAACATACCTCTATCGTGGTTGAGTAAGGACATTTGTGAAGTAAAATCATGTTTTGTTGGTGTGCCGCAGTTTACAAAGCCCAATACAATATTTCAGGCTTCCAAAATGGCGGATGCCTGATCTATTCCACTCGACATTAGGAACCGCCCATGACTGTCGGTGGAAGTCATCAGGGTGGTGAACAGTTGTAACCATGGCAGACACAGCTATAGGCTTGCGTTGTTGCCAGTGGCTGTCGCACACTAATGGCTGTGTCCGCCATTGGTGACAGCCCTGTACATGGTGGACGTGACTGCCATGTTCTTCAGATTCACTCACTTGACTCCTGACAGTGCTGCCAGCTACAGCTCTACGAACTGAGCTGCTGTGTGCCACCTCTGGGAGCAATCATGCCATATCCAGCAGGTGCGAGGGCCCCTGGCTTCTCTCCAGAGGAGTGTGAGTCTACTTCATGAGGTCCTACCCCTGTATGAACAGCTCTATGGGTCACCAGAGGATCAGGTAAGTACCTCATGTGCACAATTTTATATGCACTTTACCATCCTTTTCTTCCTCACAGACTACAATGTGCCCCTGTGTTCCAATTAGACTTCATGTGTGCCTGTTGTTGCAGACTGTGTGGTATCCATGGGATGTAGAATGTGCAAGTATTGGTGACCAGTACCATATATTAAGCTCAGTCACATTGTGTTTTGTGAGATTTTGGAGATCTTAGATTATCTTTGTGTTGGATGCACATAACAAGGTAGGGAGACATTACTGCCATCCCATGACATCTCTTTCCTCATGATTGTTTTAAATTTTGGGCAACATATATGTGCATAACAGCAGGTGCTATGTATGCATCTTGTATGAGTCATTTGAGAATCATGTGAGAAACGTGTATGGTGCCACAGATCTTTCAAGCCACATCTGGCCTTGCTTAACTGTTTTGTGAAAGGCATATCATGACTCCCTATGCCCTTCAGGTTGCCACACACACTGCATGCCAAAGCTACTGAGTCACATACCATGGCCTCCCATGGTTGTCGCCACCACTACAAGCATACCTGCTGACGCCACCCTAACAGACACACATACATCCACCACTCTCACATAACCCAGCACCTCCACCTCCCAGCCCCTCAAGGCACGCAAGCACCCACACTAACACATGCAACAGATACCACCCACACATAAGCATACCTCACACATGCACACACCCAAGACATCCACACTGACACAGCAGACAACAACTCCCTTGACCTCCAAATCCCCATCCCCTTCTACTGACCATCCTCGTGTTCCAA
Source organism: Pleurodeles waltl (assembly GCF_031143425.1). Classification (NCBI taxonomy): domain Eukaryota; kingdom Metazoa; phylum Chordata; class Amphibia; order Caudata; family Salamandridae; genus Pleurodeles; species Pleurodeles waltl. Next base: position 778,700,500 of record NC_090450.1, on the reverse strand, counting down.
AGAAAGTGTTTTGTTTGACCTTGCCCTTTCTCCCGTTCCCTCCACCCTTGTCTCAAATCTAAGAGGCCATCACCCACCTCCCAACCCATCTCTTCCACCTCCAAGTCCTCCTCTGTCACTCCTGCCCCCTGCAAGCACCCATACCCATCCCCCAAGAAGAACAAACCCCTCCTAAGAAGCAGCCCATCCCTCCCAATCCAAACCCACCAATCCCAAATCCAACCCCCCAAGGATGATCCCTGAGGTGCCTGCCTGCCCACTTGATACCCCTTACTGTAGAGGTTCCCGGGCAGTAAGGAGTCAAGTGACAGAACAATGATGTGCTTGGACAATTCTATATGAACTGGCCAATGGTCTTAGACTTTTCACTTTTGATCATAAAGTTGTTTTTTGGGGTACACATTTGTCTTGCAATTCCTTTTCTACCTTAATGTTGTTCCTGAGTAACTTGTGTTGTCTGCCTACACTTGTGTGTATCTGAGCCTGCTTGCTGATCCATATGCTGTTGTTTGAAGTATCTGACTTTGTGGGCAGTGCTGGTGTACCCCAAGACAAAGGTATATGTTGACTCTATGGATATGTGTTTTTTAATGCAATTGTGGTGTCATTGCATTGTGTTCTCTTTGGTATGGTAAGTATTTAATCTTGTGCTGTCCAATGTTAGAATGAATGGTGTTAAACCTGTCCCCCTGATGTGGATTATGGATTCATCTAATGTGTGTCAGCTTGAGTTTTGTTTGTGCAGACTTGGAGTGTGTTCAATTGTGCTACCTTGAATTGCATTTGCTTTGTTGACTTGCTCTTCCTCATTGTGCAGATTGGCATGTCACTTGAGTCTAGTATTGTTTGTCCCTGAGATACCTGAAGGGCCAACTCCAGTGCAAATGTTGTTTAAGGGGAATGTGCAAATTGATATATGCCCCAGTGCAGCCTCCTTTCCTGAGTGCTCCTGATGTCCTATCCCTATTGTGCAGGTATTGTTTGTATAGTGATCTTTGTATATTTGTGTCTCTATTGTGCATCCCATTGTCCTTCCATTGTGTTGCAATGTGGGTGATGTGTGGGCCCACTGCAAGGCTGTTTAATGGGGAGGTGTTTGTGTTCCATGACACATCCATACACATGTGTGTAGAATGTGATGTCAATCGATTACATGTGTGCAATGTGAGTGTGTGTGTTGTATTTGTGGAAGCAATGTTGCTGTGCTGTGTGACACAATGTTGTGTACACTTCACTATGCCTGAGCGGATGTGTGTTTTTGTGTAGTGTTGCAGTGCAGAGTGAGTGACCTGCCTAGAGAGGGTGTTTAGTGACTGTGAATGTGTCCTTCTTTGTGTATGATTTCGACCTGAGACACATTAACAAGTATACTTATTGCCCACAGCGTGTCCCCCATATAATGTGGCTGATGGCACAACGATCTGTTGTTTTGTGTAATGACACAGGTAGGTGGGTATACTTACAGTTGGTTGCATCCACAGGGGCGTGGATTTTGGTCTACATCAATAAACAGCAGCAGGGAGCATGCGATGGGCTCAATGGCAGCACCGGATGTGTAAGGCTACCTGCAGGTGAGTGTGACCCTGTATACTCCCTGTTTTCACCTGCTGAGATGTGGTGGCTGGACCACTACGGTCATATTGGCGGTGTGCAACCTCATAATGTGTCCGGCAGAAACACTGTCTCCACTGGCCTGTTTGTACTGTCTCATGACCGTGGTAGTCTGTGCTGCCTGGCTGTGCTGGTGGAACCTCGGAGGTGTTTGCTCCATAGGCCTGCATGACTTGTAATACGGCAGTCCGACTGCCAATCTAACAGCGGTCGAACTGCCAACGCGGCCATAGCGGTCCATTGACTGCCAGACTCGTAATGAGGCCCTCTGTCCCTTTCTAGCTCTGCACGACTGGGACTGTGCTAATCCAATGCTTAAAACTTTGTTAGAAAAGCAGACATTTCAGGTGAGAAAATTTAGAGTGTCGCTGGTATTGTAGGGTGCTCTGTTCAGCAGCACACAAAGAATTAAAGTTTATTCAGCAAATCACCCATTTTCTTTTCCCAAAGGTCTGAAAGTTTATCCAGGAAATCACCCCAGACGCTTTTCAGCAAAAGCCTTGGTCACATGACCAGAGCAATGTGCTCAATCACCTTAAATAGTGCATGGACATAGGAGAGGGATAACACGTCTCTTACAAAATTTAAGAAAAACTGTTGGCCATCGTGGAGCAGTAAAAAAGCATTTACAGACATGGTGGTCTGCTGTCTTCAGCAGGCCACCATCCCTGTGAGTGCAGGGAATTGCAAGGGGGTCACAAATTGCAACCCACCTCATTAATATTAATGAGGTGGGTCTTTGCGACCCCCTAGCGATTCGCAGATGGTGTCAGGCTCACCATTCTGCATATGGTTTTGCGGCTCGCAAATTGCGAGTCGCTCTGACTCGCAATCTGCGAGTCACAAAACCATTTCTACCTACATCTGGCCCCAAATCTTCTCTACTATCTGCCAGTGCCCGAAGAATGCATCATATTAAAACGGTATAGTGCTCAAGTGGGCTGTGCATATACAAACAATGTTGTTTAAACTTAAAATGAATATAGTATTTTCCAAATATAAATCATGTCACCAGAACAATGGTGCTCATGTGGTCTATGCACCCACAAATATCAGCTTATCATCGATCAGCCAGAGCAATCACATGCCTGGTAAAATAAACAAAGACACAAATAAAATGTTGCCCAAGCGGGTTAATGTTAGAATGCCAAAGCTTCCAAACAGAACTCCAAGAACAGCTATTTCAAGAGAAACTACCCCCCTCGAAAATACAAATCTGCCATGAAGCCTCTGTTAATCAAAGTTCTGCTCATGGGAGAAACTGTCAGACCCCCCTCTGATCCTCTTTATCATGATAACAGTACAAAGGCAAACCATCAAAAGTGAAAAAAAAAACCTTATCAAACCATCTCACATTAAAAACAAAGTAGAAGAAAAAAGAAAAAAGGAAAAAGTATACAATCTCATCTGTCTAGTTTCATCTGGGGACCCCATGGGGGAGAGAAAAGGGTAGGGAAATCCAATCCGGATGGGCACCGCCATACAGCACCCAAAGATTCCCATTCTTTTCTCCTGAAACAAAAAGAAAAGAAAAAAAGAGAAAACAAGAAAACATGATTAAAACACTATGAGCCAGATTTACAGGAAAAAATAGTGCGTGATGCTGTGCCAAATTTGGCAGCGTCCCTATATTCATCTCTATGCACACTAAAGCTGGGCATAGTGAGCAGACAGAATATGCCTTGAAAAACAGCAGAAATGCATAACAGCTGCAAACAAAATGAAACTATCTCATGTAAATGAATGCTAAGCTCTTTTTCAGTGTGCCACCCATTGAGGATTTTATTCCCAATGTTAATAATCTACCTAGATTCTCTGTGCCTTAATTTAAGTTCCCTGTTACCTCCCCAGTAGATGGGGAAACATATTCAGTGGCAAAACATGTGAGGAGATTTCTACCCTGGAAATGATCTGTTGAAGAACGCCCGGCCATGAGATAGTGTTGATCTCACTTAACAGCATGCATGTGCTTCAATACATGCTTCCTAACAGGATGAATGGTGCTACCTACGTATCACTTCTTGCAGGAGCATTCCAAAACATGGATGGTATACCATGTGTTACAGGTTAATAACTGTCTAATCTCCCTAACCCCTCTACCAAATGGTAAAGTATGTGATCTTCTGCTTGGGCTGTGTTTATAAGCCTTGCAATTTTTGCAAGGGTGAGCACCACTAAATTCCTGTTCTTTGGAGGCCTTGGTAGTAATGTCACTCTTGACTAGGAAGTCCCTCATTTTTTTTCCCTCTTTTGAAAACAAAGCTGTGCTTTTCTGGTATCCTGGTACATAAGGTGGGATCTGCGGTCAAAATATTCCAGTGTTTTTTATTATGTTCAAATCCTTCTTGGAGGCAGTGCTATATGTGATAGTAAGTATAGTATTGGGGTTGTTCTCTTCCATAGTTCTAGGGGGTTCCTCGAAAAGAATGCAAGCCCTGGTGAGTGCCCTGACTCACTCCTTAGCTTTGTTGAGGACCCTGTTTGGGTAACCCCTCTCCTTGAACTTCTCACACATACACTTCTCACGCTGTGCATATGAGAAAGGATCACTGCAATTGAGTTTGTCTCAAATCAGTTCCCCATAGGTAAATTCCATTTCATGGTATCTGGATGGCTACTCAGAGCCTTTAAAATGATATTACCTGCTGTGGCTTTCCTGTGTAAGAAGTAGTGAGAGTCCCCCCCACCCCGATTTCTAGAGTGATGTTGAGAAACTCAATTTCCTCTTTGCTTATATTCATTGTAAAGTCTAAGGCCCTCATTACAACCCTGGTGGTAAATCCAGTTTACCGCCATGCTGACAGCCGTCAAGATACTGTGGCCGCAGCGGAAATCCGCTACAGGTATTACAACCCACATCTCGTAATCTGCCACAATACAGACACCCACACAAGTCCGCCACACCAAAGGTCAGTGATAAACTGGTGATAGCAAAACCTACACCGTCACGGCAACAGAACTACGTCCACACTATCATGACCCACGAATCAACGCAGCGGTCATTCAACTGCGGTAATCCATTGGCGGTACACATGCCGCGCTCAAAATACACACACACTTAAAAAAAACACAACCACATTGGACAATTCAAAATACAGACCCCTGACACACGTAGACACACCACACCCACACACCCAATCCAATATAGAACACACACCCACATTACCCACAACCCCTTACAATGACCTATTTGGAAGAAGCCCAGAGAGAGAGAATAGCAAACACAACACCAGCATCCACAGACACACAACACCATTACTCATACAACATCCACTCACCTCAAACAACACACCCCAGCACATCACCCCACACATCACAACAGACAGCACCTCACACATCACCCACACCACATCATGGCACCTCAGAGACACCCCAGGTTTTCTGAGGAGCTCAGGGTCATGGTGGAGGAAATCATATGGGTAGAGCAACAGCTATTCGGATCACAGGTGCAGCAGACATCCATTGCAAGGAAGATGGAGCTATGGCGGAGAATTGTCGACAGGGTCAACGCAGTGGGACAGCATCCAAGAACACGGGATGACATCAGGAAGAGGTGGAACGACCTACGGGGGGTGGTGTGTTCAGTGGTATCCAGACACCAGGTAGCAGTGCAGAGGACTGGCGGTGGACCTCCACCTCCTCACCCACAACTAACAGCATGGGAGGAGCAAGTCTTGGTGATCATGCATCCTGAGGGCCTCGCGGGAGTAGCAGGAGGACTGGACTCTGGTAAGTCAAATCTTTAACTACTTCATCCCCCACCCTACCTGCATGCTATCACATACCCCCACCCTCGCCCTCACCCCCATCACTCCAACTCCTCACATATGTCCCACTATCACAAACCACACATCCCAACACCAAGCCCTGCATGTAACAACACAGCATGGACACCCATCACCAATGCATGTCCAGTACAGACACTCACTGAGGCCCCAAAATTAACAATCACACAAGGCCAAAGACAATCAGCCAACCACAGGAGTAGAGGGTAACTCACACATTGGACAAGAGGGCACACACAGATACAATAATTATGCATTTACCCCCCAACAGTACCCCTACCCAACATCACCGGACAGGAGGTGCCAGACATATCCAGTCCCCCCACAGAAGAGGCCCACAGTGACGACAGCAGCTCTGCATGCCTGGATTTAGACGACCAGCCCAGCCCATCAGGGACCACGGGACAGTCGGTTCCCCTGCCACTGTCACAAACATCCACAGAACCTCCTCCCACAGGAAACACCAGCACAGCACCCACCCAGCGGGCCCATACCTCTGTCCCCAGGACACGTCAATCAGCAAGACACTCTCAGACATCATGGGAGCATACCATCATTCCCACGAGACCATGGGCATGGTACTGGCCAAGTTTCAGGAGACCCATCGGCTGCAGGAGGAACACTACCTGGGGATCAGGGAGGACTAGAAGTCCATTAACAGCACCCTGGTCACCATTGCAGGGGTGCTGGCAGACATGGTCAACACCAAGAGGGACACAGTGGCACACCAACGGGCCCCTGACACTAGCCTGAACGATGAACAGCCCTCCACGTCCACCGGTGCTAGTGGACAGAAGGTCCCACCACTGGACCAACAGGCCACCAGCACCTCACCCCCTGCAGAAGGAGAACCACCCCGCAAACGGACCCTGCGATCCAGGCACAAGACAGAAAACATTGCCAAGACCCCCGCCAGGAAATACGACTCTCCTGATTGTCACCCTTCTGTCCCACTCTGTTACCCTGTCCACCTTCAACTGCCATTACTCCACTTCCTATGCCCCCTTGGACAATGCACCTGTGATGCCAATAGATTGGACTCCACCATGGACATTCCTCCACCATCACCCCAGCCCACTGCACAGCCCCCTCCACTTATTAGCACAGAAATAAACACCCTTGAATCACAAATCACTCTGGAGTCAGTCTGTACTTTCACAAATGTGTTATTGCAACCTTTCAGAAAAATAGCACTGTCAATGTTCATTTTCACATACCAATGTTAGACAGTTGTTGGGCAGCAGTAAACATAGCAGAAGGCAGAAATTGGTATACAGATCTGTAAACTGGAAAGCCAGAGTGAACTGTCAGGGTCCATACACAGATGCAAAAAGGCAGAATCATGCAATGTCCTACAGTAGTCTGATATGAGAGGAGCAGTGCCAGTCTCTTACCTGTGTCTCACTGGAAGGATTGCATGATGATGTTGTTTCGGTTGTCTATATCTTCTTCTTCTGCCTCCTCTTCTTCACTGTCCACAGGCTCCACAGCTGCCATAAGACCAACATCAGGCCCATCCTCCTGCAGCAAAGGCACCCAGCGTCGCAAAGCCAGGTTGTGCAACATACAGCATGCCACGATGATCTGGCACACCTTCTTCGGTGAGTAGTATAGGGAGCCACCTGTCAGATGGAGGCACTGGAACCTGGCCTTCAAGAGGCCAAAAGTAAGCTCAATTATCCTCCTAGTCGCCCATGTGCCTCATTGTAACGTTCCTCTGCCCTTGTCCTGGGATTCCTCACTGGGGTCAGTAGCCATGACAGGTTGGGGTAACCAGAGTCACCTGCAAATATTGAGGGACAGCTGTGAGACATACACTAACCAGTAGGGACTTTACCATAGTCAGACACCTATGTAATCTGTGTTGGGACCTTGGGCTCACCTATTAGCCACACACAGTGCCTCTGGAGTTGCCCCATCACATAAGGGATGCTCCTATTCCTCAAAATGTAAGCGTCATGCACTGAGCCAGGATACTTGGCATTCACATGGGAGATGTACTGGTCTGCCAAACACACCATCTGCACATTAATAGAATGGTAGCTTTTGCGGTTTCTGTGCACCTGTTCATTTCTGCGGGGTGGGGGAAAAATGCCACATGTATACCATCAATGGCACCAAGGATATGTCCCAGGGCATAGAAGTCACCTTCCACTGTGGGAAAATCCTCCACCTGGGGGAAAACGATGTATCTGCGCATGTGTTTCAGCAGGGCAGACAACACTCTGGACAACATTTTAGAGAACATTGGCTGTGACATCCCTGATGCCATGGCCACTGTTGTTTGTAAAGATCCACTGGCCAGGAAATGTAGTACTGACATGACCTGCACTAGAGGGGGGATTCCTGTGGGATGGCGGATAGCTGACATCAGGTCTGGCTCCAACTGGGAACACAGTTCATGGATTGTGGCATAATCAAGTCTGTAGGTGATAATGATGTGTCTGACTTCCATTGTCGACAGGTCCACCAGAGGTCTGTATACTGGAGGATGAAGACCATCTCAGCATCTGTCCCAGCGGACATGGCCTATGGAGGAGAAGGATGAGCAGAGCGTCATCCACCACATAGGTTTCACAAGAGTGTATAGAACAAATGTGATGTAATCTGTGTGTAGCGCTGTATGTCTGTATTCCTGCACAAAACTGCTGTGACGCAGTTAGTTGGCCTGCCGTGTGGCCACCTGAAATGGCGGCTGCCTGACTTGTAAGGAGGGACAAGGGGAAATGAGGTAACTGCGCTGGCGTTGTACACCGTCGCGGTAGGCAACGGAAGACTGCAGCGCAATTCTGCATTGGTTATCATTGGGCCCTATGGGTTCCAGGAGCCAATGATGATGTACGCCGGCAGTGACGGTACACACCGCTGTGGACGTGACTACCATTTTCTATCTGTTCACTCATTTGATACCTGACCTTCAACTGGAGAGGACATACACTGCAAGTGCTGCTGTGAACTGAGTCTGGAAGCAACAATGGCTAAAGTGTCTGGGGAAAGGGCCCCTGCCTTCAGTGTGGAGGAGTTGGAGAAACTGGTGGATGGGTCCTCCCCCAGTTCACGCTACTCTATTGTCCACCAGACAAACAGGTGAGTACACTGTGAGCATGATGGATGGGATATGAATGTATGGAGGGGCATCAATGGAACATACAGGTGGGGGGTGGTCAGAGGCCAGTATGTGAGTATGGTCAGTGTATGTGTTTATGGGCCAGGGTGGGTGGTTGTGGCCAATGAGTAAGAATAACCGGATAGGGGAGTAAAATCCATTCCTACTTTACATTTCCTCTAGGTCAGCGCCCACCAGAAGAAGGGTATTTGGCATGCCATCGCCCAGGAAGTGCGGACCCTGGGGGTCTACCATAGATGGAGCACCCACTGCCGCAAAAGATGGGAGGACCTGCGCAGCTGGACCAAGAAGACAGCGGGGGTCCAGCTGGGTATGGCCTCCTAATGTGGAAGGGGTGCCCGTCGCACCATGACCCCCCTGATATACCGGATCCTGGTGGTGGTATATCCGGAGTTGGATGGGCGCTTGAGGGCATCACAGCAGCCACAAGGGGGTGAGTACAGTCTCATGCAGCTGACTCTGCACGCTTTATGAGGTTGTTGTGTGTTGGAAAAGGGCTGTGGGTTCCCCTAGGGCAGGGCAAGCGTGCCAGGGTATATCCATTGTTAGGCAGGCTCAGTGCCAGTCCAACTGCAAAAGTAGTAGTGGCCCTCTGCACCTAGTCAGGCTCCTGTGGGTTCCAGGTGTGCATCAAATGGGTATAGGCTCAGTCCACCATGGGCATGTGATTTTCCCCTGAACTGTTCCCTGTGTGTTGTGTCCGCCAACGGTGGTGTTGTTGCAGGCATAGACCATGTCTCTCCTCTATCTTTGCCCCCTTTTTGTTTTGCCACCCTGTCCTTGTGTGCATTAGCATCATCTGGCGGAAGAGCAGCGGCACCCGGAGCAGGAGGGAGCTGCAACCCCCATGGCCCTGAAGGGTGAATGTACGGAGTCAGGAGGAGACACTAGAGACAGCGACTCCTCCTCTGATGGGAGCTCCCTTGCGGTGGTGGGCACCTCTGTGCCCACCGCAAAAACAGGTACAGCCGCCAACCCCGTACCAACACCGTCCTCCCAGCAGCCCCTCATCAAGTTTCCCGTGCCTGCTCACCCAGGAGGGTGGGCATCTCCTTTGCCCCAGGCACCTCAGGCCCTGCCCCAGTCAGCCCTGCTGCCCTCAGTGATAAGGCTGTTGACCTCCTGAGATCCCTCACTGTTGGACAATCAACCATTTTGAATGCCATCCAGGGTGTCAGCAAACAAATGCATACCTGGAGGGCATTCATTCTGGCGTGGCAGCCCAACAGAGAGCATTTCAGGCTCTGGCCTCAGCACTGATGACAGCCATTGTCCCTGTGTCCAGCCTCCCCCCTCCAACTTCCACTACCCAGACCCAATCCCCTGTACCTCAGCCTATCCCAAGCACACCATCAGACCAACATGCACACTTATCAACACACAAGAGTGGACATGGCAAACATAAGCACCACACATCCCACAGGCACTCACACAAGCACTATACCCAGGCAGACATACCAACATCCACTGCCTCCACTGTGTCCCCCTCCTCCACATCCTCCTCCTCCCTCCCAGTTTCGTCTCCACTCACACCTGCATGCACTACTTTCTCAGCAGCTACCTCCATCGCCAGCACACCCAGCACCACAAACTGCTCACGTGCAATCACCACCCCCACTACCTTTCACATGTCCCCTGTGTCCTCTCCCAGTGTGCCCTCTCCCAGTGTGTCTGTGCGCCCTCCTCCCAAACTACACAAATGCCGGCACACACCCACTCAACAGCCATCCACCTCACAACAGCCTCCGGCCCATGCACCCTCACCCAAATTCAGCAGACGTACACCTCCTACAACCACTTTCTCTTCCTCCACTCCCAAACCCCCTCCATCTTCCTGTCCAAGTGTGTCTAAAAAACCTTTTCCTCGCTAAGTTTGACCTCTTCCCTACACCTCGCCCCCTGTCCTTCCCCTAGGGCCAGGATGTCCAGATCCCAGCCCAGCACCTCAGCCACGAAATCCTCCAGCACTGTGCTCCCTGCAAGTCCTGTAACATCGCGGGACGCACCCATCAGGGCTGCCAGTGTGCCACCTAATGAGGCCAAAGATCACCCTATTCTGCCACCTGCCAAGGTGAAGAAGGGGGCAACATGCCGTAAGGACAAGCCACACCAACTAAGCAGCAAGGCCTCCTCCAAGACAAAAGAGGACAGTGCGAAGGTCCCAGGAGCGGCTTCCAAGGTGGGGAAGGGACACAAGGCTAAAGGGAAGTCATCTCAGGGCACGGAGCCTCAGGGTGAGTGACTGGTGACACCCCTTGTGCAGGTTAGAACAGCAACCTCTACAACGGTGGACACCGCCGCAACCACTGCCACCTGGACTGCCACCTGCACCACCACCTGCATGTCCACCTGTACGTCTGCTGCCTCTGCTACAGTCCCCAGCATCATCCCCAGTGGGTAGCTGTCCGAGGCTGCAGGAGACGTCCTGGTGTCTCCCTCCACAGGTGCTGACACATGCACCACCGCCAGCATGTCCGCCGCTGACAATGCCGCAACCACCGCCATCTGACCCACGACGTACTCAGACTGTACCACCACAGCCAACATGGACATCATTCCCAGTGGGCAGTCATCCGAGGCTGCAGAAGACGTCTGGGACCCTGCACAGCGTACATGAGGCACCCCAACCAGCACTGGCAGTACCAGCAGTTGGCAGGCTGAATCGCCGCAGGGTGGAGTGTGTCTATGCCTCCATGGAGTATCATGCTAACTGTTCCCAGGAAATCTTGTGGCTCTGACACCCAAGTGTGGGAATGGGAACTGCCGCACACCATGTGAAGCACTCTGGGCATCAAGCCCCCTCCAGAACCAGTGGAGAACAGCATCCATTACCCCAGTCCTTGGCAAGATAAAGAACTCTGGGCACAAAGCCCCCTCCAGAACCAGTGGAGAAAGGCATCCACTACCCCAGTCCTTGGCAGGATGAAGCACTCTGGGCACCAAGCCCTCTCCAGAACCAGTGGAGAACAGCATCCACTACCCCAGTCCTTGGCAGGATGAAGCACTCTGGGCACAAAGCCCTCTGCAGAACCAGTGGAGAAAGGCATCCACTACCTCTGTCCTTGGCAGGATGAAGCACTCTGGGCACAAAGCCCCCTCCAGAACCAGTGGAGTATCCCATCCACTACCTCTGTCCTTGGCAGGATGAAGCACTCTGGGCACAAAGCCCCCTCCAGAACCAGTGTAGAAAGGCATCCACTACCTCTGTCCTTGGCAGTATGAAGCACTCTGGGCACAAAGCCCCCTCCAGAACCAGTGGAGAATGTTATCCACTTGAGAGACTGTGTCTTTGCACTCCCCAGGATTGAACAGTGGGCAAACCACCCACTGTAGAGATTTGAGAGACTGTGGCTTTGCACTCCCCAGGATTGAACAGTGGGCAAACCACCCACTGTAGAGACTTGAGAGACTGTGGCTTTGCACTCCCCAGGATTGAACAGTGGGCATGGAGCCCCCTCGTGGATCTGGCATCGTGCACTCATCCGGCTGAGGTGCCCCTCCCTTCCCTTCCCCCTGAGGTGCCTGTTTTTTTTCTATCTGATGCCCCAGCAGTGCTCCCTCCATCTTGTTCGGGTATTGAGTATGGGCCTCGCCCATGCCTTTTGGGCCCAGTGGTCCACAGACTATGATAGTGGAATACCTTGGACTTGTATTCTTGGTGTATATATTTGTTTATAGTGTACATATCATTATATATGTATATATTTGATTACTGTATTTGAATATATTACAATCATTTGACTCATTTCCTTTTGTCCTTGCATTCTTCCAGGGAGGCTGGGGGGTGTAACTGTAATGTATTATGATGTATTAGTGTGTGTGTTGTAGTGGGTGAGGGTGGGGGTGGGAGTGTTGCGTGTTGCGTGTGTGTGTCACTGTTTTTTGCTTCCCTCCTCCCCTGTGTCGTAGGTGCAGTACTCACCGTGGTCTTCGCCGCTGGTGTTTGTGCTCCTGGTAGAGGAGCAGGAAGATAAAGTCTGGAAGAATCTGGAGCTCGGGTTCCATGGCGTCCTGGTTCCTCGTAGGGTAAGTAGAGGTGAGGGGTCCTGGTTCCTCGTAGGGTATGTAGAGGTGAGCGTTTCCCCTTCCAAGTCCTGTTTCCGCTGTGTTTTCGTTTGAAGTGAATCCACCCCGGAAAAGGTGGCGGATTGGACTGTTGTAATTCTGTGGGCGGAACATTGTCCTCCGCCTGTCTGTTGGCAGTTACCACCTCAGTGTTTGTTTGTACCGCCTTGGCGGTCGGAGTGTTAAAATGGCTGTCTATGTTGGCGGTTTCTGCCACGGTAGTAATTCCATTTTTTTTCTGCCGGCCTGTTGGCGGTTTTACCGCCGCTTTAACACCGACCGCCAGGGTTGTAATGACCACAAATATGTGTACCATCTATTACCGCAATAATGTTGGGGATATGTCCTATTGCATTGAAATCATCTTTCACTGTGGCCAAATCCTCCACCTGGGGGAAAACGATGTAGCTGCACATGTGTTTCATCAGGGCAGACAACACTCTGGTCAGCATGTTTGTGAACATTGGCTGTGACATTCCGGCCTCCAAGCCCACTGTCACTTGGAAGGAGCCAGTTGCCAAGAAATAGAGCGCAGATAGGACTTGCACAAGAGGAGGCATACCAGTGGGGTGATGGATAGCTAAGATCAGGTCTGGCTCCAAGTGGGCACACAGCTCTTGGATTGTGGCCCTATCAAGTCTGTAGGTGAGGATGATGTGCCTGTCCTCCATTGTTGCCAAGTCCACCAGGGGCCTGTACACAGGGGTGTAGGAGGCTGGCCTGGCTTGTAGTGGGTACCATAGGTACTTACACCTTGTGCCAGGTCCAGTTATCCCTTATTAGTGTAGAAGAGGTGTTTCTAGCAGCTTAGGCTGATAGAAGGTAGCTATGGCAAAGCAGCTTAGGCTGAACTAGGAGACATGTAAAGCTCCTACTATACCACTGGTGTCATATGCACAATATCATAAGAAAACACAATACATAGAGTTGCTAAAAATAAAGGTACTTTATTTTTAAGACAATATGCCAAAAGTATCTCAGTGAGTACCCTCAGTGTGATGATAAGATACATACACAAGATATATGTACACAAACCAAAATTAGGTGAGTAATAGCAAGAAAAGCAATACAAACAGTGTTGAATTACAATAGATTGCAATAGGAGCACATAGGTATAGGGGCAACACAAACCATATACTCCAAAAGTGGAATACGAACCACGAATGGACTCCGAACCTATGTGAGCTTGTAGAGGGTCGCTGGGACTGTAAGAAAACAGTGAGGGTTAGATAAATAGCCCACCCCAAGACCCTGAAAAGTAGGTGTAAAGTGCACCTACTACCCCCAGAGAGCACAGAAGTCGTGATAGGGGGATTCTGCAGGAAGAACAAACACCAGCAACGCAACAACAGTGGATTTCTGGACCTGAGTACCTGTAAGACAAGGGGACCAAGTCCAATATTTGCGACAGTGTCAAGAGTGGGCAGGAGCCCAGAAAATGCCAGCTGAAGGTGCAAGGAAGCTGCCACCAGTTGGAAGAATCTTGGTGTTCTGCAAGAAAGAAGAGGACTAGGAACTTCTCCTTTGGAGGATGGATGTCCCACGTTGCGATGAAGCTTGCAAAGTTATTCCCACACAGAAAGACCACAAACAACCCTTGCTAGCTGCAAGGGTTGCGGTATAGGTTTTTGGGTGCTGCTGTGGCCCAGGAGGGACCAGAATGTCTCCACTTGGAGGAGGACACAGAGGGGGTGCCCAGCAACTCAGGGAGCCCTCACAGATGCAGGCAGCACCTGCAGAAGTACCTGAACAGGCACTTGGAAGGAAAGTGAACTGGAATCCATGCGAAGTCACAAAAGGGAGTCCCACGACGCCGGAGGACAACTCAGAAGGTTGTGCACTGCAGGATGGAGTGTCAGGGACCCAGGCTTGGCTGTGCATGGAGGAAATCCTGGAAGAGTGCACAGAGCTGGAGCAGCTGCAAATCACGCGGTACACAGCTTTGCAGTCTAGAGTGGGGAGGCAAGGACTTACTTCCACCAAACTTGGATTGAAGAGTCACTGGACTGTGGGAGTCACTTGGACAGAGTTGCTTTGTTCCAGGGACCACGCTCGTCAGGATGAGAGGGGACCCAGAGGACCAGTGTTGCAGTCTTTTGGTGCCTGTGTTAGCAGGGGGAAGATTCCGTCGACCCACAGGAGATTTCTTCGGAGCTTCTGGTGCAGGGTGAAGGCAGGCTACCCCCAGAGCATGCACCACCGGGAAACAGTTGAGAAAGCCGGCAGGATTAGGTGCTACAATGTTGCTGGTAGTCGTCTGGCTACTTTGTTGCGGTTTTGCAGGCGTCCTGAGCAGTCAGCGGTCGATCCTTTGGTAGAAGGTGAAGAGGGAGATGCAGAGGAACTCTGGTGAGCTCTTGCATTCGTTATCTGAAGAATTTCCCAAAGCAGAGACCCTAAATAGCCAGAAAAGGAGGTTTGGCTACCAGATTAGGAGGATTGGCTACCAAGAGAGGTAAGAGCCTATCAGAAGGAGCCTCTGACGTCACCTGCTGGCACTGGCCACTCAGAGCAGTCCAGTGTGCCCACCAACACCTCTGTTTCCAAGATGGCAGAGGTCTGGGACACACTGGAGGAGCTCTGGGCAACTCCCCTGGGAGGTACTGGTCAGGGGAGTGGTCACTCCCCTTTCCTTTGTCTAGTTTCACGCCAGAGCAGGGCTGGGGGATCCCTGAACCGGTGTAGACTGGCTTATGCAGAGATGGGCACCATCTGTGCCCATCAAAGCATTTCCAGAGCCTGGGGGAGGCTACTCCTCCCCAGCCCTTCACACCTATTTCAAATGGGAGACAGTGTAACACCCTCTCTCAGAGGAAATCCTTTGTTCTGCCTTCCTGGGCCAGGGCTGCCTGGACCCCAGGGGGGCAGAAACCTGTCTGAGGGGTTGGCAGCAGCAGCTGCAGTGGAGACCCCAAAAAAGCAGTTTGGCAGTACCCGGGTTCTGTGCTAGAGATCCGGGGGATCATGGAATTGTCCCCCAATACCAGAATGGTATTGGGGTGACAATTCCATGATCTTAGACATGTTACATGGCCATGTTCGGAGTTACCATTGTGACGCTATACATAGGTACTGACCTATGTATAGTGAATGCGTGTAATGGTGTCCCCGCACTCACAAAGTCCGGGGAATTTGCCCTGAACGATGTGGGGGTACCTTGGCTAGTGCCAGGCTTCCCACACACTAAGTAACTTTGCACCCAACCTTCACCAGGTGAAGGTTAGACATATAGGTGACTTATAAGTTACTTAAGTGCAGTGGTGAATGGCTGTGAAATAACGTGGACGTTATTTTACGCAGGCTGCACTGGCAGGCCCGTGTACGAATTTTTAGAGCTCCCTATGGGTGGCAAAAGAAATGCTGTAGCCCATAGGGATCTCCTGGAACCCCAATACCCTGGGTACCTCAGTGCCATATACTAGGGAATTATATGGGTGTACCAGTATGCCAATGTGAATTGGTAAATTTAGTCACTAGCCTGTTAGTGACAAATTTGGAAAGCAGAGAGAGCATAACCACTGAGGTTCTGGTTAGCAGAGCCTCAGTGAGACAGTTAGGCATCACAAAGGGAACACATACAGGGCACATACTTATGAGCACTGGGGCCCTGCCTGGCAGGGTCCCAGTGACATATAGACTAAACACACTGACAACATAGGGTTTTCACTATGAGCACTGGGCCCTGGCTAGCAGGATCCCAGTGAGACAGTGAAAACACCCTGACATATACTCACAAACTGGCCAAAAGTAGGGGTAACAAGGCTAGAAAGAGGCTACTTTCCTACAGTGGGGATGTCTCCATCTCCTATTGATCCTCAGCGGTTGTAATCTAGGGGGCAAAATGATGAGCATCTGGCCAGTTTACAACATTTCCTAAATGTACAGTGCATTGCATGTTGTGACAGAAACAGTATGTTGATGTTTTGCCCCAAAATGTGCCTATGTGTGCTGTGACGCAGTTAGGTGCCATGGCCTGCCTCCCCTGAAATGGCAGTCGCCTGTCCTGTGTGGATGGACAGGTGTAAATGAGGTAATGCTGCTGACGTTGTGCGCCATTGTGGGAGGCGGTCGAGTACCGTCGTGCAACTCCTCATTGGTTAACATTGGGCTCTATGGCTTACATTAGCCAATGGTGATGTACGCTGGCGGTGACGGTACGCACCACTGCGGATGTGACTGTCATTTTCTATCTGTTCACTCACTTGCTACCTGACCTTCAACAGGAGAGGACCTACACTGCAAGTGCTCGTGTGACCTGTGTCTGGAACCGACCATGGCTCGTGTCACTGGGGAAAGGGCCCCTGCCTTAACCGCTGCAGAGGTGGAGAGACTAGTGGATAGGGGCTCCTACCCCAGTAGCGAAAGCTGTATGGGCCTCCAGACCAACAGGTGAGTACACTGTGAGCACAATGCTTGGGACATGAATGCATGGAATGCTGTATGTGAGGGCCTCGTGTAAAGGGTGGGTGGTTGAGGGGTCCTGGGCAACGTGCAGCATTTATGGTGGGCAATGGATGTGCGTAAGGGGATGGGAGGGATATGGTGGGCCATGAGTGTAACAGGCTGGACGGTATGACTGATACCTTTTTCTATGTTTATTTGTCTGCAGGTCAGCGCCCATCAGAAAAGGGGTAAATGGCGTGCCATCGCCAAGGACGTGCGGACCCTGGGGGGTCTATGGCAGGTGGAGCACCCACTGTCGCAAACAAACGGTGGGAGGACCTGTGATGCTGGGCAAGGAAGACTGCGGAGGCCCAGCTGGGGATGGCCTCCAAACAAGGAAGAGGTGCCCCTTGAACCCTGACCCCCCTGATGTACCGCATACTGGCAGTGGCCCATCTGGAGCTGGATGGGCCCTTGGGGCATCACAGCAGCCACAAGGTGGTGACTACAGTCCCAATATACTACTTGCACGTGGTGGGGTGGTCTCTGGGTGGGGGATGTGTGCCTGTTGGTGCCCCTAGGCCAGGTCGGACATTGCAGGGTAGGTGCCATGTTAGGCAGGGGCTGATGAACTCCACCTCCAAGCAAGCTAGTGGGCATCCACTACTGGGCAGGGCTCTGTGGGTCTCAGGTGTGCTGCAACTGGTGTTAGGTATTACTGTCCATGACCTGGTGACTAGCATTGGGACTGTTAGTGCATAGCCTAGTGCGTAGGGCTGTCCCCAGTGTGTTGTGTACGCCAACGGTGGTGTTGTTGCTGCCATTGACCAAGTGTATCCTGTGTCTCTTCCCCCCCCTTTTTGTTTTGTCATCCTGTCCTTCTGTGCATTAGCATCATCTGGGGGAGGAGCAAAGGCACCGGCGATGGAGGGAGCTGCATCCCACAGGGCCCTTGAGGCCGAATCCACAGACGGTGAGGGCACTAGTGGGACCGAGGGAGAGGAGAGCACCACAGAGGAGACAGGAGGGGACAGTTCTGAAAGTGATTCCTCCTCCGATGGCAGATCCCTAGTGTTGGCGGATAGCTCCGTGGCCACCCCAACAACAGGTACAGCCACCACCCCCGTACCAGCACCTCCCTCCCAGCAGCTCCTCAGCGAGTTTCCCGTGTCCGCTCACCCTGGAGTGTGGGCATCTCCTTCACACTAGGCACCTGAGGCCCTGCCCCAGTTAGCCCTGCTGCCCTGAGTGAGGAGGCTATTGACCTCCTGCGATCCATCTCTGTTGGGCAGTCAACCATTGTGAATTCCATCCCGAGCCTGGCAGGGCATTTGCAACATACAAATGCATTCCTGGAGGGCATTCACTCTGGCCTGGTGGCCCAACAGAGATCATTCTAGGCTCTGGCCTCCTCCCTGATGGAAGCCATTGTTCCAGTCTCTAGCCTCCCCCCTCCAACTTCCTCTGCCCAGTCCCATTCCCCTGAACCCCAACCTATCCGAAGCACGCATTCAGACCAGCATGCACCCAAGACAACACACAGGAGTGGCTCAGTCAAACACAAGCACAACACATCATCCTGCAGGCACTCACCCAAACCCAATCCAGATGCAGACATAACAACATCCACTGCCTCCACAGTGTCCCCCTCCTCCTCGTCGTCCACCTCCCTCCCAGTAGCGTCTTCACTCACACCTGCATGCACTACATCCACCCCCACTGCCTCCATCACGATCATACCTATCACTACACGCCCTTCACTGGCAGTCACCACCCCCACATCCATGCACACATCCCCTGTGTCCTCTCCCATTGTTTCTGTGCCCCCTCCTCCCAAAGTACACAAACACAAGCACTCAGACACCCAACAGCCATCCACCTCACAACAGCATCCAGCCCATGTCCCTGCACCCAAACACAACAGACAGACACCTCCTACAACCACTCCCTCTTCCTCCACTCCCAAATCTTCACCCTCTTCCCGCCCCAGTGTCCCTAAGAAGCTTTTCCTCTCCGCAGTTGACCTCTTTCCTACCCCTACCCCTGTCCTTCACGTAAGGCCAGGGTGGGCAGAACGCAGGCCAGCACCTCAGCCACCCAGTCCATGGCCACTGTAGTTTTGGCAGCTACTGCAGGTGTGAGAGGCTCCAAGGAGACACCCATCAGCACTGGCAGTGTGCTTGCATCAGCTGCCAAGGGGAAGGGCAAGGATGCACCACCAGCTGCCAAGTGGAAGGGCAAGGATGTATCACCAGCTCCCAAGGGCAAGGAGGCACCACCAGCTTACAAGGGGAAGGGCAAGGTGGCACCACCAGCTTACAAGGGGAAGGGCAAGGAGGCTCCGCCAGACGGAAAGTACAAGGGCAAGTGGGCACCACCAGATGGCAAGAGCAAGGGCAAGGAGGCACCACCAGACGGCAAGGGCAAAGGGCCTGCCCCTGCAAGCAGGAGGGAAAGGAGGCCTGGTGCTGTGACAGAATCTGAGCCTCCAACACAAACCGTGGTGCTTCAGCCATCCGAGGACGTCTCCACCCATCACTGTCAGCACTGCCACCTGCACCACCATCAGCACCACCACCTGCACGGCCACTAGCACCACTGCCAGCAGCAGCATCCCCAGTGGGCAGCCATCGGAGGCTTCAGGGGAAGGGCAGGAGCTTCCCCCCAACACTGGCAGCACTGGCACCAGCACCGCCACCTGCACCGCCACCTGCACTGCCACCAGCACTGCCACCAGCACCGCCACCAGCACCACCACCAGCACCACTGCCAGCAGCAGCATCCCCAGTGGGCAGCCGTTCGAGGCTTCAGGGGAAGCGCTGGAGCTTCCCCACCACTGGCCGCACCAGCACCACTGCCAGCACCACCACCTGCACTGCCACCTGCACTGCCACTAGCACACGCCACCAGCACCACTGCCAGCAGCAGCAGCCCCATTGGGCAGCCGACCGAGGCTGCATGGGGAGGGCTGGAGCCTCCCCCACCACTGACAGCACCACTGCCAGTACCGCCACCTGCACCACCACCTGCACCAGCACCGCCACCAGCACCACTGCCAGCAGCAGCAGCTCCAGTGGGCACCTGTCTGAGACTGCAGGGGAAGGGCTGGAGCCTCCCCCCAACACTGGCAGCACTGACACCAGCCACCACTGCCAGCACTGCCCATGCACTGCCACCTGCAACACCACCACCAGCGCTGCCACCAGCACAGCCACCAGCACCACTGCTAGCAACAGCAGCCCCATTAGGCAGCCTTCTGAGGCTGCCGGGGAAGGGCTGGAGCCTCCCCCACCACTGGCAGCACCAACACCAGCAGCACTGCCAGCACCTCCACCTGCACCGTCTCCTGCACCACCACCTGCACTGCCACCAGCACTGCCACCAGCACTGCCACCAGCACCACTGCCAGCAGCAGGCCCAGTTGGCAACCGTTCGAGGCTACAGGCGAAGGGCTGTAGCCTCCCCCCACCACTGGCAGCACCGACACCAGCTCCGGCACTGCCACCACTGAGCAGCCATCGCTGCGGGCGGATGGTCTGTAGTCCTGCATCCATGGAGTGTTATACATCCTGCCCACTGCAAATCTTGTGGGTATGACACCCAGGTGAGAGACTGTGACCCTGCGCTCCTAAAGATCTGCATCACAGGGCACAAGGTCCCCTCCAGAACCAGTGGACGAAGGCATCCACTCACCACATCCTTGCCAGGATGAAGCACACTGGGCACAAGGCCCCCTCCAGAACCTGTGGGCAAAACACCCACTTGAGAGACTGTGGCCTTGCACTCCCCAGGACCAAGCAGTAGGCAAACCACCTACTTGAGAGACTGTGGCCTTGCACTCCCCATTACCGAGCAGTGGGCAAAAAACCCACTTGAGAGACTGTGGCCTTGCACTCCCCAGGACCGAGCAGTGGGCAAACAACCCACTTGAGAGACTGTGGCCTTGCACTCCCCAGGACCAAGCAGTGGGCAAACCACCCACTAGAGAGACTGTGGCTTGGCACTCCCAAAGACCAGAGACTGTGGCCTTACACTCTCCAGGACCAAGCAGTGGGCAAACCACCCACTTGAGAGACTGTGGACCTGCACTCCCCAGGACTGAGAAGTTGGCAAACCACCCACTTGAGAGACTGTGGCCTTGCACTCCCCAGGACCGAGCAGTGGGCAAACCACCCACTTGAGAGAATGTGGCCTTGCACTCCCCAGGACCAAGCAGTGGGCAAACCACCCACTAGAGAGACTGTGGCTTTGCACTCCCCAGGACCAGGCAGTGGGCAAACCACCCATGTGAGAGACTGTGGCCTTGCATTGCCCAGGACCAAGCAGTGTGGCCCCAGTTGAGGTGTCCCCTCATTCCCCGTCCCCCTGTGGTGCCTGTGTATTTTTGACCTGATGCCCCAGCAGTGTTCTCCCCGTGTTGATGCTGGAGTAAGATGGGGCCTTGGCCTATGTGATGTGGCCCTGTGGCCCACGGACATTATGGACTGGGCAGTGTCCCTCCATTTTTATATCTGTAAATACTGTTTTGAATTTTGAGGACATTTTTCTGGATTTTTATCTTATTACACTCACTTTAATCATTTCCTTTTGTCCTTGCATTATTCCTGAAGGGCACGGGGTGGATGTGTAATGTTGTTGCATCTGTTTGTGTGTATGGTGTTGGGGGTAGGGGAGATGCGTGTTGCATGTGTGTGTCACTCTCTTTTTCCTCCCCCTCCCCTGTGTGCTAGGCGGCAGTACTCACCGTGGTCGTTGTCGCCGACATTGGTATTCCTGGTGTAGGAGGACATAGACCAGCATGGGGAAGACCTGCAGTTCGGGCTCCATGGCATCGTGGTTGTTCCCTGAGTCTCCAGAGGTGAGTCCTTTGACTTCTGAGATCTGTTTCCACCGTGATTTTGTTGTTGTTGGTACTGCCCCGGAAAAGGTGGTGGATAGGCCTCTTGTAATACCGTGGGCTGAACCTTGTCTTCCGCCTGGCTGTTGGCGGTTAGCGCCGCAGTGCTTATTGCTACCGCTGTGGCGGTCGCTGTGCTGAAGCGGCTGTCTGTGTTGGCGGTTTCCGCCATTGTCATAATACAATTTTTTTTACCACTGGCTTGTTGGCGGTATTACCACCACTTTTTCACCGACCGCCATGGTTGTAATGAGGGCCTTAATCTTTATAAATTCATAACTTTGCTTATGTACATTGGATTTTCATTGTTTCAACAGTACTTTATTCGGATAAATATTCTCTATTTTTCTTAACCTTTGTGGTGTATTTTTGTGGTGTCTTCACTGTGTTACTGTATGAGTTATTGCACAAATACTTTACACATTGTCTTCTAAGTTGAGCCTTCCTGCTCTGTGCCAAACTAATGGGTGAGCACAGGATAATCTGGGTTGTGTTGTGATTTACCCTGACTACGATTGTTGTCCCTACTTGGACAAGGGTGTATACCTCTGCGAACTAGAATTTCTAACATTGGTGGCAGCAGTGGGATAGGGCTTGTGTTTGTGCAGTGCCATACAATAGGTACGTGTACAATACCCACCCACAGTTGAAAATCAATAGGTTTTGTGTTTTTTTTTCTGGAATGATACCTACTTGACATTTTTTGATAAATCCTATACATCATGTCTCTAGCTGGGTCAACAAGTGGAGCTGGAGAGTTTGATCTGGCTAAGCTGGAAGATTACACAGTCTCCCAGCTGAAGGGCTTTTGCAAAGCTATGGGGGTACCTGCCTGTAGAGCTTTCAAAAAAGGGGAATTTCAAAAGGTGCTGAGGGCCTCGACAGAGTGCCGCAACCAAGAGCATGATGAGTTGGGGAGCCTAAGAAGGGCACTACCGAGGAGCTGCCAACAGCAGTAAGGGGTGGCACCCCTGGATTCGTTCCTCCTGCAAGACCAGGAAGCAGTGTCTTCAGTTATGGCCTGACAGCAGAGGAAAGGAGAGAGAAAAGAGAATTCCAGCTTCAGTTGGCAAGGTTAAAAATAGAGGCAGAATAGAGGAAAGCTGAAAGGCAGGCTGATGCTGAAAGGGCTTTAGCTGAAAGGAAACATATCTTGCCTCATAAACTGAGTCTGAAAGAGCTGGAGCTCAAGGTTAGGCAATATGAATCCAGCAGTGATGGTGGCAGCATACATTCAGGATTTGCTGGAGACAAGAAAGTTTATATACTCAAGGATTTGGTGCCCAGTTATGTGGTGGGGATGACAGTGATAAGTGGATTTCTGCTTATGAAGTTGCACTGAGGGTACATGGGGTTTCTGAAGAGCATTGGGGGGTGGACCTGTGGAAACACGTACCTGCACTTGGGAGGGACATACTTCTGACATTAGAGGTTAGGGACCAGACCAAGTACACTCCTATGAAAGCCATTTTGACTGCCAAATTTGAACTGACCCCTGAGAAGTATCGCCAAAGTTTCAAGGACAATAGCAAGCTCCCCAACCAATCCTTGGTAGACTTCATTGTTTATTCCATTAAGGCACTGAATGGCTGGGTGCAGGGCAGCAAAGTCAGTGATTATGTTGGGTTGTACAATTTAGTCCAGAGAGAGCACATGCTCAGTATTTGTTTCACAGTGTTGCACCAGCACCTACTTGACAGTAAGCTGACTGACCTCAGGAAGCTTGTTGAGGAGGCGGACCTCTGGGCTAGCACCAGTGTCCAAAAAAGTATCTGGGACACACACACAAAGGTGGTCAGAGTTCCCAGGAGAAGAAAGAGAGGTTCTCTAAAGGCACCCAAATAATTCTCACGGAAATCGGGATAACCAGTGCCAGTCTGATCCTAAGAAGAAAGGGTTCTTTGATCATAAGACAGGGAGGTTTGTACCTCAATGTGCAGAGTGCTCCAAGTACGGTCACTCTAAGGGCGACTCCAAATGTCCAAACAGGTCACAGCCCCCCACTGGTGGACAGACACCTGGGTTGGCTAGTGTACCACTTGGGGAGGAAGTAGTCCCAGTTAACTTTGAGGAGAAGGCAGAGGCAATCCTAGTGCCCCTGGGGAATTCAGAAATGGTGCCAAAAGCCCACATGCCCACCAATATTTCTACGTATAGACAATGGGTCACCATTAATGGTCAGCGGGTGGAGGCTCTGCGTGATACAGCAGCCTGCATGCCCACTGTCAAGGATCAGTTGGTGCCAGCAGAGCAGGTCCTAACTAACACATTCCACCAAGTCATAGTCATAGACAGTTGCGAGAGAAATCTATCAGTGGCTGTGGTTCCCTTTGAGTGGGGGCTCCCTGGTACTGTGAAAGTAGCTGTGAGTCCTGCCATGCTTATAGATCTTCTGTTAGGCAATGATCTAGAGCGCACTACCTGGAGAGAGGTAGAGCTCAGGTCTCACTTGGAGATGATGGGATTGCCTGAGTGGGTCTGTATGGCCGCATGGCTGCCTGGGAAGGGAATCAAATGCGTTTGGAGCCTGGAAGAATGGCCCAGACAGCTGCCAAGGAGAGGGGTAGGAGGCATGGGAAACTAACTTCTGAAGTTCCCACTGTGGAGGTTGACGGGGTCCTGAGGAGGGGGCCCCTAAGCCATCCGGGGAAGATATTGCCACCCTAGGTGACCTGTTTGAGCTTGCAGGTTGGCAAGTTAATGGTGGGCCCACCAGGGAGGAATTCTACAAAGTGCTGAAGGAGTATCCCACTCTTGAGGGCCTGAAGTGACATGCCTCAGCCCATGCAGTAGGTGAAGCCTCTGGGGATCACATATTCTAGTAGGAAAAAGATCATCTATATAGTGAGCCTAAGGCTCTGGGGACTGGGGCAGCACATTTACTGGTGTTCCCCCAGTGTTAGTGGGCCTTCCTACTGGGTTTGGCTCATGACATACCCCTGGCATGACATTTAGGACAGGACAGGTCCTTTGCCAGGCTTGTCTCCCACTTTTTTGGCCTCGAACAAAGACAGCCTCAGATACATTCTGCAGGTCCTGTCCCACCTGCCAGGCCAGTGGGAAGTCAGGGAAAAGCTGAGGGCTCCCCTGAGCCAATGTCCCGTCATTGGCACCCCCATTGAAAGTGTGGGCATCGACGTCATTGGTCCATTGGACCACAAGACGGCCCTAGGCAACAGGTTCATCCTGGTCTTGGTGGACCATGCCACACGCTACCCAGAGGCAATTAGACCCAGGACGGTGACTGCATCTGTAATGATCAGAGCTTTGATGGGGATCTTTACCCAGGTGGGGTTCCCCAAAGAGACAGGCCCTCATTACGACACCGGTCGGGTCACGGTGGTGGTAGGACCGCCACCAATGTGGCAGTCCGACAGCCACATTACGACCGCTGCGGTAGCGTCATGGTCGGACTGCCAGCACTGCCACTTTTCCATCACATGACGGACTGACAGTGCTGGGAGTCCTAATCCACCAGGGCAGCGTGCAAGCAGCACTTCCCTGGGGATTACGTCTCCCTTCTCTGCCAGCGGTTTCATAGCAGTAGCACCGCCATGAAACGGCTGGTTGAGATGGGGTGCTAGGGCCCCCTGGCGATCCCAGTTGTGATGTTCACTGTCTGCTTTTCAGACAGTGAACATTGCGACGGGTGCTGCTGCACCCTACGCACTAAAGCATTGCCACCAGCTCTATTTTGAGCTGGAGAAAATGCTGTAGGCCGTTTCCCACTGACCCAGTGGGAAACTCGTAATGGGGCCCACTGGGTGGCAGCAGCACTGGCGAAAACCTGTTTATCGGGACTTTGGTGGGCAGGCTTTTCTGTCCGCCGAAGTTATAATGGACCCCATAGTGCCTGATAGAGGCACTAACATCATGTCTGCATACATGGAGTCCATGTGGGATGTGTGTGGTGTAACTTATAAGTTCACCACGCCCTATCACCCTCAATCCAATGGTCTAGTTGAGAGATTTAACAATACCTTAAAGGGCATGATTACAAGCTTACCCGAGGCCATGAAATGTAAGTGGGACGTCCTCTTGCCATGCCTTCTCTTTGCTTACAGAGAAGTGCCCCAGAAAGGGGTAGGGCTCAGTCCCTCTGAAGTTCTGTATAGCTCCCTGTTAGGGGGCCCCTAAACATTATCTGGGAGGGGTGGGAGAAAGCTCCCAGGAAACAACCACCAGGATGTGGTCAGCTACTTGTTGGCCCTCCACAGCTAATCATATAGTGAGTAGTGGTTCTACAAAAAGGGTATTCAGAGTAATGAAGATTACTGGTAAGTAACTGATCATTACCATGTTTAGTCTCACACTTTCCCTAATACCCATGCATAGATGAGTTTACACATGTGCAGTGATATGATTGGAGTGGTCTCTTCTCTAACTGAACCACACAAAAATACTTACCACGTATGATTTTGCACTGAAATTTTTACTATCCAATATCAAAATGTTAAACTTTAGGAAACTCAGATATGATTTCCCCCATCCTAAATTAATATAAGATAAATTACATTTATATAAAGATATATAGATACATATAAATATATATGTTTGTATATAATAAAATACATTTCCATACAAATAGTAAAAGAAAATTAGCAGTATATAATTATTATAAATTCTTTATAAATTCTTAAAATTTAAGAGCCTGATTATGACTTTGGCCGTAGGACCAACAGGTCGCCATGTTTGTGGTCCTAAAAAGACTGCTGCGCTGGTGGTCCACAGACCGCTGTATTACAATGTAAACAGGTAGGACCACCCCAGCAGCTTGTATGTAGGTGGTCCAACCTCCAGTGCCATCAGTGCTGCAGCCAACCACTGAGTGGATTACAAACACAAGGTCACTGTGTCGGTCTTCTTGTGGAAGTTAGCCAATGGTGGTCGACCACTGAGGTACGCGTTCAGCAAAGTAACAAACAAGTGCACATTGGATGAATTCAAAAACAACACAGCTGACACACCTTGGTCTAGTGAACAGACTATAAATCACACCCCTTCCCAGACCACAATCCTTTGTATTTCCATAGGGACCCAAAGAGCACAGATCACCGTTTATTGAATTCGCAAGGTGTGATGGGCCTGGTGCTGACTGAACTCCGGCATATTATGCTGCTGCAGAGGGTCATAATCAAAAAAATGGCTGCCCATCATACTGAAATGGGCACCCTAACAGGGATGCTGCAGAAAATTAACACCACACTGATCAGGGCTTTAGTCCTAGCATCTACCCCTTCCTGGCAAGTACATCATGCCAAAATACATCTGTGGCAGACACAGGATGGGAGGGCCTGACAGAGGCATAAACAGCCACAGACACCTCTGTCTCTGCAACATTCCCATTAGAAGCAGGGACATCCATCAAAGAATCGAGACGGTACAGCTTGCAAGACACCCACCACTACTAGCAAGAATCTTCTTACTTAGGGTCCTCCTTTGTGTGTCACACATTAACTCTGTGGTCTGATCCTGATCTACCTTCTACTTCAAATGGGAGGAGTACTCTGGACTTTGGACTTCCAATGTTGTGGCATCTATCATTGATTCAATTCACCATGACTGACCCCTTCACATTTTTTTGTTGAGTTATGTCACATATATTTTCAGTTAGTCATAGCTTCAAAATAAGATCACCTGTCACTGAATCATTGTCTGCTGTTTTTTTTATTTCACATTTATCTATATAGATATGTCAGACCATGTGAACCATACAACGATGATCCAAGGTACTTGTTCCAGATAGGATGTGCTGCATGTAAACAGTGTCCAGCTCAAGATTACAACCATCCCACACAAATACATACATACAGGTGCCTGGTCAAAGAAGAACTTTTATTACAGTGTTCAGCGCATGGACTGTAAATATGTCTGAACTATTGTGAATCATAAATGATTGACTCATATTGAGTAAATGAACATCTTTACAGGTACAGACCTCCAGATCATGGAAGGAAGAGATTTGTCAGACATTACCCTGTAGAATAGGCAAACATTGAAGTGATTTAGGCCATTAGCTTGAGCCTTATCACATATCACACCAAAGTAATCCAGCATTACATAATCCAAGATTCAGACAGATGGCAGTACAACTGTTTCTGATCACAGGGTCATTATAATCCTTTGCTCATGCATCTGGTGGTATGACACAAACATATGTCAGTGTTTTGGCCCAAGTATTTTGGCCTACAATGATGAAACACATCAACAGCTACATACAGGTCATAAAAAAAGAGTGTTCAGCCAATGTGAAGGGGAGCTGACATCGTTGTGGCCTAGGACTACATATTTTCTGACAACACAATGACACACATGATGCATTAGGGCCACCAGAGGACATTCTAAACTTCCATCCTAACACTGTGCAAGCTGTCTTGGCACAGGTCTCCTACACCCAAACTCTGTGACTTTCATTACCTAGAACAATTCATGTCCACTTTGTATGTCAGAGTAGCATCACATAACTGCCAATGTCACAACTCTGAAATGTCCACATGAAGATATTGTGGTGAAGGTCCCTATACAAAGAACATATGACACAAGTCACATAGCAAGCATCTGGAAAACAAAGTACATTGCAGAAATAAGACATAAACAAAGCAACATTATCAAGGTGGGGATGTGTCAAAAGCTATCTCATCAAACAGCCTTCGGCTGATTTTTACTGAGTATCAGCTCCCTAACTATTTAAAAAAACTCCACACGTTCTCACAATTACAGTACATTGTACAGTCACAGTCATGACATGAAATACTTACACTCATGAGAAGAAGCTGTGGATAAGGTCTTGTCGTAAGTCAACTCCTTCCTCTTCACCACTGTCATCTTCATTTGGTATGTCAGGATTCTCACCCGGTGGCAATGCAGTCTTCCCCTCATCTGGGATGTACGGGATATTCCTCCACAGGCGATGTTGTGGAACATGCAGCATGCCACAGTGATTTGATACACTTTCCCTGGTGAGTAGAAGAAGGCTCCACCAGTCCTGTCCAGACAGCGCAATCAGGCCTGCAGGAGCCCAGAAGCCCACTCCACTGCCTGCCATGCTCTTCCATGGGCCTCATTGAAGCAGTCTTCCCCTGGCATAGTTGGATTCCTCAGTGTCGTCAGTAACCAAGGATGGTTTGGATATGCTGAGTCTCCAGTTCAGGAATGGGATATAAGTTTAACAATGAGTCACTCACTTCATGATTGTAGCACCTAACCCTGCTCACACAGAATCAGGACAGGATTGACTAACCAACAAGCCAGACCCTCTCTGGTTGCAGTTGTGAAATCAGCTGGCGGATGGTGCTGTTCGGCAGTATTAAGGAATCATGGGCTGATCTAGGAAAATGGGCCCAGACATTTGAGATGTAGATATCTGCCAAACTGACAACCTTCGTGTTGATGGAATGGAAGTTTTTTCTGTTGCAATAGACTTGTTCAGTGGCCTGCGATGGCACCAAGGGAACATGTGTGTCATCAAGGCTCCCACCACATGTGGGGGCAGGCAAAACCATAGAGGTCAGCCTTCACATTGGCTAAATCCTCACAAAGGGGGAGCCTTATAAAGCTGTCAGTGTGTTTCAACATTGTTGAGAGGAAATCTTCCAACACCAGACTGAACATAGGTTTGGATATACCACCAGATAGGGCCACTGTATGTTGGAAGGACCCTGTGGCCAGGAAGTGTAATAATGCCATGACTTGAACAATGGGTTGTATGCAGTATGGGTTACTGTTGCTGGCATAAGATCTGGCTCCGTAAATCTACTATTGTTTGCCTTGGTCAGACGGTACAGCTGAATAATGTAGAATTCCTATATGGTTTGTAGGTCTGGCAATGGACGGTACACTGGAGCTTGTCTCATCCTCCCTCTCCCAGGGTACCTACGTGTAAAAATACATGAGTGAGAACATTAGTCACTGTGTCCACACCAATATACAGGATGCATTCCAACAAAATCATGTGACAAAGCATTTCAGACTTGAAATACATTGCACCCAGTACACATCACAGCAGCCAACCACACAAGGGTCAAATGTGACCCTGAGATTGATGTGTGTCCACAGCATGGATTTGAGCAACACCCAATCATCTGCTACTCAATTGCCCCTTTATATTTAACAGTATTTTCTGCCCCCCAAAAAAACATGTGCAGTGGTGGATAGTGCACTGCCATCTTATGCCATCTGTGCCCTGTAGCACACTACACTGGTTATTGTGTAGTAGGACCACCATGACAAGGCTAATTTGGGATGTTAGTGATGATCCCACACATACATTGTTGTTGTGACACAGTTAACAGGGCCTTATACTCTATTTGCAACCTCCAAAATGGCAGATGCCTGACATACTGCATTGGACACTATGAACCACCCGCGACTGCTGGCAGAAGTTATCCGTGTGGTAGGCTCTACCAACCATGTGGGACACAACCATAGGCTAATGTTGTTGCCTGTGACAGTCGTGGGCCAATGGCTGTGTCCGTGGGCTGTGATGACTGCGTATGCGTACCCTGCATTTTTGCAAAATTAGTCACTTGACGTCTGACACTGTAACACCTCCACAACCTCAGCAGCTGTGTGCCGCCTCTGGGAGCAATCATGCCATGGCCATCAGCTGAAGGGGCCCTTGCCTTCTCTCCAGAAGAGCTGGAGAGGCTTGTGGATGAGGTCCTTCCCATGTATGGTCAGCTCTATGACTCACCAGAGGAGCAGGTAAGTACCTCATATGCACAATTGACTCTATTCAATACCATCCTACAATGTACCCCTGTGTGCCAGTTAGACTTCTTGAGTGCCTGGTGTTGCAGTTTGTGTGGCATCTATGCAATGTACATGGTGCAGGTATTTGAGACCAGTACTATATTTTATGGACATTCACATTGTGTTGTGTGATGTTTTTTGAGGCCCCAGATCCTCCTTGTGTTGGATGCATATAACTGGGCAAGGAGACTTTACTGCCATGCTATGACATTTCTTTGCTTATTATGGTTGTAAATGTCAGACAACATGTATGTGTATGACAGCATTAGCTGTGTATGCATATTGTCTGAGTCATTTGAGCATCTTGTAAGCAATGTGCATTATGCCACAGACAATTTGCGCAAAAACTTGTGTGTGTAATCTTTTGATTTGTCTCTTGTATCCATACAGGTCAATGCCCATCAGAAGAATAGGATTTAAAGAGCCATCGCCTGGAAGGTGCGGACCCTCATGGTCCCTAGCCGGTAGAGCACCCACTTTCAGAAGAGATGGGAAGACCTGAGACTCTGGGCCTGGAAGATCACTGTGGTCCAGCTGGGGCTGTGTTCCCAACGTGGGCAAGATGTACCTGCATTCTGGCAGTGGCCTACCCAGAGTTTGATGGACATTTGAGGGGGCACAGCAGCCACAAGGGTGTGAGTACACGGCACATTCCTGTCTGTCACATTGCCAAGTTGATGTGTTAGTTTTGAACATCTCCCCCTGACCATTGGGGATGGGCTATGTGTGACACAGAAGATGAGTAACTGTGTAGGTATGGAATTTGGTGGATACTTGTAAGAAATGGGGTTTCTGGTTGTTTAGGGTGTGCACCTAGGCCAGCCAGAACCCACCCACTCTAGTCAGGGCGAGGGAGTTACACACCCAAGATAACCATTGCTCACCCCCTTATTAGCTTGGCACAAGCAGTCAGGTCTAACCGGGAGGAAATGTGTAAAGGGTTTGCACAACACACACAACACATCTGGCACACTATCCCCACCTCAAAGGAAACACAACACCAAGTTATATAAAAATGAACTGTATTGTACACTACATCTTTAGACAAAAGATAACCAATATTATCAATATCCTACTGCACAAGCAGTTGTCAGAACATTACTCAGGCACTATTACTGTGTGGAAACCAACAGTAGTCATAATAAAACACATAGGTTACTGGTAGTCCTGCAACCTAAGCTGTAGTCAGGTTGTTATCATCATTATCAAACAAGTAGATGTCATAGGAAACATATTACCATGACTGTCAGGCTATCCCTCTTTAGGCACTTATCATTGAAAGCCCCCTATATGGCACATATCGGAATAACCCTCAAAGACATCACAATCAGAGCACTTACGCTAATATTAGCCTATTAATGGTATTATTATTATTTGCAAATAGTTGGTACAGGAGCTCCTGCGCTCTTTGTAGGGTAATTGCGGTATCACGGGCACTCGTCCCAGTAGAGGAGCTTCTGTGCTCCACTTACGAAAAGTATGGTGCTCCTATTATGGAGGTTACAGTGCTCCGAAGAAGGCTGCCCCACTTCTCTCATGGAGGTTACCTCAGGCATACACTCCCCAGAGGGCGGGGAATCACCTTTTACCCATGACCACCAGGCCAATGAAGCCCCGGCGGCCCTGGGTACTCCTGCTGCAGGGGGGAGGAAGTTCGCACACTAATTGGGCCCTGGCCTGCATTAAAAGGAGGGAGTAGGAGGTGGTAGTGGGTAAGCCCCCTAGCTCCCCAGTGATCTTCTGCTCTCCATGAGCTGTCACCACTCTTCCTCAGTAACCCACAGGCTCCAGGGGATGATGCAGAAACAGCTGCCTGGGATGCTGCAGATTCTTCAGTCCACCAGCTGGGACCTTCCACTTACACCCGGTGGTGCGCTCCCAACTCAGAGCAATGCCTGCACTGGCAAGGGAACTCTAGGGGCGTAGGCACATAGGAGCCCCCCCCTTACTAGTATAAGCCAGGGTGCTGGCTCACACTCTTCATCTAACCTGGGTCGCGGTGGTGATGTCCTCAAGGAGCTGTTCCTGATGGTGGCCCGGGAGTGCTACTGTAAGTACTCTAGTGCCCCGGGGGCTCCAATTACAGCACATGCTTCATGTCTGTTGAGATTTCTCCTCCGGTAGCCAAACTGAGCTAAACGGAAAGCGCTCTTACTGCGCTAGAAAGAAAAGAAGGGCAGACAACTCCTGATGCTCTGAGGAGATTGAGGCAAATAAAAGCACTCCTTCCTGCACTTTAGGGATTAGAGAAAATAGCTCATCCTTGCGCTCGCGGGAAAACAATGGCAAAAGCGCTCCTTTGCTGTGAAACAGAGGTGCAGGGGCAACAGTACCCAACCCCTGGAGACAGAAAGGGGGAGCACAAAGGCTGCAAGGCCCAACAAACAGGCCAGCACAAAGGTTGCATATAGTGGCAGATCCTCCTAGAGACCAAGCAGGTCACAGGTCAGCACAACAGCAGCAGTCCAAGGCAGTTCCTGGTGAGTCCAGCCAGTAGGATTCTGTGTCCAGTTCCAAGTATGTTTCTCGTCTATTTTTTTATGGGGAAAAATCCCCTGTATTTATACTCGGTTCTGCAAAGCATGCTCAATGAGGAGGAAAGGAGGTTCCAACCAGTTACAACTGGTTCTAGGAGTGTCCCCTCTCTCCTCCAGCACAGGCTCCAGACATCAGTAGCTGAGCCCTTTGTGTGAGGCCAGGGAACAGCCTTTACAGATGCAAGTGTGCCCCACATCCCCTTCTCTCAGCCCAGGAAGACCATTCAATATGTGGATGACCCCTGTGACACAACCACCATCCCTGTGTACAGGCTGTCTGAAAAGCATGCACAAATCTCTGCTGTCACTCTGCCCAGACGTGGATTGGATTCAAGCTGCAAAACACCAGCCATAAGCACAGAGAAATGCTCACTTTCTAGAAGTGGCATTTCTGTAATGGTAATAAAAAATCCATCTACACCAGTAAGCAGCATTTCTCTCTATAATTACAACCATACCAAACATCCCTACGCTACCCCTTATAAATCAGCCAATACCCCCTAGACATAAGGCAGGGCATTTCCAATGCAATCCTATGAGAAGGCAGCACTCACAGCAGTGAGAAACCAAATAGGCTGTTTGTCACTAAGAGGAAAGGCCTCGCTACTCGGCACATGTCCTGCCTTCTACGTACATAGCACACTGCCCAAAGGGCTAGCTAGGGCCTACCTTAGGAATGAATTACATGTAGTAAAAGGGGGGTTCTGGGAGGGGCAAGTAAATTTAGATGCAAAGTCCCTGTGGCAGTAAACTGTGCAAACAGGCCCTGCTCTAGCAGGCCTGAGACAGGTTTGAAAGGCTACTTTGGTGGGTAGCAGAAGCTGAGCTGCAGGCCCACTGGTAGCATTTAATTTACAGGCCCTGGGTATAGGGATGCCACTGTACAAGGGACTTACAGGTAAATCAAATGTACCAATCAAGTATAAGCCAACTATACCAAGTTTACAAAGACGAGCACATGCACTTTGGCACTGATTAGCAGTGATAAAGGAACCAGAGTCTTAACGTCAGCCAAAAAGGATCAGAAAAAATAGGTAGAGAAGGCAAAAAGTTTGGGGAATGACCCTGTAGAAAGGGCCAGGTCCAACAATACTGATGTACCTTGCCTATTAGCCCAGGGACCTAGGACACATCCGAGTACAGTCCACAAACAATTTGCTCTCTAGGGCCAACACATGGCTGTGTACAGTGATCAATGAAATAATTTTGTTTTTTGTGGTGGGTGTAAATTGTACTCTGCTCACACATAGAAGTGATGGTTCACTGTCCTCAGCCAGGTGTCTGCTATAGTGAACAAATAGGCATCTGACCCCCAGAGGCCACTTGTCTTCAGTGTGTCACGAGTGCTGGTGCCTCATTACTGTCTGTCATGTGAAGGTGGCCATCATACAGGGGACAGAGCATACATTGTTCTTTGGGTGCAGCTAGAGATCAGTACTTTCCCTTGGTATGTAAGGAATGTCCATTGGCATGATTTGTGATATCACTGTTTCCCACATTCCTTGTGCCTACATGTTAACATGTGTTCCTTTTTGACAAAATGTGTACATTGCAGTATTATGCATGGTCTACCTGTGTTCATGTGTTGAGTTCTATATTCCATCACATATATGTGCATGCCAACATGTGTTTGGAATTGTGCAAATACCATGGGGCTCCATTTCATGTGGTGCCACAGACAAGAGTGTGTGTCCATTGATGTGTGGCTCATACATACCCTCACCCATCCTTGCATGGAATTTGGCATGTACAACTGCAGTAGCAATGAAGGAAATGACAGTAGGACTAAAGCTTTTACCCACATTGTGCATTTCTATGCCATTGATGTGGAATCATGTACCAGAGTACTCTGCACATGTGAAATTGGGAAGGTTTGTTACCTGATTGTTGGTATGCATCATGGAGTTACTTGTAGTTACGTGGCAATCATATGTGGTTGGATACAACTTTTCATCCACTGACATCTGGGTGTGCAGGATCAATGGCGACAGTGAGGTAACTTCCCATTGGGCAACATGTTGAGGCGCTGCCACAAGTACTTGAGAATCCCCGGGCCTCCCCAACATTCAAAAGACTACTAGCTTCAGAGCATATGTTAGATCTGAAAGCCTTATGTTGGTCATCCCACTACTTTTTGCCTGCCTTCCTCCACTTTTCTGACAGTGTTTTTACTGGTTTTAGGACTCTGCACACTTTACCACTGCTAACCAGACCTAGAGTGCATCTTCTCTCTCCCTTCAAACATGGTAACATTGCCTCATACCCAATTGGCATTTTTAATTTACTTGTAAGTCCCTAGTAAAGTGGACTACATGTGCCCATGACCTGTAAATTAAATGCTACGAGTGGGCCTGCAGCACTGATTGTGCCACCCACATAAGTAGCCCCCAAACCATGTCTTGCCATTGCAAGGCCTGTGTGTGCAGTTTCACTGCCACTTCGACTTGGCATTTAAAAGTACTTGCCAAGCCTAAACTTGATGAGCCTAAAAGGTAGGCCCTCGGTAACCCTTAGGGCAGGGTGCTATTTAGGTAGAAGGCAGGACATGTACAGGTGTGTTTTATATGTCCTGGTAGTGGAAAACTCCTAAATTTGTTTTCCACCACTGTGAAGCCTGCTCCTTTCATGGGCTAGCATTAGGTCTGACCTTGCATACTGTTTAAGTGGTAGATTCTGACCAGAAAGGGGTAAATAGGTCATGTTTAGTTTGGCCAGAATGGTAACAGAAAATCTTTCTTACAGGTGAGTTGGATTTTGTATTACTTATAGAAAGTGAGCATTTCTCTGCACTTAAATCTGTGCTTACAGCCTGTCTCCAATTAATGTCTGGTCAGGGCCGGTTGACAGCTCCCTTGTGCATTCCACCCAGACAACCACAAACAAAGGGCACTCGGACACATCTGCATTAATCTGCATACTGAATGGGTCTTCCTGGGCTGCAAGGGTGGAGAGCCTGACACTTACATTTCAAAGGCCAGTGTCCTGTCCCCACACAATGCTAAACCCCCTACTGGGACCCTGCCAGACAAACCTGTACTGAAAGAGGACCCTGTGCACCTCACAACCACTCTTTGAAGTCTCCCCCACTTCAAAGGCATTTTGGGGTACATAAACTGGGTCCATGCCCCACCAAATCTGACACTTCTGGTCCAGATCCGGCAACCTGTCAAGAGGAACCACCTGGCAGCCCAAAGGACTCACCTGAACTGCTATGCTGTGAAAGGCTGCTGCCTTGCTGTTGCCCTGCTGCCTTGCTGGCCTCTGACTTTGCTGAGAAGTGCTCTCCAAGGGCTTCGATAGAGCTTGCCTCCTGTTTTCTGAAGTCTCAGGACCAAAATGACTTCATCTCTTCAAGGAAATTACTTGTGCACCGCAAATCTACGCACAGCCTGCTGGAAATGACACACAGCCTGCCTTGCAACATGAAAATCACTGCACAGCCAAAGCGGAATGACACAGCTTCTTCCCGAGTGAAGATTGACTGAGCCCCTGTGTTGCAACCAGAAATTCGATGCACAGCCCTACCAGATCAACGCACAGCCAAACTGGAACGACGCAGCCTGACTTCCTGAGTGGAGAATCGACACGGTAACTGCTGCAAAAGAAAATTTGACGCAACGTCTACCGGATCGATTCAACACCTGTGACTTTGTCCTGCATGCCTAGGATTTTCATGCATCGTCCTTTGGCATCAAAAGAACCCCGTATCGCAGTGAGGATCCAATACTACGTGCCCACATGCAGAAATCAATGCAAAGCCCATTGCAGCATGGAAAAGAATGACGCATCATCTGTGCTGCATTGGAAAATCCGAAGCACACCTTATTTTTCCACGCATCTCCTCCTCTGCAGTCTCTGTATGTGTAATTTTGATGCAAACCAAGGGCCATATTTATACTTTTTGACGCAAAACTGCGCTAACGCAGTTATGCGTCAAAAAAATTAGCGCCGGCTAACGCCATTCTCAAGCGCCATGCGGGTGCCGTATTTATTCAATGACGTTAGCCGGCGTTAGCATCCGGCGCTGCCTGGTGTGCGTGAAAAAAAACGACGTACACCAGGCAGCGCCGGCGTAGGGGGAAAATGGAGTATGGGCGTCCAAAAATGGTGCAAGTCAGGCTGAGGCAAAAAAATCGCCTCAACCCGATTTGCGCAATTTTTAAACGACACCCAACCCCCATTGAAATGACTCCTGTCTTAGCAAAGACAGGAGTCATGCCCCCTTGCCCAATGGCCATGCCCAGGGGACGTCTGTCCCCTGGGCATGGTCATTGGGCATAGTGGCATGTAGGGGGGCACAAATCAGGCCCCCCTATGCCACAAAAAAAAAAAAAAACAACTTACCTGAACTTACCTTAATGTCCCTGGGGTGGGTCCCTCCATCCTTGGGTGTCCTCCTGGGGTGGGCAAGGGTGGCAGGGGGTGTCCCTGGGGGCAGGGGAGGGCACCTATGGGCTCATTCTGAGCCCACAGGTCCCTTAACGCCTGCCCTGACCCAGGCGTTAAAATCCGGCGCTAATGCGGGTTTTTTAGACCCGCCCACTCCCGGGCGTCATTTTTGCCCAGGAGTATAAATACGACGCATATGCATCGGAGTCATTTTTTAAGACGGGAACGCCTACCTTGCATATCATTAACGCAAGGAAGGTGTTCACGCAAAAAAATGACGCTAACTCCATGAACTTTGGCGCTAGACGCGTCTAATGCCAAAGTATAAATATGGAGTTAGTTTTGCGTCGAATTTGCGTCTAAAAAAAACGACGCAAATTCTGCGCAAACGGAGTATAAATATGCCCCCAGGTACTTTGGGTACACAAGAGACAACTGTTGATTTTTAAGATTTAAGTCTCTTCTTAACATTGCAAAAGTAATATTTCAACTTGTGCTTATTGAATCTTTATCGTTTTGACATTAATTTAACTAGATAAATATCATATATTTTTCTAAACCTGTGTGTTGTATTTTTGTGCTGTTTTCACTGTGTTATTGCATGATTTATTGCACAAATAATTTACACATTGCCTTCTAAGTTAAGTCTGACTTCTCAGTGCCAAGCTACTGGGGGGGGCACAGGATAATTTGGATGGTGTGTGACATACCCTGACTAGGGTTTGGGTCCCTACTTGGACAAGGGTGTAGACCTCTGCCAACCAGAGACCCCATTTCTAACAGTATGTCATTGTAAGGGGTGCCACACAAGAGAGGTGATTTCCCTGTGGCTAGCTGATTCATTCTGTTGTGGATTTTGGAGACATATCTCCCTGCTAATTTTCACATTTTGTCTACAGTGTACATTTCCATGCTAGATGTGTTGTAAATCTGAGCAACATTGGTGCAACCTCCATGACTTCCACATGGTGAAGTGAGCATTGTTGATTTGTTTCCAGAGTGCATTGTGCCTACCACTCCTGTACTTCTGTCAGCAACATGCCATGATACTGGACCATAATTTCTTATTATTGTGATTTTGTGTGTGTGACAGGTGTATGCATTGCGTTGTGTGAGATCTGTGGAATTGAACTTGGCATTGGCCTAATGTTGTATCATAACAGGTAATTGAGGTATGCTACATGAGGCAAACCATTGAAGGTGATGAGATATCCTACTTGTTCAATGATTACTGTGTTGCACAACATCACCCATGCAATTGGAACTGTCTGAGATTCTGATTTTCCTGTGGACAACTGTTGACAGTTTATATTGCATGCATATGATGTGGTAAATGTAGAAGCCACTTTGATGGAGCCTAATTGACGTCATGATAACATTTGCTAATCACAGCTGTTGTTCAAGTGTGATCAGGAGCATGTAGTGACCCTATTTCTCTTTGTGTTTGCACCCTCATCCCAGGCAAGCAAAGGAGACAGGGTGCTTCCAGGTGGAGAATTACCTGGCGACAGTACCTCCGGTCACAACCTCACTGACACAGGGGGATCCAGTGACCTGGAAGGTGAGGAGAGCCATAGAGGTCACATGATCGAGCTCGTCATCTTTGGATTCTACCTCCAGTGGCCACTCCCTGGTGGTGGCAGACCCATCAGGGCCTGCTCTTGCACCATTCTTGTCCATCACCCCCAGTTCTATTGCCACCCTCCCTGTCACTCCCCACCCAGTTAGCGGTGGCTGCTCACCCAAAAGGGTGGGTGTCCCCTCACTTTCAGCCCTTGTTACCACTGCTGACCTGAGTGAGGAGGCTATTGTCCTCCTTAGGAGTATCTCTGTGGGGCAGACTGCCATTGTGAATGCCATCCAGGGTTTGGCAAGCCAACTTCAGTAGACAAATGCATACCTGGAAGGCATTCATCATGACAGGTCTGACCTACAGACATCTTTTCCAAGCTTTAGCCTCCTCCCTGACGGCAGCCATCGACCTTCCACAATCCTCTTCCCCACCACCTCCCTCTTACCAATCCAAATTTCCTATTCCCCTACCTCTCCCAAGTACACAGATACATCCACATGCACCCACCTCAACACAAAAGCAGCAGACATAGGCCCTCATTATGACATTGATGGTAAATTCCACCTACCGCCACGGCAACAGCCACCAAAAGACCGTGGTTGCGGCTACTAGCCATCCACCGTATTATGACCACAGCCGGATTTCCGCCAGAAGGATGGCGGAAATCCAGTTGTGGCCATGCCCGCGGATGGCGGTAAGGTGGGGCTGCTGCCACCAGCAGCGCCTCGCCAGTAGACTGCCGCCAGCCGTATTATGACCCATAATATGGCCTGGTGGTGTTCTGCTGGCGGATGGTGCTGGTGGCAGCAGCGCCCCGTCCTGTCTCCTGCCGGAGGACCCCCCTGAACACAAGTAAGTCAGGTCTCTGACAGGGGAGGAGGGTGGGGGGTGTTGTGTGTGTATGTGGGTGTGTGTGAATGTTTGTGTGTGCATGGATGCGGGAGTGTGTTGTGTGTTGGATGCGAGTGTGCATGTATGGAGGTGTGAGTGAGTCTATTTTATGTTATGTGACTGCGTGTCTGCGTGCATGTTTGAAAGTGTGTGCGGATGTGTGTGTGAGTGGATGTATGCATGCATGGATGTTTGTGGGAATGGGTGTGTGTGTGTGTGTGAAGGGCGTCATGATTGTAAGGGGGTGGGGGCTGTCGAGAGGCAGTGTGGGTGGAACTGAAGAGGGAGGGGCAGTGTCAACACCAGGGCAGTGCGCGCTCTTTTGGCGACTAGAATGCAAAAACCCAGCACTCTCAAAACAACGTAATATATATATAAATCTACAATATGCACAATTTGTGTTGAAACATTTTAAGAGTACACAGAAGATCAGAGTGTCTAGATGCAATATTGTAAGGTCCTTGTATGCATTCTCAAAAAAGGATTTATATTACTGGTTTAAAATTTAATCAGAAAGTTTTTCTGATTTTCATGTAAAGGAAAGTACTTGAATAAGAAAGTTTTCATTTAATCCATCTTGATTCCCTTACAGGTATCCGGCCATCTTGATACTTAGTCATTTTAAACTTAATTCTTAGATTGTTCATGTTTTCAGAATGACTATGCTTAGAATCATAGTCTAGTATTGATTTCAGGAGATATACTTTTCAAATTGTGTGTTCTAACCTTTTTCTTACTACAGGTCTCCTTCCCAGCTGTTTCCCTTCCTAATCCCCTCTTCCCCTCTTGAACGCTCTTAGCCTCTGTGATTTATCTATCAGAGTCTTGGAGCTGTTCAGTGGTGGATGTGTTGGGAACGTGCGCAGACCCCGAGGATCTGGTGACTCTGACAGAATAGTGAGCCCACAAATTATTATCCTCCTGGTTTGTGTATGTTCTCAGCATGGCCACGCTGGACGAGTTAGTCAAGGCTATCACCCAGCTCCAGGCAGAGGTGGTATCGTCCAAAGAATTGACAACTAGCTTAGCTGAGAGAGTGAGTCAGTTGCAAGATAAGGTAGAGAAGAAGGAACAAAGTCCCACAGGTGTGTCCTGGCCAGGTACTTCTTCTCAGGCTTCTGGAAGTGATCTGACAAACATTTCCCTAAATGTTCCTTCTGCAATTCCTTTAGCTCCCCCGGAACGTTTCTCAGGTGACCCTTTGAAAGCGCAATCTTTCCTGTTTCAAGTGGGACTACACTTCACCTGCAGACCACATACTTTTCCCAATGCCCAGTCCAAAGTAGCTTTCTTTATATCATATTTGGCTGGGGATGCAGCTACTTGGGCAATTCCTCTTGTGCATAAAAATAGTCCCTTGTTGTACAACTGGAGAAATTTTGTTCGTGAATTTGAGAGAGTTTTTGATCGTGGAACTGTAACACAATCAGCAGATCGTGAATTATTAGATTTACGCCAAGGGAATCAAGACCTAGGGGGTCATTCCGACCCCGGCGGGCGGCGGGCGCAGCCTGCCGGGCGGAAACCGCCAAAAGACCGCACCGCGGTCAAATGACCGCGGGGGTCATTACAACTTTCCCGCTGGGCCGGCGGGCGATCTCCAAAAGATCGCCCGCCGGCCCAGCGGGAAAGCCCCTGCAAAGAGGAAGCCGGCTCCGAATGGAGCCGGCGGATTTGCTGGGGTGCGACGGGTGCAGTGGCACCCGTCGCGATTTTCAGTGTCTGCAAAGCAGACACTGAAAATCTTGAGGGGGCCCTGTTAGGGGGCCCCTGCACTGCCCATGCCAGTGGCATGGGCAGTGCAGGGGCCCCCAAGGGCCCCACGACACCCGTTCCCGCCAGCCTCTACAGGCTGGTGGGAAGGGGGTCGGAATCCCCATGGCGGCGCTGCAAGCAGCGCCGCCATGGAGGATTCCCTGGGCCAGGGGAAAACCGCTGGGAAACCGCCGGGAAACCGCCGGTTCCCCTTTTCTGACCGCGGCAGTAAGAATGGCCCGGGAAGCACCGCCAGCCTGTTGGCGGTGCTTCCTCTGCCCTCCACCCTGGCGGTTTGAAACTGCCTGGGTCGGAATGAGGGCCCTAGTGTCGTATTTAGCCAACTTTAACTGGCTGGTTGCCGAGACATCCTGGCCTGAAGAGAAACAAGCGGTCTTGTTTTACAAAGGACTCAAAGAGGAACTAAAAGATATCTTAGCGCAAATCGACCCACAACCTACAGACTGTCAAGAATTAATAAACCTTGTCTTGAGGCTTGATCATCGTTTAGCAGAACGTTAAGGAACGCGCAATAAGATTGAAAAATATTCATGGCGTGTTCATGATAACAGAGACTCAAGAACTCCGAAAGAGAGAACGCCGGCACCAATGGAAATTGGAACCATCAGAAGACCTTTGACCAAAGATGAAAAGGACCTACGCAGAAAAAATGGACAATGCCTTTATTGTGGGCGGAAGGGTCATTTTGTCAAAGATTGTCTAATCAAACCAAAGAACAAGCAAGGTCCAGTTCAGAAGGTAGCAGCCAATGCGCCAGTGGAGTTGGAAAACTAAAACACCCAAGATGCAGATAAGGGTTGCTCTTGGGTGTCAGTCTGGACCCTTCGCAATCTAGACATCTTAAACTGTAAATAAGAGTTCAGGTCAAGAAAAAGATCTATTTCAAAAAGGCTCTAGTCGATTCTGGGGCTACTGGGAACTTTGTTGATGTCCAATTGGTTTGTGCATGGGGGATCCTATGTATTGAAAAGAAGACCCCAGAAATCAACCAGACAGTCGTTGGAAAACTCTTGACTGGAGGTCCAGTAACTCTTCAGACTATCCCCTTGTCGATGATTTGTGAAGATAAGAATCAAAGAAAGAAGCATAAAGAGAAAATATTTCTTGACGTGATCCATGCTCCCCAATATGGGATTATCCTCTGTTTGCCATGGTTAACTCATCACAATCCAGAGATCAATTGGGCAGAACGAAAAATCATGTTCTCATCTGCGTTATGTAACGAACAATGTCTCCAAAAGATTCAAGTACCAAAAGTTTGTAACTCTTACATATCTACTGCCACGGAGAAAGAAATTCAGCTGCCCAAACAATATTCATCTTACAAAGATGTATTTGATGAGAAAGGACCAGAGACTCTACCTCCTCACAGATCTTATGACTGTCAAATTGATCTAGCCCCAGGTGCGATACTTCCCAACTGTCGTGTATATGCCCTGTCAGAACATGAAAATCAACATTTACGAAAATACCTAGATCAATTTTTGGAGAATGGCTTCATTCGCCCATCTAAGTCTCCTACAGCTTTGCCTTTGTTTTTTGTTACAAAAGCTAATGGAGAACTTAGAACTTGCATCGACTATAGGGTTTTGAACAAAGTCACCATCAAGAATAAATATCCTTTACCCCTAATTCCGGTATTATTGGAACATGTAAAGA
Organism: Pleurodeles waltl; assembly: GCF_031143425.1. Classification (NCBI taxonomy): domain Eukaryota; kingdom Metazoa; phylum Chordata; class Amphibia; order Caudata; family Salamandridae; genus Pleurodeles; species Pleurodeles waltl. The sequence goes on along the minus strand of NC_090450.1, from coordinate 778,657,056 downwards.
GAGCAAAAATCTACAGGAATCTTGACCTTCGAGGTGCTTATCATTTGGTCAGAATGAGACTGGGTGACGAATGGAAAAAAGCGTTCAAGACAAGATATGGCCTTTTTGAATACACCGTCATGCCTTTTGGTCTGTGTAATGCTCCAGCAGCATTTCAATTTTTCTTGAATGATGTTCTTAGAGAGTACCTCAACATATTTGCCATAGTCTACATCGATGACATTTTGATCTACTCTGAAATGAAAACGAACATGTCCAACATGTCAAGAAAATTCTTGCAGCCTTTCGAAAGCACCATTTATATTTCAAACTAACCAAGTGTGAGTTTCATGTTACCACAGTTGAGTTTTTAGGGGTTATTCTTACCCCTCAAGGTATGGTGATGGCAGAAAAGAAAGTAAAAGCCGTATCTGATTGGCCCATCCCAAAGACTGTTCGTGATGTACAATGTTTCCTGTGGTTTGCAAATTTTTACCAGAGATTCATAAATCATTTCTCCCAGACAGTGGCTCCAATCACAAAGCTACTAAGAAAGAAAGAAGTTTGTATGGTCCCCAGAAGCTGATCAAGCCTTCTCGACTTTGAAGAAAGCTTTCTCCACTGCCCCCGTCTTGACTCATCCTGATGCGAATCGACCTTTCATAGTGGAAGCTGATGCTTCAGATGTAGCAATAGGAGCCGTCTTATCACAATGAAATAAAGACACTGGTCAACTTCATCCTGTAGCTTATATGTCTCAGAAGTTGAACGAAGCCGAACAGAACTATGTCATTGCTGAAAAAGAGCTTCTGGTGATTTGTGACACCTGTAAAGAATGGAGACATCATTTGTTGAGTGCCAAATACACTGTCACAGTATATACTGATCATCATAATCTTCAATTCATGAGTTTCGCCAGACTTTTGACCCCTCGGCAATTACGCTGGATGCTATTTGTTGCCGAATTTGATTTTGTAGTAACCTTCCGGCCTGGTAAAGATAATCACAAAGCTGACGCCTTGTCCCGTCAAGAGTCTACCACGTTGCCTGCATTTGAAGCCTCCAGAGCTATCATTGCTCCTGACAAGGCTCTATGTATCATAAAAACTGAAGATGTCTTTGAAGAAATTCGCAACTCTTTAACTGTTGAAAAATGGCAAACATGGGCCCAAGCAGATCCCAAAAGGTCAATTAAGCAAGGACTGCCCTTTCATGATGCTCGTTTGTTTGTACCCACTACCAAACTTCGCAAGATAGTGTTTCATTGGTTGCATGTTATACCGACGGCAGGTCACCCAGGTACTCCTAAAACTCTTGAACTGATCCAACGCTATTTTTGGTGGCCTACCCTAAGAAAAAATGTAAAAGCAATGGTAAACAACTGCTAAGTTTGTGCTCGCATTAAAACAGGTCATTCAAAACCAAAAGGGTTGTTACATCCACTTCCAACCCCAAGTCGTCCATGGGAGCACATTTCTTTAGACTTTATTATCGGTCTGCCAGTGGTTCAACAGCATTTAGTAATTCTGGTGGTAGTAGATAGTCTCACGAAATATGGGCATTTCATTGCCTGTAAAAAATTGGCCACTTCTAGTGAACCGGCAACTATTTTACCGAACAGAGTGGTTCATTACCATGGACTGCCAAAAGTTATCCTCTCCGATCGGGGGTCGCAATTTGCCTCCAATTTCTCGAAGACGTGGTGTAAAACACTCCAAGTGACATCTACACTATCTAATAGTCACCATCCTCAAACAGATGGTCAAACGGAGAGACTAAATCAGACTTGGAAAAAATACCTACGTGCTTATGCTGAAAAGGCAATTCATTCTTGGAAATCTATGCTCTGGTTAGCTGAGTTAGCTTACAATAACTCATTCCACACTTCTATTGGCGTTACACCCTTTTTTGATTTATTTGGCTATCATCCTGACACCCTGCCCATCACAATTCCTCAAGAAAGTTCTCTTACTCCAGCTGTGTCAGAAACCATTCAGCATTTGCACCAACCCAGAAACTGATTCAACAGCATTTAGAAAAAGCCAAACAAAAATACAAAAGGCATTATGACAAGAAACATTGTGAGGGACCACAATATCAACAAGGTGACAAAGTGTGGCTTTCTACAAAACATATAGACTTCAAGAAGAAGCACATGTTTGATCCCAAATTTATAGGTCCTTACACAGTCCTTCAGCAAATCAATCCGGTAACCTATAAACTACAATTGCCCAGATCCTTACGGATTCATCCAGTGTTCCAAACTTCCCTATTGAAAAGGGCAGTCCAAAAGGTCCACCCTCATACAGCTCCTATTCTAGTACAGGGAGAAGAAGAATATGAAGTTAAGAAAGTGTTGGATTCTAAACTACGAGGGCGTAATCTATAGTACTTAATCTCATGGAAAGGTTATGGTCCTGAAAGTAACTCATAGGTTTCCGCATCTGATGTTCATGCTCCAGTACTTGTGAGATGCTTTCATTGTCTTAATCCAGGCAAACCAGGCCCTAGAGTGCGTCTGGGAGAGGGGAGTACTGTCAACACCAGGGCAGTGCGCGCTCTATTGGCGACTAGAATGCAAAAACCCAGCACTCTCAAAACAACGTAATTTATGCATTGTGCTGATATGTTGTTGTTTAACCTTTTGCATTGCAGAGTTCAATCCTGAAGACTTATTTTTAATGTGCTTACAAATGCTGGTCATTTTCAATGTATTGCTGCAGGCTTTCAGAGTGTGTTAGGGTGTAGTCCCTCTCCAGGGCCTTCTAGAGACTTTCCCTGCAACATGCCTGGGTGTGGTTGTGGGCTGGGCCAAGACTCTATAAAAAGTAGCCAGCCCAGCTCCAAGTGCTCACTATTCAGAGGTCCCGGTGCAGAGCAGCAGCTACTTCCTGAGCTCCTGTCCCGGTGGCCTATTTGATCTTCCAGACATCTGACTTTCATTCTTCATTTGGAGATCCTTGTTCTGGGCGGTAAGACGGTGGTTGGGCTGGCCTCCCGACGCCATTATTGAGAACTCTCATATTCTTGGGCCTAATTCTTTTATGATTTGACAGAGTACTTTGCCCGTGTGAAATATGCGCTTGAGTGACATTTGCAGGGTGACTTGCGAATCGGCAAGACGCGCGATTCGTTTCATGATAATTTAATCTTGTTAATTATTGCGCGCTACCATTTCTTGACATTTACATGGTGGCTTAAGAATCGGCAAGACGCGCGATTCGTTTTATGGTGCTTTAACTTTGTTGTTCATGGCGCGCTACCATTTTTTGACATTTACATGGTGGCTTAAGAATCGGCAAGACGCGCGATTCGCTTTATGGTGTTTTAACTTTGTTGTTCATTGCGCGCTACCATTTCTTGACATTTACATGGTGGCTTAAGAATCGGCAAAAGACGCGCGATTCGTTTAATTGTACTTTGATCTTGTTATTCATTGTGAGCTGTTATTTCTTGGCATTTACATTGTGGTTTACAAATCAGCAAGACGCACGATTCTCTCCTTGAGTTGAATTCATGTTGTTTATTGTATGCCACTATTCGAAGATTTTTATCATGTAATATTCGAGTTGACAAGTTATGTGATTTGTTTTTCCTGAATCCATATTGTGTTATTCATGGTGCACTATCCTTTTATGGTGTTTAATATATATATATATATATATATATATATATATATATATATATAAATCTACAATATGCGCAATTTGTGTCAAAACATTTTAAGAGTACACAGAAGATCAGAGTGTCTAGATGCAATATTGTATGGTCCTAGTATGCATTCTCAAAAAAGGATTTATATGACTGGTTTAAAATTTAGTCAGAATGTTCTTCTGATTCTCATGTGAAGGAAAGTACTTGAATAAGAAAGTTTTCATTTAATCCATTTTGATTCCCTTACAGATATCCAGCCATCATGAAACTTAGTCATTTTAAACCTTATTCTTAGATTGTTCATGTTTTCAGAATGACTATGCTTAGAATCATAGTCTAGTATTGATTTCAGGAGATATAATTTTCATATTGTGTGTTCTAACCTTTTTCTTACTACAGGTCTCCTTCCCAGCTGTTTCCCTTCCTAATCCCCTCTTCCCCTCTTGAACTCTCTTAGCCTCTGTGATTTATCTATCAGATTCTTGGAGCTGTTCAGTGGTGGACGTGTTGGGAATGTGCATAGACCCCGAGGATCTGGTGACTCTGACAGGCAGAGACCTCTATCAGTGACAGGGAAGGGATTCCCTGTCATTGATAGTACCTACTGCCATGGTTTTCATGGCGGTAAGGAAGCCACGAAAACCATGGTGGTAGGCGGGGTCAAAATCCCGCAGGCAGAACAATGACGCCCGCTGGGCTGGAGATATATCCAGCCCAGCAGCTGTTACCAGAATGGTACATTGGCAGGTTGGCTTCAGCCAACCCATCAATATCATAATATGGCGGTAAGTACCACCAGCCTGTTGGTTGTACTTGCAGCCACATTACCGCTGATCTCCAGGGTAGTAATGAGGGCCTTAGACACAAGTACCACAAGACACACGAGCATTCAGGCACTCAATAGTCACCCACAGACAACACAACAGCCACTATTTCCACAGACACCTCCAACATGCCCACTCACCCACACCCCACAACCACCATACCCACAGATACCACCACAACACCCAATCACACATCCGCCATACCCATCATACACCCAGACAACACATCAAAACCCACAGACCTACACACCTCAGACACCATATGCCTAGACACACCCACAAGCACATCCACCAACCATACCCCCCACACACCACCCCAACACACACAGACACATCCACCACATCCACCATACCTGCAGACACTACCTCACTGACACACACACATCCACCACTAGAAGCTTACCCACAGACATCACCCCAACAGACACACACACATCCACCACTCCATCACAGAGCACCTCCCCCTTCCAGCCCCCAAGACACACAAACAACCACGCTCACACATGCAACAGACACCACCCTAACACAAGCATACCTCACACACCAGCAGCATCAACACCCACAAAGAAGACCATCATTCCCTCAAACTCCACAATCCCCAGTCCCTTCAAATTACCCTAACTGTTTTTCCCAAAGAAAGTTTCCTTTTTGACCATGCCCTTTCTCCTGTTACCTCTATCCCCCTTCCGAAAGCCAAAGAGACCCCCACCCACATCCCAACCTTTCCCTTCCATATCAAATTCCTCCACTGTCACACCTGCCCTCCCACAAGCACCCATAGCCCTCTCCCAAAGAAGAAGCCCATACCTCCAAAGAGACAGCCCCCCTCCCAAACTGAAACCCACCCAACCCAAATCCGACCCCCCCCCCCCCCCAAGCATTATCCCTGAGGTGTCTGGATACCCAATTGATGTCCCTTCCTGTGGATGTTCTCTGGCAGTGATTTCAGTCAAGCTTGGGCACAATACTGTGCCTTAGCTAATATGGACTGGTCAATGGCCTTTGATCTAAATCATTTGCGTTCAATAAACCCAAGTTTTTTATTTGTTAGCTGCACATTTGTCCTGCCATTACTTTTATACCTTTTGTTGATCCTGAGTTATTTGTGTTGTGTGCTTACAGTTGAGTGTGTTTCACCCGCATTGCTGATCCATTTGCTGTGGTTGGCAAAATCTGACTTTGTGGGCAGTGCTAGTGTCACCCACGACAAGGATAGATGTTCACTGTATGGATATGTGGGTGGCAATTCAATTGGGGTGTCCTTGCATTGTGTTATATTTGCTATGGTAAGTATTTCATCTTGGGTTGGCCAGTGTCACCATGTATGGTGTTACAATTATCCCCCTGGTATGGATTGGCTATTCATCTCATGTGTGGGAGCAGGAGTTTTGTTTGTCCACACATGGAGGATGTTCAGTTGTGCTACCTTCCTTTACATTTGACTGACCATGTGTCCATTTTGATGTGTGTACCTTTCAGCTACTTCATCTACATATATGGCCCATGCTGTTGCTGGTGTATTTGCTTTCTTGACTTGCAATTACACATTTGTCAGATTGGCACGTCACTTGATGTTACTATTTTCTTCCCTGAGACACATGTAGGGCCAATTCCTTTGCAAATAGGTGTTTAGGGCATGTGCAACATGAAATGTGCCCCAGGGCAGCATCCTTCCATGAGTGCTCCTGATGCCCCCATCATTATTGTGCAGGCATTGTTTGCATTGTGAGCTTTGGAAATTTATCTCACAAAATATTTTGCATTCTATTGACCTTCCATTGAGTTTCAATGTGGGTGATATGTGTGGGTCCATTATAGGGATGTTTCATGTGAGGGGTATTTGTGTTATATAACATGTCCATACATATGTGTCTTTAATCTGATGACAGTCCATGGCTTGTGAGCAACATGAGGGTGTCAGTTTAATTGGTAGTTCTGATATTGATGTGGTGTGACACAATGTTACGTATACCTCACTATCCCTATGCGTAAGATGAGCAGACATGTTTTTGTGGAGTCTGGTGGTGCAGTGTCAGTGACCTGCCTAAAGGGGGCGTTTTATGCCTTTGAATATGTCATTCATTGTGAATGACTCTGACAAAGGACACAATGACAAGTGTACTTGGTCCACATAACGTGACCTCCATGTCATGTGGATGATGGGGCGACAATCTATTGTTGATACTTAGTGATGCACATAGGTGTGTGTTCTTTCCGTCGGTTGGGTCCACGGTGACATGGATTTTGAGCTCCATCTCGGGAACAGCAGCAGCACATATGTGATTGGATCCATTGCAGCACAGGACGTGTGACTTTGCCTTAGACTCTCCTTTTGAAGGTGCTGGAACTGCCACGGTCATCTTGGTGGAAGGCAACATCATAATGTGTCCAGCGGAAATACTGGCTATGATGGGCTGATTAGCCTGTCTCACCACTGCGATGGTCCACGCTGCCTAGGGGTGCTGGCAGGACCTCGGCGGTCTTTCCTCTATAGAACCACATGCATCGTAATATGGTGGTCCGGCCGCCAAGCCAGTGGCCATGGACTGCCAAACAGATAATCTGGTCGTAAAACACAGAAATAATATATAATTAAATGAAATTATGGAATTGCATATAAAAATTATGGGGGTCATTCTGACCTCGGCGGTCTTTTTTCCAGACCGCCGAGGCCGGGGAAGACAGAATACCGCCATTGCCGGCGGTATTCATGCCTCCCTATTCCGACATTTCCCCTGGGCCAGCGGACGGTAACAGCATTACCGTCCGCTGGCCCAGCGGAAATGGCACATCAATATTGTCGCCGGCTCGTAATCGAGCCGGCGGCAATGTTGATGTGCAGCGGGTGCAGTAGCACCTGTCGCACATTTCACTGCCCGAAATTCGGGCAGTGAAATGCGCGACGGGGCTACGCCTGGGGGCCCCTGCACTGCCCATGCCATGTGCATGGGCAGTGCAGGGGCCCCCAGGTGCCCCGTGCGTCCCCTTACCGCCAACCTTTCCATGGCGCTGGCGGTCGGGGACTCATAATCCCAGGCGGAAACCTGGCGGGAAAATGGAGGGGCCGGCGGTATGGCCGTGGCTTTTGCGCCACGGTCATACTTGCTGCTGGGACACCGCCAGCCTGTTGGCGGTGTTCCCGCCAGCAATCCGCCGGCCGCCAGGGTTGGAATGACCCCCTATATCCATTAAGAAGTTTAACAAATTGACTTAAAATACTGCCCATTTTATTACCCTAAAGTTTCTGCAACCACAAAAAAATTTAAAATGAATGTAAAAAAATGTGTTATTTTGAAAAAATATCTGCACTAATTAACTATGAAACAAAATCCTTAAATATAATTTAATTAATTAATATCTAAATTACTAAAATCGATTGAATAACAAATGCAATCAATTATCCAAAGAACAAATAAAAAATGTACTGCCATATTATTTCATCATTTTATAAATAACTAAAAAATATACATTATTAATATCTAAATAACAAATTAAAGCTAAAATATATAGTGTGATCAATATAAAAATAAATATTAAAAACTCTTTCCACCCTTTACCCTTACAAACCCAACAACCACCACAAATATTGACATAAAATAAAGTAAACTTCACAATACATTACAAAATAAAAAAACACAATAATAATGAAACCTACTTAACATTAGATTAATAAAAGATTATAACACAAAAAGTGCAAAGAACTCAATAAAATAATTAAAAAAAGATATTATGTAGAATTAGTATGACATGGAAGACTATAAAAATGATGTTCTTACTTTCTACGTTTTGTGCAGTGATAATATTGACATGATATTTTTACCACAATATTTGTGCCACACAACATTTTTGAAGCAACATTTTGGCAGAATACCAGAAAAACTTTACAACGCTACCACTCTAATCCTCGCACATGATATTGCACACTTCCCATATGGATCACATAGAAGAGAAACACTATTCCATTCATAAACTTCCCAAGGAGAGGCATCCTACCTGGCAAAAATTTCACTTCCACACCTCACAATGTTAATTAAGAACTCTGTAAAAACCATTACAATACAAGGTAACATAATAAGAGAACATGAGCTAAAGACACTATCATCAGCAAACTACACCATCTGGTATTAGGAGGAGGTTGTAGTCAGGCTTCAAAAGCTCCACCATCTGGTATGAGTGGGGGTTGTAGTCAGAGTTCAGAATGCTACAGGGTGCTGTGTCCAACTTGCGTCTTGTCCTTCATCTGTGCTTTTTGCAAACATACAAATGGAAGAACTCCAGACTGTGGTGCAAGAGCCACTTTGATCTAAAACAGGTTTGGACATTCCATTTTGTGTTCAATATTACCATGAAATATTCAGAAAAGTTCCATACATTTTGATGGCAAGGACTTGCATTTCAGTCCAATTACCCATGGAATAAAATCTCTGATTTCGTCATGTGTTGGTGTTGACAATACATAATTTGCATCAATTTGTGGATTCAGTACTTAACAATGTACAATCCAGTGATTGATTAGTTGACCTAGATGATAACTCCAATTTAGATGTTTGCCATGCACGCGGTTAAAATACCTCAGTTGCTTTTCAGGTGTTCAGGCAGGCTGATCATCATAAGTTCATTGTCTGGCTGCTGCATCTTCTAATATAATAGCAGTAAAACATTATCAAACTGGTGCCTCAGGGATCTGATAAAAAGCCCTACCTCAGAGCAGAATCCTTTATTGCTAAATGCAGCACACATAGAAAGAGGAAAAATAAGGAGAAATAAACATATTTCTCCTTTTTATGCCTCTTCTGGAAAGGTGTATCTTCTTGGCACATTCCCAGGGTTACAGGTTCTTGTAAATCAGTGAAAGCCCCAAAATCCATGGATGTTGTATGGGAAAACGCATGCAACACCCATGGAAGTGCTTCCCTGGTGCAGAGCAATGTAACATAGCGAATTGTTCTGTATTACTTTACTCAAGATTTATGAAGCTACAAAGGTCCACACAGGGTGGCCTTCTATGGCTTCATAAATCTCAGGTTAAGGGTTGCATCACTCTTGCACTAAATATGGACCTAAATGACAGAGTGAGCCAGAGTGGGACTAAGTGAGGCCAAGTGAGAATTACTGAGACAAAGGAGGATATTTATACTTTTTGATGCAAAACTGCTCTAATGCAGTTTTGCATCAAAACGTTTAGCGCCATTCCTGAGCACCAGCTAAGCACCTTATTTATGGAATGGTGCAAGGCGGTGCAAAGGGTGGGCTAGCGTAAAAAATACATGACATTAGCCGGTGGGGATGGCGGTATGGGAGAAGGGGGTTTTGCACCACATGACTCCTGTCTTAGAAAAGCAGTGTCCCCAGGGCATGGCGGCCATTGCACCCTGTGTCATGCAGAGGGCCCAAGTTGGGCCCCTGATAGCACTTTAATTTAAAAAGAAAAAGACTTACCTCTACTTACCCTACTTACCTGGGATGGGGTCCCTCATTCTCCGGTGTCCCTCTGGTGTGGGAAGGTGTGTTCCTGGGGCTTGAAGAGGACACCTGTGGACCCATTCCATGGTGTTTAACCCTGGAATGGGGTCCAAAGGTCCCCTAACACCTGGTCTGACCCAGACGTTAAATAATGGTGCAAAGCAAGCTTTGTACCATTATTTAGCCCCCCCCACCCATGCGTCATTTTAGCACGGGGATAAATATGGGGCTAGCACCATTTTTAGATGGCAACGCCTACCTTGCATTTCATTGACGCAAGGTAGGTTCACACATCTAAAAAATGGTGCAAACTCCAATATTTTTACGTTAGATAGGTCTAATGTCAAAATATAAATACAGAGTTAGTTTTGCACAGAATTTGCATGAAGAAAATGACGCAAATGGGGTATAAATATGTCCCTGAGTGAGTCAGAATGAAAGTGGGTGAGTCAGAGTGAGATGAAATTAATTGAGGGAGCATGATCGAGCTAGAGTGACATTAAGTCCAAGTGGGACTGAAAGATACAGAGTGAGTCAGACTCTGAGACTGAGTGAGAATGAGTAAGTCACAGTGAGATTCAATGAGTCAGAATCAGTAAGAATCAGTAGGGCTGAGTGAGAATAAGTGAGACTAAGTGAGTCGCAGTGAGAATGAGTGAGAGAGACTGCCTGATTCAGTGAGACTGGGTGAGACCAAGTAAGACTGAGATTCTCACAATGATTAAAAGTTAGTGCAATTGAGATTGAGAGTAATGTGAGTGAATGAGACTAACTGAGAATGAGTGAGATAGTAAGATTGAGTGAAAACTAGTGTGAGAGAACCCTCCAAACCCTCTGAAAGGAAGTCAGGCTTGCTCACTGAGGTTTGAGCCAAGGATTACACACCAACACTGTTTAAATGTCAGTAGCCACTAATGCCCCAGTAAAATATGCAGCCAACTTTTATTACATTTTGTATGTCTGCTTTCGTCATACACTCACTACTCCATAATGACATTAAATGTAGGAGAATATTTAAAATTTTTGTCAATAGATTGAAATGCACATCAACATTATTAGAGTAGAATCCACCTTGTCAAAAGGAGTAGTGGGAAATTAAGGCAAGTAGCAGTTATGGAAAAACTCTTGGAAAATATGCTCTGTAGAACAATTTGGGATGTTCTTATTGGGGATCTACAGACGTATATATACCTCCAATAAAAAGAACATCCCAATCATATAACAGAGCATAGTAATCAAGTCTTGAGTCAGGCTGGGACCCCACTCCTATGCAATAATAAAATTAACCACCCTTGTTTCAACTTCCAGAACGGAGGTGCCTTTCCGCAGAAAGTGTTTCTGCAAAGTGCAAATTGAGGTGTAATAGTAACCAGCTTTTTTCTGCAAAGAACACGTTATTGTGATAGCTATTGGCTCATCATGCTACAGCCTGCATGATCTTGTTCACAAATAGCCACATTATTGTTTTTAGCAATAATAAATACCTTGTTTCCGACTGACGATCACATGATTTAAACAAATAAGAAATTCTAATGCATTAGTAGCAAAACCATACAGTATATTAAATTATTAATGTAGGAAACAATATGTGTCCCTAAATGTGAAAATATTCTGCTTTTGTAAGCCCTTTGCTGGTATTGTCCTGATCAAGTCTGCCTTGGAACCAAGGAATACAACTTTTACAAACAGTACACCTCCCCCTTTCCTGTTTGCCTTCCTCTCCAGTGCGACTTTTCTTTCTCCTATCCCCACCTTGGTTCACTGGTGGTGAGATTACTGCCTGTTTGGTGATGACTGCTAGCTGTGAAAGCAAGTCTAAATGTCATCTGGAGTATTCACCAGTGAACCAGTTGGAACTGAGTTAATTACTACAAGTCTGGTATATAGTGAAATGTGATTGGGCAACATCATAATACCGATTCCCTCATGGACTGGAAAATTCCCTCTTTCAAAAAAGGAGGGTTAACATAAACCATTTCAATGTAGCCCAGACAGCTGAATAAGTATAGACACTTTGGGAAGACCATTTTAATAATAGCTATACTTCCTGCCTTCAAGAGAGGAGTCTTATCCTTCTATCTGCAACTCCAGTTTTAAAATAGCCATCCCATAACTGTATCTCATTACAGGTTCACCATCTCAGTGAATAAAGGTATCAACACATCTAATGGAGTTAGTATATCAACGAAGGGGACACTTTGTCTCCCGGAGTAGCATTTACTGTGGATGGGAAAGTTTTAAATTTACCCCAACCTATCTGAACTCCTGATATGGTGCCAAGTGTGATAAATTCTCTGATTCCTAGGGATAGAGTGGAATCTGGGTTCTTTCCAAATGATGGCATATCATACACATAGAGGAACAATAGCATTTTCCTTGTTGGCTTTGAACGTTTTCTGTTAAAATAGTACGTCTGGGAAGACATAGGCTAGGGTTCTATTTCTAGGGCAAATAGAAGAAGAGATAGGGGGGCATTGCTGTCTTGTACCTCTATTAGCGGGGAAAGGGTTTGAGAGAGAACCGTTGATGTACATGCTATCTATTTGTTTAGTGTAGCAATTGTTGTAAATGGCCCTCTCTGAAGGGTCACCCCAAAATGTTTGCCTTCCTCCTCCTTTTCTCACCTTTTTTATTGGCCTTAGTACTCTGAGCACTTTACCACTGCTGACCTGTGCAAACATGCATGTGCTTTCCCCTAAACATGGTAATATCGGTGTATACACAATTGGCTTATTTAATGTACTTGTAGGCCCCTTGTAAAGAGGTATACCATATACCCAGGGCCTGTAAATTAAATACCGCTAGTGGACCTGCAGCACTGCTTGTGGCACACACACAAGCAGCCCTTTACACATGTCTCAGGCCTGCCACTGCAGAGCCTGTTCTTGCAGTTTTACTGCCACTTCAACTTGGCATTTAAAACCATTTGCCAAGCCTTAAAATCCTCTTTTATTACCCAAACGTCCCCCCAAGGTAGGCCTTAGGTAGCCCACGGGCCAGGGTTCTGTGTAAATAAAACGTAGGGCATGTACTTTTGAGTTTTGCATGTCCTAGTAGTGAAACCGCCCCCAAATTTGTTTTTTACTACTGTGAGGCCTACTCCTCTCATAGGTTAACATTGAGAATTCCTTATTACTTTTTTTAAGATGTAATTCCTGATTGCGAAGGAGTAGGTATGTCATGTTTCATATCATTGGAATGGTAATAATAAATCCCCTTTAATGGTAAGTTTGGATTTAAGATGACTATTTTAGAAATGCAACTTTAGAAAGAGGACATTTCTCTGCTCTTTGAGTCTGTAGCCTGTCTACAATACACGTCTGGGGTGGGTAACAGCTACACTTTGTGAATTTGTGTCACTTATGTGAAACAAACCCAGCACAGACAGCCACAAACTAGGAAGGTTAGATGTGTCTGAGCCCTCATCCGCATTCTGATGGTGCTTCCTGGGCACTGGTGTCTGGAGGGGCTGACACATCTAACTAGGCAGTGCCAGTCTCCACACAAAGGGCTGGTTAACTCCTACTGATAGTCTGGAGCCAGAGCTAGGAAGAAAGGACCTCTGTGCACTTCAAAGACCCTTCTTTGAAGTCATCCCCTCTTCAAAGGCACATCTAGGTATACGTACTGGGTCTCTGACCCCACCGAATCAGACACTTCTGGACCTACAACTGGGTTCTGTCAGAAAAATTGCTGTGCTGCATCAAGGACTGTTACCCTGCAGGATTGCTCACTTAGAAGGACTGTTTTTCTGCTCTACTACTCTGCTGCCTGCTACTCTCTGACCCTGCTGAAGAAGAGCTTGACTCTGCCGTGCACCCCAAGTGATCTCCAAGGGCTTGTTGGTTTGCCTCGTGTTGCTTGAGAATCAGGGATATCAAAGTGTCTAGCCTTGTGCCTGGTTCACTAGAAGTACACCCAGATACTTGCACCAGAGAAATTGATGCATCTCTAGTCTACTTGGAACAGAACCTGCTCATTGACCCTGTTGAGAAAGTAGAACTAGCACATCACTCTCAGCACCAATGCATCACCTTGGGAGACCGACGCTTGGAACTGTGCATCGCAGCAGCTTGTAGAGATTGATATATCCCCTCGATTGCACAGAGAAACCCGGCACATTGCACTTCAGAACCAATGCATTGTGGCTAGATCCTTTGTCCTTGGAACTGATGCATCGTCACCACTCTGTGAAGAAAATTAATGCATCACCTTGACTGTGGGCCCAGCATCAATGCGTCTCTCGATGTATCATTCATTGGCTCCTGCATCTGTCTGTTGTGACCAAGATCAAGGTGCACTGTTCACTGGACCTGCGTGGCTTTTGTCCCCAACCTGCACTCCATTGCAGTCAGCCTGAATTGTTGACTTTGCCCCAGTCCAGCATGACCACATAACCCCTATTGACACCTATTCCTTCTGAGTACTTTATTGTATAAGAGTTCGTAACTTGACTTTTACTTATTGGATTTTTGTCATTTTGGTCATGATTTATTTATAAATATGTATAAATATATTATTTATAAAGTTATTGTCTATTTTTCTAACCTGGTATGGAGTCTTTTTCTAGTGTTTTCATTGTTTTACTGTGTTTTGTGTTGAACAAATACTTTATACATTGCCTCTTTAGATTAGTCTGACTAGATTAGTCTGACAGCTCTGTGCTATGCAATCAGAAAGTGAGCACATGTAATCTTTTAGTGTGTATTTGACTTACCCTGACTAAGATTGTGGTTCCTGCTCATACATGGTGCATACTCTGACAACTAGAAACTCCAATTTCTAATACAATTTAATGACAAAACTTAAATATCTACCACCCCTGCCGTTCCAGCATTGTTATTAGAAAGGGCTGTTCATTGAACCAAAAGCCTTCTTGGCATCCAGGAATACTGAAACAGCCTAAGGGCCTAATTTAGAGTATGGCAGAGGGGTTACTATGTCACAATGGTCATGGATATCCTGTCCTCTGAAAAGTAAATCCCATCATATCCCAGGGGATGTTCATATTTCAGCGGTCAGGATACCGTCACCACAGTGATAGAGTACCCTCTCCGCCAAACTCGAAATCATGTCCTAAGTATTATGGTGAATATGGGCACCAGGGAGAATAAGGGCAAAATGTACTTTGGTAATTGTTGCAAAAGCTGTTGCAATTTTATACCAGTCTTTTTGCAACCAACTTCTTATGTGAGCCTACTTTTCAATTAGGCTGGTTCCCAAAAAAAAGGATGTGGAGAGAGTCACAATCTGACAAATCTAACATTTTATCCCATTTATACACACGTGTTCATACATCCCCACAGACCATACTCTCACTGACACACAAGGCAGCCCTGCCATAGTGCCCCTAGTCAACGAATTTTGTTCAAACCATAGTATATTGCTCTATGGATATTAGGCTTAAAGTCAATGAAGCTGAGCATAGGGGTTGGGGGTTAATAATATGTGAGTTACTTGGCCTCCAGTAGCTCACAATGATTTTCATAGATGAAAAATATTCTCACTACAGAAAAGGTTAAAAATCCCTAGTGTGTAGCAATTTAATGACAAAACTTGAATATCTACCAACACCCCGCTGTTCTGGCACTATTGTCAGAAATGGCCACTTGTCTGAATCAAAAGCCTTTTTGGTGTCTAGTAATACTGAAACATCCTGGGTATTATGGTGAATATGGTGCACAAAAGTGACTTTGGGGCCAAATGACCTACAGTAATGGTTGCAAAAAGTGGTTGCAATTTTTGACCAGTCTTTTTGCAACCAACTTATTATTTGAGCCTTCCTATCTACTAGACTGGTTTGCAAAAAAAGGATTCGGAGGAAGTCACAATCTGACCTAATCAATATTCAGTATGTAGGGTGCCTCACTTTGAGTGGTGAAAATCACAGGGGCTGTGGCTTGCGAAGTTTAGCAGACCACTATGTCTGTGATTAACCTTTTTACAGATGCCTGATTTAAGAAATTAGGTTGCTTTAAAAAAAGTTGTGTTTTGCAAAACATTTCAGATAGAGTTAAAAGTGGCATAGGAGGCACCATTGCCTACACCTCTCTCTTGAATCGTTTACCCCAGTTAAAAAATGGGAAGGGGATCCAAGGGGCACCGTTCCCTTTTGCCAAGTGGTTCGCACCATATCTTGGTAGTCTGTGACTTTTCAGCGGTTGCATTCGGAATTGAACATATGGCACTGATTTACAATTTTGAAGGGATGCCCACAATGCCCTATCAAATTTGCGAATCCTTTTTACTGACTCCTGAAATGGCTTTTGAACAAAAGAACTATCTGTTTCGTGGCCATGGACACTCCAGTTTTGTGAATCGGAATGTTTGCAATCACAAAATAGATTAGTACATGTGGCCATGAAGGATCAAGTTGTCCATCAAGAGTGTGAGTCTGTCAGCAATTACATTACCTAGATTAAGTAGGGATAGAGATGGTAGGACTGACAAAGTTCCTCATCTATACCCAGTTTCAACAGCATGGTGATAATGGCTGCAGAGGTTGCAACTGGGGTGGATTCCTTTATTATGACCTGATCATGCATTTTCAATAGCTGCAGGGCACGTACACCCATCCAAATAGGGGCCTTTACTCCAGACGAGACTGTCAATGTCAATCTCAATTTCAGCGCTTGTGATACCCTCCATTAGGGGTGGGTTGTTATAGTCATCTATCCTTGCCAACGTAGGATGTGGGAGTTTTATATTATGGTGATCATAAGGAGCTGTATTCAGTGTAAAAGTTAGCAAATGTGGTAAGGATTTCACCCTGGTATGTTGGTATTTTGCATATTATGTATAGAAGTAACGTTTGTAGATTATTCTTGAAGGGTCCTAGTTATCGCACTAGTGTCCTGCTAGGCCTTTTACCTTCCCCATGTCTTCTAGCACATGTGTTTGCTTGATATGCGGCTCCTCAATCTGATCTTTATAGATGATTAAATTTTTGTTGATCTCTGAGAAAGTGTTAGGAGACGGGAATGTTGCAAGTAGTTTCTCAAGGTTGAGGAGCTTGGTATGCAGATGTTGTAGTTGCATTCTGATGCATTTGAGTACCGCTGCATGTTCTGAATAGGCCATCCCTGTGATGTAGGTACTGAAAGCTTCCCATATTGTTTGGCAGTTTGAGATTGAACCAGAATTTGTTGCAAAGAACCTATAATAGCGCACAGTACTCCCTCAAATTGTATCCATTTATTTACTGGAAGGGAAACTCTCCAGTTTCTGTATTACAATATTTTGAAGTGCCTATTTAGCATTAAGGTGACTTTTGAATGGTAAAAAGCATCTACGGGTAGCAAACTCGAATACATTCTTTGGAAACAACCAGTGGTCAATTCAGTAGTAAAAGCCATGTACAGTGGACTAAAAAGAGAAGACTCTATCGGGCTTTATAGGGTCTCCGTTTATCTTCCAGGTCCATTAATTTAATAATTTTGAATATAGCTATGTTACCTTTTGGTGATTATGAGGAAATTCCTTTCAACTGGTCAGTTAGCGGATTTATGATTAGACTGCAAACTCCTCCTCAAATCAATTTTTGACGATATGCTGACTACATAACGAAAAAACATCAAACAAAAACACACGTGTTAGGATCATAATTATTAATTGTTCCAACCGCAGTCTCGTAAAGCATGTCTGTTACTAGCAGCAGTCAACATTCAGGGTGAATGTGGATGAGACTGGGAGAAAAACATACAGTTACGCCCCTGCAGAACATCTGTATGGTAGAAAAGCAACTTGGAACCCAAAAGGTAGCCTATTGCGATTGAAAGCTCAGGGCTAAGTGTGTTTGTTGTGCAAATGCGACATCAATCTATTGTAGCATATTTAATCTGCCTATTTTCTGTTTGATGCTTCTTATTTTCACTTCCGTTTCCTGCATGTCAGTTCCACTTTTCCCTGTCCCATTCTGTAGGCCGCGTCACCCACTGCTGCAGGAAAATCCCAAAGGTCATCATGCTTGTGGAGAGACCAGCACTAGCCTGCTGGAACTCCATACAACTCTGTGACATTGACTGCTGTCCAGAGTGGTACACATGAAGCCTATTTACTTTATGTAAAGCCAATACAGGCAAAACCACTGAGGAACATGCTCTTTTCCATTTCAGCGCTGCGTGGCCTAAGGTCCACCCTGTTGCCTAGAGGAGCCCACAGTAGCCTTTGAAGAGTCCTACCACCACATATAACAATGAGATCTAATTAGCATGTCGAAACTGGAAGCTTTTTTTCTCCTGGGAATCACTTTAGTTCATTTACATTTTTGGGTTCGGACTTTCACCTCAACAAGTCCCACTACAATAAATATTTATAATTGGAGGGCAGCTAAGGAGGACTCAACAGAGGCTCCAATTTCAGCTAAATCCAGCCTGATCCAATTAAATACTTCCGCTGATTGTACCTTACAATGAAAAGCTGGCTAGGATGCCTGACACAACAAACTGCATAAGATGACTCACACTGATGAGATAATTCTTTCAGATAGTTTTGGGTTTGAGTAAACCGAGCTTTTTAGAATTAGTTTCTTGTGACCAAAAACTGACCCCTAATATGGTGCTGTTTGCTTGATGGAAGACCTTAATTTGGTCTGGAGAATGAAAAACTGATAAACGTGGAACTCCTGGTCAAGTGATAGGCAGGCTCATAGATACCATCAATGGAGCTAGTGGGAAGAAAGGAACACTCTGACGGAGTCCCTGCCACAAGCACCTGAGCAGGGGCATCAGACACTCAAAATCAAAAGTCAGATCTGGAGACCCGAGGGCACGTGAGACTATTTCCCAAGAATTGGGGAAAAAAAAAAAGTTTAGCCTCAAAACGATAGAGCCCACTCCCCACCTTGCTCGGCCTGGAACTCGATAGTTAGGAAAAACAGTGTCTGAACCTCAGATGGACAAGATGGAGTCTGTCAGAATTCAGATAATACAGCGGGACATTGAGCATGGAGAGCCTTCAGGCGAAGGGCAGGAGAATTTTTGATTCAGGATAAATCTTTTGGTGACTTGGGGATATGGAAGAACCTATTTTACATGAGTACTGGGACAAAGAAAGGTTGGGTAAGTAATAACAGGAAATCACTTCTTGCAATTGTCTGCAGTGCATCATTGCTTTGTAAATTTGGACCATAATTTCTAAAAGGAGCGAACCCCAAAAATGTACAAGGCCTGTCGCAAAGAACCCTAGGTGCCCTTCACTTGTGACGACTTTCATTAAAAAGCAGATTGACTGTGCTTCAAAGCACCATGTGTTTTAGCAGCATCTGCAGTGTAATTTAACCCTTCCTTTACATATTTTCCACGAATTCAAATCTTTATATTTTGTATATTTAGCTGCATTTTGTTAAATGATTTGATGTTTTATTGATGTGTCTTCTCATGCTATATCGTATTTCCATCCTGATTAGCACAGTTTATGAAGACAATTAAGTAATTTACCGTTCTAATCTGTTCTCCTCTTTGCCAGTGAATTCGTTCCAATCATGTAGTTCTAAAGGTGGCTGTCTGGCTTTCCCTCCCACCAGCCAACTAGCACCTTTTTATCCACAACAAGTAAGGGTGCTGGCACTATAAAACGAGACAACAATATCATAATCATTTAGCATCCTTTGCCAGCTCAATAGTTTATTCACAAAAGGCGTAAAACTCTACTATTTCATCCAGGTTGAACCTGGTGGTAACCACGTGCAAAATTTAAAAATTCATTTTAAATGCATTTTTAAAATGTACATGTAAAGCACACATGTCCTTTTGGCATGTGTGCACCTTACATGTCCCAAAAAATAATGTTGTGGTGCAGCAGAGGGGGCCTCAGGCCCCCAGCTCCCTGGGGTTTTGCATTTCCAAAATTGCGATTTCTGGTTAAGAAATCGCAATTTTTGAAATGCAAAAAATTTGCAGATATGGGCCAACAGGCCCATAGGTGCAAATGGGGCCGGTATCGCAATTTGCGATTCGGTAATAGCATTTGCGATTTTCAAGAAATCGCTATTACTGATTCGCAAATGTGATACATGGCATTTTGCGAGTCGGAAATAGCGATGTCTTAAAAATCGCTATTTCCGAATCGCAAAAGATCTTCATGATGCATCTGCCCCATAGTTAGCTAAGGAACGTTGGTAGCATTCCAATGCCATGTGATTGCCCTGAGAGTTCAAGCTGGATAAGTAAACAAAATGGTCATATCTTCTGGAGGGCAAGCACTCTTTTGTAGAAGCAACCAACTTCTTTTCAATCAAAAGATATACTCCTGGCTCCCAAGATGTGGGCAGAGCCAAAGCTCTTTTCTAGCAAGTCTCAGATAATTGTCTGGTGACAGCTGCGCTATCACGTCAGGCAATAAAAAAAATACAAAGAAATCTAGGTAACAATCAGTAGCTTCAATAAAGAGTACTCTACCGAAACATATATTTTTCTTTTGGCCGAGGTAAGATTCCACACAGGGATCCAGCTGAGCCAACAATCATTTATTTACACTGTGTTGACTGCAAAGGGATGTGGAATCTACTAGTTGACCCACAGTAGTTTTGCAATATCTTAGGGGTTCTATGAAAGGCATCTCATTTTATTGAGAGCCTCAATGGAGGATGGACCCCCTCCCGCAGCCCCTATAGCACTCCTGCCTCACCCAGTACCTGCTATTGCTATCTTCAGTAGCAGCATAGGCCACAGGGGAAGGTTTCTGTAACTGTGTTCTTTAGTGAAAGCATTCATGAACAGAAACTCCATGCATCCCAGTGGCTTTCATCGGGTGATACCTAGGTAGCAGTCACAAAGGTGTAATGGGTTCAGCTCTTTCTTAATAGGACCTTGGGCCTTGTCTTTCTTACCTGACAAACTTGTTAAGAAAGGAGTGGCTGGGTCTGAACGCCCGCTGATGCAAAAACAGAAGCTTATTAAGGTTACAGCTTTACCAGATATTACAACATTGAAATGTTAGGGACTCTGTTTAAGAGAAGAGAATTTTAGAAGATCATGAATGCTAACAACATACCATTTAACATGAAAGAGATCTATACTGTGGGTCTTCTTACACGTGTTTCTGTTATTTGCTTGACCCCAAAATTATCATATCTAGGGATCTCCGTAAGTACGGGTAATGGCAGTGACAGATTGTCTTGGAGTAACATGTGCAAGTCGGTATATTTGCGGCTATTAGTGCATGTTTTTTCTCTGGTGTTCGTGCAGAGATTTCAGCCCCTTTTAGCAACCGAAATCTCTGTATGGAATGCAACAACTGGTTGTCTTGATGGGGGTGTTAAATTCTGTTACCTCCCCATCTCAATTACATTGGCACTCGTAATGAGTGTCTTGTTTAATTTTTGCGGACAAAAACATTCTTCCATTGCTTCAAAGTAGTCCCGAAATTGGAGATACACGCCAGCCCAGTGTTTCTAAACTTAGGTACTTTAATTCACCATTTCTTTTTAATTTGCTGGACCCTAGTTTGCAGAACCTGCTGTATTATGGAGGGGTTAATTGCACATGCATTACGGTTTTTTTATTAAATCACACGCAGCAGCGACAAATAATTTTTGCGGCTGCTGCCTTCAGTTTGGAGTTCCGTGTCAGAATTATCAGTGCATGCACCACTGGGTATAATGTGATTATATATTTATATATATAGAACACATCACTCTCTTGATGACCATTTGCATCAGTCATAGCTATAATCAAAGCAAAATAAAAGCAGATGTAAATGGCCAGTAGGGACAGGATGGCCTTAGCTGCCCCCTTATGGGCCGCCAAGCTTGGCCTGCTGAAGCTGCGAGAGTTCTGTTGCATTCTCTGGGTGTGTTTGTAAAGTGAGGCAAGAATCATTACAGCTGAGGTCAGTATCATAGCCAAAGGCAAAGAAAATCCCAGGCTTTCCATTAAGATCACATAAAAAGAGCTGTACATGTATATTACGCCTCCCATGATAAGGACTGACGTTGTGGAATTATTCGGATATAGTTCTTCAGGGGTCCAGATTACCGGGATTGTAACAGCTAAAGATGCCACCAGAGTGACCAGAATAAGCCAGGTCACCAAGCCAGAGATCATGTGCTTCAGAGGCAGGAAGACTGGGTGGCTGAATTTGGCAATCTTCAGACTGTAGAAGACACAGAGTCAGGCAGCAATCGAAAAATTAGAGAACACTCTGAAGGGGTATATGATAAAAATGAATTTTTGAAACCCTTCAAGACTGTAAATCTCTCTCAGGCCGGTCCGAAACAGGTATTCTAATGACAGATAAATCTGGATGGCGATATTGGCGAGTGCCTCAAAGAGAAGAATGAGACCACAGGGGGGAAGACATTGCCTGTGAGACCAGTCCTTACATATAACAGTAATTATGAACATGTTTGAGGCGCTCCCCATCAATAGCTCTAGCTCAAAGGTTAACAGAGAGCAAATATGAAATGGAGACATAGACATGATGGGGTACCCTTATCTCCTCACTTTGTGCTCTACACACACGGAAATCAATTACACGTCAATTAGTCAACCACCTGTACTTTGATTCACAAGATTTGAAGGCTAATCATTCAATCTTTTTGATAAATATTTGGGGAATATCTTGCATTCTTATAAAATATGTTTTTTGGGGGTAATAAAGGTATACAAATTAGCAAAAAAAAATTGGATTCCGAGGTTGCATGAATTAAAAAAAAATTGAGACGGCCTACAAAATCAGTATAGCCTGATCTTGCATCTTGTCTGGTAAATAAGCATCATCTGGCGGTGTCCTGCCTCAGTGACGTCTGATGCGTTTCTAGAGGATACTACAGCAATATATGCGTGGGGCTAGCTTTACTTCAACAAGTTCCATTAGAAATAAAAGACAACATGAGAATTTCTAATTATAAGACTCTGTAACTATAATGAGAAATTTACTAGCAATCTGCTATGTTAGACAGTCTGGTAATCTTGACATGCAATGAAGACAAGAAATGATTATACCGTTTTTAATTGCTTAATTAGAGTTCAACTAATAATGTGGGGAACCTATTCTTCAAACACTGCACCGGCTCTTAATCTTAATATTTTAGGTGTTTAAAAGTCCAGCAAAGTTCTTGAATTTACCTGACTTCATCTTAGGTAAAGTGCACACAGCCATGGCTGCTGCAAATCAGGATTAATGATGTTGAATGACCAGCACATGGGACATTTTGCAGCAGTAAGTCTTATGTCTTCTGTAGTGGCCTGCGACCTTCCCTGTAAAGGTGCAACAGTCTGGAGAGGCAAGGTGGTCGTGGAGAGCACGGAGACTGCATGAGGTATAAGAGAACTCCTCAGGAGACAGCTTGGGTAGAGTGTGGGCTTGAATGGGGCTAGTGACTGACAGGGAGCACGTGGTATAGCGGGAATTGGAATAGAGTGGGTTCCGGAGCACATATTAGTGGGTTGTTGCCCAGTTAAGTAATTAATACCAGAAATCATGGTGAAACTGGTTCCTGCTGCTCGAAGGGGCATTTAAAGGCATTCCTCCTTTTCTTTTAATTAAAAAAAAAAAAAGGTTTTATGTGAGCTTTGCGCTTTCAGAAATTTGCAAACTTTAAAAAAAGATCTGCATTGTGAATCTCAATTTTGCAACTGCACACACTCACCTATGTATGAAACGCTATGTTACCATACGATATGGTTGAATTATGTACGTAGTTCTCAATATTAAATTGATAGAAAGACATTTCCCTACGTAGATTTACACCTACACCTAGCTTTAAACCTCCACCCAAATCCAATCCAGCATTTCAAACTACCTCCACAAAGTTACTGGTTGTGATGTTACAGATGTATTTTAGGCTCAAATCCACAACATATGTTTCTACATGTCATAGAAAAGTTCTCCAGTTATACTAATTAGAACAACATATTGAAATGAGAGCACATAAATAACACCCATAACCTGGAACCTGTGCTATCCTCCATGTACTGCAAGGTGCTATGGAGCCAGGCATTTGCTGCATTTTTGGTAAGTGTTATGATGTGTCTTTGAGTGTGTGTGGTGTTAGATATGAGACGTGTCAGGTATTGTTTTCATTAACACTTACATATTTGTATTTTTCTATGTATGTGCATTTTTTATATTTACATTTTCATAATGCGAAATGCCTAGGTGTCTGTAATACTTACAATTATGATACTATTTTTACATTAAAAAGTATTTCATTTTTATTGCATTTACTTCATTTTAATATGTTATTCCATTTGTATGATGTGATGTGTGTATGCAACATCTACATATCTATAATGTTTTATACATTAACGTTATTTGATTGTTTTAAAATGTCTTAACTATTTTTACAATATGATGTATACTGGTGACTGAAAAGCGTAAATTTCTATATCCACTTTTTTCTTTAATTTGGTGTTGGGTTTATCCATACAGCATTTTTTCTTCCTCCACTAATTTGTATATGATTCCGTTACTGTACTTTGTGAGTGGCCATGTAAGGTGTGTGATGTACTCCAAGGCTTGGCGGAAACAGATTTGAGCTTGTTTGGGCTATTTTCTATCAGAGTAGACGCCTGTACTTGAAGAGTAAGTCACATAAAATTCCTCGTGAATCAGGCCCTTTGTCTTTTCATTTCTCTCCTCACCCTAAAGTCCTACTTTGATAGCTACTGAATGTAAGAAAAGTAGTCCCTGATTTAAGAAAAGTAGTCCTGCACAAAGTGCAGCACCATTTTTCTTGTGCCCCTTAGCACCCCCCCTATCGCCACCATGTGTGCGCCGTATCTAAGATATGGCGCACCATGGCATTAGTTAGGGAATCTAGCATCAACATTGTATATGCTAGTTAGGAGCTTTGCAGGATTACCATGAAAAATGTTGACACTTATCCTGCAAAGCGCAATGAGGCACATTGAAAACAATTGCATGCCTCCTTTTAACGCCTGCTCTGAGCATTGCACCACTTTGTAAATTTGGAGCAACAATTTTGGCCTTGGGCCACATTAGCATTAAAAAAAATATGCTAATGTGGCACAAGGAGGTGCAAGGGGCTCCTAAATGAGCTTCGTACTTTCTAACTAGAACAAACATCATGATACACAGATTGCACCGTTTAAATGTTATATCTCTCATGAGTGTTTTAATATAATCCTGAAAAATCACAAACTCAATACACTGCTTAACCCAGAGGATTTCATAGGTGTAAATATGAATGTCTAAGGTATGGTGATAATCAAACTCCTTTTTTGTTAACTGACTCATTTGCTTGGACAGACAAATGTATTAACTTTTTCAGCACATTCAACAATTCCAAAATGACTTATGGTGGGAAGCTCTCAGTTAAGCAATATGTTACCCAGGTTTGTAACCTACATGGAAGTATTTATGAAAATAGAACATTATGGTGCAGTTGGGGAGGCCAAAATAGCTCCCAGTGGGCTTGCTCAAAAGCAAAGTTTGGGGACAGGCCCTCTGGGGCCACGTCGATGAGAATCCAGTATTCCCAGAAAGCAGGTATGTTCGCAGCAGACCCTTAATTTTTTTTCCGCTAGCTCAAGTATGTGTATTGTACTCATTCTTGCTCTATTTTCCGCGTCTTGCGCATGCGCTTCCCGAATTTTCATTTTGCTTTCCGTCTTGGTCATGCAAGTTTGCAACTGTCGGATGTTAGGAGTAATATTGTCCAGAGTTCGTTCCTTTGTGGTGACTCTACTGGACAGCCTGTGTTGATTGTTTCTGAGGACACCCAGGTCAGTGGCGATTGTGTCAATTTTAAGTTCTGGGGCCTCCTGGGAGGCAGCTATGGCTTGGAGGATCGTGTCCAATGTGGTTTCTTGGGGTGAGCTCTGGGATGAAGCAGCAGGCCCGGATCCGTCGCTCAGGGGGGCGCTATCAGATTGAGGTGTCCCGGTCTATCCCATCTATCTTGCTCATGAACGTAGCCATGGTGGTCAGCGCAGTAGGGAAAGGGGAGGTTGGCCGGGCCGTAGTGCAGAGTGTGTAAGTTAGAGCCCCCAGGAACCGCCGGCCTGCATTTGATAAGTGCTGCAAGGCTTGCTGCCTCCACTCTCCATTGGCTTGTTGCCAGTTTCTGCTGCTGTCCTGCTACAGAGCGCAGCAGGCAGGGATGCAGGGAGGCAGCACAAGTTCAAAGGGCAGGGGCCCTCTACACCTCGCCCGCATAAGACTCATGCCTTGTATACATCTCCGGGTCCATCAGAAAAAGATATGTCCTGTGCCACAAGCGCACATGACACAGGCTCTCAGCTACCCATACACATATATCCCATTGATATGCACACATGTTCATACATCCCCAAAGACCATGCTCTGACACACACGGGAGGCCTGTCATAGTGCTCCTAGTCAAAGTATTTTGTTTAAGCCATAGTATCTGGCTCCATTAAGGTCAAGGAAGCTGGGCGTCAGGGTGTCGGGTAATGCATGAGTTGTTTAGCTATCTGTAGCTCACAATAATTTTCATTGGTCAGAAGTAGCTCTCACTAGAAAAGGTTGAAGACCCCTCATCTATTGTCATAGCCTGGACTACTGTAGTTTGGAGTTGAGTGGTGTAGAGTGTAGTAGCATATCATACAGTGTGGTAAAGTGTTATATAATGTAGTGTCATGATATCTCATGTAATGGAGTCAAGTATCGTAGACTGGAGTAGCGATTTGTGCAGTGGAATGGGGTGTTGAACATTGGAGTAGGATGTTGTAGACTATCATAGAGGGGAATGGAGTGTTTTAGAGTGGATTAAATCGAAGTACACTGTCATAGAGTGGAGTATCATCACGTGGAGTGTCGTCGAGTACAGTGGAGGAGAGTATTGTAAAGTGATGCATGTCATGTTGTGCAGTGGCGTATCTCCGAGAGAAGCTGAGTGGCATGTCATCATGTATCATTCTGTGTAGTACAGAGTGGAGTTGTATACAGTGGAGTACAGTGCTGGGCATTGGAGTGGCGCAGAGTGGAGTATAGGACTGTAGAGTGGTATAAAGTGTAGTAGAGTAGAGTATAGTGAAGTGGAGTGGGTAGTGTAGAGTGAAGTCAAATGTAATAGAATAGATTGGTGTGTCATAGACTACAGTGACGTGGAGTGCAGTTGAGTGGAGTGGCTTAGCATATGCTTGAGCAGTGTCATAAATTGTAGTACCATGTAGTACAGTAGAGTGAAGTGGGGTGTCATGCAGTATTGGAAAGTGATGTAGACTACAGTAGAGTAGAGTGGCATGCAGTCTAGTTGATTTTTGGAGATTGGAGTGGTGTACAGTACAGTGTTGTAGAGTGTAGTGCAGTCAATTATCATGCAGTATTATGGAGTACAACGGCATTGAGTGGTGTAAAGTGGAGAGGCGTATAGTGGAGTAGTGGAGTACAGAGGAGTACTGTGTGAAAGCAAAGTAGAGTAAGTAGGGTGCAGAGGCATACAAAGAGTTGCGTACAGTGTCATATAGTGGTCTAGAGTATCGTACAGTAGATTGGAGCAGATTGTTGTACAGTGACACAGTATAAAACAGTGTTGTACAGTGGAGCTAAGGGGTATAGACAGGAGTAAAGTGTCAGAGAGGGGCATACAGTATAGCAGAGTGTAGTAGAGTGGAGCTGCACAGAGTGCATAGAGTACAGTAGTGTGTGAAACAGTGGAGCTGCGAAGAGTGGATTGTTATATAGTAGTGTAGAGTGAGGTAACGTCTCATACAGTTGAGTAGAGTTGAGTTGAGTGGTATAATGTAGTATGGAGTAAAGTGAAATAGAGCATTTTGGTGTGTTATAGAGTAGAGTGGAATGGAGTGGCATGGAGTGGAGTCTACTGGTGTAGCGTAGGTATTAAACTGTTATTAATTGAAGTCTGGTCTTGTCTCAAATCCCTTCAGAAACGGTGGTGAGGCAAGATTTCCGTGACATCTTACTCTGGGTGTGCTGGGAGGACATTGATCTGGATATCCCCAGGGGTCCCATTTTGTACCACAAGATGTGTGACAGATGATGGAGACTTCCTGGGCTCGGTAATTAGGGTGGCGAAGATTTCACTTACATCCAAAATCATACTGGCTGACACCCCCCAGATTGGGTATTAAATCCAGATTTACAACTTCGATCCACCAACCCTACACGGCCTGGGCTTGCTTAAGATATGGAGCCACCACAATCCCCATGCTCAAATATATTCATGCTACACCCCAACTACGGGCACACACAGTTGTCTTGATTATTTTCTTCTTCAGGTGAAGGCTGCATCCGGAGCCCTGCACATTCAATATTTGGCTCCTCACATCTCTAAACGTTCTCCACTTTTACTAACTTACTCCCCACACAGGCAACCACCAAAAATACTGCTGTGGAGATTGACTGTAGAATCCCTCTCCGGCACGGCATTTAGGGTCACATTAGACACATTAATAACTCAGTATTTAGGAGAAAACTGGGGAACTGCGGATAACAGAGCTGTGGAATGGGATGCCCTGACGGTGGTTATTGAGGGGTATGTCTAGCCACCTCAGTCGGAGTGAGACGCATTCTTGGACAAAATCTAACCAAACAGGAGGCGGAACTAGAGTTTTTAGAACTGAAGCTTTCCACTGACCCCTCCTTCTTAGCAGGGATAGGCAAAAACATAAATTATATGGCCTGGAGGACCAAGTGTAAAAATACACAAAAAACTGGGGTAGACGCTGATATTATATTGAGGGAGACAAAGCAGGCAGATTATTGGCTAGGATGGTCAACTCGGAAAGAGCACCAGATCCCATATTTTCAATGAGTGACCACAATGGGCACGAAATGCACTCACAACAGGCTATAAATGAGGTATTCACAGAGTATATTCAGGGAGTGTACGAACTGCCACAATTGTCAGGAGAAGTGGGGGATTTGGCAAATTACCTCCATTAACTCCCACTACCCTCCCTGTCCCAGACAGAACAAAAAATACTGGGGGCCGGTATCAGTAAACAGGAACTCACGAAGGCGTTGCAGTCCATGAAAACTGCAAAGGCACCAGGGGGATGGTCTACTAGTAGACTTTATAAGGCCTACCCATCTATATTACTTGACAAGCTGGTCAAGGTGTATACCGAGTCATACACTAGGAAGGAACTCCCCTGATCGATGTGTGAAGCCTTAATCTCATCAGTACCTAAATAGGGCAAGGACTATCTAGACCTGGGATCCTATCGCCCTATATCAATGCTCTACATGGATTTAAAACTCCTTAGTAATGTTTTGGCAGCCCGCCTCCTTCCATATCTTCCCTATCTGTTCCTTAAAGATCAGTCAGGGTTTATTCTCAGGAGGAACACCCTATGCAATATATGACGTCTGGCCCATCTGATGCAGGCTCCCCACATCAAGGAGGACTGTTATGGGCTGGCGTTACTGGATCTGGAACAAACTTTTGACTCCCTTAACTGAGAATATGTCAGGAGAGTATTAGAGAGTGGGCTCCTCCTATATATCTTGGATCAAGTTGCTTTACATACAACCACAGGCTTAAGTTTGGATGGGACAATATATTTCTGATTAATTTATTGTACAACATGGCACCAGATAAAGATGCCCCTATCTCCCCTAATTTCTGCCATAGCTATAGAACCACTGGGATGTAGACTCTGGCAGACTGTCAGAGGCTGGGTTATAACAGTGCATACGACGGAGCATATAGTTTTCTTATATGTAGCCTATGCTGTGATATACTTAAGTTGCTGTGATATATCAGCCCAATCCTGTTTAATGTTATGCAAGAATACTGGGAGTTTCTGGGGCTCTGGATAAACATATCCAAATCGGTTCTGTTCCTATGGGAGAACATGGTTGGCCGCCCACCTAAACAGTTACCCCCAACCATCTTGCCCTGGAAGTTGGACAGAGTTCGGTATTTGGGTATCCACAATGCCCACCAGAAAGAGAAGTTTTGTGATCTCAATATGGGACAGATCCCATGGGGACTAAAACCCTCTATAAAGTTTTGGAATACACCCCCCCTTTCCTTAATGGGAAAGATTGCTCTCTTAAAAATGGTGGTTCTGCCTCGTTGCTTATATGTAATGCACGGCTCCTTTCATGAAATCCCTGGGTGTTTTTTTAGGGAGCTAGATAAACCGGCTGTGGCAGGGCAGGAGATGCAGAGTGAGCTTGTCAACTGTTCAACGACATTGGGAAAAAGGAGATTTAGAGGCACCGGGTTTTGAAATGTATTTCATAGCCACACACTTACAACATGCATTGTACTGGGTGGATGGGGAACACAACTGTGAGCGAGCGTTGTTGGAGGGATCTCACGAGGGACACCCAGTGGGGCAATGCCTTATGCAGGGCAATGGGATACCCTACACGTATCCTTATGTAATTGCCAAATGGGGAGAATTTAGGAGAAAGCAGTTAAACGGGTGTTGAGGACAGCACCTTATGCCCCGGATATGGATATTTGGATCCCGTCCTCATTTGCACAAATAGCACATACAATGTCCATGACACTATGGCAGGAAGGAGGTTGCATCATGCTCACTGACCTTTATGGGGGACTGTTCCACCTGGCAAGGGGCACAGGAGCTGTTTCACCTAAGTGGAGGCCAATTTCTACAGTACACAAAATTTCCGCTCCAGCTAGAAAACTACGGCCTTCATTCCCAGAGACTCCAGCACCATCTTACACTTTGCTCACCCCACTGGTAAAGTATGGGGGCGCAAATTCATTACGCATTTATATCGATCAATGCGGACCAATAAGAAGATACAACCACTACCAATAGAAGACATATGGCAAAACATTAATGAGGGCCCCGTAACCCCATGTGGTTGGGGAAAGATACATGCAGGCGTACAGAGTAGTGGAGAGTGCCAAATTTAAACAAATCCATAGCAATTTTATACACATGACCTATATATCTCCTAAGCGCCTGCACGCTATATAACCTCCAGGGATCAGACATGTCCGAAGTGTGCCATGGAGCCTTCTGAATTTATTTATAATGCATTGCATTGTCCTTCCATAAATGCTCATTGGACAGAGGTCCTTGCCCTATTGAATAGAGCAACAGGCCAGGAAATGCCACAAAAGATCGAGAAAAGCATTTTAGGCCTCTTCTCTGTCTATCCAACTGGGACATGGGGATATAGTGGAATGGGTTCGAGCTGAGGAAATGCACATACGAAAAACCAGGAATGATGCCAAAGCACAGGATGTTTTAAGGGCCTTGGACGAGATTACTCGATCCATCTTTGAGAATGGGGGTTCACTGGATGAGGGTAACCTGTCACAGCAAGCAACGGATGACTGAGGTTCAAGTCGGGGGTGCTCTCTGTTTCCTGCCTACAGTTCACTAATAATGTACTGCTGTACCTGCTATGACTCAATTGTGACAACAACGTTGGATATATTTTTACTGTATTTTTCTCAGAGGCTCTGGGGCAGGTCTCGAAGGGTGGGATATCAGAATGGCTGAATAGCGAAGAGTGTTCATTGTGTTGACATTGAATTGTAGTAGACACACATCAATTTAGCTCCACTGACAGTAATTGTTGAAACAATGTATCACCCACCAATACTCAATGCAAGTTTGTACCTTTTCCTTAATTGTTAATAAATATAAATGGAAA
Organism: Pleurodeles waltl; assembly: GCF_031143425.1. Taxonomy (NCBI): domain Eukaryota; kingdom Metazoa; phylum Chordata; class Amphibia; order Caudata; family Salamandridae; genus Pleurodeles; species Pleurodeles waltl. The sequence continues at coordinate 778,625,599 of NC_090450.1, read as the reverse complement.
AAAAGATTCTGGTGGTCATTACAACCCTGGTGGACGGTGTTAAAGCGGCAGTAAGACCGCCAACAGGCCGGAGGTAAATAAATTTGAATTACGACCGTGGCGGAAACCGCCAACAAAGACAGCCCCTTTAACACTCCGACCGCCACGGCGGTACAAACAAACAGTGCAGCGGTCACCGCCAATAGACAGGCGGATAACAATGTACCGCCCACAGTATCACAACCTACCAATCCGCCACCTTTTCCGGGGCGGATTCACCGCGACCAAAAACACGGCGGAAACAGGACTTCGAAGGGAAAACGCTCAACTCTACACACCCCACGAGGAATCTGGACGCCATGAAACCAGAGCTGCAGATCCTGCCAGCCCTTATCTTCTTGCTCCTCTACCAGGAGCACGAACGCCGGCGGCGAAGACCACAGTGAGTACTGCACCTAAGACCCAGGGGAGGGGAGAGGGGAAAAAACAGGGACACACACACGCAACACGCAACACCCCCACCCCCATCCTCACCCACCACAACACACACACTAATACATCATGATACATTACAGTTCCACCCCCGAACCCCATGGAAGAATGCAATGACCAAAGAAAATTAGTGTAACCATTGTAATATATTAAAATCCAGTATGCAAAAATATACATATATACACTATAAACAAAATATACACCAAGAATAGTAGTCCAGGTAGTGCTCCATTGAAGTCCGTGGAACACTGGGCCCACGCGTTATGGGCGAGGCCCACACAAGATCCCCGACTATGATGGAGAGAACACTGCAGGGGCATCAGATAGCAATAAAACAGGCACCTCAGGGGGAGGGAAAGGGGGGGCACTTTAGCCGGTTGAGTGCACGACGCCAAATCCACGAGGGGGCCACATGCCCACTGTTCCATCCTGGGGAGTGCAAAGCCACAGTCTCTCAAGTCTCTACAGTGGGTGGGTTGCTCACTGTTCCATCCTGGGGAGTGCAAAGCCACAGTCTCTCAAGTCTCTACAGTGGGTGGGTTGCCCACTGTTCCATCCTGGGAAGTGCAAAGCCACAGTCTCTCAAGTCTCTACAGTGGGTGGGTTGCCCACTGTTCCATCCTGGGGAGTGCAAAGCCACAGTCTCTCAAGTCTCTACAGTGGGTGGGTTGCCCACTGTTCCATCCTGGGGAGTGCAAAGCCACAGTCTCTCAAGTCTCTACAGTGGGTGGTTTGCCCACTGTTCCATCCTGGGAAGTGCAAAGCCACAGTCTCTCAAGTCTCTACAGTGGGTGGTTTGCCCACTGTTCCATCCTGGGGAGTGCAAAGCCACAGTCTCTCAAGTCTCTACAGTGGGTGGTTTGCCCACTGTTCCATCCTTGGCGAGTGCAAAGCCACAGTCTCTCAAGTCTCTACAGTGGGTGGTTTGCGCACTGTTCCATCCTGGGGAGTGCAAAGCCACAGTCTCTCAAGTGGATAACAGTCTCCACTGGTTCTGGAGGGGGATTTGTGCCAAGATTGCTTCATCCTGCCAAGGACTGAGGTAGTGGATGTAAATCTCCACTAGTTTTGGAGGGGGCTTTGTGCCCAGAGTGCTTCATCCTGCTAAGAACTGAGGTAGTGGATGTAAATCTCCACTGGTTCTGGAGGGGGCCTTGTGCCCAGAGTGCTTCATCCTGCTCGTGGTGGCCTCAGTAGCGTCAGAGCTTTTGGCACTCATGGGCCTACGGTGCTTGTTGCGGCGGTGTCCTTTGCAGCGGTGCTTGTGGCGGCGGTGCCCTGTTCAGCGGTGCTTGTGGCGGCGGGGTCCTTTGCAGTGGCTCAGCTGCTGGCGGTCCTTCATGGCCCAGCGGGGCTGGTGCTGGCGGTCGTGTCTGGCCCAGCGGAGCTGGTGCTAGAGGTCATGTCTGGCCCATTGGGGCTGGTGCTGGCGCTGGCAGTCCTCTCTGGTCCAGTGGGGCTGGTGCAGGCGGTCCTCTCTGGCCCAGCGGGGCTGGTGCTTGCGGGCCTCTCTGGCCCTGCAGGGCTGGTGGTGGTGGCCTCTTGGGCGGCAGGGCAGGTGCTGGCCTCTTGGACAGCAGGGCAGGTGCTGGCGGTGGTCTCTTGGGCAGCAGGGCAGGTGCTGGCGGTGGCCTCTTGGGCAGCAGGGCAGGTGCTGGCGGTGGCCTCTTGGGCAGCGGGGATGATGGCGGTGGCCTCCTGGGCAGCGGGGATGATGGCGGTCTTCTCCGCCGTGCTGCTCTTCCCAGACCTGCTGACTTTCTTGTGGCCCTTCCCCACCTTGGAAGGTGTCGCAGCTGAATGCACACTCCCACCTGGACCCCTGGGTGCAGCTTTGGTGGCTGGAGTCTTCCCCCTCTCCCGCCGGGCACTGGCCAACTTTTGATGCTTCACAGGTGGGGGACTGTCTGTGCTGTGGCTCCGTGCCACACTGGCTGTCCTGGTGGTCGGTGCACTCCAGATTCCGGTGACTACATGCACCACTGGTCCCGGAGATGTTGTGGCTGAGGTGCTAGGTTGGGACCTGGAGAGTCGGGCCCTAGGAGGCGGACGGGGTGGGGGAGGTGTGGGAAAGAGGTCAAGGTTGGACAGGAAACATTTTTTGGAGACACTGGGACGGGTAGCTGGAGGGGGTTTGGGAGTGCAGGAAGAGGTTGTGGTTGTGGGAGGTGTTTGTTTGGTGACTTTGGGTGAAGGTGCATGCGCTGGAGGCTGTCGTGAGGTGGATGGCTGTTGGGTGGGTGTGTGCCTGCGTTTGTGTATCTTGGGAGGGGGCGTCACAGACACACTGGGAGAGGACACAGGAGGATGTGTGAATGGTAGTGGGGTGGTGACTGCACGTGAGCAGGGTGTGGTGGTGGGTGTGCAGGTGTGAGTGGAGACGAGACTGGGAGGGAGGAGGGAGACGAGGAGGAGGGGGACACAGTGGAGGCAGTGGATGTTGCTATGTCTGCATGTGTGTGATGCTTGCGTGAGTGCCTGTGGGATGTGTGGTGCTTATGTTTGCCAGAGCTTCCCTTGTGTGTTGAGGTGTGTGCATGCTGGTCTGAAGGTGTGCTTGGGATAGGCTGAGGTAGAGGGGATTGGGTCTGGGTGGAGGAAGTTGGAGGGGGGAGGCTAGACACAGGGACAATGGCTGCCATCAATGCTGAGGCCAGAGTCTGAAAAGCTCGCTGAAGGGCCGCCTGAGCAGAATGAATGCCCTCCAGGAATGCATTTGTTTGTTGCAACTGCCTTTCTACACCCTGCATGGTATTCAAAATGGTAGACTGCCCAACAGTGAAGGACCTAGGGAGGTCAATGGCCTCCTCACTGAGGGCAGCACGGGTGACTGGGGCAGGGCCTGAGGTGCCTGGGGTGAAGGTGATGCCCACTCTCCTGGGTGAGCGAGCACGGGGCAAAGGCTGAGGGGCTGCTGGGAGGACGGTGCTGGTACGGGGGTGGCGGCTGTACCTGTAGATGCGGGGGGCACAGATTTGCCGCCACCACAAGGGAGCTCCCAATCAGAGGACGAGTCCGTGTCACTGGAGTCCCAGCCGTGGAGCTCCCCTCGCCCTCCGTCCCACTGGTGAACTCCGAGTCTGTAGTCTCGCCCTCCAGGTCCATGTGGAATGCAGCTCCCTCCTGCTCCGTTGCCACTGCTCCTCCGCCTGATGATGCTAATGCATACAAGAACAGGGAGACCACAAAAAGGGGGGGGGGACAGAAGGGAAACATGTTGAGTGCATGCATTACCGCTACCGTTGGCGGACACGACAGCCACAGAAGCCCCCTGCACTACGCCGCGCAGTTGGCCTCCACTGTTCAATCCTTGGACATGGCCTACAAGGCTATGGATGACATCTGCACACATGGAAGACACAGAAGCATGACTAGGTGTACTTGACACTGTACACAGGTGGGGTGGGGTGCCACATGGCCTGCCCTACAGAGGGACCTTGCCTACTAAACTCGTCCTGGCCTAGGGAAACCCACAGCCCACCTCCCCCACCCAGACACCTCCACTGCACGCAAAATCAGCAGGACGAGAGTGTACTCACCCCTTGTGACTGCTGTGCTGCCCTCAAGTGCCCATCCAACTCCGGGTACGCCACCGCCAGGATCCTGAACATCAGGGGTGTCATGGTGCGATGGGCAACTCTCCCACGTTGGGAGGCCATCCCCAGCTGGGCCTCCGCCGTCTTCTTGCTCCAGCGGCGAATGTCCTCCCATCTCTTACGGTAGTGGGTGCTCCGTCTGTGGTAGACCCCCAGGGTCCAGACGTCCTTGGCGATGGTACGCCAAATATCTTTTTTCTGGTGGGCGCTGACCTACAGGATTTGTACAGGGGGAAAATAAAAGTTATTACCAACTGCACCATCACAGTCATTGGCCCCCACCCTTGCCATGTGGCACATGCACTCACCGTCGTTTCATGCACGCCTCAATCTCCCCCCCATCTTTCATCCACCCCACTCCACACAGGCATAGCCCATACAGCATGCTCCCAGTGTACATACCTGTTTGTCTGGAGGACCGTAGAGTAGCTTGTACTGGGGGAGGACCCCAACCACGAGTTTCTCCAACTCCTCCGATGTGAAGGCAGGGGCCCTTTCCCCAGACACTCGAGCCATTGTCTCTTCCAGACCGAGGTCACAGCAGCACTTGCAGTGTAGGTCCTCTCCTGTCAAAGATCAGGTATCGAGTGATTGAACAGATAGAAAATGGCAGTCACGTCTGCGGCGGTGCGTACTGTCACCGCTGGCGTACATTGTCATTGGTTCCTGGTACCCATAGGGTCCAATGTTAACCAATGCAGCATTGCGCCGCGGTCTTCGACCGCCTACCGCGACGGTGTACAACGCCAGCGCAGTTACCTCGCATCCCATTGTCCCACTTTACAGGTCAGGTAGCCGCCATTTCAGGGGCCCACATGGCTTAATTTTTAACTGTGTCACACATACCTAGGCCTAGCCTCAACACATATACAGGCCACTTTTCGGATTATGATTCGTGTTCTGTTTAAGCTGTGGGTACGTACCTCTGAGTTGGTTGACTCTGTGCTCGCTGTTGTCCTTCATAGGCACCGTCCGCTGGGACATGTGAGGAGATGGCGGCATCCTCCAGTGTACAGACCGCTGTCGACAATGGAGGAAAGACATGTGATCATCACCTACAGACTTGACCGTGCCACAATCCAGGAACTGTGTGCCCAGCTGGAGCCAGACCTGATGTCAGCTATCCGCCATCCCACAGGAATCCCCCCTCAAGTGCAGGTGCTGTCAGTACTCCATTTCCTTGCACGAGGGTAATTTCAAACAACAGTGGCCATAGCATCAGGGATGTCCCAGCCTATGTTTTCCAACTTGTTGTCCAGAGTGTTGTCTGCCCTGCTGAAACACATGCGGATCTACATCGTTTTCCCTCAGCTGGAGGATTTGCCTACAGTGAAAGGTGACTTCTATGCCCTGGGACATATCACCAACATCATAGGTGCTATTGATGGGACATATGTGGTTTTGGTACCCCCCCGCAGGAGTGAACAGGTGTACAGAAACCGGAAGAGTTATCATTCCATGAATGTGCGGATGGTGTGTTTGGCAGACCAGTACATCTCCCATGTTAATGACAAGTTCCCTGGCTCAGTGCATGATGCCTACATCCTGCGGAATAGCAGCATCCCTTATGTGATGGGTCAACTCCAGAGGCACTGTGTGTGGCTATTAGGTGAGCACCTGCAAGCAAGTCAGTGGGAATGGTTGTCTGCGTCTGGGGACATCCCTACAGGTTAGTGTGTGTCTAACAGTTGTCCCTTGCCATTTGCAGGTGACTCTGGTTAGCCCAACCTGTCATGGCTACTGACCCCAGTGGGGAATCCCAGGACAAGGGCAGAGGAATGCTACAATGAGGCCCATGGGAGAACTCAGCGGATTATAGAGCCGACCTTCGGGATCCTGAAGTCCAGGTTCAGGTGCCTCCATATGACAAGTGGATCCCTATTCTACTGACCAAAGAAGGTGTGCCAGATCATCATGGCCTGCTGTATGCTTCACAACTTACCTTTGCGGCGACAGGTGCCTTTTCTGCAGGCGGATGGTCCAGATGGCAGTGTTGTTGCAGCTGTGGAGCCTGTGGACAGTGAAGACGAGGAAGCAGAGGAAGAGGACATGGACAACAGGAACTCGGTGATCCTGCAATATTTCCAGTGAGACACAGATAAGAATACAGACCTGCCTACTGCATGTACCTTAACACTACTACCTCTCTACTGTCTGTCGTTTTCACCCAGTGTGTGGTCACTGAGTTGTCACTTTCCCTTACGATTTCACAGATGTGGGTCCCACAGTGTGACATATGCTTCGTTTCCTCGTGGACTAGAGCTGTGTGACATAGGTATGTTGACATTACAATTGAAAGAGCATTTTGTCACTGTAATTGCTAATACACTATTTCGAAATCACAGACAGACTCCAGATTGTTTTGTGCTTCAAGGGTGTTTATTTAAGTGCTCAATATTTGAGGGGGTTGTAAAATGGTGAGGGGTGATGGTGGAGGAATGTCCATGGCAGAGTCCAGTCTATTAGTCTCACAGGTGCATTGCCCAAATGGGCATAGGAAGTGGAGCTGGGGCAGTTTTGAGGATGGACAGGGTGACAAAGTGGAACAGAAATATGACATTCAGGGTGGTCTCATTTCTTGACGGGGGTCTAGGCATCGTTCTCTGTCTTTGTCCTGGATCTCAGGGACCGTTTGCGGGGTGGTTCTCCCTCTGCAGGGGGTGGGGTGCTGGTGTGGTGATCCTGTGGCGGTGCCTCCTGTCCACTAGCGCCGACGGAGGTGGTGGGCAGTTTATCGTCCAGGCTAGTGTCAGGGGCCCCTTGTTGTGCCACATTGTCCCTCCTGGTGTTGAGTACTTCCTTCAGCACCCCTACAATGGTGCCCAGGGTGGAATTGATGGTTCTGAGTTCCTCCCTGAAGCCCAAATACTGTTCCTCCTGCAGGCGCTGGGTCTCCTGAAACTTGGCCAGTACCATTGCCATCTTCTCCTGGGAGTGGTGGTAGGCTCCCATGATGGAGGAGAGGGCCTCATGGAGAGTGGGTTCCCTGGGCCTGTCCTCCCCCTGTCGCACAGCAGCCCTCCCAGTTCCCCTGTGCTCCTGGGCCTCCGTCCCCTGGACCGTGTGCCCACTACCACTGCCCCCAGGTCCCTGTTGTTGTTGGGGTGGTAGGTTAACCTGGGTTCCCTGTAGTGGTGGACACACTGCTGCTTGACGTGTTCTGGGGACAGAGGTATGGGCATGCTGGGTGGGTGCTGTGCTGGTGTTTCCAGAGGGGGGAAGGTCTGTGGTGGCCTGTGACTGTGTGAGGGGAACCGACTGTCCCGAGGTCCTCGATGGCCGGGCTGGTCATCTAGATCCAGTTGGACAGAGCTGCTGTCATCACTGTGGGCCTCTTCTGTTGGTGGTGTGGACATGTGTGGACCCTCCTGTCTGGTGACGTTGGGTAGGGGACTGGAAGGGATATAAAAGGATGTTTATTTCATCTGTGTGGTCCATGGTGTGCAATAGGTGGGTGACCGAGTACCCCAGTGCTTGCATTCCTGTCTGGGACCTTGTGTGATGGTGGTTTAGGGGGGTGCATGGGTATGTGCAGTGGCCATGCTTTGATGATGGGTGTCCATGCATTGTTGTTGCATGCAGGGCTTGGTGTTGGGATGGGTGGGTTGTGATAGTGGGACATTTGTGAGGTGTTGGAGTGATTGGGGTGAGGGTGAGGGTGGGGGTATGTGATAGCATGCAGGTAGGGTGGGGGATGTAATAGTTAAGATTTGACTTAGAAGAGTCCATTCCTCCATCTACTCCTGCGAGGCCCTCAGGATGCAGAATCGCCAAGACTTGCTCCTCCCATGTTGTTAGTTGTGGGGGAGGAGGTGGGGGTCCGCTGCCAGTCCTCTGAACCGCAAGGTGGTGTCTTGAGACCACGGAACGCACCTTCCCCCATATGTCGTTCCACCTCTTCCTGATGTCTTCCTGATTTCTTGGGTGCTGTCCCACTGCGTTGACCCTGTCCACTATTCTTCGCCATAGCTCCATCTTCCTAGCTATGGAGGTGTGCTGCACCTGTGATCCGAATAGCTGTGGCTCTACCCGGACGATGTCCTCCACCATGACCCTGAGCTCCTCCTCAGAGAACCTGGGGTGTCTTTGCAGTGCCATGGGGTGGTGTCGGTGATGTGTGGGGTGGTGTGTATAGTAATAAGTGGGGTGATTTTTAGTGGTGTGTTGTGTGAGGTGTGTGGAAGTTCTGTGGGTGATGGTATTGTGTTCCTGTGGATACTTGGTAGTTGTTTGTGGTGTCTCTCTCTGGCCTTCTCTCTGTAATTGTGCTTGTAGGGGTTTGTGGGTGATGTGGGTGTGTGCTTTATATTGGTTTGGGTGTGTGGGGGTGGTGTGTGTATGTGTATCAGGTGTGTGTATTTAGAATTGTCCAATGTGGCTGTGTTATGTAAGAGTGTGTGTATTTTGAGTGCGGCGGTGTGTACCGCCAATGGAATACCGCGGTTGAAAGACCGCTGCGTGGATTCGTGTGTCGTAATAGTGTGGGCGTATTTCTGTTGGCGTGATGGTGGAGGATTTGTTTTCGCCAGTTTATCACTGACCTTTGGTGTGGCGGACTTGTGTGGGTGTCTGAATTTTGGCGGATTCCGTGCTGTGGGTCATAATAGCTGTTGCGGAATTCCGCAGTCGCGGCGGTGTGTTAGTGGTCTTCTGCACGGTGGTAAGCGGCTTTTTCTGCCAATGTTGTAATGACCGCTTATGTTTCAAATTGTGAATGAATAAGGGAGTGCATTTTAAAGTTATTATTTTTTATGCTCGCATTTTTAAACAAAAAATACATCTACTATTCCTTGCCAATAAAGGTGGCCATTGGTGTTGAAGAATCAATTTTACTAACACTGCTGATTGTCCCTGGTTGTAAAGATCTTACAATAATTTCCTCTGTTGGATGATTGTGCTAGGACCGCCTCCTGTGCCACTGGCCCCCACTCTTCTGGCTGCCAACCTTTCCTTTGTTCTTGACCTCAAATGATATTACTGCTTTTGTATTTCTTCAGTGGTTCTCTTGGTGACTTCTATGGAAATTTTACACCAAATTAATATTTTAGTGGCTTCAGTAAAATTGAATGATGATTTCACAGACAGTTTATCAGTCTCTGAAATACGCTCTAAACTGAACTTTTACTTTCTTTTTGTCTTGACATCATCTGATGAATCTTGACTTGCAATTTTGTTGAAAAAGATCAGGAATAGTGTTAAAGTGATGGTCCCTGCATCTCTCCTCTATTCTCAAAACCTTCAACTTACTTATTTACTGATTTCCTTATGCCATTAGTGACTAAATGTGCATGGTTCACAATTATGACTTTGCAACCACCTATGTATTCTGTGGGGAACGAGACTTCACTACAAGCCACAGAGTGCTGCTCAGGGAGCATTAGACGAGTGCTACCTAAGGGCCGCTCCTATTCTGCAGCGCAAGAGGCACTGCAGCCACCTGTGGATTCTGTGAGGGGCAAAATATCACTACAAGTCCCAGAGTGCTGCGGAGGGAGCGTCAGACAGGCTCTACTTTAGGGCTTCTCCTATCCTGTAGCACAGGACATGCTGCAACCTCCTGTAGGCTCCATGAGGTGCAAGACTTCACTACAAGCCCCAGAGTGCTGCTGAGGGAGCTGGGGAGTATCAAATGGGTGCCACTTGAGGGCCGCTCCTATCCTGCAGTGTGGGACGCGGGCGACTGTGCCTATCTTCACCCGTCATCGCCTGGCAGAGGCTGGGCCATACTTCGTTCATTTGGGATAGTGCCACATTTTACAGCTACTGCCATGAACTGTAAGTGAAAAGGAAGGCTTACCTATTTCTTTCTGGCTGTTCCAATTACTGCTATTGAGCTGGTGGGGTGAAAATGGGAAAGCCTAAGTGGCCTGAGTTGCGCACAGCTAATGTAAAGAAGCCAAAGAAACGATCAAGTGAGGCTATATCCTTTAGGCCCGAGCGGAAAATAATTGCACCCTGGATGACATTGACCATCTTATCAAGGAGGTTGAGTCTATGCTAAGTACTGCTTTATCACAAACTGCTGAGCCTACCTCTAGAGTGCCTGCTATGTTTACAAGGGATACGCTCAAAATTAAGGCTGGGGTTGACAAGTCTATTTCAAACAAGATCTTGTCAGCAGTGAGTGATCTACAACCGTTAGATTGTGAATCACAATTAGATAAACCTCCAGCTGTGGCACACCTGCCTGAACGTGAACTGCTATTATCCCCTAAAATAATAATTCCTCCTAATGTTCCCTGCTCTAATAGATAGTTGGTGCTGGCAGATGAAGCACCATTTACTCGATGTACTACTGCTGTACAAGCATGGAGTTCACAAACGGCTCACCTAGATGACCAAGCCTTTTTAATTGACACAAAACTATTGGGGTTTGGGGTAAATGAGGAATACACTGTGATCCATCGAAAATTAGACGAGCTTAAAGAGATGGTATCAAGCCTCACTCTTCGATTATCGCAGGAAACCGAGCAGGGAAACAAGTGCAGTTGTATTGCTCATATTAGCAAAGGCATAGTTCAACAGGTATTACCTGACGAGGCAGAGTCCAATGAATACGTAATGTCGGCAACACCGAACATTTCAATTCCTCTTAATAAGGGACTACCCTGTTCTTCTGCTATACATGCGAGGCAGAGATGTTTTAACTGTCCCGGAGTTAAGCGAGGGATACCTGAGACAGCAAAAAGCAAACTTAACATTTGTTAACTACTGAGGCAGTTCAAGCTGGGCGTTTAAATTATATGTGATTTGAATCATCACACTCGCATGCAAGGAAAAGTTCATTGATTCCTCACTCTCCTGCACTTAGGCATCCACATTTAATCAAATGGCAACCCCGGTATTGCCTAACCAACACATCTACCAGACAAAGATGTACTTTTGTTGTGTAGCCATTTTAGTTATAAGCTGTTAGGGTTTGTGCACAGCAAAGAGCATGTCCCCTCTCACTGCACTAGTGGGTTCTGTAATAGCTCCCTTTTAAACTTACTATTGAAAGCCTTTCTTGTTATCTCACCTTCCCCCCCCCCCCAGGCTTCTGTGTATGTTGTTTAATGTGCTGTTTTGTTTACACATTGGTCCTTGCTTTTACCAAGGCTTCTTTAAGACACTCCTCTCTAGGCCATGTGTTAATTTAACTCATTTGCATAATAACTGAAACTCTGCACACCTTTCAAGAACATGTGCAGCATGTGAGGACCACACCCAGCTCTTCAAACCACACCCAGCTCTGCACACCTTTCAAGAACATGTGCAGCATGTGAGGACCACACCCAGCCCTGTCTATAAAAGGCAGCCCCCGAGCCTCACCCAGTGCTTGTGCTCGTCTACCTCCCGCTTACCTGAGGACAGATCCCTCGGCGCTGGCACTCCTGCTCTCTACAGACTTTCATTGGCTTCAATGGGCGCAGCTGCTGGCTCTTCCTTCTTCCGGTTTCCGGTTCCTCCTTGCCTCAGCCTCTCTCCTACAAGCAACCTGCAAAAGAGAAAGAAGACAAGGTTAGACTGATCAGTATCTCTTTCCAGCAACAGGTAAGTGCAAAACTTTTATTACCTGAAAGAACTTTGACAACAATTTCTGGATTCGTGTATAGACAATTTGAAACAAGATACCTTCCACGAACATTGTGATTCAAACTCTTTGTTACAAGAATACTTTGCGGAACTTTGTGAAGCAAACATATTTTTTTTTTGGGAACTTTTAAGAATCGAACCGTGGAAACCATTAACAGCAAGGCAAACAGTAAATCAAGGACTTGCACAAATTACATGCTGTATTTTGATGTAAAAGTACAGTATTTGTTTTATAAAAGATTCTGGAAATATGGGAAAAGTGAGTCTGCTATTGGGAATTTAGGCTTTAGTTATATTAAGATGAATGTTTGATATTGGTAATTCTGATAACGGTATTTGTTTAATGTTTTAGAAGCTTTAGAGTAATAGAAAGCACATCCCAGAGCAGTAACACATTCCAAACCTGGAAACTAGAGACCAGGATCCAAGAGGTACTTTTAGAAGAAAATTTCTAATAAATAAAGGGATAGTCAGGAACCCAGTTAGGAATAGGTTGTACTTATCTGTTCTTTGTTTATGTTTCATTAGGCACCAGTTTCTACAGAAGTCAGAGAGGGCCGCAGATTTGTGCAGCACTTCAACAGTGGAAACGCAAGAACGGTGTTGTCTCTTTATTTTATTTTATCCACTTCCCCCCTTCCCTTGAGCTTCTGTTCTTAGTGCACTGTTTTAAAAACTAGTGTGCTGGAACAAGCAGTTTCAGGGTGGGGTCGGATTGTCTTCAACCTCCATCAGAACTGAACAAGGACTCAGGTGAGCTGGGCTTTGACAGAAGCACAAGCCTTAAAAAAAAAAAATAAAAAAAAAATTTCAGTTCTGGTGGACGATGAATATCGGGGAAGAAATAGAGGGCATTGACGTCACAGATATGGCGCAGGCCCTAAATGAGGACTTGGCTCATAATGAATCAGTGTCTGGCATCTTGCAACATAGGCAAGAGGAAATAGAGAGATGTTTAAAACCTCCTCAGAGACAGGGGCGCCATCAAAACATACAACTTTGCCTCCCCCAGTTGAGGTCACTGTTAATGTTCCTAATGCTGTGCCCTTAGCAGCACCTGAACGTTTTCATGGAGATAGTAACAAATTCCATGTTTTTATCAATCAATGTCAATTACACTTCGTTTGTAAGCCACAACAGTTCCCTACTGATGCTACGAAAGTGGCATTCGTCTTGTCTTATTTGGGTGGCACAGCAGCCAATTGGTCAATTCCTTTCGTGGAGAGAGATGATCCCATCCTCCATAATTGGAATCAATTTAAACGTACCGTGACCAGCCTTTTTGCAAAACACACTTTCATGCAGGCAAGTGATAATGAGCTTTTAAATCTTAAACAAGGTAACAAGGATTTATTGACCTATCTCACTAGTTTTAATCGTTTACTCACCGAGACACAGTGGCCAGAAGAAAAGCGTGTCTCCCTTTTCTATAAAGGTTTGAGAGACGAGTTAAAAGACGCGCTGGCTCTTATCGTTGATTTGCCAGAAGACTATTCGGACTTTGTAGATTTAGTTGTGAAATTAGAACATAGACTAGGAGAAAGAAAGGGAGATAAATACAAACTGGAATCACGGTTAACTTTTATTAGACACGAGAAGAAAGACCCAGATAATAAACTCCCTGAACCTGAGCCTATGCAAATAGGGACACTCAGAGGTCCACTCACATCAGAGGAAAAAAAAAGAAGGAGAAAACTTCAATTATGTTTATATTGTGAAAGGGCAGGTCACTTTGCCAGAGAATGTCCAGTAAAGCCTAAAAATCCACGAAAGGGTGCTGTTTCCTCCACCTCCTCAACTGAATCGGGAAACGATTAAGCTCGACAAGGGGAGAGGTTACTTGTTCGAGAAAACATCTTAATCAAACCTCTAATGCTGCAGCCTTCATGGTACCGCACATACCTAGACATTTCATAATTCAGGTCGTTTTAATTGTTACTACCCAAGTGAGGCATTCTCTCCCTGTCCTACTGGACTCAGGCGCGACAGGAAATTTTGTGGATAATAAGTTAGCTGAAAACTTAGGACTTCCTATGTGCCTAAAGCCTTGTCCAGAAGCAGTATGTGCAGTGGATGGGTCAGAATTGACCTCTGGATTAATCACAAAACAAACAAGTCCACTTGTTATGGTCTGTCAGAACGGGCACACAGAGGTGATTAGCTTTGATCTGATAGATACTCCTAATTTTGGTTTGATTCTCGGGGTACCCTGGTTAACAACTCATAACCCAAAAATTGATTGGGTGAATAGAACTGTTACTTTGGATTCCTCTTTCTGTAGAACCAATTGCTATCAAGAAGCAGGTACAGAACAGAGCACAGTATTATACTGTGCTAGTGTTACACAAGATGAACCAAGTCTCCCTCCTGAATATTCTGACTTTAAAGACGTCTTTGATCCAGTAAAGGCTAGTGTGCTGCCCCCACATAGGTCTTATGACTGTCGTATAGATCTTATCCCAGGGGCCCCTTTACCTAATAACAGAGTATATGCTTTGACTGACGAAGAAACCAAATACTTAAGAACCTACCTAGATGACCTACTACAGTCTGGGTTCATCCGTCATTCCACATCTCCGGTGTCATCTCCACTCTTTTTTATCCCGAAGCTGGATAAATCCCTGCGCGTGTATCGATTATAGAGGACTAAATAAGGCTACAATAAAGAATAAATATCCTCTTCCTCTAATACCTGTGTTGTTGGATCAATTAAGACATTCTACTGTATACACTAAACTAGATCTGTGGGGAGCTTACCACCTGGTCCGAGTAAAAGAGGGGGATGAATGGAAGACAGCTTTCAAGACAAAGTTTGGTTTATTTGAGTACACAGTAATGCCCTTTGGGTTATGTAATGCCCCTGTGGCCTTTCAGTTCTTTATAAATGAGGTCCTACACGAATTCCTGGACGTTTGTGTCATAGTATACATAGACGACATCCTCATTTACTCTAAGAACTCAGAAGAACATACCCAACATGTTCGTGCAGTATTATCAAAGTTAAAAGAAAATCATCTTTTTGCTAAGTTAGAAAAGTGTACTTTTAATGTCAGCAAGGTGGACTTTTTAGGATACTGCCTGTCACCTCAAGGAATAACTATGGATGTAAAGAAAATCAGTGATATTGCTGATTGGCCAGAACCATCCTCTGTAAAAGATATTCAGAAATTTCTGGGTTTCGCCAATTTTTATAGGAGGTTTATTGCACATTTTGCAGACATTGCGGCCCCAATAACTACCTTGTTGCGGAAAGGGCAACAATTTCTTTGGACTGATAAGGCGGCACACGCCTTTCAACTCCTAAAACAAAAGTTCACTTCAGCCCCAATTCTGAAACATCCTGATCCTGACTTGCCTTTTTTTGTTGAAGCGGATGCTTCACAAGTAGCTTTAGGAGGAGTTCTCTCTCAACGAGATGCAGTAGATGGCCAGTTACATCCTTTAGCCTTCTATTCCAAAAAGTTATTACCAGCTGAACAAAATTACACTGTGGCTGAAAGGGAACTACTAGCTATCAAAGTAGCCTTTTCAGAATGGAGGCACCATTTAATGGGAGCCAAGTACCCAGTTACAATCTTTTCTGACCATAGGAACCTACAGTTTTTTGGATCACTTAAAGCACTAACACCACGTCAGATGCGCTGGTTAATTTTTTTTAGCACATTTGACTTTGTAATAACCTATAGACCAGGTGCACAACAAATTCAATCTGATGTGTTATCTAGATACGGACATACTTCAGACATGAAACAAGATAAAATAGGAGAACCCATTATTCCTCCCCAAAAGTTTTTGGCACCAGTACAACAGAAGGATTTCATCACAGATCTATATAATGCACACATGCAAATAGCACCTCAGGATTGGTTAAAGGATTCCCATAACACAATACAACGAGGTTTATTGTATCACGACAACATGCTGTTAGTGCCCACCTCTGAATTACAAACACAGGTGATAATTTGGCATCACGCCTCACCGTTGGCAGGTCATCCTGGTTGGGTAAAAACCCTGGAAAATGTGCAAAAACACTTTTGGTGGGACACTATAAGAAAGGACATTAAGCAATTTGTCACTACCTGTCCAATTTGTGCAAGACATAAATCTTCTCATAAGGCCCCTGACGGCTTGTTAATACCAATGCCAACACCCAAACAACCTTGGCACACTGTGAGCGTAGACTTTATTGTAGGTTTACCACCTGTAAAATCTTTCACAACAGTGTTGGTTATAGTGGATTTTTTTATCTAAAATGGCACATTTTGTACCATTATGGAAATTACCCACGGCGGCAGAATTTGCCGATATTTTTATAAGGGAAATTGTGTGTTTACATGGTTTGCCAAGCAAAGTGGTGTCAGACCGAGGGAGCCAGTTCAACTCTAAATTTTGGAAAAAATTATGTAAAAAACTGAAAATAGATGTGGCATTATCCACTGCTTTCCACCCAGAGACAGATGGACAGACTGAACCACTGAACCAAACCTTACTTCAAACGCTACGTTGTTTATTGGCTGATTATTCTAGTGAATGGTTGGAAGCTCTCCCTGTAGCGGAGTTTGTTTATAATAATACTGAGCATTCAGCTCTACTTTGCTCACCATTCTATTTCTTGCAGGGGTATCATCCAAGAGCTATACCCATTTTGTTAGAAGATTCTCTGTTACCTACAGTAACGGATAGATTAACAAGGTTAGGTGACATACAAGACAAAGCCAGGAAACAGTTATTAAAGTACAAGGAAAGCATGAAAAGACAAGCAGACAAACACAGATCTGAGGCCCCAATGTATAAAATCGGTGACAAGGTATGGCTCTCCACAAAGAACCTAAACATAGAGGGATCCCGAAAGCTGCAACCACGTTTCATTGGACCCTTTAGTATAACTGCCATAGTAAACCCGGTAACAGTAAAATTAGATTTACCAAAAGAATATCCAGTACATACTACATTCCATGTGTCCTTGCTTAAGCCGTACAATCCAAAAACCCGACCTGAACCACCACCTCCACCCATACCAATTAAGGGAAATCTAGAATATGAAGTGAAAAGCATAAAAGACTCAAAAAGAATTAGTGGACGTCTGTTTTATTTAGTAGAATGGAAAGGATATGATGAATCTGAGAATTCATGGGAACCAGCATCATATGTACATGCCCCACAGCTGATTAGACGGTTTTATTTAAAAAATCCAGGAAAACCCCGTCCTGTAGGAGGGCCTTTGAGGGGGGCAACTGTTAGGGTTTGTGCACAGCAAAGAGCATGTCCCCTCTCACTGCACTAGTGGGTTCTGTAATAGCTCCCTTTTAAACTTACTATTGAAAGCCTTTCTTGTTATCTCACCTTCCCCCCCCCCCCCCAGGCTTCTGTGTATGTTGTTTAATGTGCTGTTTTGTTTATACATTGGGCCTTGCTTTTACCAAGGCTTCTTTAAAACACTCCTCTCTAGGCCATGTGTTAATTTAACTCATTTGCATAATAACTGAAACTCTGCACACCTTTCAAGAACATGTGCAGCATGTGAGGACCACACCCAGCTCTTCAAACCACACCCAGCTCTGCACACCTTTCAAGAACATGTGCAGCATGTGAGGACCACACCCAGCCCTGTCTATAAAAGGCAGCCCCCGAGCCTCACCCAGTGCTTGTGCTCGTCTACCTCCCGCTTACCTGAGGACAGATCCCTCGGCGCTGGCACTCCTGCTCTCTACAGACTTTCATTGGCTTCAATGGGCGCAGCTGCTGGCTCTTCCTTCTTCCGGTCTCCGGTTCCTCCTTGCCTCAGCCTCTCTCCTACAAGCAACCTGCAAAAGAGAAAGAAGACAAGGTTAGACTGATCAGTATCTCTTGCCAGCAACAAGTAAGTGCAAAACTTTTATTACCTGAAAGAACTTTGACAACAATTTCTGGATTCGTGTATAGACAATTTGAAACAAGATACCTTCCACGAACATTGTGATTCAAACTCTTTATTACAAGAATACTTTGCGGAACTTTGTGAAGCAAACATATTTTTTTTTTGGGAACTTTTAAGAATCGAACCGTGGAAACCATTAACAGCAAGGCAAACAGTAAATCAAGGACTTGCACAAATTACATGCTGTATTTTGACGTAAAAGTACAGTATTTGTTTTATAAAAGATTCTGGAAATATGGGAAAAGTGAGTCTGCTATTGGGAATTTAGGCTTTAGTAATATTAAGATGAATGTTTGATATTGGTAATTCTGATAACGGTATTTGTTTAATGTTTTAGAAGCTTTAGAGTAATAGAAAGCACATCCCAGAGCAGTAACACATTCCAAACCTGGAAACTAGAGACCAGGATCCAAGAGGTACTTTTAGAAGAAAATTTCTAATAAATAAAGGGATAGTCAGGAACCCAGTTAGGAATAGGTTGTACTTATCTGTTCTTTGTTTATGTTTCATTAGGCACCAGTTTCTACAGAAGTCAGAGAGGGCCGCAGATTTGTGCAGCACTTCAACAGTGGAAACGCAAGAACTGTGTTGTCTCTTTATTTTATTTTATCCACTTCCCCCCTTCCCTTGAGCTTCTGTTCTTAGTGCACTGTTTTAAAAACTAGTGTGCTGGAACAAGCAGTTTCAGGGTGGGGTCGGATTGTCTTCAACCTCCATCAGAACTGAACAAGGACTCAGGTGAGCTGGGCTTTGCCATAAGCTCCATGCATGTTATTTTAGCATACTAGGCTAGCCGCTGTGCACTTTAACCTAGATATATTTTATTCGGCTTCATTTTATTATTGTCACAGTAGCCACTTTTATGGTCTTATGTTATTTCTTTCCATCTAACTGTTTTGCCTAGGCCAGCACTCTGCTCTCAAACAAGACATTCTTGCTCACTCTGCCCTTCTTCCAAGGCTGCAGAAAGATAGGGTGCCAGTGAATGTGGTATAAGTTTAGTCTCTGACATTCGTACAAAATACACATCCTTGCGTAGGGACTTTTTCTCAGATTATTAGCTGTTTTATTATATGGGTAGTGGGATTTGCTGAATTTGGCTACAAGTTCAACTTAAAAAAAACTAAAATAGCCTTCTTCAGCGTCCTGTTTCAGGGATATGAGCTATCAAGGAAAGAGCCTAGCGCCACAATTCTTAGGGAAATGCGCACAACTACAACCTCCAAATAAGCTAAAAAAACTCCAATCTCTATTGGGTTTCCTAAATTTTGTCTGAACTTACATTCCCGATTATGCAACACGCATAAAGCCTTTATATGACTTCATAGGCCAGACTTTTCAAATAAATTTTGGACAATCAAACACACACCTTCATTCTCAGAGACCTGCAGACAGACATGCTTGCAGTACAACATCGACACACGAGGGACAATAAAACACACTTGGTCATCGGAGTAATTGCTGGTGCCATTGGTTTCACCTACGTAACCTTTAATGAGGGTGAGACTGTCCCGATTGCTTGCAAATCACATTTTCATTCAGCAGCAGAACAACGCTTTGCTCCAACTGAGAAAATTCTCACTGATGTTCAAATGGTCATCATTAAAGAAAGACCTCTAGCCCAGGGCAAACGCATTATTGTTGTTTCTCCAATCTGAGCCCTAGAGACTATCACAAAAGCCAACGTTTCTAACGCTAAAGCATTACATCCACGTTGGATACAATTGGCAACGTCTTTGACAGCCACTGATGAAGGCTGGTGCAGGTCATGACCAGTGGCCGACACCAGGGAGGATTTTCTTTTTTTTTTTAAACCCTGGGAGACACGGAAGAGCTTCTGTGTCTTCCCCCGCCCCGCCCCTTTGTTATGTCAGCGTGCCGCGAGGTGCGCTGACGTCACAGTGTTGTTTTCCCCATCGGAGCAGGAAGTGGCCGTAGGGCCGCTTCCTGCTCCGATGGGGAAAACGGCCCCAAACGGCCTTTCGCACATTCGGGAAGGCCTCGTATGAAAGGGGAGAGTCTCCTGAACGTGTTTCCTGGCCCAGCTGTGCTGCGATCGAGGGCCAGGAAACACCACTAGACACCAGGGATTTCACTTGGGGGGGTCGGCCCCCCTAGGAAAACAGGCCGCCCCCTGGGGCCATATTTTTAAATTTAAATACTGGGGCCCCCTAGGGGAGGCGCTATTGCGCTCAATAGAGCCACCCCAGGGGCTAAGTTTTTTTTAAAAAAAATAACAAAATTGACAGGGGGTCGCCCGTAGGCAGGGCGACCCCCTGTGAGGCCATATTTTTAAATTGCAATGTTGGGGCCCCCTGGGGCTGATTTAAAAAAAAAGAAAAATAACGAAATTGACAGGGGGTCGTCCATAGGCAGGGCGAGCCCCTGTGGGGGCATTTTTTTTTTTTTGTAGTTGTAGGGTTTCCCTTGGGGCCATTTTGGCCCCCAAGGAAACCCTACAACTACCATACTACCATACTATATATATATATATATATATATATATATATATATATATATATATATATATATATATTTATATATAGATATATCAATCAATGTAGATCAATATCTACATGTCTATATCAAAAGTGATATATATATATATATATATATATATATATATATATATATATATATATATATATATATATATATATATATAGCCAATATATAGCCATGTAGATAGATATATCTATATAGAGATCTATCTATATATATATATATATATATATATATATATATATATATATATCACTTTTGTCAGTGCATGTGTGGTTTCCCTGGGGGCTGCAATCGGCCCCCAGGAAAACCAGACCCACATATAAAAGTGATCTATATATATATATATATATATATATATATATATATATATATATATATAATTTGCCACCAGTTGTCTTGCAGTTGCAGCTTGCGTCTTCAAAGCAGTGCACATACTTCAACTGACGCATTTCAACTGTAGCTTTTAGGCTGCAATAAAGAAGTCAAGTAAGTCTTGTGATTATGTTTCTGCTACAAAAGGATCAGACTTTTGTCTAGTGGCAGTTTCAGTGCCATAAAGAAGCGCAGAAGGTTTATATGACTACTGCAAAGAGCAAATCTGTATTTTATGTAAATAGCTAAGTACGTTAGTAAAGTCAGCCACTTCCCGTGCTATAATACAAATGAAATGTATGTGCGGGGTGGGGGGTGGCTCTGGAGAGATGAAGAGCACGTTTGCTGGGTGGTAAGGAGGGAATCCGAGGAGGAGGACGTGGGAGTGGGAGCACCAATAATGATTGTTGGACTGGGCGCAGGAGGTGCTAAATACTGTGACTAGGTGTTTGAGTGTCTTGAAAGAACGTGCTGATTGAGAGAAGAAGCGCAGGCAAGGTGGCCTCTACTGTTGCACGTATCACACACACCAGCAATTTTGTGACTGTCTATGTAGGCTAGTGTTTTAGAGCAACATTTTAGCCAATAGCAGAGATGGCATCTTGATGGATGACTGCTGCTGACGTCACTCCGGTTATAGAGGACAGCTCTGACATAGGATCAGAGACTGAGACAGCAGATACTGAGACAACATCTGAGGGATAGGACAATGGCGCAGACTCTGGGAGTGATTTTTCAGTTGGAGGAGTCCCACTGGATAAATCCTTCCAGCAAATTGTGAGGGAGGTGATGAGGGCAGTCCTGTTGTCCCTTCGCAAGCACAGTCTGTGCAACAGGGCAATAGTGAATTAGCCCAACCCAGAGAGCAGGTGAATGCGGAGGCAAGCACAGAGAGGGTGCTCTCTTGGGAGCTCCCCAATTTATTTCAGCCCCGAATTCCACTGCCCAAATTTTATTGTGGAGAAATCAATATTATCTATCACAAAACAAACTGGTTTTGTAAGGCAAGCACCTGTGTTTTTGGTCCTGGGCTCGGCGGCTATATAGGGAAACATACTAAACCCAACCATTTCTGGAAACTAGACATCCGGGGGAGTCCACAGAGGTGTGGCTTGTGTAGATTCCCCAAAGTTTTCTTACCCAGAATACCCTGCAAAGCTGAAATGTTGAATAAAAAACTCTATTTTTCTTGCATTTCTGTCACACAAACTACAGGAATATGCTGCGATCCACAAAATTCCTACCACCCAGTCATTCCTCACCTGTCCTGATAAAAAAACTACCCCACTTGAGTGCTTATACCTAGTGCCTGCGTGAGGAATGGATCACCCCAGGGTCAACAGTTGCCTCATATAAGTACCAACATTGACCGTTGCGTGATCTATTCCTGTCGCGGGCACTAGGCCTATCCACACAAGTGAGGTACCATTTTTATCGGGAGACTTGGGGGAATGCTGGGTGGAATGACATTTGTGGCTCCTCTCAGATTCCAGAACTTTCTGTCACCGAAATATGAGGAAAAAGTGTTTTTTTAGCCACATTTTGAGGTTTGCAAAGGATTCTGGGTAACAGAACCTGATCAGAGCCCCACAAGTCAGCTCATCCTGGAGTCCCCTAGGTGTCTACTTTTCAAAAATGTGCAGGTTTGGTAGGTTTCCCTAGGTTCCAGCTGAGCTAGAGGCCAAAATCCACAGCTAGGCACTTTGCAAAAAACAGCTCTGTTTTCTTTGTGAAAATGTGATATGTCCACGTTGTGTTTTGGGGCATTTCCTGTCGCGGGCACTAGACCTACCCACACAAGTGAGGTATCATTTTTATCGGGAGGTTTGGGGGAATGCTGGGTGGAAGGTAATATGTGGCTCCTCTCAGATTCCAGAACTTTCTGTCACCGAAATATGAGGAAAAAGTGTTTTTTTGGCCACATTTTGAGGTTTGAAAAGGATTCTGGGTAACAGAACCTGATCAGATCCCCACAAGTCAGCCCATCCTGGATTCCCCCAGGTGTCTAGTTTTAAAAAAATGTGCAGGTTTGGTAGTTTTCCCTAGGTGCCGGCTGAGCTAGAGTCCAAAATCCACATCTAGGCACTTTGCAAAAAACACATCAGATTTCAATGTAAAAATGTGATGTGTCCATATTGCCTTTCCTGTCGCAAACATTAGGCCTACCGACGCAAGTGAGGTACCATTTTTATCTGGAGACTTGGGGGAACACAGAACAGCACAACAAGTGTTATTGCCCCTTGTCTTTTTCTACATTTTTTCCTTCCAAATGTAAGACAGTGTGTAAAAAAGACGTCTATTTGAGAAATGGCCTGTAATTCACATGCTAGTATGGGCACCCCGGAATTCAGAGATGGGCAAATAACCACTGCTGCTCAATACCTTATCTAATGCCCATTTTGGAAATACAAAGGTTTTCTTGATACCTATTTTTCACTCTTCATATTTCAGCAAATGAATTGCTGTATACCCGGTATAGATTGAAAACCCATTGTAAGGTGCAGCTCATTTATTGGCTCTGGGTACCTAAGGATCTTGATTAACCTACAAGCCCTATATTTCCCTGCAACCAGAAGAGTCCAGCACATGTAACGGTATATTGCTTTAAAAAATCTGACATTGAAGGAAAAAGTTAGAGTAAAACGCTGAGAAAAAAGGCTGTTTTTTTCAGCTCAATTTCAATAAAAAATCTTTCAGCTGTTATTTTCTGTAGGAAAACTTTGTAGGATCTACCAAAATTACCCCTTGCTGAATTCCGAATTTTGTCTACTTTTCAGAAACACTTAACTTCCTGGGATCCAGTGTTGGTTTCACACCCATTCCTGTCACTAACTGGAAGAAGGGCGAAAGCACCAAAAATAGTAAAAATGAAGTATGTCCCAGTAAAATGCCAACATTTTGTTGAAAAATGTGGTTTTCTGATTCATCTCTGCCTGTTCCTGAAAGCTGGAAAGATGGTGATTTTAGCACTGCAAACCCTTTGTTGATGCCATTTTCAGGGCAAAAACCACAAGCCTTCTTCAGCAGCCCTTTGTTCCCATTCTTTTGAAAAAAGAACTAACTTTTAGGTGTATTTTGGCTAATTTCTTGGTCTCCTCCAGGGGAACCCAGAGACTCTGGGTACCTTTAGAATCCCTAGGATGTTGGAAAAAAAGGACGCATATTTGGCGTGGATAGCTTATGTGGACAAAATGTTATGAAGGCCTAAGCGCGAACTACCCCAAATAGCCAAAAAAGGGCTCAGCACTGGGGGGGGGGAAGGCCCAGCAGCTTAGAGGTTAATGAATACCTGCATTACTGGCACCAGAATGGGTTCAAAGATTCTAAGGGCAACACCATTAAACACAGACTTCTAGGGGGAAAAGTAGCCGATCTGAAGGAAACACTACCAAATGTCCTTGTAGTGCATACACTTGGACACCAGCGCGTTGGAATACACATTGCTGGGAATACTCTGGCTTATGAAGCCGCAAAGTCAGCAGTATCTACGGCTGCTGTTGCTGCAGTAACACGTTTAAGTATGAAAACGGTTGCAGACATATGGGCTGCCGTGAAAGCTACGGCTGATGGTACACCCTATCCAAAGGCATTTCCTGACAAATATTCCTACCGAATGGGAGGCAGCCTGAATGCTGAAGTTAAAATACCAGGCGTAGGGGTGCGAGATATTCCCAACAAAGATATAAGACCAGAGTTGATTAAAGCAGCGCATGAGGGGGTGGCATCTGCCCATGCTGGTTTGGCGGCTACAATATCATTGTTACATACCCGATATTGGTGGCCAGGCCTCTATAAAGAGGCCAAGCAGTATGTCCTTTGTTGTGATATCTGCCAACAAATTAAAGTTTCCACAGCTAAACGCCCATCGCAGACATCCCTCCTAATTTCTAGTAAACTTTTACAATGTGTGTACTTGGAACATTGCGGTCCCCTAACACCGGACAGTGCATACAAGTATATCCTAGTCACTGTAGACTCTTGCTCCAGATTTCTATGGGTGTAGCCACAATGCTCGGCTGACTCTTTGACTGTTATTAAAGATTTGTGAGTCTTTATCGATACATATGCAGTTGAGGCTTTCCACACGGGCAAGGGCCCTGCTTTCACCTCAAGGTCATTCAGGGACGCCATGGCTTAGTTGGGGGTCCAACTCCAGTACTCATCTCCATTTCATTCCAAGGGAATTAGTGTTGTGGAGCGATTAAACCGTGATTTAAAGCAATCCTTAACAGCCAGAGTCTTAGGTACAGGTCATAGTTGGTTAATCACCTATATGGGATCCAGAGAGCACTTAATAATCTGCCTGGAAGGTCCCTTGGGGGGTTGTACTTCATATGAGTGCCTGTTCGGAACTTGAATGTGTGTTCCAGATCCTGATGGTCCTGGCATAGAGGCGGCAGAAACACCCTTTGACATAAATGAACGTGTCACTGTCTCACATGAATTACAACAGTTCTGTGACGACAACTCTTTTGCCAGTGCTGCCTCCATAGGAATTAAGGATGTACCTGTAACGCTTACCGTCTGGATTCCTAGAGTGGGGGATCTAGTACGTGAAAAGGTTGCTGTGAAAAAGGAATTTGCTCCTTCTTATTGTGCATCGGTCCCAGTCTTGGGAATGCACAGTACCAGAACTGACATTCTACCACTGTTGGCAGGTGCCAAAGAAAATCGCGTTTTCTCCAACGACAATGTCAGACTACACCATGGGGCCAATCCTGCACAGCCGACCAAAAGGAACAGCCAGTAGTTCCCGAATCCCTCTCACTACTGGTCAAGAAGTTCCTCAACAAGTTGTAAGCAGCAACACTGATAGCACTGCGAGCTTGGGCAGGGTGGAAAATGATCTCGTACTGGTTCCACTAGCAACAAATAATACAGAAATAATTGATCGATTCGATACAACTTCGACACAGACAGATGGTGCTATTTATTCGGTGCCCCCATGGGAAACACCAACACCATCAACTAACACAGGTCCAATTTTTGCACAAACTGCTTCTGGATATTTTGCCGACATCAATGATGACGTCTCAGACTCATTCGCCTCTTCGACTTCAGAACTGTCAAAAACACGTAAGCTGATAAATTGGCTTTGAATAACTTATTTCATTCTTCCATGGAACTATCTGTGGCTTTCCTTGACTGTACTAGCCTTCCTGCTTTGGATTGGGTTTGTAATCACATTCTTTTTGTTAATACATGGCCATTTTCTTCCTGGAAAATCACCAGTTGAGCTGGTGGATGAAGTCCTAAAACCACATTATTCTTCTCACAAGGTCCGCAGAGACTTGTCTTTTGTGAACATTTCTGCTATACCAATTCCTGATGGGATTGTTTGAGATAAAGACATATACGGCCCCATTGAGGTCATTCAAATACCGAATTCACTTTCAATGAATGATATAATAATACCCAGAATTGTTTCTGATGATTGGGATATGAAAACATTTGATTCTATGATGACTGAATTGCAGTATTATACTGTATTTGAAAATGAAGATGTTTATCAATCTAAAGAGAATTACAGTGATATGTTTTGCTATAATTATTATGGACACCATTTCATCCCAGAGCAAGCAGCCCAAAAACTGTTTTTAATTATACACAATGGGAACATTGTCCGACTCCACCACAAGGGGGTTCCAAAACGTATTCTGATAAGTTTACATATTTTTCTGGGCATGTTAAACATGCTGAGTCGTATTATTTTAAATTGCCACCTACAGAAAACATATGCATACTATTGACAAATACGAAATGTATTTATTCAGATTCCTTTGTTTCCCGGTTGACGATAGAAGGCTATGAATATTGGATGAAGTCGATTGATTTAAAAAGTGTGTGGGTAGCTAGACATTGGCAAATATGGGGGAAGGAAGCTTTATTTAGAGCATGCCTGATACCTGTTCAAATTATATTTTTAAATGAAACTGTGCAACAAACGAGTTGTTTAGGCTTAGCAAAGATTAAGGAATTGAACATACCCAGTATACCTGCACCTGCAAAATTTTATAAATGGCAAAAATATATAAATGTAACTGAAGATCAGCTCGATGAATGGGTCCAGAATGGCACATTTAATGTTTCACTGACACGTCCTAGCAGGTGGTTATTGTGGCCAATAGATACCAATAGGTGTCACAAACGTTTTCTTAAATCCTCAGGGGGTTTTAGAACTAATAGGCCGGACCCTCACTATATATCGTCTGAACATGCGGGTATAGTAACAACATACAGTGTAGGGAAACTATGCCAGCAGTGGTTAACAACTTCCTCACTAGATGCGGTTAGAGAACACCTCAGTCTCCTGTCTAATAACACTGACTTACAGGACTTCCTGTTAGGCCCCAGGAAAGAATGCAGAAAGCGCTTCTTATTAGAAGTACATAAGGAACTCTGGAAGCTTTCACAACAAGAAGCTGCTGCCCGGTTAGGCAAATAGATCAGGAAAATTTTAAAAAGGCAATAGCTGTTGTAGATAATGGGATTAATACCCTGTCCGACCGGATATACACCATAAATAACATTGTCTCTTCTGCTATAGACATTATACAAACAGATGTGTCTTCTTTGCACCATGGACAGAGTCAGCTAAGGTCCATTATGAAGTTGGGTTGGACACTTCAAACACTGAAGGTGGGTCGCGTTCATTGGCAACATGTCAGCGCAAGGGAAATATTTTCTTCTTTCAATTTAATGCAACAACAGCAACTAATGGCTAAGAAAGAAGCGACTTATGTCATGCTAAATATTGAGAAATTTGAAAAGTTGCCTTTTACTGTGGCTGAGATACCATCTGCTGAGTGGTTAATACACAGGGTCATTAATCTGCCTATTTCCACACTACAATTCACCTCCTGTTTGAAACACATTCCGGTAGGCAGATATGAGAGGCTGGGAGATAGTTACATTCATGAAGTGTGGGAGCTACCCTTTGCGTTCAAATGTCTTAGTGGTATGAAAGAAGTATTTCCTAGCAGTAGTGAATGAGAGACTTCTGTCAGCCAGTCAATGGTTTGTAAACAGCTGTCTTTGCATGGTGTGTGTAATGCGTCTGCAGCACACTTTGCTTGTTATCTGAAGGCAGTTCCAGTCCCCTTGATTTGACCTACGTTCCAGGTGCTTTCAAACTGCAGCTATGTCCTCCTTCAATGGTGAAGACTGTTGTGGGATGCGAGCCAGAATAGTTTATGTTGTTTTGGTCTCTAAGATCATTACATGCTGCCGGAACGTACTTTTTCCTCCCACTAAAATAAAAGAGGTAGCGGACATTTGGCCTCATTTTGCTACTTCTAATGTGAGTTTTGACAAGTTGAGCAGACTCAAGGCTTTATTGTTTCAAAAACATGTGGCGCTTACATCTGCACGTGAGACCTACGCACTTCAGGTGGCAAGGTCGTCAGCAGAGATACAGTCCCTTATAAGTACAACTTTCAGAGAAACTTTGGTGAACTCATGGTATGGATATTTAACGCGTCCAGTACTACTGGAATTGCAAATTTCTTTAAAGCTGTTGGTTCTGGTTTCATTCACACCTTCTCCTCCATATTCGGTTTAATACCGTCAGCCATTCACTCAATTTTCTCCAGTATTTTCAGGGGACTTCCAATAACTTTGGCTACAAAAGCTGGAGTTTTGCTTTTGGTATTTTTCATGCGCAATAGCTGTCCCGCCGCAACAAGGAGGAAGGAAAGCGCTCCCATCAGCGCAGCTGTGTCGTGAACTCATGATGCAGTATTTTGGAGCAACACTCCTGGAGCAATTGGGGTGCGACTGGTCTCTGTCATACATACCGGTTTTACATTGTGTGCAGCCCGTGTTTCGGTGCCTCTGGTGGTCTTTTGAACATGCACTGGAAGGCTGTCTTTCTACGCAGTGCCTGCTTTCATTGGACGCTGATCTGTTGATGTTCTCGCTGAGGGCTCAGTACCAGACATGCGCGTTGAGGGTGCGTTTGCTACGGGAAGCTACTTATGAGTTGCACTTCTGGAGGATGTGGCTCTTAAATCATCATTAGGCACACCACAGAATGCCTCATTAGCTGAGGCTCAGGCTATGGAACATGAATGCTCCTTGGTCATTGTCGGCGATGCCTTTCCAACTTTAACACCTGCTGAAGTGGAAGATTTCCTGTCCCCCATTGGCCCCGAATCGATTGGGAATGCTAAAAATAACTTTGACTCTTGAAATTCGGTCCTTTGAAGCCGCATGTTAACAGTTTTAAATTGTCCTTTTATATGCTCATGTATCCTTTTAACTTGTCATTATTGACATTTTTACACATATATCTTAGGTTGAGTTTTAGTAGCTTTCATGTACATTTAGACTTTGAGCCACCTTCAACCGACAAGGGGAGGGTATTGTGTAGCCATTTTAGTTATAAGCTCCATGCATGTTATTTTAGCATACTAGGCCTGCCGCTGTGCACTTTAACATTGATAGATTTTATTTGGCTTCATTTTATTATTGTTATGGTAGCCACTTTTACAGTCTTGTTTTATTTCTTTCTATCTAACTGTTTTTGCCTAGGCCGGCACTCTGTTCTCAAACAAGACATTCTTGCTCACTCTGTGCTTCTTCCAAGACTGCAGAAAGATAGGTTGCCGGTGAATACGGTATAAGTTTAGTCTCTGACATTCGTAGAAAATACACATCCTTACATAGGGACATTTTCTCAGAACATCAGCTGTTTTATTATAAAAACACTTTCCTGTCCCTTACACGTTAGAGGGAGATTCCAGCCAGAGAACTACGACTGTATGCTGATTGCTGAATGCTTTGCTACAGCTGCTTTCTCAGACTTCAAGTCTTTGCTCAGGTATGGGGGATGATGTCTTCCCAGGGGAACCTGAAGGGCAGAATTAGAGCTTAACACGCTGTGCTCTATTATGGCCTAGGTAGGAATTAGTCTATAGAGTCTAGTGACAATATGGTAGAATTATTTCTATGCTTTATTCTCCTATTCACAATTTTAATCTTATTGTGTTGTGTCGTCCTGGTTATTGCAGCCCACGCTTTGCTATCTAAGAAGCAGTCGCTTCATTAAAATCTTATTGAAACATATACTGCCTCTGTTTGTCATTGTGTATATGAGACTAATGTAACTGAGAGAAACGTATGAGACCTGAGTGACCATGGCTTCCCTGAGGAACCATTTATTGATAGTTGATAATGACTTTTTAAATTACATGCACTTTTGAATAACTTTTGTACCTAAGGGTTTATTTGATATAAGTGATTATTGTTTGTTAGTGAGTTTCATTGTGTTTTAATTGATTGATTATAGTGATTTTATATTGTGAATAATTGTGATTTGTAATGTGTACCTTTGAGATATGTTCTACCAAATAAATTGATTTGATGATGACTGAGTCAATTCAAACTCTTTATTCAGCTAATAAAAGTGTTTATAAATAATTACAGACGATAAAATCCATCACTGCAATAACAACATTTAAAATGCATGCACCATCACAATATAATAATCTCTGTCAATAAATTACTGATCCAATTTATAATATAATACAAAACTAATATAGTAAAAATGTGATGTAAATTCTGAGCCTCCTATAACTCAGCAAAACAGTAGCAATGATTATGGAGTGTTTCTGGATCAAATCTGTTTATTGTTATTTTCAATTATAAACATCACAAATGCAGCGCATCTAAATAATACAATTGCTGTAATATGCAGCATGCTCCATGCGTAGGGACAAAAACCTGAACAAAACTTTAACTTTGTTTCCCTGCGACTGGCACGTCATACAGCAATCACTCGATCCCAGGCCTTGTTCCAATGTGATCTTGGTCCTCCGTATAAGGCTTCGCTGCTCACTCACTCCCAATCACTCAATTCAACTCCAGCACCCTCAAATAGGCTGGACATGTCAATTCTGTGAACTCCATGGATAGTATTTGTAAGAATGGTTGCCAGAGTTCCCTAAAGTCACCACTGTGCTGCTGTGAAGTCAAAGTGAGCTTTTCCATAGCGAGGATGAACCACAGCTTATGGAGCCATGATGTTAATGTCGGGATCTTGTCAGTCTCCCACATGGCTAATAGCAGCTGCAGTGCCGCATTTAAAGCCAAGGCCATCTGCCTTCCTTTCAATGATCTCAGGGGGAAAGTAAGCGGGTTAGGCAGGCCCAGCAAAGTGTACGCAGGAAATTTGGGGATCTGAGTATCAAACGCCGCGTCAATAGTGTCTAGAATATTCTCCCAGTACCGATGAAGGTTAGGGCAATAGTAGGTGCACAAGCGACCCTCCGCCCCGCACCCCCTCCAACAAAGGCTGGACTTAGTGGGATCCCAAGCATGAATCCTTGCTGGGGTGTAGTACCAATAGGAGGCCACCTTATAGGCTGTCTCTGTGCCTGCCACATTGTAAGCCGTGTGATGTGTCCTGTAAAAGATGCCCTCCCACTCCTCGTCAGAGAGCTCCCTCTCCAGTTCCCTCTCCCACCTCAGCTGACCCTTAGTCTTAGGCAAACGGGCCTCCCCGTAAGAGACCGTAAAGCTCTGAAATCACCCGCTTATTGTCCTTTTTCACTAAGATCCATTTTTCAAACGGTGTTAACGGCCTATCTATTAATGCTCTATTGGCTGGCAACATGGCCCAGTGTCGTATTTGATAATACATCATCCTGTCTGCCTCCGTTAAGCCATATGTCTCCCTCATCTGGTCAAAGGAGATCACCCCCTGCTCGTCTAAAAAGTATCCTATCCTTTTGCAGCCCCCTTCGTACCAACGGCGCAGTGCCTCTCATTGCAGGCCCAGACCAAATCAGGGTTTGCACCCAGGGGGGTCATTGGGGACGGGAATGTCGTCAACCCCAATCTGCTGGCCACCACATCCCACACCCTCATCAACACTTCCGTGACCGGGGATGCGTACAGCCCCCGCGCTCTATGAGGGCGCCGGAGCCAAGGCTCCTTCCATATATGGGAGCCCGCCACCGCTTGGTCCATGAAACACCAGTGTTTCTCGGAAGATAGGCAACTCCATTCTAATAATGCCTGAAAGTATCGTAGAAGGCAGGGGACCGCCAATTCTCCCTCCTGCTTAGGGCAATACAACACCCGACGTGGTAACCGCGTCGCCTTTCCCTCCCAAATGAATCTTAGAACCGCTGTTTGAAAGGTTGCTATCGTTCGTGGTGGGGGCGCCACCGGAAGTGCCTGGACACATACAGAACGCGTGATAGGATGGTCATCTTCACCGCCGCCACCCTACCCAACCAAGACAGTTTAAGTCTCCCCCAGGTCTCTACGTAGCGCTGCACCTCCTGGGTCAGTTTCGTGTAATTCAACGTCGCCGTACGAGCAACAGTGGACCCTAAATCAATCCCCAAGTACGGGAGTTTTGAGGAAGACCAAATAAAGTGGAATCGGGCCTTCAGATCTCTTTCATGCTCGGCACTGATAAACCTGCTCATGGCCTGCAACTTTTGTATATTCATCCGGAATCCCGAGACCTGTCCAAATTTGTCTAGTATCCCCATTAGTGCAGGCAATGAGGTTGCGGGTTCCACCAGGGTAAGAATCACATCATCCGCGTACAATGAAATGATGTGCTCATCTCCCCAAAACTTCACGCCCGTGATCTGAGGGTTATCACAAAGCCGCTGCGCCATGGGCTCCATGTGGAGCGCAAACAAGAGAGGCGAAAGCGGGCACCCCTGACGGGTCCCTCTTTGAATTGAGAATGGCAACAAGAGTGCCCCGTTGACCCGGACCACCGCCTGAGGCGCCTGATAGATACAACGGATCCATGCCATAAAACCCGGGCCCAGCCCAAAGCGCTCAAGCACCCTGAACAGGGATGGCCAATGAACCCTTTCTAATGCCTTTTCAGCATCAATAGGAAGGAAGAGCGCCTCCCTGTGTGAGCGATCAGTTTTATCCAATAGATGAAGCAATCGCTTGGTATTATCACTACACTGCCTATGCGGTATAAATCCTGCTTGGTCGGGATCCACAAGACCCGGCATGTAATAATTGAGACGGTGTGCCAGTATGCCAGTGAACAATTTGGCATCGATATTCAAGAGGGAGATCGGCCTATAGGAGGCACACTCCTCGGGATCCTTCCCCGGCTTCGGAATAACCACATTAGTGGCATCCGGCATGCTGGGCGTGAGAGCCCCCATCTGTCGAAAGGAATTGAAGAGTCGCACTAATATCGGTACAAGTTTCATACAGAAGGTCTTATAAAAAAGTGCGGAAAAACCATCAGGCCAGGTGACTTCCTGACCTGCAAATGTGCAATTGCTGATAGGACCTCTTCCGCCCTTATAGGTTGATCTAACGAAGTCACCTCTCTCTCGGTCAAAGAAGTAGTTGCTATTCCCTCTAGGAAGGCCTCCGGAGTTGCATTACCGGGCTCCTCAGCCCCATGTAGTCCCCGATAGAATTCTGCAAACGCCTCCGCAATTTGGTCGCTCGTGCGCGCTTCTGCTCCAGAGGGAGAGCAAACCATTTTTATCATTGACGCCGCGTGCTGCGCTCGCAACCGATGTGCCAATAGCTTCCCACATCTGTTACTTCCTATATAATACTTATGCTTAAGGCGCACTACCGCATACTCTGCCCTGTCCCAGTCCAACCTCCTCAACTGCTTCCTTACTTTCTCAAGCTCTCGCCAGACTCTCGGTGCACCGGTATGCTTATGTGAACGCTCCAATACCATCACTCTCTGTTCTAAATCCTCTCTAAGGAGTCTCCTTGCTTTATTATCCCTAGCGGACAGCGACATCACCTCACCCCTCAATACAGCCTTCAGTGCCTCCCACACCGTCACCAAGCAAGTGGTCCCATCATCATTAAGGCTAAGGAAGTCTATTATTGCACTACGAATCGCCTCTACTGTTGCACCGTTCTGAAGCATTGAGTCCCTAAATCGCCACCCCGATGCGCCTACGCGCTCCATAGTCATGACAACCTCAGCAGTAACCGGAGCGTGATCCGACAGGGCTCGAGGCTCAATCACTGACTCCCTAACCCGGGGAAGAAACTCTTGCGAGGCCAAGAAAAGGTCAAGCCTAGCGTATGTCTTAGTCGCTGCCGAGTAAAAGGAATAGTCCCTTAACGTGGGGTGCGCCCTCCTCCACACATCCTCCAGGCCGCACTCACTCAGCCAATGACGCTTCGCCACTGTCATTGACCCCGTCTGCCCATACCGGTGACCTGAACGATCCAAATCACCATCCATCACCAGGTTAAATCGCCCCCCACCAGGATGGCACCGTCTGGAGATTGTAGCAGCGGGGTCAAAGCCTGTTTTTAGGAAGACTTCTTGCTGGGAATTAGGCGCGTATAGAGAAGCAATTGTGAAGGAAAAACCCCCCAATCTCATTCTCATGGCTAGAAGCCTACCTTGCACCTCATGCAGTTTTGTCACCACTTCCACAGGGAATGAGCGCGCTAATAGTATCGCAACCCCTGCATGTTTCGATGATGCCGAAGACCAGAACTGCCTAGGGAACCACTTAGAGCGCTTGCGATAAATGTCTTTTGGGACGAGATGTGTCTCCTGCAGCAGGAATATGTGACTCCCCGACCTCTCTAAAGCGGACAGGATGGCTTGCCTCTTCGTAGGATTATTGAGCCCACAGACATTCAAGCTTGTACATTTAATAATCATACCCTAAAATGAGAGCAGTATTCAAGAAGGAAGAGACCTCACAGGAAGAGCACCCCCCAGGCCAGATCATCAACCACCTCAAACGCCAAGGCCTGAGAATATCTCCACACAGAAGCCAGCGTCGCCGGAAACCCAACAACATTCAATCAATGCGCACAACAGGTGCTCACAACCAAGAAGTCCTCGCACATCCATCTTCACGAGGAAAAGTCTCCACAGGGCAGTAGATCCGTCCATGTTTGGTAAACCAGGTCCATCGCCCCCACCTCCCCGACCCTCTTCAGCAGCCGGCATGCCATTAGCATCAAGGCCATCCGCAGTTCGGGCCTCCCCTACCCCTCCTTCTCTAGGCTGAAGTTCCGGCAGCCACGCTGTTCAGAACGGATTCCCGCTCCGACTTCAGATCCGAGGCCGTAGGGCGCTGCAGTTTCCTTATTTTCTCCATCCGCCACCAACGTAGGGGACCCCAAACAGGCAAGGTCGCCTTCTCGTTCGCGTCCTGGCAGTTCTCCTCCAAGCCCAGGATCCGATTTGCTTCCGAAACAGATCTCATCTGCCGGAGCTGTTCCTCCCAACGGAAGACCAAGCGGAATGGGTGGCTCCAGGAGTAGGACACATCGTGCGCCCGCAAGTGCTCCGTGATAGGTCTGAATTCTCTCCGCCTCTGCAAGGTCCGCAAAGAGAGGTCGTGGAATAATTGGAGCTCCTGTCCTCTAAAAAGTACCTGATGAAGATTGCGAGCCCGCTGTAGGATCTTTTCTTTAAGCCCAAAGTTATGGAGACAGGCTAGGATATCCGGGGGGCGGTCTCCAGGGCCACCAGCACGGCCCACACGATGAACTCTATCCAGGACTATCTCCTGGGTCTCATCCGGGTCCCAGCAGAGAGCGAAACAGGCCCACCACATAGTCCTCAATGTCCTCCTTTTCCACCCCAACCGGGGCCCCTCTGATGCGGATATTTTGTCTCCTCAAACGATTTTCCAAATCCTCGCTATCTGGATGAGGTCCTGCTGCTCTCGGAGGCAGACGACCTCCTGCTGCAGGCCCGCCACCTCCTCACCTCGAGGAATCTCGCCGTCTTCCAGTTGCGCCACTCACTCTCCCAGGGAGGTAACCTCTCTGGGATTGGCCCAGGGCGCCTGCCAATCCTGGGGGTCTAGGCCCCCACTGTGGTCCCACTGCTCGCGGGGCCCGGCGCGATCCTTCTGGGGCACAGGGCCCAGGAAGCCGCCGGAGAAGGGCCCGCCTCCCGGCCCAGGCCACCGCCCAAGCCGCTCCGCGGCCCCGATCACGTTTCGGGGCCGGGCGCTCCTCGCTCACTGGGAGCAGCGTTGCCCGCCGCTCAGCCTCTGCCAGGTGACCACCAACTATGTCTGCCGTGACGAGGGAAAAAGGAGCAGTGCGGCGGCGGAGCATGTACGTTTTTATTTATTTATTTATTGTTATAAAATGTCCCCCCGCACTTGTGGCATCCGCCACTTCAGAGCGCAGCGAGCCACGACTGCGTTACACATGGCACTTGTGTGAAGTTGCTGGAGAAAAAGAAGTGCTACAATGTGTACATATTTAACTGTAGTATAATCCACTTCCTCCTTGGTTTCATATAAAGGCTACATAAAAAATATAGGCGTAAAGTACTTTGTGCTGAGAAATTGTCACAGGGACAAGGCGGAAGGGGTCGACCCTTCCCCTCTGGTTCAGTGAAAGCAAACAACTTGGGTACATTATTCAGGCAAAATCTTGTTAGTCAAAACCTATGATCTCCGTTTGTGATCATAATGATGTAGGGCTGATTACCAGCTTGAGTAAGTAAAAGTATATGAGACAATACACGTACTTTTCTTAATTCAACATTTTCCCTCTCCCGCCTGACCAGATCAAGAAACTGAGCAGGGGTGACTCCTCTACAATGGTGGAGGAGCATCGCCCTCTGGCCAAGAGCCAGGAGATGAAAAATAAGACAATATTTTGTTATTGTTTTATTTTTCATCTGCTGGCTCAGCCAGCCTTACACGGAGGGGTGGGGCTGGTCAATGGGAGGTGCGAGGGGGGAGGAGAGGTGAGTGCACCTAAGTGCGTCCCAGGCCAGCCAAACACTCATGCGCACTTAGGTTTCTCCAGCCTAGCTGTGTTTAACAGCTGGGTTGGAGAAACTGCACTGACCCAAGGGTTGTGTCTGAGTAGCAGTCACTGCCACTCAGACCAGTCCTGACGCTGCTTTCATGCTAGGCCTAGCATGAACGCAGCACCAGGATTGCTGGGGAGCCTGTGCTGTTGTGCCAGTGAATGCTGGGACACCAGAAGAGGAGGGACAAGCGAGGCAGCAGAAGATGGCGGGCAGAGGCAACAAAAAAGTATTTTATTTAATTTTTTCTGTTTCCCTCATCCCTATTGTCCCCCCATGGCCCTCTTGACATTTGCGGCGGCCACCATTGAAACTCAGCGGGTGATTTACTAACATTCCGTACTGGTTTTGCGTTATGAAAGTGGCGCAAGCCAGTACAATTTTTTTTTTTTTTTTTTTTAATTATCTACTTTCCAGCACGAAACTTGTTTTGTGCTGAAAAATGACTAAAATTTATGCAAAGTAGCGCAAAATTGCATTACTTAGCATCAACAGGGGTTAAATGGGCGTTCTCCTGCCACTTTCCACCCTTTTTGATGCAAAACCCTATCTACTTCAAAAGTGGAACGCGGTTGTGCATCAAAAAATAATGCCTTTGGAAACCAGGCATTATAAGGAGAAATGTTTTAATTTACCCTTTCTTTTCTCACTTTGCATGTGTGTAGCACTGTGCAGAAAACATACAAAGTAAGAAAATAATTTTAAGTTGTTTATGCATGGTATCCTGTACTGGAAGGGTGCATTGTCATCCCCTTTCAACGTCCGCGGCAAATACTTGGGATGTGTTTAAGCTACCATGTTTTGCCAGTCTGTCCCTGACACTTAAATGACAGTAAATGAAAACGGACTACCATTTTTACCCTAACGTGTTAGGTCCAATTAATCTGGTAATCTACATAATGACCCCCAAGATGTACAATGTTGAATTCAAAGTGTTTTT
Source organism: Pleurodeles waltl (assembly GCF_031143425.1). Lineage (NCBI taxonomy): Eukaryota > Metazoa > Chordata > Amphibia > Caudata > Salamandridae > Pleurodeles > Pleurodeles waltl. Next base: position 778,588,451 of record NC_090450.1, on the reverse strand, counting down.
CTCAAATATGTGCCTGATTACTTTAAATTACCAATGTACCTTACATGACCTCTGTATTAAGAGCCTCTAATCACCACATATGTATTCAAATTAACACGCTGGCAAAACTCACAGTATTTTGCTTATGTGATGGATAGACAGTATGCTAGGAACGTCTCATGACATTTATGTAAAGTAACGCTATTACGATGTCGATTTTGCATAGGAACTTACTCACTGAAATTGTTTCTGCACAGTCTGGATATGGAAGACTGCTATTATTTGCCTTTTATTGAAACCAAATGTGCAGAATTTGAAGATTATCTAATGAGGTAAATAATGGCTGTATGGCCACGCACGCTGTTTAGGGCATGGATTAACTTGTCTTTGAAAACTTTTATGCACAATTCCCTCCATGTTTTTGCACTGTGAGTTAATACTATTCATCCCCGATAGCAATATTCTTATATAAATAAATGAGCCTTTAACTAACAATTCTGAACCCCAAAAAAAGAAATTCATTTTTTTAGCATCTGTATACATTACATATTTTCTTTCCTTTTGCTTTCTTAAACCTATTGGCAACATCGTATCGTCCATAAAAGAGTTGCATGCCAGTACCTTTAGAAATTAACCAAAGAATAACTAACACACACTTCTCATATAGCACCTTAGGTGATTACTATTCTGTGCACCATTATCTCGTGTTTATGAACTGATAAGTGCACACACATGCCTGGACACATGCATGTGGATAATACAAACTGCCCACTCATGATGTTTGATGTTTGATATTCACATATGGTGGGGGGACACACCTATCTGAGAATTAATAATTATATCCACAGTGTTCTCCAACTTTACAGCCTTGAGAAAGACCCAGGCACAATAAACACGCAGGAGGGGCAAAACATGTGTCAGCTGCCTCAATACATGTCCACAATGCAAACAATTTATATCAGTTTGTGATCTTTTGTAAAGCTGGGTTCAACTATTGTTTAAGAACAATGGAAGAAGGACGAATGAAAATGAAAATATTAATGCAATTGAAAACAAAGAGCAAAACAAGAAGTACCGTTGTGCTTTTTTTAAAACGGATGGACACACTCAATTATCTTTCCTTATCTGACTGTATAGAGGCCCAAACCTCAAGAGAGATCTACCCTCTGCAGATCCCATCATATGATGGGAGTGCTGGACCCTGGTGCACTATATACACACATTTAGAGTTGTATTTGGAGGCCATGACATTCAATGGTTGGAACCTATCTTTATCACTCATCTAAATACAGTTTATATTTTTATTCAAATGACATACTGTTCACCATCAACAGTGTGTTCCAGTTATAATGACAATTAAATAAAAGGCCCAAATAGAAATGGTCTCAATATTAGCCATTTTCTTTTCTTTTAGGAAATGAAGCCCTGGCATTTTCTTTGCTGTTCAACCATTATTCAAACAGATTTGCCTTGATTTACACTCAGACCCAGATCTTCTATGAAACTCACAAATTCCTTAAGCAGTGACTGTAGGGCATTTCCCGTGTGGGCCACAAAAACCATTTCATCCGTGTATAACAAGATCGGAATTTGTCGAGGCCCAATCTGTGGCAGATCACGCATGTGCTTTATTAACCAAATACTTTCCAATGTTGTTATTATATGGAGAACATAAAAAGGGCCAGGATGCAGCCTTTTTAAAGACGGGCACTATCACTGACTGCCGCCAAGTGGCAGGTAGACCCTGATTTACAACTGATTTAAAAACATTTGTAATTAAAGGAACCTAAAAATTAATATTCTCCATAAACATATTTAAGGGTAGCCCATCAGGCCCTAGCGCTTTTTCTTTCCTTCTACCAAAGATAGCGGCTCTCAATTCCACTATGCTCAGTTCCAGCTGCTCCATGTCTGGATGTCTAAAATCTTCCTGTAGCAACTTTCCAAAAGAGCACTCCACCCTCACTTTTCTCTGCATAACTAACAGAAAAATGCTTCACCCAATCCTCTGGGGGGATGAATATTTCCACAGAAGGGGACTCTGACCCCCTAAGTATTGACCACACCCCAGAAGGTCATCCCATCTGAATCCTCACAAGCTATCTGTAGTGTCTCCCAAGCCTCCTCTTTAAAGGTATCCCTGTGTGATTTCAGAGCATCATTATAAGTCCTTCTAATTCTATTACTTCATACGTCATCTGTGTCTATTGGATATGCCTTCAGTGCCTCCTTCAATTTTTTTGTGGGCCTTTATGCAATGTGAATCAAAACAAACATACAGCTCCTTGAGACCCCATCTAGGTTGCTGAATTTAGGCCTCTCTTATATGTTTGCCTATTTAAGTGAAGGCCTTAACAATGGAACCACCCTCCATTGTTATCAAGGCATGTTTCAACCTGTTCCTGTTTTCTCCTAATTAGGTAATGAATGAGCTTCCCTGGTACAGTTTTGTCCCACTTCATGGTAAGGCCATTCCTCTTTTCCATTTTCAAGACTTATCTGGCAGGTCTGAGCTTAACACCTTCAGTGACCCAGTTTTGGTCATTACTAGTGAATTATGATCATTGCTACAGATTAGTACTATTTTCAATCCTTCAACAAAGGGTATACTATTCTCTGATATAAGAACAAAGTCAATTGTAGTTGAATAATTCCCTCTAACAAAGGTTGGTAAATGTTCTCCATGTAAACTACAAATATCATTAATAAAGCACAAATTAATTATCATAAGAAGCTTGTTTAGTACATTCCCATACACATCATGAGTGAAATGCATCATCCTTTTGCCCTAGTTACTTATCAACCCACAGACTACCTTTGCATGATATGGACATGTAATGCTGTTCAAATCCCCAAACCATATAAAAAAGCAGTCACTCCCTTCTTTGTCTAACATGTTTTCCATGACATTGTTCTAAGGCATTTACTACAGTTGCCCTATTGTTATCGAATATGTTGTTTCAGTAATGTATTAACACCAAGTCCCCAATGCCCTTCAGGCTACCCCTAATGATCTGTTATTGTGGAGAGTGTACAGCCTCCTTGGAGGCACAACCTTGAAGGGTTTAGGATGGGGAAAATGCTAAGACCGCTTTTGCTCTTCCATTACTATATTTAATGACAGGTTAACAGAGGGAGCAAAACCCTTCCAAGAAAAAGGATGTGTCACCCACGTTTCTTGGAGGCATGTAACTTAACCCGGACACTCCCTATGTTCCAGCTTGAAAATGTAACCCCCTCTGCATCTGTGTCTATCATGTTACTAACCAGCTGAGAAGGGTTAAACACATGTCATGAGCTGAGGGGGGCTCTCAGCACTCATGTCCCTATCTAGGATACTGGTAAATACTGGAAATGGCAACTTCAGGGTCTCACTTACTTCTGCTGTGAACTGAGTTTGTGTACTCACTTAAAGTTGCAAACCAATTGGCGGGGGATAAGCCCCACTTGATGGGCCCGCTAACTCACCACTGTTTCTCCTGTTTACTGGAACCTTATCATAGATCTCAAATGATTGGTAAAAATAACCTAATTGGACCACTGTGACCCCAAATGCTGATGTCGTACAGATCGATGAGAGGATGAGAGCTCTTTCTGTAGAGTAAGCTGAGTTAAAATGTATTACCACACAATCTTCCTAGCACGTTTTTGGACCTGGACCAATACAAGATACATGATGTACCATTTTTATCTTGTCCAACAGGCAATACTCTTTGCTTAGTTACCAAACAAGCAAGTTTCTAACCTTGTTTTTTAGCTCTCTTCAGCCCTCCTGCTGGTCTGACCCTAGCCTAGGCACCCCCTTTAAGATGATCACATACTTAGCCGTTTATTAATTGAGATTCGATATTTTATGATTACAAATCATAATGATTTGTTATCGCAGTAGATAACAAGTTTGTACATTTACAAAAAATAATCATGTTTTGTGAGCCTGTATTTCTTGCAAAATACAATTCGTTGTTTAACATTTTCATACATTTGGCCCTTATACACTGTGTAGCAATTGTAGAATATTATCACTCAGAGCTCTGCCTTCACAAAATGCAATAACAATCGAACAATATAATGATATTTGAAGTCTTGTTGTATGAAAGAACTTTGCTGGAATGGAAAATGTTGAAGAAGTTAAATGTTCTTGAAATATTAACATAGATTAAAAATACATTCTAAAGTAGACAAAGGTTGATGACATATTCGAGAAAAGAATGCATGTTAAAGAAAAACATATAATAGGAACAGTAAAAGAGAAACTATATAAAAATTGGTGGAGTTAACATTTATGAAGCAAGTCATAAATTATAGGCAGACTTAAAGAAGGACAAATAGAGAATGTTGATACAACAGATGAACAGAGAGATGTTAAAGGAATGGGAAAGAGGATAGCTGTCAGTTCAAAATATTGTGTTAATACAACTTAGGTAAATAGAGGGCAATGTTAAAAGAATAGTAGAACGATGGCAAGATAAGTTAATAGTGGGCTTTAGAAATGTGTAAGGAATGGTAGAATGAATAAATGATGGTTTATAGAGACGCTGATGTGATTCGACTATGGAAAAATGTTGACGGAATAGTGAAACCTTTGAATTATTTATGGAACTTTAGAAAGTATGTTGATATGTATTATCACTATTTGAAGGACTGGTGTGACAGAAAATTTGAATGCATGATAAAGTTGAGAGTCTAACTTTTATTGACTTGGGATGATCTCAATGAAAGCTGCTGACTGATGCACTCTGATGGATTGACAAAGGGGAAGATGATGATGCAAAACTAAAGCAAGCGAGATGCTGAAGGGGTAATGCACAGGTACGCAGTGAACTATTAACTTGCAAAGGAGAAATAAAACAAAATGGAGACATTTTTAAAACATTTATAACAGAGATGACATTTGATAACATTCAAGAATGTTTCAGATGGAGTCTTTTCAGGTACAATATTTAGAATCAAGAGTTTCTCTGTTTTCCCAAACAGAGATTTCATTCAACTAGGATCTTGTTTCTTTTTCACACTAAATATTAATTACACCTGAACCTTTCTATGTCTCTCCCTTTCACTCAAAATTGATTATTTGCACACATTTCGGTTTTGCTCCGTATATAATTACTTTCAAACATTAATGGTTCGCTCCTTTTTACTCAAACTTCCTCCACCCCCACAACTTTTCAAAAGATTATGTAGTGAACTCACAGGCCCTTTCCTGAGTCATTTACCTGTCTAGCACCCGTCCTTGCCTCGGGTGATCGAAAGGGGTTCATGCTTCTCTTGAGACTCACCATCCAGAGCCAGAATCATCTCTTTTTTAGGGTTGAGCCTGTGTCGCATGCGCTTGCGCACGCGTATTGCTAGAGAGACGCTTTAGGAATTAGAAAAGGGCTCGGAGCCCTCTCCACGTCACGTTAGTGTCTTTCATTGGTTCATGGGCTTGCCGGTTAGAATCTGCTTGCTTTGATTAGTGGAAGGCATGGATATGTCGTGCCTTTTCTGGTGGTTACCCCTCCTCGAGCGCAGCGAACAAGTACAGAAAACATGCTAGGCTCGCTATTTTCCATCAAGTTTGTGGACTACTTTTTCTTTATTTTTGCAGCGCGATCTCGCTTGGCAGAAGTCAAGTGCTTTGCATAATATCGACCCTGTTACGCAGTTAATTGCACTTTTGCCGGTTACGTATTTGCCGATAGGTTTCATTACGAGTGAGCTGTAGCAGCGCAATCGCACTGTTTTTTTCTTGTAACGTGGCAAGAAAAATCCGTTTGGGAATTTACAACTGGTAAGAGCTGTAACTCGGACAAATGCGAGACCCTAGTGCATTGCAAATGCTTGTTTTCTTTCGTGTTCTGGAGGAGTTCAGTCTATACCTTCTCTCCCATCGAATCACCAGCCATTCTAGGATGTGGTTACGCTTTCACTGTCTCTAGCAATCCAGAAAAGGTACAGTGCAATTCCATGTCCCCTAAGCTCATGGCATCTCATTGCTTCAGTTACTCTGAGAATTCTCCCTGTTGCTTAAGTACCCCTGTACTGTAACCATGTATATATAACCATTTTCCTACTTGTCAGAATTTCCTGTATCCCCTGTTTAACTTTCTTCACCTTCGATTCTTCCTCCTTATCATTTTTTTCTGTTGGTCTGTATCTATGGCTCTAATGCCTGGTTGATGCTCTGTCTGGTGTCTGTCCTTAAATTTCTGTTGCTGTTTGTGCTGGATTTTAGGTGTGCTTTTATACCTTCCACTTGGTTGCCAAATGTTTCCACTTGATGCTAATTTGCATCTGCAATTTGGCAGTTTGGTGACTATTTGCAAATCCTTTGTACATTTAAATTAAGAATCACTATTACCGATTTGCATTTGGGAAATCTCAGAAAAGAGTTGCATTAATGCCATTTCATTTTTAATGGGTTTGCTGGGCAATTTTTCTGATTGTTACATTTTAAAACGTTTGTAGATAGTCGCATCCTTATTCAGCAGTCACAAACACGTTTATGACGAGTAATGACTGATTTGTCATTCATTCGGCCCCAAATGTAGACAAATTGGAGAAAGGTTACATTGAGGGAATGTAGCATTTCTATTTCTTTCCCGAGAGGGCAACTGAATATAAACAAAACGTTTATATCAACATGTTGGCTGGGTTGTGATTTTGATATGGACAGCTTGTTAAGATCGAAGACAACCATTAGATTGTGATCTATGATATTGGCCTGAGAACCAAGAGGTATATTTATGAACTCCTAGCGCCACCTTGCGCCACATTAGCGTCAGTATGTGTTATGCTAATGTGCCCCAACGAGGCCAAAGTCCCCGCGCCATATTTACAGAGTGGCGCAATGCATGTATTGTGCCACTTTGTAACCCTTTACGCTACATTATGGGTTATTATCCATTATCCAGGCAGAATGTATGCAAAGGGGGCCTTCCCCGGTTAGGGTGGCAGAAAAAATGGCACAAGGAAATCTAACAAATGACGCTATTGCCCCCTACCATCCGTCATGGGTGCGGTAGGGGAGGGTAAAGGGCGCAAGAAAAGTTGCGCTGCACTATGTGCAACACCATTTAAAAAAAATATGCATTCTGCAGCACACACAGAAGTGCCAGATCGCCATTAATGATTATTTGTGTGCAGGATTGGACATTTTCCCGCACATAAACAATCAAACCCCTCAACGCAGACATATGTGCAGGATGGTGCAAGGATGCCTGCGTTGAAGCTAGGCAGCTCAATTTAGCGCGAGAGCAGGGGGAAACACAGGGGTGTGCCGTATTCTAGTAAATACAGCATGTCCCTGTGTTTCTAAAGTAATGCAGTGTGGTGCTGCCAATTTTGGAGTAGTGCTGCTCATCTTTTTAGTAAATCTGGCCCCAAGTGTTTTCTGTAAGAAGGCAAACACTGCTACGCTGACGTCATTTCTGTTGCTGCTTTAATAACTCTCTATTCCATTAACATAAGAATATATGAATACTTATATTCTTGTTTGAGGAATATAACACATTACTTTTTGCAAGCATTTTTTCAATACAGATTCATACCTTTACCACCCACCAATACATGAAAACCACGCATTTCTTCTCCTCTCACGCTACATGTTTCTTAAAAATCCTTTTAATATCTCTTTTGTAGTTTCGCACTCTTAGGGTGATTGGAGTCAATTGTTATGTTTACTTTTACATTCATGCCTTACCTTAATAGAGATGGTATAGGTGGGCAAAACAGGTGGGCAAGATAGGGGGTAGTCTTGACATATACATCTTAATCAGTGAAAGAATTGCAAAAGCTTTTCCGATCCTTTATACTTTAAATGATCCATCTGGAACGCCGACTACATCCCTTTGTATCACTGATGTATTTAAATCATTTTCCAAGAAATAAAATGTTTTAAACAAATTCAACAGAGTTCCAAAATTCTTTTCATGATGATTCGGTCCTGTTCTTCCATCATCTGACTGTTTGTGTTTGGGTGTAAATCAAAAGCACCTTGTATTATGAACATTTCTATAGATATCTCTTGCCCAAGTAGCAATCAAATAAGCTTGTTTGCCACTGTGTTGTTAGCGTAAGAAGATACGAAGATACATTATAAATTTGCATCCAGGTGGAACCGCTTTTACCCTGTTCGCATCAAAACGTGGAGTGTAGGGCATATGAGAGCTGTCACACATTTTGCAAATGTTTTGCATTTTAATTATGTATGCAGACCCTCTATGACATGAGTATGCAAAATGTATAGCCAATTCACTTACCATGTTCAAGGAGAATATGAGTAGGACATAATCAGCTTTTTGCTTGTTTCCCCCAACCTTTGGCCCCATTTTGGACTAGTATCTGCTTGTTTTCGACTTTGAAAGTGTACTTAGGCTTGCTGTCCAGACTTCAATGACAGTGTTCTTTCATTTTCAAAATAGTATGTTTAATTGGGTATCCCCAATAGGCATGAGCTGACTTACTTTCAGGTCCATAGTAGATGGTACCCAAGTACCCAGGGCATATGAGGCTGGGTGTCCACACAAGCGCTGCAAAATTGGTTGTGCTACTCTGTGTGACAAAATGAAAGCATGACTTTCAACTGCCATTGCAGACTGTGAATGCACTGCATACACGTCTCTGCCATTAACACTAATGTCAAAGTGCACCAGCTCCGTAACTATATATATATATATATATATATATATATATGTATATATATATATATATATATATATAAGGTCTCCTCTAAGGAAGGCCTATGAAGCCCTATGGCAAGAAGCTGTATATTGTTAAGATAGACAAATAGGCCCCCACTATAACATTGGTGGTAAAAACTGCATATCGCTGTGGCGACAGCCTCCAAAAGACCGTTGCCATGGCTACCAGCCGTCCGCCATATTATGGCCACAGCTGGATTTCGTCCAGAAGTATGGCGGAAATCTGGCTGTGGCCATGCCGGCAGATGACAGTAAGGTGGCACTGCTGCCAGCAGCAGTGCTACACCAGTAGACCGCCGCCGGCTGTTGTAGGAGGCTGGCCTTGTTTGTAGTGGGTACCTCGGGTAGTCACACCTTATACCAGGTCCAGTTATCCCTCGTTAGTTAACTGTAGTAGTGTTCTAGCAGCTTAGGCTGATAGAGGTAGGTATAGCAGAGCAGCTTAGGCTGAATTAGGAGACAGGCAAAGCTCATGCAATACCACTTATAGTTACACAGTACTTATATGCAAGTAAAGACAATACTCAGTGGACCTCATTACAACCCTGGCGGTTGGTGGAGAAGTGGCGGTAATACCGCAAACAAGCCGGCGGTAAAAAAATTAGAATTACAAGCATGGTGGTGACCTCCAGTGTGCTAAAGACTGCTGGGCTGGAGACTTTGGTCGTCGTTACTACACCGCCGGCAGCTTCACGACCCCACATACCGCCATGGATTTCGTGGGGTTCTGTACTGTCACAAAATCCATGGCGGTAGGCACTATCAGTGCCAGAGAATTTGTTCCCTGGCACTGATAGGGGTCTTCCCCCCAACATCGACACCCCCCACACGCACACTTACACTACAACTACACATACACGCACACATACACGCACACATACACAAAGACACAAACACATTTTCCAAACACACAACACACCCCTGCATGCATTCACACACTCACACACCCCCTCTACACACTCACACGCACATCCCCATGCACGCACACAACACACAACAATCCCTAACGGACGATCACCTTACCTGGTCCAGTGATCCTCAGGGAGGGAATGGGATCCATGGGGGCTGATCCGCCTCCAGCTCCCCATCACCAGAACACTGACACAACGAATCATGGGACGTGATTCAGTGGGTGGTGTTCTGATTACGTGGCGGTGGAGGTGGAGCAGCCTCCACTTCTCCGCCGACCGCCAGTATGGCTGCTGGCAGCTCTCCGTCCGAAAAAGGCAGAGGGCTGCCAGCAGTCATGATACGCTGTGCGGAAAACCGCCTGCACTGGCGGTCTTCAGCACGGCGATACCTCGGCGGTCTTGCTTAAAGACAGCCGAGGTTGAAATGAGACACAGTGTTACCAAAAATAAAGGTATTTATTTGGGTGACACAGTACCAAAAATATCTTACAGACAATACTCCTTCTGGAGGTAAGTATTATACACAATATAGAGACTAGACATTAAAATTAGACAAGCAAATAGTCATAGAACAATGCAAACAGTAGGAAATCCAATAGAATGCAATGGGAGAAAATAGGTCTGGGGGCAACACAAACCATTTACTAAGACAGTGGAATTCCCCCTTAGACAAGTGTAGTGTGTGCAGGATCGCTGGGAGAGTAAGAATGCAGTAAAGGTAAGTAAATTACCCCACCCCAGAGCCCAGAAAAGCAGGAGTAAAGTACTGCAAGTTTCCCTAGGACACACTACACCTCGTTTTGGGGATTTTGCAGCAGCCAACTAAGTCTGCAAAGAAAAACTGCTGGATTATTGGACCTGAAGACTTGCAAAGGAAGGGGACCAAGTCCAGATGTTGAAAGAAGTTCCAGGAAGGACAGGAGCCCCTGCGAATCCTGAAGAGAGTGAAAAAGAAGAATCCCTGGTTAGTCAAAGACAGCAGAAATGTACCCTAGGAAGATGCCTGCGGGTTCCTGCATGATGCAAGAGATGTCCCACGGTCTGAAGATCGTTGCAGATGAGAGTTCGTGTTGGAAGGTGCCAACAAGCCTTGGCTACGACAACAGTGCACTTTGCATCAAAATGGTGCTGGATGAACCCAGGAGGGACCTGGGGGCCTAAACTCTATGTGAGAAGAAAAAGGAGTCTCTCAGCACTTTAGAGAGCCATCAGGATGCCAGCCAGCACCCCCAGAAGCTGCAGGATCTGGGTTCAAAGGAGGTGCAAAATTCAGTTGATGCAGCACAACAAAAGAAGGTTCCACGTCTCAGGGAAGACCTCAGCGAGTTGAGCGTTGCAGGATGGAGTGCTGGGGACCTGGGCTAGGCTGTGCAAAGAGTGAACAGAGGCCTCAGGAGGCGAGGAAGACACAGTACAAAGGGGTACTGTCACTCTCAGGAAAGGCAAGGTCTTACCTCATCCAAATTGCGTCAGCAGGACCTCAGGACAGTCTATGTCGATGATGTACACCTCTGTGTCCTTAGTAGCACACTCGTCGCTGTGAGAGGAGTCCCAGGGTACCAGTCATCGCCTTGGAAGGTGCCTGCTTGGAGCAGGGGAGTGACTCCATCACTCCACAGGAGTTTTCTTTGGTCCCTCTGGTGCAGGATGAAGACAGGGAGTCCCCAGAGCATGCACACCGTGGAAACTGTTGCAGTTGCTGACTTGGAGCTGAGGTTGCTGAAGAAAAGTGTCTCTTGCAGACACTTTGTTGCAGTTACAGCGTTTCTTGGACCAGGCTGCAGTTGATCTGAGGTCAGAAGAGTCTGAAGTTGTTGCAGAGGATTCCTGAAGGAAACTTGCAAGCAGAGGAGAGACCCTAAATAGCCCTGAGAGGGGGATTGGCTACCTTATCAGGTATGGACCCATCAGGAGGGGTCTCTGACATCACCTGCTGGCACTGGCCATTCAAAGCCCTCCAGAGTGCCTCCACACCTTGCAAAGCAAGATGGCTGAAGTCTGTGACACACTAGAGGAGCTCTGGGTAACGCCCCTGGGGTGGTGGTGGACAGGGGAGTGGTCACTACCCTTTCCTTTGTCCAGTTTCGCGCCAGAGCAGGGGAGAAGGGGTCTCTGAACCGGTGTAGACTGGTTTATGCAAGGAGGGCACCATCTGTGCCCTTCAAAGCATTTCCAGAGGCTGGGAGAGGCTACACCTCCCCAGCCTGTAACACCTATTTCCAAAGGGAAAGGGTGTAACACCCTGTTCTCAGAGGAAATGCTTTGTTCTGCCTTCCTGGAACTGGGGTGCCCAGACCCCAGGAGGGCAGAACCCTGTCTGTGAGGTGGCAGCAGCTGTAGCTGCAGTGCAAGCCTCGGAGAGCTGGTTTGGCAGTACTGGGGGTCCATGGTGGAGCCCCCAGGATGAATGGAATTGGCTCCCCAATACCAGATTTGGAATGGGGAGACAATCCATGATCTTAGACATGTTACATGGCCGTTTTCAGAGTTACCATTGTGAAGCTACACACAGGTATTGACCTATATGTAGTGCACACATGTAATGGTGCCCCAGCACTCACAAAGTCCGGGGAAATGGCACTGAGCTATGTGGGGGCACCTTTGCTAGTGCAAGGGTGCCCTCACACTTAGTAACTTTGCACCTAACCTTCAGCAAGTGAAGGTTAGACATATAGGTGACTTCTAAGTTACTTAAGTGAAGTGAAAATGACTGTGAAATAATGTGTGTGTTATTTCACGCAGGCTGCAATGGCAGGCCTGTGCTAGGGTTTGTCTGAGTTCCCTATGGGTGGCAAAAGAAATGCTGCAGCGCAAACGGATCTCCTGGAACACCAATGCCCCAGGGTACCTTGGTACCAAATACTAGGGACTTATAAGGGGGGTCTAGTGTGCCAATTGGAATTGGTAAGTAAAGTCACTGGCCTACAGTAACAAATTTAAAAGCAGAGAGAGCATAAGCACTGAGGTTCTGATTAGCAGAGCCTCAGTGACACAGTTAGGCACTACATAGGCATACAAATTATGCCACAGACTATGAGCACTGGGGTCCTGGCTAGCAGGATCCCAGTGGGACATGCAAAACACACTGACATATAAGCTTCTATCCATGAGCACTGGGGTCCTGGCTAGCAGGATCCCAGTGACACGGTAAAAACACACTGACACACACTCACAAACAGGCCAAAAGTTGGGGTAAACATGCTAGAAAGAGGCTACTTTCCTTCAGCCGTATTATGAGAATTAATACAGCCTGGCGGTGTTCTGCTGGTGGACCCCCTGGACACAGGCAAGTGGATGCTCCGACAGGGGAGGGGGTGTTGTGTGTGTGGGTGTGTGTGTGTGTATGTCTGTGCATGCGTGTATGTGGGTGTGTGTTGCATGTTGTATGCTTTAGCATGTCTGGGGGTGTAAGTGCGTGTAAGTTGAGTTGTGGGACTGCGTGTGTGCGTGAATGTATTAAGGTGTGTGCGGATGTGTGTGTGAATGGATGTATGCATGCGTGGATGAATGTGGGAATGGGTGTGTGTATGAGTGTGTGCGGATGTGAAGGGAGGGGTGTGTATGAAGGGGGTCTGGAGAGGAAGGGCGTTTGGGGGGAAACCTGGAGATGGGGGTGGGGGTGGGGAAGACCCCTATCAGTGACAGGGAAGGGATTCCTTGTCACTGATAGTGCCTACCGCCATGGTTTTTGTGGAGGTAAAGAAGCCACAAAAACAATGGTGGTAGGCGGGGTCATAAACCAGCAGGCGGTCAAGTGATGCCCACCGGACTGGAGATTGGTGTCTCCAGCCCGGTGGCCATTACCGCCGTGGCGGTCGGTGTGGTACACTGGCGGTTTGGTTTAAGCCAAACTGCCAATGTCATAATATGGAGGAAAGTACCGCCAGCCTGTTGACAGTACTTTCCTCCATATCACTGCCAACTGCCATGGTCATAATGACCCCCATAATTTTGATATGCCTAAATAGCAGAGCCCTAAAGTGTCACTCTTTGCTGAGGACAGTTAAATAGACTTATAAAGTAATTGCAGGGTTAATGGTTGGCACACCAATGCATCTAACATCTGACAGAGTCTACCTAACTATGTTATGTAAGATGGTCACAGTTGCTTGGCAGGAAGGCACATCGTGATTGGCCTTGTGGTAAAATTGGCTGTGTGTTCCGCCAACTGCCGGTTTTGCCTACGGCTCCGTCGACAGGGATGTAAAGTTCAGAGGAGATGGTGGAACTGGGACAGTCTATTGTCTGTGGGTCTGCCAGCATCTAAATGGGCTGGGTGGACCACATAGTCTGCGGACAAATTATGCATCCAAAAAGCAACAGCAGAACCAACATCTAAATCAGGACCAAACCCCTTTATTATGTGGTTGGGGGGGTTGTAACTGGAGTGGAAAGAGACAGGTGGATGTCAGTCACATCATCTCATGATAGATACACTCGGCTAAATGTTGACAGTTGTGAGATTGTTCAACCAGGTTGATGCTTACCTTCTATCCTTGCACTTCACACTACAATATCATAACTATTTTACCATTAGGGTTGGTCAGAACTGGCAGAGTTTCACTCCACATAATTCTGTGGGATTCCATTAAAATTCTGCAGAATGCTGCGGAATTCCATGAGGTCAAAATTAATGATAGTGCTATGACATCAACACCACCCACTCCGAACTGCACGGTTCTTTAATAAGCACTCCACAGCCCCGACTGGAGCACATTGTACTTAGAAGTCAATGAGGGGCGTTAGCAGGTGGGTGACATACTTGTAATACACAGATAGAGAACGAGAGAAAAAACCCACAAAACTCAAAATCACAAGTGGTGTCGTGGCATGGAACTCAAGGTATAACATATTCGTCCACTTCACATAGGCAGGACTATTTGTCACATGCACAGTTATATTTCAAAATGTAGCCCTAATCTAGCAACCAGATTATATATTTTTTATGGAAGAGGTGGTCTCACACAGTGATAGTGTCATGCTTCATTATTGAGCACCTCTACCCACCCTGGTTGGACAATATTAAAAACAACTCTGTGACAGTATTTAGGAACCTAATTGACTTTACCGTCTACACTTGCTGACATGTTTCTGCCTATTTTGTGAGCCTACCTCGATCCGGGGCTTTCATCAGGGCTACGAATCCCTAAACCCTATCCTTGGGAATTCTCCCCTAGGATAGAAAAAGCCATTCAGGACCTACCTGAACGGTATCAGTTCTGAGGTACATAGATGGCAGAAAGGGGAAGAAAATTTTCAAAAACAAAAATGTTTTAAGTGCAACATCAATCGTACATTTCTAAAGTGATGCAGCAATGCACTGCCAATTTTGGCGCAGCACCGCTCTGCACCACCCTTTAGTAAATCTGGCCCCTAGGGACTGTATGCCTACTAACTACCTAATTGTCCTGTCTTCCCTTGTGCAAATGTGCCTAGGAGCATTGGGATGGTTGTATCTTCCTTTGGGAGTCAGCCTTCTTGCATATCAGAGGCAGTGTGAGCTTTGAAGCTCACCACATTGATGTACCACTTCACTAGCCATCCTGTTGGCAAGGGCGGTGGCACCTTTTGCCCAGGCAGGCATTTGTTTCTGACTCCTGGGAGTGTTTACACCTCCTGGCAGGGGGTCAGTATCATTTAGTAGTGGCAGCAGCTCATAGACTGTCAGCCTGGGCACAGGAATAGCTGGGGCAACCAGATGGGCAACCTCTAAGGTAGCCTACCTGGGTTCATGTCATATTAAATCTGACTATGGAAAAAAGTCAGCTTTAATGAGACAAGTTGTTTGATACCAAACATGACATACTTCAGCAGGGCCATAATAGAGTTAGCAACCTCGGGAGGCCCAGGTTCCAGCCCATGGCTCCCTGACCCCTAAAAGTAAAAGTGACTAGTATAGGGACTGATAAGCTTGCACTTAAATGTTCATACCTTTAATCTAATGCACCTGACTCCTGAGCTTAGGTGGCCTACTTTAGGGGAGACTGGCATATAATAAAAGTAGTACTTTGACCTTGCCACACTGTTACGAGCCAACCACCTGAATCCCAGGTGGTTCTGATAGGGTGACATTAGATCCCTGAGTTTCCCCGGTCTCAGGAAATAACACTGTACCAGTGACACTCCACACAGGGATAGGGGGTGGCATTGGGAAAGTCAAACAAGATTCTGTGATGCTTCTCCGTGGCAGGTACCGTGTAGTCTCAAAAGGCCTTTCACCCATCTCGTGTGAACCCTAAACCAGAGGAGTATCTGTGAATTACAAGAACAGTGACTTGACTCACAATGTAGTTGTCGAACAATATAATCAGAACTTATTTGCATGCTATTTGTTCATACCCCCAACAGACATCTGGTAGTGCACTGTCTTTCTGATCAGAAGACTTGTGTCACCTTTGAGATGGAGTATGGACTTTCAATGATTCGCTTGATGGATTTTGTTGCAATTATCCTGTAGTTTCCCAAATGTAGTCCTCGTGTCAAGCAGGTAACTATGCAACTTGTACTCCTAGAGCGCACAGAAGGTTTTTAGGGCTAGAAAGATTTATTATTGGCAGAGCCCTTGCAATGCGAAAGTCTATTGTGCACTTTAAAAACCAAAAGATTGCTAATGAGCACAGACACAAAAAACAAAAGCAGTATTTAGCAAAAAATACCTGATATCAGTTTTCTTTCTTTTGTTGGCTTTTTCTTTCTCTGATGCTGGAGTGGTTGCTAGGTGAGGACCATGTGGGGGAGTGGCAGCCTCAAGCGGGAAACTGAGGAAATTCAGAACAGCTTTGAGACATGAGCTAAAACTGATGAGTGGGCTCATCAAAGGGAACCAGATGAGTGGGGGACAAAGATGCCAAGCACGAAACTGGGGTGGGTGTGGCCTTTAAATAGAAGCTGGCCATGTGTTTCTAGAAACAATTGAAGTTGAGTTTGATTGACAGGTGCATCTGCTGCTGCCACCATGGTCATCGAACAGTCAATATGAGCAAAGTAAATAGTCTGGTAAGTGGACCTGCTGCTGCCCCGAGGGTCATGGAATGTTCAAATTGAGCAGAGCAATTCATCTTGACAGTTTCTCCTTGTGAATTTAATAATAGGTGCACCTGTCACTGTTACTAAGGTTCCAGAGTGTTCCTATTGATTTTAATGAACAGACTATTGAGTTTAGTCAACTGTCTGATAAGGCCAATAGTTCGCACCATGCCACCAGAAATGGCACCCACAGCAACTCACACCACAGAGTAAGCATGCAACTTGATGAAGGAGGAAGGGGAAAAAGGACAAGGGGAAATTCATGAGGGCATAGAGGATTGTGCAGTGGTTGGGGCCATGACACACACACAATGAAGTCAAGTTGGAGCAGTTTGCAAGGCTCCTGCAGTCTGTAATGACAGGCCTGTGGTCAGCTAATTACGTGGGTCACTCAGGGTGGCACAATTAGTGCTTCAGGCCTTGGTGACCCCTTAAACTCCCATGCCCTGGTCACCACTAATATCATTTATCAGGGACTTATAAGGGGGTTAAACTCCTTGCCAATTGGGGATAACAATTCACATACATCAGTTGTAGGGAGGGAGCACTGGCACTGGGGCCTGGTTAGAAGACTTCAGTGCAATGTCAGAGTTAAAAAAACAGCAGCTTGTAGTCTAAATGGGAGCAGAAAAGTGGGGGGGGGATCTGCGAAATGCCTGTTTTCCTACATGCCACATTTACATGAAGTCACTATATTTGTTTAAATGGATTCTGGTTTGTTCATCTTGATCCCGCTCATCCCTCCTCATAATTATGTCTCCTGGGTCACCCATGTCCTTTACACGAGTCCAGGACACAGTGAAGTAACTGGTTATTTACCTTACAGTGCATGTATTGTACATAGACTGTTCCTTGTTTACTGAAATGTATGATGTTCACAAGGACACTTCTGTTGTAGTTCTGATGTGGCTTGACAGGAAGAATTTGTGAATGGACTTTTGTTGAATTAATGTATCAATAATGTGGTGTGCATCTACGGACAGCAACAGCGCAGAAGCTCCTGGACAGTTTCTCAAAAGTGGGTTAGTGTTATGTTGTTTATCATAGCGTTTTGCAGTTTGATTCACCTAAAATGTGTTGTCAGTAGTCATACCATGGTGTATTTGCAGTCTTTGCTAATTTGGTATTCAGAAAATGTGTAAAAAAAAATCCTGTTTTTTGTGGGTGAGCCAAATGAATTTCCCTTTCTACCAGAGCATCTATCCATTTCTTAGATGATTTTGCTGTTCATTTGGGACTCAGAACTATTCTAAGTGTTTTGATTCCATACTTTGAATTTATGTCTTCATGGAATTTATCATTTATTTTGCAGCCGTTGGATTTTGAGATTTTGTAATTAAACCGTTTTAGTTTTCAACTGGTTTATTACTCTGCTAAATTGATGTTGGGACTAGTGTTGAGGAGGGTGGTGTTCTTTAACACAAGTTCAAGAGTGCTGCAAAGGACCCCCCAAAGGTAGGTTTTGAGGCAAACTCAATTCTGGGGTGTCTTAGGATTTGGGATTCAGAGTTAGGCTTCCACAGGATGATGTTTTGAGTGATGTTATCAGTGATGTCATCAATAATGTCATATGAGATGTCATCAGTGATGTCATCAACAATGTAATTTAACATGTCATTAGTGATGTAATATGTGAGGTCATGAGCAGTGCATGCTGGGGTGCAACTTGAGGTATTTTTTGTTCTATAAACGTTAGTTGGTAATCAATTTCAACACTTAAATATAACTTTTATTTAACCTTTGTCTTTTCCGAGGAATTTAGGAGAATTTTTTTAATGAAAGGGAAGATCTTATGGCCATAACTAACTACTAATGTCTCTTTAACATTTGTTTTTGTAGTGAATTTCTGGGCTTTTTTTTTATTATATTCAGACAACATCCCAACTCAGTATGGCTTACACCTATGTGCAGCGAGGGGGTAGGGCCAGGCCCACCCCTTGTGAGTGGCCAACCTACAGCTGCCTACCCTCCTTCATCAGCTTGCTACCTCTACCCCTTTCTATCTCCCCGTCATTCTCCATCTGTGTACCCCCGTAGCATCCCTTTTGTTGCCTCCCGTCTTTCTCTTCTTTGGTCAGCTTGCTGTCCTTGCCCATTCCCGCTTGTCCTCCATGATCATCTTGCTGCTCCTTCTAGCTTGCCCACTGGATCATCTTACCAACTCTGACTCTCCCACCTGCTCTATTTTCTTTGTGTGTGTGCCCCTCCCTTCTTCCCCCACATCCACTGTGTTGCCCTCCATGGTCAGCTTGCTATCCCTGCCTCCCTTCTCCTGCCCTTCATTCTCCATGTGCCCCTGTTCATTCCTTCATGCCTTCTATTCTCATTGTGTGTGCCCCTATTCCCTCCCTCCTGCCCTTCATGGTCCATTGTTCTTACCCTGACTATCAGCTTGCTGCCCATGCCTCTCTCTCCCCCATCCCGGTACTCTGTTCTCCAGTTCTTGCCCCTCCTGCCTTCCCTCTGTGGTCTGCTTGCTTCTCATGCCAATGCCGGCTTCCACTCCAAGGTCAGCTTGCTGTTCCTGCCACCTCCCCCAGCCCTCTGTTCTCCATGTGAGTGTCCCTAGTATCTGTTATCAGAGTGTTATCCAACTCTTGCCGGTCCCCCCTTTTTTCTGTGTGTGTGTGCCTGCCCCCACACCCCCGTCAGCTTTCTGTCCCTCCCTATGTTGGCCTGCCCTCCATAATCTGCTTGCTGCCCATACCCCTACCCTCAGCTCTGGCCTTTGTTTGTGCCACTGCCCCCTTCCTGTTGCCCTCCGGTTTGTTGAACTACCCCTACTCATGCCAGCTTGACCTCCATTGTCATGTTAGAGCGTAAAATTTAGTAATGCTTTTAGTGACCCAGATGTCAGCATTAGGTGACATTTACATTCACTTTTTAAAAAGCTTAACATAGAGAAAGCTGCACTGACACATATTTTAAAAGTGATCACGTTTTACTTTGATGGTGGATGTTAGAAATGGGGTCTTTGGTTGGCATTCAGGTTACCCCCGTCCAAGCAAGGACCCTCACTCTAGTCAGGGTAAGTCACACACAATCCAAATTATCCTGTGCCCACCCTCTGGTAGCTTGGCATTGATCAGTCAGGCTTAACTTAGAAGGCAATGTGTAAAGTATTTGTGCAATAAATCATACAATACCATAATATAACACCGCAAAAATACACCACACAGTGTTTAGAAAAATATATAATATTTATCTGGATAAATGCAGGTCAAAACGATCAAAGATTAAATAAGCAAATGTAGAGATATCACTGAAAGTGATATCAAGTGTCTTTGTGTTAAAATATTACTGTGAAAGCAATAAAAAGTGTCTTAAGTTCTCCTAGAAACAACAAGTTCCTCTTGCAGGGCAAGATGCCTGGCTTGCGTTGAAAAATCCTCACTGGCGTTGTTATTTTTCCATGCGGGGAAGACGTTGCGTAGATTTCCGGTGCGCAAACTTGGATCCTCTTCGGGTTGCGGGGTTTTCAGACACCCCCGGGACGATGCATAGAATCCTGGGCTTGCGGAGCGAAGTTGCACCGCAGGCGCTCCGTCGATTCCTCTCAGGAAGTCGGGCGTCGTCATTCTGAGTCGGCTTGCGTCGATCCAGTAGGGATGTACGTTAAAGTTCCGGTCGCGTCACTTGGGCTGCGTCAATCTTCTGTCGCGAAGTCAGGCTGCATCGTTCTGCACTCAGCATGCAGTGAATTTTTTAAGCGAGAGCAGGCTGTGCGTCATTCTTGACAGGCGATGCATTGAATTTTCACCGCACGGGGATTTCAGCTGCAGGAGAGAATTCTTTTTGGTCCTGAGACTTCAGGGAACAGGAGGCAAGCTCTATCCAAGCCCTTGGAGAGCACTTCTGCAGCAGAGCAAGAGAGCAGCAAGACAGCAGGGCAACAGCAAGGCAGCAGTCCTCTTCTGAAAGCAGTCAGGTAAGTCCTTTAGGTAGCCAGGCAATTCTTCTTGTCAGGATGCAGGTTCTGGTGCAGGTTTCTTCTCCAGGAAGTGTCTGAGGTGGTAGGGCAGAGGACCTGTTTTTCTATACCCAAATGTACCTTTGAAGTGGGGGAGACTTCAAAGAGTGGCTTAGAAGTGCACCAGGTCCCCTTTCAGTTCAATCCTGTCTGCCAGGCTCCCAGTAGGGGGAGTCGCAGTCCTTTGTGTGAGAGCAGGCCCTCCATCCTCCCAGCCCAGGAAGACCCATTCAAAATGCAGATGTATGCAAGTGAGGCTGAGTATCCTGTGTTTGGGGTGTGTCTGAGTGAATGCACAATGAGCTGTCAACTAAACCCAGCCAGACATGGATTGTAAGGCACAGAAAGATTTAAGTGCATAAAAATGCTCACTTTCTAAAAGTATCATTTCTAAAATATTAATATTAAATCCAACTTCACCAGTCAGCAGGATTTTGTATTACCATTCTGGCCATACTAAATATGACATTCCTACTCCTTTCAGATCAGCAGGTACCACTCAAACAATGTACGAGGGCAGCCCCAATGTTAGCCTATGAAGGGAGCAGGCCTCACAGTAGTGTAAAAACGAATTTAGGAGTTTTACACCACCAGGACATGTAAACTAAACAGGTACATGTTCTGACTTTTACTGCACAGCACCCAGCCCTAGGGGTTACCTAGGGCACACCTTAGGGGTGACTTATATGTAGAAAAAGGGGAGTTTTAGGCTTAGCAAGTACTTTTAAATGCCAAGTCGAATTGGCAGTGAAACTGCACACACAGGCCTTGCATTGGCAGGCCTGAGAAGGGGCTACTGAAGTGGGTGGCACAGCCAGTGATGCAGGCCCACTAGTAGCCTTTAATCTACAGGCCCTAGGCACATATGGTGCACTCTACTAGGGACTTATAAGTAAATGAAATAGCCCAGTTGGGTGTGATCCAATGTTACCATGTTAAAAGGGAGAGAGCATCTGCACTTTAGCACTGGTTAGCAGTGGTAAAGTGTGCAGAGTCTAAAACCAGCAAAAACAGTATCTCAAAAGTGGAAGGAGGCAAGCAAAAAGTTAGGGGTGCCCACCCTAAGGCTGTCAAGTCTAACAGTGGACATTGTGCCGACCAGAATTGTGCTAACAAGATTAAAATAATGTTGAAGTATATTTTTAAACATTAGAGAAACTGCTAATGGTGAAATGAATTTGATCTATAATTATCAATGTGATTTATTTGTATAAAGTAATGTGCAGAAAAATAAATGCACTTCTCTGTCATATCTAATGTGATGCTTTAAAAAAATAGCCATTATTAATGGAATTTTTCTATATATTCTGATGAGGTATTATTTGTGTTGAATTTATATGTTTGCATATTATGTGTGTTTCATTAATACCGATATTAATACATTTAGGCCCATGTTTGTTCTTTTTTTGTACCGCATTTTTTGATGCAAAAGTGGTGCAAACTTATCAAATCAAATGATATTTTGTAACTTTGTGCCGCTTTTGCATAAAAAATTACGCAGATGTAGCCAAAAAAAAGTATAAATGTGGGCCTTATTTTCTTATGTTAGCATGACTAGGCCCGAAGACTTCGTATTTGCAGTCATGTAAAATTGATGAATCATTTTTCTGTAACATTAATTTTTCCATTAGGTTGTTTCTCATGAATAGCAAAGAGTCCCATTGTTCAATGTGTTAAACTTGTTTTCCAATTACCTTGATTCTGTTAGACTGAGACCTAGAGACTGAAAGATAAAGCAGTTGCTACTGTTCAACGAAACCTTCTCATGTGAATTGTGGAAATCGTCTTCCACCATGAGAAAAAATGTGGATTGCAACAAGTGATGTACAAAATTGCTATAGTTTATTGGATTCACAAGGATTGAAGAGATGACTTCGCAGCAAGCCTGAGAAATTTCTGTCATGCTGAATTGGATAATGCCCCTTTTGCGTGATATGAACTCATCAAATTGACCAATCAAACTGTTATGAGTATTTGTAATTAGGGATCGACTTTGTAAGTTGCAGTCTGTCCCCTCTAGAATCTTGTTCTGTTTACTTGCCCCTTGGATGTTACCTGACGTGCAGGTGTGTTCTACACTTTCCTCTGATGGTGCTTCTAACAAACTTAGCTGATGATCTACATGTTTTGCTGATGAAACAGAATTGAATACTGACCCTGGGAAATGTATATTCTATTGCAAATGGTATTTTCCTCTGACCTGGATTTCTTTAGTAGTAGTTATCATACTGATACCGGTCTATTGTATTTTTCTAGTTATTTCAACTTAGCCTGAGATAGAGGATTTTCCAGCTTATTTTTTTACTTTCTTTTTGACTTTCCCCCCCATGTGTTAGCCCATTCCCACAGATGCTTGTCCTAATTTAGTTAACAGTAGGGATACCTTGTCCAAATCCTGATTTCCATATCTTTGTAATCTGATTTGACTAATGCATTCACAGTCTGATTTAAAGAGTGTTTCTGTATCTCAAATTGTGTCTTTATTAATGTGCATTATTGAATGTCTAATGATTTTGATATTGAGTAGGTTAAACTTGTTTAGTAGATTTGGTCAACCTATGATTTTTATTTACATTTATAATTTGATTTTGGGCACTAGTTACGTGACTTTGGCTTTTTGGTTATAATATAAAGCTTTAAAACTTTTTATTGATTGGAGTTTTCTTCTGTGGCCACATGGGTCATGGTGTTTAAAGTTATTGTTGAGTTTGAATTGATTGCGTATGGTTAACTACACTCTTCAGAGAGTCTAATGATCCCATTGACCTGGGGGAAGCTTTTTCAAATCCTGTGAAGGATGAGAAAAACTTTGTTGGAAATTAGGTTCCTGGTTGGCTAGGATAGGCACCTCAGCCGGGCTGGTGCCACCTCTCTAGTCAAAGCAAGGGAATTACACACTAAAGATAAACCCTGCTCTCACCCTTGGTAGCTTGGCACGAGCAGTCAGGCTTATCCCAAAGGCAATGTGTAAAGCTTTTGCACAACAAACACAACTCATTTGACACAATAATTACACCACAAAGAAAACTTCACAAGTTATATAAAAATAAACTGTATTGCATAAAACATCACTAGACCAAAACCAATATGTATCAGTAAGACCCTGCTACACAAGCACCTGTCAGATTATCACACAAGTTACTAGTACACTGCAAGAATAAGCAGCTGTCAGGTAAGCACATAGGCTGCAAATATTCTGCAACACAATCAGTAGTCAGGTAAGTATTATTAGTAAAATAAATGCCCATAGCAGGAACACATGCCTCTCTGCATATATCTTAAAACACACCCTACCAGTGCACACAAAGCAGATCCTGAGTATATTCACATTACCTAGGTGAGGCAAATATGACATATGATATTACATCAGGTCAGGAAATATAACACAAACACTGAGGCTGAAAGAACACAGTGGTGCAGCATAGAACAGAAGGTAGTCACCAACAACACCTTCTACATGAAGGCTGCAGCTCGCACCCGCGCTTCTCTCACAAGTTATACGGTAGAGGCAGCTCCACTACGGTCAGCATAGGAGTCTCTGTGCTCCTCTAAGGGTAACCATGGTGCCGAAGGTCTCAGCAGGAACAGGACCTCCATTGAGGATCCCATCCCAGCCCTGTGAGCTGTAATGCAGCTGCCCTCAATGAGATGCCACAAAAAGGAAGGGGAACTAACGCATGGTAAATAATGGAGGGGGAACCCTCCTGGGCTCCCCCCTGTGCAGAATTTCCAAGGGGGGCTTTCGGGGCAACTACAAGCTCCCCACCTTCTTGGGAGGTACAGTAAGAGTAAAGGAACCTCCTGGCTCAGGAAATAACCAGTTACCTTCCAGGAGCAGTCCCTCCACTGGAGGGATTGCCGATCTCCTTTGTACAGTCACTGCTCCTCCACAGCACCTGAGCAATGACTGCCCGGGTAGACAGAGGCGGCCGCCCGTGCCGTGGCCGGTTCCCACAAGGAGGCCTCCCTTGGTACTCCCCAGTGTCCTGCTGTGCAGCCCTGCAGGCACTCTCCTGCATCTCTGAAGGAGCCTGGTATCCTGGGTGGGGCTCACATATGGGCAGAGTGGGCCCACAGACAAGCCTGGTGGTGTGAGAGAGGCCGGTTCTGGGCTGGCGGGGCTTTGCACCTGCGGTGTAGCACTGAGGGAGAGGATGTCTCCTGCAACACTCTCACTCCCCGGGCCACCAAGAACGAAGAGGGGCTCTCAGCCCATGCTTCCTCCTGGTGATGGCCACTCAGCAACCCCTGGCTGAGTAACAACACGATATAGCCAATGACCGGACTCCCAGGTCCAACAGCTGGTTGGGGTGGGGTGGTGATCTCCTGATGAAGTCCTCGGGCAGCACACAGAAACCCCACTAGAACAGGGAGGGGGGCACGCCAACCTTCCCTAGAGGCACTGGGGAAGCACCTTGGAGATTAAGGTGAACAGTAGGTCAGCAGAGCACGTAGGCACAGGTCTAGCAGTCTAGATGGCAGTTATTTCCTGGTATTACAACAGTCCTCAGGTGCAACACATTCAGCCAGCAGCAGCTGGCTACAAAGTCCCACACAGTATCTAAAAAATGTGGGGGTACCTATACTCATTTTGCTCAGCTTCCACAAGGGTGAGGAGGGGTTTCCAATCAGCACTAAACAGTTCCAGAAATGTTTCCCATCTCCTCCAACAATGACTCCAGACATCAGTAGAGGATAATCAAGCCCTTTGTATGAGGCCAGGTCACAGCCTTTACAGGTGCATGTGTGCCCTGCCTCTGCCTCTCCCAGCACAGGGAAACCACTCAGTAGGCATATGAATTCCTAGTATATCACCACCCTCCCTGTGTGATGGCTGTCTGGAAAGTACGCACAAAGCCACACTGTCACTCTACCCCAGACATATATCGGAGTTAAGCTGCAAAAGCACCAGAGTTATAGGCTCTATCTAAAAGTGGCATTTTCACAATGGTAATAAAAAATCCACTTACAGAAGTAAGCAGTATTTCTCACCACCATTCCATCCATACCAAACATGCCTTTGCCACCCCTCATAGATCAGACAATACCACTTAGCCATTTGAAAGGGCATTTCCAAAGCAATCCTATGAGAGAGGCAGCACTCACACCAGGGAGAAACCAAATAGGCTGTTTGTCACTACCCAACACATGTCCTACCTTCTACCTACACAGTACCCTGCCCATAGGGCCACCTAGGGCTTACTGTAGGGGTAACCTACATGCAGTAAAAGGGAAATAAATGTAGATGCCAGGTTACTGATGCAGTAATCTGCGCATGCAGGCCCTGCGGTGGCAGGCCTGAGACAGGTTTGAAAGGGTATTTCTGTGGGTGGTGCAAGCAGTGCTATAGGCCCACGAGTTGCATTTAATTTACAGGCACTGTGTGTTAAGAGATACTACTGTACAAGAGAGTTACAGGTAAATTAAATAAGCCAATCAGGTGTAAGCCTATCATACCAAGTTTAGAAGGATAGGCACATGCACTTTAGTACTAACAAACAGTGATAAAGTGCCCAGAGTCCTAGAGCCAACAAAAAGAGGTCATAAAAATAGGAGGGGGAAGGCAAAAAGTTTGGGGATGACCCTGCCAAAAGGGCCGGGTCCAACAAACGTGTTAACAAAATCTGGTACCAGAGTGACGATTTTGCCCCATGAGGAGGTGTTGATTAGTGTTAAGTGTGACAAATGTGGTAGCAGAGTTGTTGTATGGCTAGTTTGAGAGGTTGATGAAATTCCAGCGTTGTGTTACAAGTGTATGGTGTGTGTTTAAGTAGAGATTTGCGTTTGCAGTTTCTTTAAATATAAATTGCGGTGAAGTGTGATTTTGTGAGGTGCTGTGGGATCGTTGTACTTGAAGGGATTGTGGTGCATTGTGCTTAAAAATGCCCATGGTTGTTGTAGATGGGTCCATCGAGGCCAAAGACCCCGGGGTAACGCAAAGTAGTTTTCTTTGAGTGAGTGTGAGTTGTTGGTTGGTATTAGGTGAATGCAGAGTGCACATGGAGGATCTGTATCAACCAGGGTGAGATTTGATGGTCAAGTTTCACTTGTGAAATTGTGGAAGCCAAAGTCGGAAGTGTAGCCCGTTCAGCTTCAAAGCGTTTGAGTCCTACCGACAGGATTTTGTTTTTTCTTCATGCTTGCTTTATTTCACATTTTGTGTGTTTGTGAGTAGTAATGTAAGAGAGAGTTGTGGTGGTTGCAGATGCTGAGTGAAGTGAGTATGACGTCAGTTGCCGAGATAGTTTGGTTGGTGAGAAAGCTGTGCACGTATTGGTGGAAAATACTGCGTTGTAATTGGTTAAGAACAATTTAAGAAAATAATTGTGGGATTGAATTTACTTCTTGGTTTCGCTGAAATTCGTATTTCTTTTTTCAATACATATTTTTAATTTTATTGTTTCAATATTAAGAACATTTATGAAACTTGAATAAACAGCAATTTCGTTGAAACTATGTTGCAAGACCATTACATACAGGTGGTATCCAAAGTTCTCGTTAAGCACCATGAGACAGCAAGACTTCTGACCTTTACAACAGTATCTCAACAACTTATCCACCATCTATTGTGTCTCCCAACCTTCACCTTCTGACCCATCTTCTAGGAGATAGTATGCCTTCCAAGGGCCCCAAATCTTGTGGAACTTTTTCAGGCAGCCCCTAGCCTTGTATGTGACTTTTTTGGCCATCATGTACAAGTCCATCCCAGTTTTCTATTCCCTAATGGTTGGTGGCTCTGGGATTCCCCAACACCTGGCCACATCCCACTAGAAGCCACAGGTTGGCTAGTAGGAGTTTAGAGCGTGGGAGGTCTACATCAGTGGGTATTCCTAGCAATACATATTTAGGGTCTAGTGGGATATGTTCTTCCAACACTGCCTCTAGCTCTTTCAGTATCTTTTCCCAAAACTCTTGAATTAGGGGGCACTCTCATAATGTGTGTATGAAGGAACCTGATGTTATCTTACATCTCAGGCAGTGGGGGGAAGAAGCCCTTCCAAACTTGGGCAGGCGGGACCTGTCATATTATATCCCATGGAGGATTTTAAATTGAATGAGTCTCAGTCTGGTTTTTATGGCCACCTCCCTGTGGTGCATCAGAGCCGCCTCCCACTCAGTGTCGGCCATTTCTTCCAGATCTCCCTCCCATCTCTCCTGTAAATGTTTTAAGAAATCAGGCATAGGCGGTCATTTTTACTTTCCCACTGGGCTGGCGGGCGACCGCCAAAAGGCCGCCCGCCCGCCCAGCGGGAAAGCCCCAGTAACGATGAAGCCGGCTCCGAATGGAGCCGGCGGAGTTGCTGGTGTGCGACGGGTGCCGTGGCACCCGTCGCGATTTTCAGTGTCTGCTTTGCAGACACTGAAAATCTTAATGGGGCCCTGTTAGGGGGCCCCTGCAGTGCCCATGCCAGTGGCATGGGCACTGCAGGGGCCACCAGGGGCCCCACGACACCCATTCCCGCCATCCTGTTCCTGGCGGTGTGGAGGATTCCCTGGGGCAGGGGAAAACCGGCGGGAAACCACTGGTTTCCCTTTTCTGACCGCGGCTTTACCCCCGCGGTCAGAATTGCCCCTGGAGCACCGCCAGCCTGTTGGCGGTGCTTGGTCTGTCCCCGGCCCTGGCGGTCCATGACCGCCAGGGTCGGAATGACCCCCATAGTCTTGTATGTTCATAAGAGTGCCTTCTCTGCAATCTCCCACATCAGTAATCCTCCCTCAAGTGGGGCATGTTCGTTCAGGAATATTCGCAGGATCAAGTTTCTCTGCTGTTCAGCCTCATATAGTTGTAGTGTTGGGTGCTCTTTAACTGGTATTCCCATTGCAGGGTTTATCAGGACTTAAGCTGTCCAGTGTCTGTCAGGTTTCCTACCTTAGAGATACCCAATTTGTCCTATGCCCTGAAGCCTCTCAGCTTCTCTAATTCCCCAAGCTGGTCCTCCTCCCAGATTTGTGTGGCACGTGTGATTTCCTTGGCCCACCCCATATGTTTCTTGGCAGCCCTCCAGGCCATTATAGTGAGTTTCGTGGCCATCAGTAATTTCTGCGCCCGTTTCCCTCCTTATAAATAGTGTAAATATGTATTGTCCTGAAATTTTCTTCTTTCTAATAAATATGTGGGGTGACCTCCCGGATCATGCCCCCAATCATTTTTCACAATGAGACCTGTTGCCCATTAAAATGCCTGGATATCTGGGAGGGCTAGCTCTCCGTTGTATTGGTTACATTGGAGTGTACGTAGTGCAATATGTGGGTGTTTCCCGTTCTAGAGTAGGTTTCAGATCTCCCCCTCAATCCTGAGAATGATGCCCTCTGGGTTCTGCACATACATGTTCTGTAGAGAGTATAAGAACTTTGGCAGAGCGACCATCTTAAACAGTGCCGCCCTGCCCATCAGCATTGAAAGAAGGATTTTCCATCCCTCCACATCCTCCCAAAAGTCCCTCAGAAGCCTACCACTGTTTCGAGTGAGGCTACGTTTTTTGCCTTGAGTTACAAAGATGTTCACATATTTGAATAGGTCTCTGGCTGTTGGTAAGTATTTTGGGAGTGTGAGTTGTACCAGGTGCCATGGTATAGACTGGATTTACTCCAGTTTATCACATAGACTCACCCTCTCCTCCCTTTCCCCCACCCTGAATCACATAACTGCCCCATTTTGTTGCACCTTACAGGTCATTGGCTCCAGCACAAGTGCGAAGAGCAATGAAGGGAGGGGGCATCCCTGCCGAGTCCCCCTTTCTAATGGGAAGTCTTCAGTTGTCACTACATTAACGTATACAGCTGCTGCGGGACTGCGGTAGAGCAAGTCTATCCATTGCATGACTTTTGGTCCAAATCTCAGAAGAACCATGTTCATGAAAGGCCAACGTATGGCTTGAAACACATTTTTGCTATCTAAGGTTAATAACATATGGGGGTCTACCCTTTATGGAATTTAACCAATTGAGTATTGAATCTTGTCGATCACTTGGGCATAAAGCCCATTTGGACCTTTTGGATCAACTAGGTTACGACTCCAATCAACCTAGTGGCAAGGATTGTGGCTAGTATTTTGATTTCAATATTAAAGAGGGAGATCGGGCGATATGAGCAACACTTCTCCCTGGGCTTGTCCATCTTAGGGAGTTCCACTTTTGTGGCCCTATGGAGGTCCAGTGGGAGGCATCCTTTATGCCTGGCCTTTGTGAACATGCATAATAGATGGGGGCTCAGGATATTTGCCAGTTTCTTAAAAAAATCAACAGTATGCCACTGGGGCCAGGTACTGCACCCGGTTAGATTTTGACTATTGCATTTCTTATCTCTATTTGAGTTATTTCTTCCTCAAGGCTATCACAATCTGTTTCTGTCAGGGTTGGAATGGTGGTTCCCACCAAGTATTCCTCTATCTGGGTTTCAGTGGCCAATGGCTTTTTTTATAGAATTCCCTATAATATCTGGCAAATTTCTTGGCTGTTTCCTGATCTGTGTCATAACATTAGTTCTTTGGGCCCTTTTTGCCTTTTATCCAATGTGCCTCCATTTCTCTCCTCCCCAACCATGCCAATAGCCTGCTCACCTTATCTCCGGCATCATACAGCTGTATTGCACGGCCTATGCCTGGGACGTTGCTGTTTTTTGTGCTAACAACAGGTATTCTTGATGTAGAGTTGCAATTGCCCGTATCACATTGGTGTCTGATGTAGCCCCTGGTTGGCATTCTAGGTCTAGGAGGTGATTTTCTATTACCTCTATCTCTCTGGTCTCTCTTTGCCTCTTGTGGGCTATTATATTCTGTACCCGGTCTCTAAGGACTGTTTTAAAGGCTTCCCATACCGTTATTGCAGATGTCATGGAGTCCCGATTTTCTTTAAAATAGATCTCTGTTTCCCCCCGTAGCTCCCAGTGATTTTTTCATCCTTTAGTTCCCAAGCATTTAATTTCCAATCCGATCTTGCACCCTATATCCTAGTCCCCACCTTGAGCCAGAAAGGGGAGCGATCAAACAGGACTCTGGCCAAGTATTCCACCTTCACAACTGCAGCCACTTCCCCGCTGGGGCGAACACATAATCTAAGCATGAAAACACCCTATATGCTCCTGAGAAAAATTAGTATTGGCAATTATTGGGATATTATGGGGCCCCTTGTGTCCATGAACCTTGCCAGGGGAGTCTCCCTCAAGGACAGCTTGGGGTATCCTGTTCTACTTTTGTCAGGTTGGAGGACATCATTGAAGTCACCAACTATGAGATGCAGAGAGGAAGAAGTTTCCAGTATTATCTCTACCACTCTATCTAGGGTGTGTTGTTGTAATTTCGGTGGTGTAATTTCGGTGGTGCATAAATGCTTGCAAAGTTACGTCTGTCCTTCCCTATGTTGCCTTAACCACCACATATGTGCCATATGTGTCTATTCATGTTTTTATAACCCAGAATGGGGTAGTCTTTCTTACTAGAATTGCCACGCCCCGTAACCTCATGGTATAGCCTGCATGTGCCAGTTTGCAATGGGTAACTCTCAAGTGTGTCTCTTTCAGGAAAACAATGTCTGGTTTGCACCATTTTATGTATGTAGCTACAAGGTCCATTTAATTTTGTTGCCCAACACATTTACGTTCCAAGTCAGGATGGAATGTTGGGTGCTTCTGCTGTAATTACTATCCTCCATTTCCTCCCCTTTAGTGAAGACTGGTCAGCTGAGTATATGACTGTGTGTCGGCTGTCTAGATCTCCCTGTATGTTTTCCTTGTCTTGTCTAACTAACGACAACTCCCCTGGAAATAAAACAGTGCTTCCCAACAGCCTCCCCTGGTCTCCTGTG
The DNA here is from genome assembly GCF_031143425.1 of Pleurodeles waltl. NCBI lineage: Eukaryota > Metazoa > Chordata > Amphibia > Caudata > Salamandridae > Pleurodeles > Pleurodeles waltl. Next base: position 778,557,082 of record NC_090450.1, on the reverse strand, counting down.
AGTGTCCTGCAGTAAAAACATCACTGCAACTACTCAACAGAAGTTCCTGAGAGGTCTGTATCCCCCAAAGTTGCAAGAATTTAACAATTAATTCTGAGTAATTGAGGATTGTCACCAGGTGTCTGGCAGCCACTGAGTTCTCTTGTGTTTGGGGTACACTCTTGAATTCGAGCCCCCTTCCACCTGGGATGCGGTGGTGGAACATGGTGCCCCAGCACTGTCTATGCTCTCTGTGACATCTGTTCGACCACTACTTCTGGAGCCTGCTTTATTGAGGAGGAGGCTGCTGTTGTTGTCGGCTCTCTTTCAAGTTGTAGGATGGCTCTGCCAATGGGTGTGGTTCATCCAAATCTGTTGCAGGGTCCCGTTCAAACACTATGTTACTTGACGTCTCTTTGTGTTTCACCAACTTCTGCTCTTTGGAGGCTGTGTGCCTCTGTCCCTTGGAGTCTGAAATGTGGGCATTCTGTCATTGTCTGTTTATTTGACGCCATGGTGATGACAATCCCCTCTTCCGAATCTGCTGATCTTTTCTCTTGTATCTCCCTAAAGAGCATTGCTCATGGTCGTTACTGTTAGGGGTGCCTGTCCCCCTATTTCCAGTACCTTTCTGCTGAGGTCTTTTCTCCAGCCAGGCCCGCCTCTTCCAGGGTTTGAAAAAAGAATGCCTTGTCCTGAAATATTACTTTCAATTTTGCGGGAAATAGGAGCATGTATTGTATCTGAAGATTGTGCGTCTTTGGCGTTGGACCTCTCTTGTGTAATCCAGGTATATTTGTATCTTAGAGTTTTCGTAGCGGGTTTCGCCCTATTTCTGCACTTCAGTGATGATCCTGTCTCTGTCCTGGTAATTTAAAAATCGAACAATAACCGTTCTTGGAGGAGCCCCAGGTGGTGGTTTGCTGCCTAATGATCTGCATGCTCATTCAACCTCGACCACTTCTCCAAAAACGCTTGCATGTTTGACCCCTCCACACCCTCGGGGAATCCAACGAATCTTAGGTTGTTTCTTTTGGCTCGATTCTCTGCATCTTCCATCCACCACATTATGACCCTCATTATGATTTTGACGGTTAGCTGACTGCCACGCAAGCGATGGCGGTAGTACTGCCGCCAGGCCGGTGGTGAAGACCACCTTATTAGGACCACAGCAGTGATCCCTACCATGTACAGGCAATGCACCACCTGAACCGCCAGTTCGGACCGGCCACCGACCATTGGGGATGCCATCTTGAGCCCCGAGGAACACCATTTACCACCTACCACATTATAACATGGCAGACCGCCAGGATTTCCAGGGCAGGACCACAGCCATGAAAAGCCTGGCGGAAACAACCCATATAAAAGTAGACACTCACCTCCAGGGACACAGAGTCCAAGGCCACCATGGAACCCGAAATGGAAGTCTTGCTGATGCTCTACCACGTGATGGGAGTCCAGAAGCAGCGACGCCGATGACGACGGTGAGTAGATCTGCCTAGCACACAAGGGAGGGAGGGGAGAGTGACACTCCCATACGCACAACACACACCATACAGACATACAACACACATGGAGAACAATCACCTGAAAAGTACAACACTAATGTAAGCCAGAAAAAAAGAAAGCCAGGACAAATACCTGTGATTCAACCACAGTATTTTGGTGGGAATACCGACCACAAAATAAAACAGGAACTATATACAAAGGGCCATTGGCCAGCCCAATTGTCTATGGCAACCCACAGGGCAATGAAATAGGCCCAACTTGACTCCTGACAGCCCAAGTGACTCCACTGGGCAGGGACATCAATGTTGAAGGCAGGGGCCAGGGGGGCAAGTTGGGTTTCTTTGTGGAAGGTGGCCCTTTGGACTTTGGTTTGGGAAGGGGTGGGATTTTGGTACTCTGTTTAGGGGATGGGGGAGTGGGTCTGGAGCATGGGGTGGGAGTGGCTGCCCTGTGCTCTGTAGTGGGAGGTTTTTTATCGGGTAAGGACATTGGAAACACTAGGTGGACCATGAGAAGACTGAGAGCTAGATGGACTGGTCTGGTGAGCTGCACCGTACGTTTTGGGACAACACAGGGTGGGTCAGGAGAAGAGAAGAGGTCAATGCAGGAAAGGAAAGGTTTTTTAGGTACAGTGGGGTGGACTCTGAGAGGAGGTTTGAAGTGGAGGAAGAGGGAGTTGTAGGAGGTGTAGGTGTGCTGGACTGGGTTGTAGGTGCATGAAAAATGTTTGTGTGTGAGGTGGATGGCTGTTGAGTGTCTAAGTGGGAGTGTTTATGTGTTTTGAGAGGAGGGGGCCAGAGAGGGAAGGAGAGGACAAACAGGTAGTGTGCATGTATGCTGGGGTGGTGTCTGCAAGTGAAGTGGGTGTGCTGCATGTGGTTGTTGTGGTTCTGGTGGTGACTGTGCATGTAATGAATAGGGTGCTAGTCTGTGTGTCTGCTGTTGTGGTGACTGTGGGCAAGGCTGAACAGGGGGCAGGATCTGGGACTGAGGATGCAGTGCTTGCCAGTGCGAGTGCTGATGTGACTGTGAGGTAGGAGGTACAGGGGGAGACAGTGGAGGCTGTGGCTGTTGTGTGTGCTTCTGTGTGTTGGCTGTGGGTATGCTTGTGGTGTGATCTGTGGTGCTTGTGTATGTTTTTGCAAGTCCTTGCTGTTGTCTTGAGCGCATGCTCGTCTGATTGTGTGCTTGGGATGGGTGGTGGGAGAGGGCTCTGGGACTTGGTACAAGTAGTTGGAGGGGGGACGGAACAACTAGGGACACTGGCTTCCATCAAAGAGGAGGCTAGAGCCTGAAACGGTCTCTGTGTGGCAGCCAAGCCACCGTGAATGCTATCCAGGTAGGCATTGCACTGCTGCATCTGGGATTGACTGCCCTATAGAGATGGATCTCAGGAGGCCAATAGACTCCTCAATGAGGGCAGCAGGGCAGACTGGGGCAGGGGCTGAGGTACCTGCGGCAAAGGAGACTCCCACCCTCCTGGGTGAGTGGGCACAGGCAACTGGGTGGAGGGCTACTGGGAGGGCGGTGCTGGAACAGGGGGTGGCAGAAGATGCTGGGGTGATCCCAGAGGGGTCGGCCACCACCAGGGAACTCCCATCGGAGGAGGGATGTAAAAAAATAAAAATGTAAATTAGCACTTGTATAGCGCACTACTCACCCGTTAGGGTCTCAAGGCGCTGTACTCATACTGCTATGGAACCCCTCCTGGCTTTTCCCTGTGAGGTGCCCACTCCTGAGCACCCCCAGGGTGAAGCCAGGCATCCAAGCGCTGTTGTGGCTGTTGTGGAGATTAAGCAAGCTATTGCCCAGAGTTGCAGAGTGGGGCCCATGAATTAGATTAGGCACTGAGGCGAGAATTATCTGGTCAAGGGGAATTGAGCCCAAGACCTGCCGAAGCGGGACTTGAACCCTGGTCTTGAGCCAGATCTCTGCTCTAACCATTGAGCCACACTTCTGTGATCAGAGGGATCAGAGTCAGTTGTTGTAGCTCCTGTCACCCCCATGGTCTCCCCTCACCCTCCAACCCACTGGTCCCCTCGGTGTCGTTGGACACTGCCTACTGGATCCTATGGGCTGCAGCTCCCCCACTCGCCAGTGCACCTGCTCCTTCCCCAGATGATGCTAATGCACACAAGGACAGGAGAAGAAAAGGAGGGCGGTGGGGGAGAAAGAAAGGGAGCACAGGGTCAATTACAGAAATTACACCACATATTGCATTCATATCACAACCACTCGCTGGTAAGTACACTATGCAGTAACAACCACAATACCACACCATTGCCTGGGAACAACAGCTGAAATTAACTCTGCAGACACAACCATCTGCACACCTACTGAGACTCACAAATCCATATCTGCCTGTTGACATTAAACCCAGATCTGTGACTGGGGCTGAATGTTTTATTTGTTCTGCATTCTGTCCATCATCTGTTGTTTTTGCATTTGTCGCCCCAAGTGGAAGGGTATGCCCAGACATGGGTCCCGTGCTTGCTATGCCACCAGATTCAAGCTAGCCTGGCTGATGAAGGGTGATACCCTGAAACCGGTCCTAGGATGCTTGTTTCTGGTCCAGGGAAGACCTGGCCTGGCAGTTCAGGCTGGACTGTTCCCCTGGGGAATAGGCTCAAGACTGATTTGCATATGGCTGGGTCCAAAACTGGAATGGCATGGCAAGCAAAAACAATTATGGATTAAACCCAGATCTGTGACTGGGGTGAATGTTTGATTTGTTCTGCATTCCGTCCATCATCTGTTGTTTTTGCCTGTTGACATAGGCACAGCTACACTACTCCAACAAAGTGTTGCACAACATGCAATTGCCAGGTCACACGACGTAGGCTGTGGACATCAGAGCATCACTCCAAAACTGGTGTGTCAGGATGTAGGCCCTTACTGAAGCTGGAATACCAGCAAATGACCAATACCAATTGTACATACCACTGACCATAGCTGTGCAGAACTTGACAACATAACCTACAGGGGCATACTCAGGCATACACTGACATTATCATGCATCCAATGACAATGCCAGGCATCAGGAAAGATATTAACACAGTGTGTACTCATCCCCTTGTGGCTGCTGTGCTGCTCTTAAGCACCCATCCAACTCTGGGTTGGCCACCGCCAGTATGCGGGCCATTAGGGCGTCAGGGTCCGATGGGCACCCTCCCTTGTTGGGAGGGCGTCCTCAGCTGGCCCTCTGCGGTCTTCTGGGTCCAGCATCTTAGGTCCTCCCACCTCTTTCTGCAGTGGGTGCTCTGCCGGCTATGGACCCCCAGGGTCCGCACGTCGTTGGCGATGGCACGCCATAACCCTTTCTTCTGATGGGCACTGACCTGCACAGGAGACAGACAGAAGGACACCATCAACTAAACACTACATTCTGGCATAACAATGGACTACATACTGCATTGATCCCACATTCATCTTACACATCATTTGTACCTCTGTGTACATATTGCATGCAGCAAACAACACTCCCTAAAAGACACACTGCATGCACACACATTCATCTACATACAGCCATGTTGCATCCAAAATACCTAAAAGGTGCTCACCTGTTGATCTGGAGGCCCATACAACTGTCCATACAAGGGTAGGACCCCATCCACACACTTCTCCAGTTCTTCGGATGTGAAGGCTGGGGCCCTATCCCCTGTAGCACGGGCCATTGTGGGTTCCAGACACAGGACACAGAGCCCACGCAGTGGAGGTCTTGATAGGGTGAAAGTCAGGAGACAAGTGACATGGGCATCTGACAATGGCGGTCACGTCCGCACCGGTAATCACCGTCACTGACAGCGGTGATCATCATTGGCCCCTGTGCCCCATAGACTGCAATGTTAACCAATGAGGAGTTGTACTGCGGTTCGGACCACGTTCTGCCATGAAGACAAACGCTGGCGGAGTGAGGTCACTTCCACCTGTCCTCTGCATGCAGGGCAGGCGGGTGCCATTTCCTGATGATAGTACTCATGGTAGTCAATTAAATGTGCATCGTAGGTACAAATGGTACACACCAAGGCAATTCCAACGCGTCTAGGTTCCAGGTTTGGTGGGAGAATCTGGTTCTTTAATGAGAGCTCATACCAGTGCACTGCTTACAGTGGAGTAGTTGACAAAACATGTGAAATCTGATGATACAAATCACGTCTCACGCCTTCAACTACATCTGTGAGGCAGTATGGCAAATTACTTTGAATGTATGGTTTCAGAAGTCCATTTACACGTAGAGTACACCAGTGTAGATTTCAATCATTGGTGGACTGAAATGTATGCAACAGCTCTATTTACTGTGATGTTGTGTGTCTATCCTTCCTCCTGTCACACACTTGTGCTGTTTGGTTTGTTTAGATACCAACCACTGCGGAGGAGGAGGAGGAATGCACCTATGTACAGACACCGGGTCAACTTGGGTACACTGGAGGAATGCCATATTATTCTCACCTATCGTCTGGACAGGGCCACAATCATTTAACTGTGTGCAAAATTGGAGCCAGTTCTCATTCCTGCTCTTCGTAGTCCTACTGCAATACATCCTACAGTACAGGTGCTGTCAGTGCTCCACTTCCTGGCCAGTGGATCATTTCAGGTTACTGTGGGCTTGGCTGCAGATATGTCACAGCTAATGTTTTCTAATGTGCTGAGTAGAGTTTTGACTGCCTTGCTGAAACACATGAACAGCCATATCTCATTCCCCCAAAGTAATGATTTGCACTGCTTTCTACACAATGGGACACATTCCACATGTGATTGGGGCCATTGACGGGACCCATAGTGCTTTGGTCTGTCCCAGGATAAAATAGCACGTCTTCTGAAATAGGAAGAATTACCATTCTATAAATGTACAGCTGGTGTGCCTTGCTGAGCAGTATATTTCACATGTTACTGCCAAGTTTCCAGGATCTGTGCATGAGGCCTACGTAATGAGGAACATGATGGCACAACTACAGAGAAAGAGAGGCTGGCTAATTGGTGAGCAGATGTTACACCCAATGTATGTTACTGTATGTCACCTGGACATTGTCCCCTGTTACCCAAACCTATCCTGGCTGTTGACACCAGTGAGGACTCTGAGGACAGGGGCAGAGAATTGATAAAATGAGGCACATGAACGGACCAGAAGAGTCATCAAAAGAACATTTGGGCAACTGAAAGCCAGGTTCCGGTGCCTCCATATTTCAGGTGGATCCATACTCTACTCCCCTGGAAAGGTCTGGAAAGGTGGTGACCTGCTGCATGCTTCACAGTTTGGCCCTCAGATGGCATGTACCATTCCTGCAGGAGGAGGGGGGAGACAATGCACCTGTGGCAACTGAGGATGATGATGAAGATGGGGAGGAGGAAGATGTGCACAACAGGACACATCTGATACACCAGTACTTCCAATGACACACAGGTAAGATTCACACCACCATTTCAATGAAGAGCTGTGTGGCAGCTATGATGTACCAAGCACAAATGTGCTTGGTACACTGTTCATCTGTGGTCAGTCGTGCAGTGGTATGATAAATGGCAAAAAGCTTATTCTGCCTATGCAATATACACACTGTTTTGCAGTTTGAAATACATGTCCATGTGAAACTGTGTCCTCATTCAATGCAGTACTTTGCATTTGTTGCTTGGAATGTTATGTGAGTTAAAATGTGGTTACACAACCGCTCTGTGACTTCATTGTCCCTGACAGTTTGGCCTGGACTAGGTGGTCCAGAGGAGGGATTGGCATACTAACAAAATGGCGTAGCTAAAACTTCTCTGATGCCCTACATAAGTTGTTCCTCTTCCCTTTTGGTGTTTGGAGTTTATGGCAGTGCAAAGCTTTGAGTGGATGTGAGCAGATGAATGTAGGCTGTTATGTTTCAGGGGCTCATGTTGCTTTACGTCCTTTACCTTCTCATTTGAATGCCACTAATGGTGTTCCTTTTTACAGATGTTGGTGTGGTCACTACTGTGAACTCATGTAATGCCTTCAGACTGTTTTCACACAGTTTGATGGATGGTGACTTCTAGCATCCTCTTACACTAGTAATGTGTACCCTAAGCTGACTGTATGTTGGATGGATTCACACTTTACAATACAATTGCACAGGACGATAAAGGTCAAATCATTGCATGTTGTGTTTAAGTGTGTTTATTGAAATGACCAAAAGGAAGGGATAGTACAATAGAGTGGGGTGATGGTGGACGATATCAGTGTAGTGGCCCAGTTGGTTTGCAGCACAGGTCCAGTATCCATGGGGCCATAATAAAAAGGAGCAATGGCAGTCCATAGTAAACAAGGTGTCTCAGTGGCACACAAGGGAGACATGTAGGAGAGGCTCACTTCCTGGCAGTGGTTTGGGTCTTGGCTACAGTCTCTGGTGGATATCTGGGTCACAGGAAACATTTGTGGGGTGGTTCTTCTGCTGCAGAGAGAGGTTTGCTGGTGGTCTGTGAGTCCTGTGGAAGGTCCTCCCGTCTACTAGCTGCAGCAGATATGGAGAGCTGGTCAGTACACTGGCTAGTGAAAAGGGCCCGCTGGTGTGTTGTGTATTCACGCCTGATGGTAGCCATATCACTGAGTACCCCTGCAATGGAGACCATGGTGGCATTGAAGGCATGCAACTGCTGCATGACCTCCTGGTGGTGTTCCCCCAGCAGCCTCTGGTTCTCCTGCAAGATGGTAAGTACCTGGCCCATCCTGTCCTGGGATTTCTAGTATGTTCCCAGGACATGTGACAGTGCATCCTGGGCAGTCGGTTCCCTGGGTTGGCCCACCCCTTGATGCACAGATATCCTCCCACTAGCCCTGGCCCCCTGTGCCTGTGTCCCCTGAACTGTATGCCAACTCCCACTGACACCAGGACCTTCTTCCTCTTTCTTGTGAGGTGTTGACTCGGGTCCCTGTACAGATGGGCACACTGTTGATTGATGTGTCCTGGGGACTGAGGTTTGGAAACGTTGGGTGGCTTCTGTGGTAGTGGAGTCTGCTGTAGGGTGCTCTGGGGTGGAGTGGGTATTGCCTGTGGTGTCTGACTGATCAGTGGTACCGATGGGACAGGGAGATCTTCCAGATCCAGGCATCCTGAGTTTCTGTCATCACTGGGGCCTTATTCTGGTGGATGACTGGGTTGACGTATCACATGCTGCTGGCTGACATTGGCTGGGATACCTGTGGACATGTATATTTGTTAATTTAATTCTCAAAAACATATTCAGCATTAATTGGTTTCCCTACAGGATGTGTGTGTTTTTTCACCTTTGGTTTGTGTATGGTGATACTTTGTGGGATTGGTAGGGCTTAATGCTGACCATACATTACTAATGTGTGTGAATTAGGACCTTGGAGAGCTGTGCTCGAAGTGGGTAGGGCATGCAGGGGAAAATTGTTGAGGGTGGTTATGGGGGTGGTTCTCAGTTTGGGATGGAGTGGGTTGAAGGGAGATAGGGTGATGGGGAGACATGCCATGCAGGTGCTCGGGGTGGTGGAGAAGTAATAGTGACTTACCAGTGTCCAGCCCTCCAGTGATTCCAGTGAGGCCCTTGGGATGCAGGATAGCTAAGACTTTCTCCTCCCATGTTGTCAACTGTGGGGGAGGAGGTGGGGGTCCACCGTCGGTCTTCATTATGGTAATGTGCTCCCTGGATGGCATTGCACGCACCTTCCCATGTAGGTGGTTCCTCCTCTTTCTAATGTCTTCCCTTGTACAAGGAAAGGTTTCCACAGAGTTCACCTTGTCCACCATTCTCCGCCATAGCTCCATCTTCCTGGCAATGGATAGCTGCTGGACCTGTGCATCTACCATGACCCGCAACTCCTCATCAGTGAAACGGTGGTTCTTCTGTGGGGACATGACAATTGTGTAGTGGGTATAGTGTGCATGTTGTGCAGTGGGTGGAATGTTTGGTGGGAGTGCAGGTTGTATGACTATGTGGGATGCTGTGAAGTGGTAATTTTGTGCAGTGTTGTTGTGTGTGTTTGGTGTAGGGGTATGATATGTGGTGTGTGATGTGTGAAGGGTGTATAAGTGACTGTGGTTTGTGTGTGCAATTCTGGAGATGTGTGTGCTGGCAACGTGTAGCAGAATATTTGAATTTGCAAATAAGTGTTTCAGGTGGGGGTTTTTCAATCTGGCCAATGTTGTCTTCTGTTGTTGAGGAGTCTTAAAATTGAAGGCCGAGGTCTGCACTGCCTATGGGTAACCGCCATTGAGTGACTGCTGTGGTGATTCGTGGGTCATGATTTGGAGGGCGGTTTGTTGTAGTCGTGCCTGAGGGTGGTGGGACTGACTCTATCCTACCTTCATTTTCTCTGACGGCTTTCTGGCAGTTTTATGTTTGTGACTCATGATATGGTGAGCAGATTGCTGCCTCCGTGGCAGTCATTTGGCGGCCGTCACCATGGCGGTCTTCGGTAAAGGTCGCCAAAGTCATAATGAGGGCCTGTGTCTGTTGTGATGGTGTGACCTTCCGTTACCTCCTTACGCAAGGTCTGGACTGCATCTTTGAGTTCAGGGATCCTGTTCTCCGCCATGGACACTCTGTCTGCCATGTATCTCAGGTCCTGAAGAAGGAGGAAAACTTCCAACCGAACCTGTCTCATCTTCCCCTCTAGTATTTCACGCAATGCCGGGAATGCCTGCAGGATCGCTGTATTGACCGGGGCCTGAGGGGTGTCCTGTTCTGTCCTCCCAGCCGCAGAGGGCACCAACCTGGGGTATCTGTCAAGCTTCCCCTGTCTCGGGGTCCAGGGCTCTTTGTTACAGGTCATAGTCATCTCCAAAGTCTGTTGCTTCCTTAATATGGAAGGGGGATGGACTCGCTTCAGGTGTTCTCTCCCTGCGTGCCTCTGGCCCCGGCCCCCCTCCCAGCAGTGTCTCAGATCGTCCCTTATTGCAGCCTATCAGCTTCCAGTAGTCTCTGCTGAGAGTGTTATGTTTTTACCAGTGGTACATCTCCATATCCGCTTGTGCAGGGGTTTGGAAAAGGTCCCCGGGCCCGATGGCCTTTCATGGGGGCTACTACAGCACCCATCACCCCAGTCTCTCCTCTAAGTGCGAGGGACTTGTGAAGCCCCCACTGTCTATTGCGCTCTCCAGACGGGGACCCCAGCGCCCCCATTGGTTCCTGTACCCGGTGCCTTGTCCCGTCCTGTCCCTTCCTGCTGAGTGGGTGGGGGCGGGGGAAGTAGGCCCCCACCCATCCCAGGCAATCTTTTACTCATACCTGCGGGCCAGCTTCTATCAGCTGCCCGCCCGCAAGCAGGCCTCCTGTCTCTCCACCAACTCTTACTGGGGCCCCTCCTTCGGACTACCTTCATCTTCTCTCCTCGGGCCCTTCACCTGCTGAGTCTTATACGCTTTTGATTCCATCTCCATGAGGACCTCCTTTGGAGCCACAACCCCTCCATCTCTATAGCCCAGCGGCTCCACCTTCTTCTCCCCTTGTCTCTCCACTGGGTGGTTTGTATCTCAGCCCAGCATGGCTATAGCCGCTGGTGCTCCCGGAGTGGATCTGTTTCCATCACCCTGCCAGGTCGCTGGGCCTCTCCTCTGCCCTCCTCTTCTCCCCTCCACATGCGTCTTCACGAGGGGGATGCCTGCGTGGTCTTCTCTGCTGATGCCTCGTCTCTCCCCCTCACTTATCACTCTCTGACTCCCTGAACAGACAGTCGTCTGCCCCTCTTCTTTGGTGTGAGAATGTGATCTCAAATAGGGAATTTAATGGATGTATGTGGATTTTTTAAGGGGTCTAGGCGAGGAGCTCTTTAACGAGCGTCCGCCCTCGTCACCATCTTGGCTTCCCTACCAGAATTTTTTTTATTATTGATTGAAATTTTGTGGAAAAAATAAAATTTTCAAAGCTTTAAAAGGTGTGCTGAGAAAAGATGTGTTTATTCTAGTGAGGCAGGGTGAACAGACAGAACCTGAGGGAAGACCATCATATGAAGTGGCAAAGGCAAGAGGAGTTTCAGCATGCATATGGGTAAAACAGTGGTGTAAGATCACCAAGAAAGAAGGTTCATTGGCTTTTCATGGTACGGAACCTTTAATTTGAGGATTTTAGAAAATTTGAGGAGAATATTATGCAAATTAAATCCTCCCCCAAGACCCGCACAATTTGAAGCTCTAGCTATTTGGAAACTGGTTGCTAGGCAAAAAAGAAACAGCATAATTTGAGAATAGAATGAGGAGAGCAGATAATACACTAGTAGAAGTGAAATGGGATGAAGAACAGAAAAGGAAGAGAACAGAAATATTAAATGAGGTGGGAATGTTTCCTCTAATAACAGGCAAATGTGATGTACCAAACCTAAAATGAAAAAGAAGCAACAGAAAAGAAAGAGAAGACAGCAGGTGAGAGTAAAAAGACAGCTACACATAAGAGTGACTCAGAAGACGACTTAGTAAATCAGCTTTTACTGAATCGCCGCCCGCCATATCATTCAGTTGAGAGAGCAGTTCAGAATGTAGTGTGCCGATAGCTCCAATTTCACAAATTATGATTCAGTTACCCCCATGTACACCTGTCAGTTCATTGATACAGGTGCCCGTAATTTATCCACCAGTTCCTTTTGTTAGTACAACACAGCACTTTACAAGCCCAGCTGTGAATCAGGTAGTGCTAAGTAGAAAAATGATTCAGATGGAATCTACACCTAATATGACAGCACCCATGCAAAGTTTAATCAGAACCAGACCATGCCCATGAATACTCCAGTGCAGACAACCCCAAGTATCACCCTGAATCAATCAGGATAAACGTTTGGTACAGTATTAACAGGTCAAAGTGCTGGGACGTCAATTCCTCAGAGTCAGAAATATTTCATAGCACCTGATGTCCTGACGGTCCCTGTAACCAAAGGTCCAGTTGTTCCTCTTTATGCTTTAGGTAATTCTAGAAGTAACCTCCAGACTCTAAATACTGTACTTGCAGGGGTGTCACTGTGTGATATGCAGAAATTGGTATACTCAACCAATTTAGAAATGGAAAGATTATCTTCATTCATTCCAACTTTAACCCATAAACAAATGAAAATTCTAACCAGATGTTAAATCAAGCAGGACTGATAGTAGATGTGAGATGTCCACAGGGAACTCCAATTCCACACATGCCCACAACAGTTCAGATTTCCAGTATGTAGTGTAATACCCCACAAACTATGACACAGAGGAGTAATATTAGTTTGCAGGGATTTGCAGCACAACAGTTAAAAGAGTGGTTGGGCAGTCTGAATCAGAGAAGAGCAACAGGTACAGTAAACGGCAGTGTCAGGACAGAAGAGACCCTAGAAAGAGACAGGACAGTGAAAGGGCTCAGAATAAAATTAGATCTAAATTAATTAATGGAGGAAACACTTGACCAGAAACAATTGGATACATACAATGAAGACGAAGTGCGCTTCATGCGCAAAGTTGTTCCACACCATGCAGGATTGACATGATAAATTAGCAGAATTTGCTGAAAAATACAATGTGGATTTAGAAAAATCAAAGCCCTTACAAAAGAGTTACAGAATATAATTTAGTTCAAAAGACATTGATATCACCCGACATGAGAAGGCACCTTAAAGAATTAAATATGAACATTCAAGCATAGGGAGAATTAGATAAAGGGGAAGGAGGATGGGCAAAGAAAGGAGATCTTAAGAAAGCAAAGCAGGATTTGCCACCGGCTGGAGCAAACCAAGCTGATGACAGTGTCAAAATGTTGCCAATGAGAGAGATTCAGGTGGAAGTTATATACATGTCTGTGGAGCAGAAGTGACATTTTGTCATTCACAAATGATTACCTGAGATTGAGAGAGAAATCAGTGGAGTGGTATAAACAAACAGCGAGACAGAGAGGTTTCTGAAAATGACTGTGTGGAGATTTGAATACATTATTTGCATTGTGGTTCCAGTCGATTTATGGTTCGAGTGCAAGCGGAGTGTTGATTGGCAAGAGATCCAGTAACAGGTGTGCCGTCTGAAGATGGGATGAAAGGGTATTGCAAAGTGGTTGAGTTTCTGAAAAACAAAATTTCCCTAAAAGATTTTGATTGATAAAAGATAGACAGGACAGCACATGAAACAAAGGAATCGATTCATACTTATTATGAAAGATTGCTGCAAGCTTTCAAACAGCATAGCGGGTCTGAAAATATTGAGCCAAAAGACATGAGACATTTTGTGTTCAGATTTGTGTAAGGATTGAAACTGGAGATTAGCAACATGATGCAGCAGCACGTACTTTGTTGACAGAATAAACGGATTGAAGTTGAATTGCAGTATACTAGATACTGTAGTGATAAAATTGAAGTGAAATAGAAATATTTGAAGGAGGAATTGATGGTGATTGAAATTAAATCTGTCCAGGCAGGAACACAGAGTTCAACAAATGATGGTGAACACTAGTGGAATGCAAGGTGTGCAACAGCAGGTTAACAGCGTGCCTCAGTTTAGAGGTATAGGACATGGTGTTCAAATAGATCAGAGTGTTAATGTGGTTGATGTCATGCATGTAGCAGTTTTGGGCACTGGAAGCAGGAGTGTCCGTACAGTTTGGTGAATAATTTGGTGCAAAATGGTGGTGTTGCTCAGACTGTGGGCAACAGTCAAGTTAAAATGCAAAGAATCTAAAGACCCCGATTTCAAACTGTGACTGTTGTTACAGGATTACAACAGATGCAGGTCCCCTAACAAATTCAAGTCCTTCAGAAAATGCAGTGTCTTCAAGCCCCAGTGCAACAGTAGCAAGTGCTGGTTCCTCAGCAAAGCATGAATCAGAGAGTCAAACACAAATGTAAATCACTTGGTAACACAATACCCATTAATTGATTTTAGTGATGAGGAAGTTTCAGAAACATATAAAAGTAACAGGTCTGTTAAGGAGAAGGAATGCATGTTAGCTGCATCTTTAGAGGTGGATCAATGTGGCCCCTATGTAAATGGCAACATTATGGGACACAATATTTCATTCCTGGTCGACACTGGAGCAACGCGTTTCACTGTCAGAACCGCAGAAGTACCAAATGTGCCCATGTCAGGAAGAAAGGTTCAGGTTGTAGGAGTAGCAAATCAGCAGCTAACTAATCCCATTACAGAACATATCCTAGTCAAAATAGGGTCATTTGAGGACCAGCACCAATTTGAGGTTTGCCATTCAATCCTGTGAGCTTGTTAGGACATGATTTATTGTGCAAGCTAAACTGCTCCATTAGCTGAACCCACAAGGGAATAGCATTCTAGACCAATAGTAACGATGAGACATTCAGCACAATTGATGAAAAGTACCCTCTCATTTCCTTGTTCCCTATGATTTCAGGTACGAATTTGCCTTAGGAGTTGCAAGAGACAGTTATGGTAAACATTTGGGGTTTTCATAAGAAGGCTTGATCCAGGTAAAATCACGGTAAAGCCAAATACAGAGTTTCCAAGGATGCCGCCTTATGATATGGCTCCAGAAATAATTGCTGGAATTACACCCATAATTGAGAATTTTGTTGAATAAGTTGTCCTGAACAAGATCATGGGAAGTGCCTGTAATTCACCTATTCTGGGACCGCTGAAGCCCAAAGGAAAATACAGCATAGACCAGGATTTGAGAAAGGTGAACAAGATTGATGTTCCATGTTGTCCAGTGGTACTGAATCCTGCAGTGATTTTGTTCCAGATTTCTTGTGAGGCTGACTGGTTTTCTGTCATTGACCTGTGTCAAGCATTGTTTTCCATTCCACTTCATGAGGCTAGCCAATTCCTTTTCGCTTTTAAATTTGAAAGCCATGTTTATTCATTCTGTTGTACACCAGAAGGGTATGCGAAGTCACCATCCATTTTTAATCAGATCTTGAAAAATAATTTAGAGTCCCTGAACATGACATTTCATTCAGTCCTAGTTCAGTACATTGATGATTTGATGGTAGCACAAAACTCACGTGAAGCCAGTAGAAAAGATACCATTGCCCTGTTAAACCACCTATGAGAAAATGGTCATAAAGTGTTCTCTGCAAAATGACAGTATTGTCAAAGAGAGGTGAAATACTTAGGTCACCTCATAGAGAAAGGTGCAAGAAAGGTGCCTCAAGAGAGAATCTCAACAATCATGCAAATTAATCCACCTGTAACACAAAGAGATGGCAAAATGTTCCTGGGAGTGGTCAGCTACTGCTGCCAGTGAATTCAAAAATGTTCATTGTTGTCCAAACCTTTGTTGAAATTGAAACACAAGAAGGTGTCTGATCCGGTACCATTTCATGACACATGCATGAAAGCCTGAGAGAAAGCCTGTGCTAAGCCCCAGCTTTGGGAATGGTTGACTACAATAAAAAAAATAGTTTGCTTGATTGTGAAATAGATGGTTGTGCACTTTCTGTTTTTAAGCAATTACATGGAGGGGTCAACAGACAAGTGGCTATTTTCTGTCACACAGGACCCTGTAGCTGCTGCTTTACCCTTCCATTTAAAGTCAGTTGCAGCCGCCAGTGTCAGCATCGGGCAGTGTGAAAGCATTGTCACGGGCCACACCCTGAATGTTTTAGCAACCCATTCAGTTGACGTCCTTTTGACTGCAATGAAGATACAGCACCTTACCAATGTCAGTTTGACCTGTTATGAGCAGTTAATTCTAGGCTCATCAAATGTGAATATTGACCCATTATGTGCAGTTGATTCAAGGCTCAACAACTGTTTGTTGAATCCTGCAAGGTTTATGCCCAGTAATGTTGAAAATGTTAATGACATAGATGGAGTGGAACTTGATTGTTTCAATGTGACTGAACTTTGCACCAAACCAAGACCTGATATTCAAGATACTCCCTTATGCAGTTTGCACAATCTCAGGAGTGATAGAAGCTTCATGGCTTCAAGGATTCTTTTCTGCCCACGTAGCCGAATTGGTGGCTCTTACTAAAACATGCTGTGTTTCTGAACAGCTTAAAGTGATTATTTTCACAGATAGTCAATATGGGTTTGGTGTCATTCATGACTTCGGACAGTTAAGGTCTGTTAGAAATGGGATCTCTGGTTGGTAGTCAGTTTGCACTCTGTCCAAGCAGGGACCCTCACGCTAGTCAGGGCAAGGGAGATACTCACTTAAGATACTCACTTAAGATCACCTCTGCTCACCCCCTTAATAGCTTGGCACAAGCAGTCAGGCTTATATCAAAGGCAATGTTTAAAGTATTTGTACAAACACACACAGCAATATAGTGAAAACACTATAAAATGGACACCACACGAGTTTAGAAATATAGCCAATATTTATCTAAATCAAACAAGACCAAAACAGCAAAAATCCAACATACACAAGTAAAGGTATACTTTTTTAAGATAATAGAATCGTACGCCATAGAAAATAATGGAAATGTTGTTGTTACACAAATTTGTCAAGAAAATCCCCACTTTCTAAACGTGGCATTTTCAAACTTACAATCTAAAAATCAACTTTACCAAAAGGTGTATTTTTAAATTGGGAGTTCAGAGACTCCAAACACCAACTCTCAATCTGAACCCGAAGGGAAACTGCACTTAGAAGATATTTAAAGGCAGCCCTAATGTTAATATAAGAGAGAGATAGGCCTTGCAACAGTGAAAAACAAATTTGGCAGTATTTCACTGTCAGGGCATGAAAAACACATCAGTACACTGCACCCTGCCCATGGGGCTACCTAGGGCCTACCTTAGGGGTGCCTTACATGTACACAAAGGGAAGGTTTGGGCCTGGCAAGTGGTCACACTTGCCAGGTCAAATTTGCAGTTTAAAACTGCACACACAGACACTGCAGTGGCAGGCTTGAGCCATGTTTACAGGGCTACTCGTGTGGGTGGCACAACCAGTGCTACATTCCCACTAATAGCATTTGATTTACAGGCCCTGGGCACCTTTAGTGCACTTTACCAGGGACTTACTAGTAAATCAGATATGCCAATCATAGAAACACCAATTACACACACAATTTACATTGGCACTTTAGCACTGGTCAGCAGTGGTAAAGTGTCCAGAGTAACAAAACCAGCAAAAACTAAGTCCAGCACACAGTCAAAACATAGGAAGTAGAGGCAAAAAAGACAGGGGAGACCACGCCAAGGATGCCAGGTCTAACAAGGTACCAGAGGTTTTATGACCTCTTATGGATCACCTATCCAAAATGGTGAGAGTTTACCAATTGTTGAAAGCAATACAGTAGCCTGTGAAAATTGCAGTTGTGAAATGTGCAGCACATCAAAAGTGAAGTGATTACATCCCATTAGGCAGTACCCACACTGACGAAGTGGCCAGAGTCTGTGCATTCGATAGTACATCCTTTAATGAGGAATGGAGCGATGGAAGTAGCACCAGTGAAACAACCCAAAGCTTCTTGGTCACAGCAATTGATACCTGGGAAGAGGTTAAGAGATTGCAGGAAGAAGTAACTGAAGAGGAACGCAGAGGTTTGAGTAGAGCAGGCTGTGTTCAGAGAGATGAAGACAATGTTTGGGTTTCCAGTGAAGGAAAAGCAGTGTTGCCAAATAGTTTGTTGCTGTCATTGTCAAGGTATTACCATGGACAGGCACACAGCAGCAGAGATGCCATGATCAGATCTTTCAGACAAACATCGTACACTTCTAGATTCAGAGTGGTTGCGGATGCTATGTGTCACAGATGTGTAACATGGCAAGAGATGAATGTAGGGAAACACACTGTGATTAATCTGAGCCACATAGGCAGATCACGAGGTCCTTTCAACCGAATATAATTTGATTTTATTAAGATGCCTGTGTGCAATGGATTGAGATATGTGTTGGTGTGCATTTTCTTACATTGGGTTGGGGCTTACCCAACTTGCAGGAATGATAGCCTCATTGTTGCAAAGTTGCTTCCAAGGGAATTAATACCAAGAGTTGGATTCCTGGCTTCCTTGGAATCAAACCAAGAATCTAATTTTAATAATGGCATCATAAAATTGTTGTGCGCGGCACTACAAACTGAACATAGATTGAACTGCAGTTGCAAACTAGAAGCCTCTGGATTGGTCGAGCAAATTAATGACATTTTAAACTCTCTACAGGCTAAAGTGTGTGAATTTACAAGGTTGAAATGGTTGGATGCATTGCCACTTGTTCTGATGAGCATGCGTAGCATTTCCAACAGCATGATAGGACTGTCCCCTCATGAAATCCTTATGGTGCGTGCAAATGCACTTGTGAATATTTCAGATGATTTAGTGCTGGATTATTGCAAAGGACTAGCTGATGTCGTTCGCTCTTTGTCTCTCCAGGTTTAAGAAGCAACTGTTCAGCCAGCAAAGAACAGTGTCACAACTTGAGTACAGGAAATTGAGTTCTGGTGAAGAAGCATGTAAGAAAGTCATACTTATTGCAAGGGACTAGCTGATGTGGTTTGCTGTTTGTCTCTCCAGGTTTAAGAAGCAACTGTTCAGCCAGCAAAGAACAGTGTCACAACTTGAGTCCAGGAAATTGGGTTCTGGTGAAGAAGCATGTAAGAAAGTCATACTTAGAGCTGTGCTGGAAAAGACCATTGTGAAGTGTGCTGATCTTCCGATTTGGGTTAATGCGAGCCATACACAGAAAGTTCTAAGCCCTCTCGAAGATACAGTGTGTGTTCCTCTAGGGTCAGAATTAGTGAATGCAGGGTTCCAGGTTGGCCAAACTGTGAGGAATGGACAAGTGGTGAAAATCCAAGCGTGTCTAAAGCAATCGCAGGTACAGGAGTGTCAAGTCAGAATCATTTGACTCTTGCTAGCTCAGTGAATTTTGAAAATCCACTTGTGCCTGAAACAATAACTGTGAGAGGAATCCAGTGGAATCCAGTGGCCCACAAAACACAGACCCAATGACAGATGTGCTTTCAACTTTTGCTGAAGTAACTGAAGAACCTGATCAAAGTGATAGTGAAAATTCTGCAGCAAGAAGATCGAAAAGAAAAAGAGTGCCAGGTCGCAGGTACTCAGCACCTGAATGGTTTTACTTTGCTGCTAATGAATGGGAGAAGGAGTTGATTGCATTTTGTGTAGACAGTTCGATACAACTGAATATTTTAGAACTTGAAATTGCTCTAGAACTGAACTTTGAAAAGTCATTGTCGCTTGATGAACAGAGACATTGTATGCTGGAAGATTACCAGATGGTTTATTACTAGAGACATTTGAACTTTTAGTAGTGATTTTGAATATTTGCAAGTAGAGAAAACTTGCTGAACTTTCTAGAAGATCAGGAATAAGTGCAAAACAACTCAGTGAAAAAGAGATTTTTGCTTGTGTTTTTGCTTTACTCATTTAGAATGGAAAAAAATAAAAGCCGTTTTACATTTCTGATTTTGCATTTTTCAATTTTATATCTTGGTCTGACTCTAGACAAGCCATGAGTTTGGATCAAGGTAAACAGAGGAAATGTAAGTATGTGTGTGTAGGATTTGCAATATAGTGTATGTGATTTTGAGTATTTACTGATTGCTGGTTTGTGTGTGTGTGTGTCACATGGGCAGGCAAACGGATACATAGACAGATAAATGAAGTACTCTACGCCTTGTTTGGTTACTTATGGGTCTCTTTATTTTCTCTATGTAAGGCTCATGCTTCGCTCCTCTGTGGTTTGGTTTGTAATGGTCCTCTCTGTTCTTTCTCTCCCTTCTAGTCTTGACTGGACTGGACCACCGTGGTTGTCATGCCCCTCGGACAGAAGAGAAAAGAACCAAAGTAAGTGTATACTCTTTAATTTTGTCTTATTTTTATTGGGGTTGGTGTGAGGGAGATAATCAACATTTTCCCTAGCCTCTCATCATGTTGTCAAACTTGTTTCTTTTACTTGAAAACATAATATGCAAGGCTCATTTCTAACTTCCAAATAAGAAGAGGAGCCTGTCTCTCCAATGGGTGTCTCCTCCTCACAACTACCCGTTTTCCACCATCCCACTCGTCCTGGCAGACTCCCACTTACCTGGGTTAACCACGCTCCTCCAGGAGCATGGCGGGGTGACATCAGGGGATGGTGGCCTCCTGGCTTACTCCACTAACTCTCATCTGGTTCCTTGGAAGTTTCCAACAGAGTGCTGGAGCCTCCCGAGTCGTCCTGTGCCGGTCAGTCTGGTCCCACAGAGTCTCCGTTTGGTGCTCCTGTCTCTCTTGTCGACACTCCTTCCTTCCAGGTTCGTCATCCTTCCGATTTCCGGCCACCATTCATCAAGGGCTGATAAGAGTCACACTCAAGGCCACGCCCCTCCTCAGGTTTCTTGGTAAATGTCTTAAAGAAATAGACGTCCCATGTAGTCTGTAAGAAAAAGACAGGCGCATCTCAAGTTGCGGAAGGAGAAGGGAAGGGCCAAGTTAAAATCTCATCTAAGATGATATAATCCTCATCACAGTGTGTCGGTGAAAGACAAGGTTGAGAGCACAATTACATCAGTGCTGGAAGAGCCGCATGCAAAACAAGATCCCCTGTATGAAGATGAGAGATTACCTCATCCGGACGACTCAAAAGAAGATTTTTCTTTCAATGTATACTACAGGTTACGGTATGTATACATTGAAACTATGGATGTGCATGATTGTTATGTTTGCACACAGATCCCTTCATCGGTGCAAGAAGGAATCAAATATCACAGCTTACCACTAAGGTATGGTATAGCTTGCAGTCTTTTACGAACTTGATTGCATAGCCAAGAGTATTTACAATATTTCTACTCTTATGTATTTTGTGTTTTCCTTGGTGCCTATTAACCAGCATTTGAGTAATACTGCTAAAGTGAAAAACATTGACATTGTGGGAGGTTTGTTTGAACAGACCCTAGCTTTTGGAACTGCATAGGCACACAAAAATAATGTAACCTGCATTCTCACATCAGTTGGTAAGAGTTCATTAATCACATAGATGAAAATAAGAAGGCAAGGAAGACCAAAATAGAAAAAGGAGTGGTTTTACAGGATTGGTAAAAGGATGCTATTTATCTTTCAGGTGGTGATACACAAGGCTGCTTAGATTTAGATTGGCAACATGTAGGGTAGCTAAGTATATACAGGCCACAGTCAAAGACTGAAACAATATTTGTTGGGACTAGTGAATGTAGACATATGATTTTTTTTAGAAGTGATTGAGTTGTTATGTTAAATGGACAGGACCCTGCCATACCACATGTTTGTTTAATTTGTGGAGAAATGCCTATTGTAAGCTCCCAAAAGGCTGGTATGGTACATGTTACTTAGGAGAAGTTTTACCAAAAATCTACCATGTGGACAATTTTGACAGCACAGTCTTGAAGGAGAGACCAATATCCAGAGCAAAGAGAGGAGCTAGTATGGCAGAGATTACAGGTGATTTATTGGTGCCATTATTCCAACAGTTGATATTATCTTGAATTATATCAAGATTAGAAAGTTGTCAACAATTGTGGACAAAATGTCTACTGAGCATGTTGGAACAATGTTGCTCATGGATATGGAGATGGTTGCAGTGAGTTCAATGGTTTTGTAAAATTTTCTTGCGTTAGACATAATATTGGCAAAGGAAGGCGGAGTCTGTAAAAATTTACATGTGCACCAATGTTGGACATATATACCGGGCACTAGTAAGGAGATAAGTTTATTTTTAACATGGCAAATCTGAAAAATGACCTGAAAGACTTAAAGGAGACAAATGCCTGGGAGGCAATAGGTAAAGGATTTGCAAACATCGGATCATGGTTTGGAGACTTGGGAAAGGGAATAGAGAGGATGATCCTAAGGCCTTTGTTGATTGTGACTTTGTGTGCTATAGTCACACTTGAAGCTGTTCCAATTTTGGAAGATACAAAGAGCTAAGAGTAAACAGAGGAGGGAAGAGGTTGAAGCGGAGAAAATGAGGAGTACTTATTACAAGAACCTGAAGAGAATTGAGAGTTTCAGTAGACCAAGGCCTATACATTATCAGACCACAAGACTTTGAGTTGTCTCATTGAAATGAGTGTCCTTCTTGTGACGACTTAGATTACCGTCAGTGGAGGGACTGTTGGAGGGTAAAATTTAGTAATGCTTTTAGTGGCCCAGACGTCAGCATTAGGTGACATTTATAGTCACATTTTAAAAGCCTAACATAGAGAAAGCTGCACTGACACATATTTTAAAAGTGCTCACATTTTATTTTTGTGATGAACATTGTGCCTCCCAGAATTGACAACATGTCAACAAGAATAAAATAATGTTGAAGTATATTTTTAAACCTTAGAGCAACTGCTAGTGGTGAAATGCATTTGATTTATAATGATCAATGTGATTTATTAGTATAAAGTCATGTTCAGAAATATAAAAGCACTTCTCTGTCATATCTAATGCGATGCTTTAACAAAGACTGCAATTATTAATGGAATGTTTTTACATATTCAAATGAGATATTATTAATGTTGAATTTATATGTTTGCATATTTTGTGGGGTTTATTAATACAAATATTAATGCATTTTATTTCTTGTGCTAGCATAATTGAGCCTGAAGACTTCATATTTTCAGTCAAGTGATTAATTATTTTCCTCTAACATGGAATTTTCCATTAGGTTGTTTCTCATGAATAGCAAAGGGCCCCATTGTTCAATGTGTAAGGTTTGTTTCCCAATGACCTTGATTCTGGTACAGTGAGACCTGAAGGCTGAAAGCTAAAGCAGTTGCTACTGTTCAATGAACTTTCTCATGTGAAATGTGGAAATCATCTTGCACCAGGAGAAAGCATGTGGACCGCAACAAGTGATGTACAAAACTTTTATAGTCAATTGGATTCACACAGAAAGAAGAGATGACTTTGCACCAAACCTGAGAATTTTCTGTCATGTTGCAAATTTGATTTGTGCTCAAATTCTAATTGGACATTGCCCCTTTTGCATGATATGGACTCATCAAACTTACCAATCAAACTGTTTGGAGCAGTTGTAATTAGGAGTAAACTTTGTAAGTTTCAGTCAGTCCCCTTTAGAATCTTGTTCTGTGTACTTGTCTGAGATAGATGATTTTTTAAACAAAAATGTGCTATCTTTTTGACTTTTGCATGTATGTGCCCATTCCGATATATACTTGTCCTAATTTGGTTAGCAGTAGAGATTAAGGGCCCGATTTGGAAAAGTAAACTCATGCCAAAAGTCTACGTTTAGACCTAAAGTCTAACTTTACTCATAGTAAAGTTAGGCTTTTGGTCTAAGTTTAGACTTTTGGTCTAAACTTTAGCCAAAAGTCTAAACTTACACCAAAAGTCTAACTTTATTACGAGTAAAGTTAGACTTTAGGTCTAACCATCGATATTTGGTTTAAGTTTACCTTTGTGACTCAGGCCCAACATGTACAAACCTGATTTATGAATCTTTGTAATCTAATTTGACTAATGCATTCACAGTCTGATTTAAATAATGTTTCTGCATCTCACACTGTTATGTTATGTTATGTTATAGAGGTTTATATAGCGCCTAACTGCCAACGGCCTCGTAGCGCTTATACAGCCATAATGATGACATACTGCTTAAAAAATTATTCAGGGGATTTAAGTTTTAAATAGCCAGGTCTTCAATTCTTTTCTGAACAACAACTCTTGAGAATTAGCTCTCAGCTTGAGAGGAAGGTTATTCCAAAGTAAAGCGCCTTGGTAAGCTACCGATCTTCCTCCCCATCTGGCTTTCCTCATGATTGGAACTTTAGCCAGATTAGCTGAGGAGGATCTAAGAGGTCTGGCTGGAATATAGGCCTGAACAAGAGTTTTCAACATTTCAGGTCCCTTATCAAATATAGATCTGTGAACGTAGCACAAGGTCTTGAACTGAATCCTTTCTGCTACCGGGAGCCAGTGTAAAGAAACAATTCCTGGCCGTATTGAGTGATGTTTAGGGATGTTTAGTACCAGACGAGCCGCTGCATTTTGTACTCTTTGCAGTCTCTGAATTACATATTTCGGGGAGCCAATGAACAACGCATTTCCATAGTCAATCCGGGCACCAATCAGTGCCTGGACAACCATTCTCCGCGCTGTGAAAGGTAGAATAGTTAACACCTTCCTCAAGGTCCTTAGTAGAGCAAAGGCGGTTCCTGCTACTCTAGTTGCATGTTGGGCCATAGAGAGAAGGGGATCAATCCATACCCTGAGGCTTTTAATCAGGCCTTTAGGAGGGGGGAGGGTTGATATTCCTCTCAGTATGCTGGAGTTAAAAGGGGGAATTTTATTTCCAAAAAACATAACCTGCGTTTTATCATCGTTGAGCTTTAGTTTACTATCAGTCATCCAGGTTGCAACTGCCTTCATACAAGGACCTAAGGCTAGGCCCATATCCGGATGGGAGTTGGAGAAGCTGCGTATCATCGGCATAAGAAACTATGTTCAGTCCGAAGGGCTCAACTATGCCTGCTAATGGCCTCATGTAGATGTTAAAAAGTAATGGACTCAAGGCCGAGCCCTGTGGAACACCACAGCTGCTAAAAGTGCTCCTAGAGATACATTCTCTGTCAAGTACCTGAAAAGACCTTCCATATAAGAAGGAGCAAATCCAGTCTAACGCAGACCCGGCAATTCCACATCCTTGTACCCTTTCTATAAGGATTTTTAAATCAACTGTATCAAAAGCAGCACTTAGGTCAAGGAGGATAATCGCGGTTTCCATACCTGAGTCCATCCTCTTCCTTGCCTCTTCTGTTATGGCAATCAAGGCAGTTTCGGTGCCATGTTTAGGTCTGAAACCCATCTGGGTCGGATGTATAAAATTATTTTCTTCCAGGAATGAGGATAATTGAGAGTGTACATGTTTCTCCGCCAGTTTGGCGATTAAGGGCAGCAATGAGATTGGTCTATAGTTACTCAGTATCTTGGGGTCCAAGCTGGTTTTCTTCAGGAGTGGCTTGACAATGGCTTGTTTCCAGTGATCAGGTACTATGCCATCACTCAGAGAATTATTAATAAGATTCTTTATTATCGGCCCTACTACTGAGATTCCGAAGGATAAAACCGGGGGAGGGGCCGGGTCAAGTGGAGAGCCCGATTTTGTTAATCTCATTAGATTGATAACTCAGTCCAGACTGATAGGAGTGAAATTTGTAAAAGTGATTACCTCCCCGGCCTCATAGTTTATTCTCTCCTGTCCTATATTAGGGGTGTTAGGGAATGCAAGGTAGATATTCTGGATTTTGTCCAGGAAAAAACCAGCCAGCTCTTCTGCAAGTTGTTGGGGGGAATCCCTACTTTCTGCTTCCTCTCTTGGATGGATGAGATCTTTTAAGGCATTAAAGATCTCCTTAGGCGAGTTGGCAGCCGCTTCGATTTTTCCTGCATAATAGATCGCCTGAGCTTTTTTAATTTCCATGTGATAATCTCGGATCAAATTTTTATAATCCTTTTTCATGGATTCATTTTTGGTGCATCGCCATCTCCTCTCAAATTTCCTACACTCTCTTTTTTTCTCCAGTAAATCGGCATTGTACCACGGGGGTGACTTCTTACGCTGTGTCACTATTAAAACTTATTATTATTCTTGAATGTCTAATGGTTTTGATGCTGAGTAGATTAAACTTGTTTCATACATTTTATCAGCCTATGGTGTTTGTTTACATTCATAATTTGATTTTGCCCACTGTTTATGTGACTTTGGATTTGTGATTATAAAATAATGTTGCAAAACTTTTTATTTATTGGAGTTTTCTTCTGTGGCTACATGGATCATGGTGCTTAAAGTGATTGTTGAGTTTGAATTGATTGCTTATGGTTAACCACACTTTTCACTGGGTCCAAAGATCCCATCAACCACAGGGAAGTATTTTCGAATCCTGTGAAGGATGAGAAAAATGCATCAACAGTCATCATGCTGCCCCTACCCTCCTCTTGCCTGCCCTCTATTTATTGTGCATGCCCCTGCTCTCTCCCACCTGGCCTTTGTGGTCAGCTGACGGCCCCTGTCCCTCTCTCCGTCCTCTGTTATCCATTTACATGCTCCTGCCCCTTCCCTCTTGCCCTCTTTTGTCAGCTGTGTTGCCACTGCCCCTACCAACTGCTTGCTCTCCTTTTAGCTTTATGGAGAACTAACCATAATTTCTACTGCAAAGAACCCCCACATTTTCTTCATTTCTGAAAGAAATGCATTAGGTTTCACAGTTTAAATGCAACACGTTTGCCATAAATGCAAATGTTACTGCTCTAGTTGCTCATTAGCACATTGGGGAGTTAATTGACCTACTGCTTCTTGTGTTGAAAGAACAGTATTGAAAATACATTTCAGTATGCATATCAGAATATTTCACTGGCACGGATGACAAATACATTTGAGAACTTATAGAATATATGCCCTTATTTTAGCTTGCTAGAGCACTAACCATATTTTTTAGGACAACATAAACCACCTGTTCATTTCTAAAGAAAATTAGTTAAGGCTTACAAGGTTTGAATCTATCAAGGGTTTTATCACGGCTGCCACACTTCTGTCATAAATACAGAATGTTAGCACTCTGGTCATTCATTAGAACACCGTAGGAAGCTGGGGTGCAATACTGAAGATTTACCTAACAGTCTGTTGCAGGAAGTACATAATTTACTCATAATATTGGACATCCTACTTACACGACTGAAGAAGATAATGTGAACTTATAGAAAATGTGCTCTCATTTTAGCTTCTGGAGTACCTTTCATAATCTATTAAAAAATTGCAAGAGAAAACATTTTTCTCACAAACGTGGTTCATAAAATCCCAGCAGAAGTCCATAATTTCTCAACACAAAACAATTCACCTTAAAGCACACCAGAGTTCCTAAAATAAGAATAAATTACACCCAAAAATGATTTAGAGTATGGCTAACGTCTAATATCACAATTTATGTGAACTTATTGTTGTGACCTGGCATTCATTACATTGCATTTCAATGAGGATCATGTCCCTGTTGACGTGCAGCCCATGTTGGGTATGCTCAGCCTTTATCTTGTTGAATAGTGAGTAGTACTTGTACCCCAAACTTTAGTGATTTGTTAATGGTTCACCACATAACTTTCAACATACAAAAACATATTTGCCTCCAGGGCTTTCACTTTTTGTCTGCTATGGACCCACACATATGCACTCAGTAACTCCATGCTGAATGTGGCCAATGTGGTATAAGTGACATCACCACTGATGTCACTTGAGATGTCATCAGAAATGTCATCAATGATGCAATTTAATATGCCATTAATGATGTACTATGTGAGGTCATAAGCACTGCATGGCTGTTGAGCAAGTTATAGTTAGCTCAATGCTCTTTTTGTTTTTAAACATTAGTTTTTACCTTATTTCAACACCTATCCATAATGTCACATTGATCTTTTTTCAGTGAATTTCTAGTGTTTTTTTTAACATAAAGCAAGAATCGTGCCACCTTATCTAACTATAATGTCACTTTAACCTTTGGCTTTTTCATTAACTTTCAGCAGCTTTTTGATCACATACACTCAATTTTTCCACTGGTCCAGCTTATTTTCATGTGTGGCAAGGGGTTGAACGCAGGCCCACACCTAATTCCCTGAGGGTGGCTAAACACCCCACCATGTGCAGTGGTGAATTGGCCCTGTGCCCAACCCCCTTCAGCCACCCAACCTCATGTGTAGAAAAGATGGATACTATTTTTGTGTGTGTTGTTACGTTGTTTTCATATTCGTGTTACAGTTTTGGTCTACTGCTTTTGTAAATTTTGTTTATATTATTCTAATCTTTGTTTCTCACATTTTTTATAGCTTTTAAATACTGGCTTTGTAATTTGTTTTATAATGTTTTAAGTATTTTAATATGCTTTATTCCTTTCTTTACACAACTCATTCTGGTCTATTTGCAGATGCTGTTCCATGGCTCTTCTATAAATTATTTTGTTCACTTCACCACAGGTCACAGGTTGATGGCAGTTATCTGAAATATATGCAAAAACAATGTATGTCTTCATCATTTACTTCCTCGTCTTGTTCCAGCACTTCCTCTGCACCAGTTAGTTCTTTTTCGACTGCTAGCTTCTTCTGCATCTCTGTATGTGCTGTTGGGTGAATAGCCTTCTAGAGTGTTCACATTCCAGTTGTTCCCATTTAAAACTGTCAACTCTTTCCTCTATGCAGCACCTTCTAACACAAAGAGCAGAGAACCTTCAGTGTACATTTTCTCACCAGCAAAAACTGCCACATCAGTGATTTATTCTCTTGAGATGGTGTACCTTACATAGGCCTAGTGGTTGATGAACTTGGTGTTTGCTGGTCTCTACTTTTTGTGAGGCTATAATGGCTTTGGATTGCATTTACTGCTAATGGTCCCTGCTAAATCCCAATCCAGTAATGAAGGTTAGCAAAATCATTTTAAGTTGTTCTGCTCCCGAGACTCCGTCTACACCTGCACCTCCTACTATCGTCTAAGTTCTGCCTTCTTGTTGTGTCACCATCCACCCTTGCTCTTTACTCCAGACACTCCTCCTGTATACTTACCATCCTCTCTGCAGTCATCATTCATGTGAACTCAGACTTTACTATTCTTCTCCACCATCATAGCCTTCACCTTTACCATCACCTCCACGCACCTCATGCTGAGCCCAGGATTCAAACTCTGGTTGGCTGGTTGGAGGTCAGGAACTTGCCCACTGGAGAATATGGGCTTCCATGTCAACACCTTGGGCCTTTGGTGTCACAAGCACTTACAGTACAAGGGTTAAAATTCTCTAAAGGTGATGTGCTTTTTTTAGTAGCGTCTCCTGAGTGGGCAGTCAAGTTGATGATTTCCTTTGTATTTATTTATTCAATAAGGTACCATGTTATTCCCTCAGGACCAGGGCTGGTTTTTGGATGGTGCGAGCGGTGTGACCGCACCGGGCGCTGACCTCAGGGGGGGCTGTGTTTAGCAATTACCTACAAAACTTGTGATTTAAAAGCACCTGCTGAAAAGGTCATGGTGTGTTTAGCCTTGAAGGAACAATTAAAATGTCAAGATACCTCTTGTGATTAATGATCCTGCTACAAAGAGAGATGGGAGTTTTGCCTAGTGGCAGCTTTGACTCAACATAAAGTAGCAGAGAGGGTTAATATGCCTGCTGCAAAAAACAGAACTATGGGGCACACAGTGCTCTTCCACTTTTCTTAAGCCCCTTAGCGCCCCCCCGATGCCACCATGTGTGTGTCATATTTCAAATATGGTGCACCATGGCGGTACTAATAACACTAGCGTCAGACTTTTATATGATAGTCTGGCACTTTGCAGGATTAGCATCAAAAATGTTGACGCTAATCCTGCAAAGCACCCAGAGGCCCATTGTAACAAATGGAAGCCTCCTTTTAATGCCTGCTCTGAGCAGGGGTTAAAAGTGCTGGAAAAAATGGCGCAAAGAAATCTATCAGATTTCTTTGCGCCATTTTTTTGCCACCCCCAGGGAGATGCCCCCTTTGCATACATTATGCCTGGTGCCACTTTGTAAATATGACGCAGTGTTTTTGGCCATCTAACGCCGCATTCGTTTTTCAAAAATTACACTGATGTGGAGTTAGAATGGCACTCAGGGCTCTTAAATATGCCCCTATGGGGAATGTTTAAAAAAAGTGGTGCTGCACACAGTGCTGCACCACTTTTCTTGCGTCCCTTAGTGCTCCCCTAATGCCACCATGTATATGCTGCATTTAAAATACGGCGCAACGTGGCAGTAGTTGGGGGACTAGTGTCAGAATTTTTTACACTAGTCCGGCGCTTTGCAGGATTATTGTAAAAAATGTTGATGCTAATCCTGCAAAGCACCCAGAGGCCCATTGTAACCAACATACCCCTCCTTTTAACGCCTGCTCTGAGCAGGAGCAAGCATAATGTAGCACAAAGTGATACAAAGTGGTGCAATGCATGCATTGCGCCACTTTGTAAATATGGCATGGTGCTTTCGGTCTTATAACTCCACATTAGCATTAAAAAAATGACGCTAATGTAGCGTTAAAATTGCACTAGGGGCTCTTAAATATGCCCCTATATTTTATGTGGCTAGCTGAGTGGATTAATAATTAATGGCACACGTGTAACATTATAATATCCATGAACTAGTACATAGATGTATCAAACAACATAGTAAACCATTAATTATAATGATATCATATGTATAAAGTCCTTCCTTGCGTTTCAAATAGCGTTTATTCAAAATTAATTTCAACAATCCAAACTCAATAGTTTGTCCAGAGTTTCACAAAAACACTTGGAAATCTTCACATTCCAATGGCTTATCCAACATTCACATCTACATATCCAAAAAAACAAAACCTTCAACTTGCTTGTCCGTCAACACGTGTTTCATCCGGGGAGTGCCCCTAGGATTTCTTCAGGACTTCCTTTATATTTTCAATATTGCTCGCTTCTTCATTATCTTGAAACCTCGTTCTTTTTTTGGAAAATTACAATATATCTATTTCGACATGATTATTTCATATATCACATATATCTTGTATCCACGACTTTGCCTCCTGTGGTATCTGTGTGAAGTTATGACCTCTCGGAGAGTACGCCACCATCTCACAATCATATTCAATGTTATAGCTGAGTGGATTAGTAAAGCCAGCCTTTACAAGGACTTTTAAACACATGAATGTAGGTAAAAGGGGAGCGATGGAGAGATGAGGGGCACATTTGCCAGGCGGTAGTGAGAGAAACCGAGGAGGAGGTCATGTGGTGCTGGGTGCCACAATAAACTGTCACGCAGGGCGCCATCAGTCCTAAAGCCAGCCCTGCTCAGAACTCATAACATCAAGGAGAGGATCTTGATGCAATGGGCCCCAATGGAGTACTTCAAGACCCAGAATGCCTAAAAAAAGTTGGGTTCAGTATGAAGGGGTTGTAGCTTTATATAAAATTTATTTGAACCCAGATATTTCCTCACAGTCCCAAATACGAAGGTTTTAGTGACATTTCTGTGTTTTTATGTATTAGTTGCCACAGTACCTGTACCTGAGACACACCATCTCATTGACTGATGTCATTAGTTTGATGGATAGACCGGAAGTCCACCCTCTGACATTTATTATGGAGTGGCAGTTCACACTACCTACACCCTGTGCAGTGTCTTTCACCTTTTTTTTCTTTTTGGGCATTTTTTTTGGGAGTTCAACCAAAAGAAAATGGTATTGCCATCTAAAGAACAAACATATCTTAGGCAATGAGGAGCAGTGTTGTTTTGAATGAAGTACAAACAGGGCATGGCGAAGGCACAAGTTACTGTTATGTTGGGGCACAAGTTATAGTTAGGAAAAACTACAACAGGTGATTTTAGCGGTTTTGTTAGTAAACATGCTATGTTTTAACTGACATATTCACCTTACTATAACCTCCCTTTAGCCTTTGTTTTTTTATTGAGTTTCTAATGCTTTTTAATGTAAAGTAGCTTTGTATTACAATTCCTAATTGTAACATCACATAAACCTTTGTTTTTTTCAGTGAAGTTCTATTTTTTTTACATAAATTAAAATGTCCATTGCCATGCGCCTGTGGCAAGGCCCTGCGTCTATTATCTCCCAGTGCCCGGCCATGCACAACCAACTTTATGTAGCAATATAACTGGTGACATTTCAAGTAAGGCAGGTCTACTGACTTTGTCAATGGGTCAGCACACCATAATATGAAAAACTGACCTGTTGACTTTATCAGTTGGTCAACACATCAACATATATACAACTGAATTTTTGGCTTTGTCAATAAACAAACACAGTATTAACAACTATAATTCAATGGTATATTATGTGTGTGTGTATATATATATATATATATATATTGTTAGAAATGGGGTTTTTGGTTGGCAGTTAGGTTGCCCTCTGTCCAAGCAAGAACCCTCACTCTAGTCAGGGTAAGTCACACACAATCCAAAATCAGCCTGTGCTCACCCTCCGGTAGCTTGGCACGAGCAGTCAGGCTTAACTTAGGAGGCAATGTGTAAAGCATTTGTGCAATAAATCATACAACACCATGGCATAACACCACAAAACTACACCACACAGTATTTAGAAAAATATATAATATTTATCTGGGTATCTTCAGGTCAAAACGATCAAAGTTGCAATATGAATTTGTAAAGATATCACTGAAAAGTGATATAAAGTGTCTTAAGTCTTTAGAACGTAAACAGAGTCTCTTTCAAACACAAAGTACCTGGTTTCTGGTGGAAAATCTCCTCAGAGGGCCACAAAGGAAGAGATGCGTGGAAAAAGGGTGTGTGCGTCGATTTCTCTCCCGCACACATGGACTTGCGTCGTTATTTTCCACGCGGGGAAGTCGGGTGTCGTTTTCCGGTGCGCGGACAGTCTCTTTCTGTGGGTCGCGGGGATTACCAGATGTCCCGGGTCTGTGCGTGGATTTTCCTGCTTGTTTTCCGGCTGCGCGTCGTTCTGCGGGGCTGCGCGTCGAAGTTTCGATCTCACGGCAGGCGTCGCGTCGATTTCTCCTGCGGAGTCGGGCGGCGTTGTCCTTGCGAGGCCGTGCGTCAAAGTTTTGATCTCACGGCAGGCGTCGCGTCGATTTCTCCTGCGGAGTCGGGCGGCGTTGTCCTTGCGAGGCCGTGCGTCAAAGTTTTGATCTCACGGCAGGCGTCGCGTCGATTTCTCCTGCGGAGTCGGGCGGCGTTGTCCTTGCGAGGCCGTGCGTCAAAGTTTCGGTCGTCCCGAAGGCGTCGCGTTGATCAGCGTCGGTGTGCGGCGTTTTTCTTGCCGCGGAACAAGCTGTGCGTCGAAAAGTTCGGCGCACGGAGCGTCCAAAAGGAAGAGTGAAGTCTTTTTGGTCCTGAGACTTCAGGGAACAGGAGGCAAGCTCTATCCAAGCCCTTGGAGAGCACTTTTACAGCCAGGCAAGAGTTCAGCAAGGCAGCAGGCCAACAGCAAGGCAGCAGTCCTTTGTAGAAAAGCAGACAGGTGAGTCCTTTGAGCAGCCAGGCAGTTCTTCTTGGCAGGATGTAGTTTCTGGTTCAGGTTTCTTCTCCAGCAAGTGTCTGATGAGGTAGGGCAGAGGCCCTGTTTTATACTAAGTTGTGCCTTTGAAGTGGGGGTGACTTCAAAGAGTCTCTAAGAAATGCACCAAGTTCCCTTTCAGCTCAATCCTGTCTGCCAGAGTCCCAGTAGGGGGTGTGGCAGTCCTTTGTGTGAGGGCAGGCCCTCCACCCTCCCAGCCCAGGAAGACCCATTCAAAATGCAGATGTATGCAAGTGAGGCTGAGTACCCTGTGTTTGTGGTGTGTCTGAGTGAATGCACAAGGAGCTGTCAACTAAACCTAGCCAGACGTGGATTGAAGGGCACAACAAGATTTTAGTGCAAAGAAATGCTCACTTTCTAAAAGTGGCATTTCTAGAATAGTAATATTAAATCCGACTTCACCAGTCAGCAGGATTTTGTATTACCATTCTGGCCATACTAAATATGACCTTCCTGCTCCTTTCAGATCAGCAGCTGCCACTTCAACAGTGTATGAGGGCAGCCCCAATGTTAGCCTATGAAAGGAGCAGGCCTCACAGTAGTGTAAAAACGAATTTAGGAGTTTCACACTACCAGGACATATAACTACACAGGTACATGTCCTGCCTTTTACCTACACAGCACCCTGCTCTAGGGGTTACCTAGGGCACACATTAGGGATGACTTATATGTAGTAAAAGGGGAGTTCTAGGCTTGGCAAGTACTTTTAAATGCCAAGTCGAAGTGGCAGTGAAACTGCACACACAGGCCTTGCAATGGCAGGCCTGAGACAGGGTTAAGGGGCTACTGAGGTGGGTGGCACAACCAGTGCTGCAGGCCCACTAGTAGCATTTAATCTACCTGCCCTAGGCACCTGTAGTGCACTCTACCAGGGACTTACAAGTAAATTAAATAGTCAATCATGGATAAACCAATCAGTAGTACAATTTACCCAGAGAGCATATGCACTTTAGCACTGCTTAGCAGTGGTAAAGTGCCCAGAGGTCAAAAGCCAACAACAACAGGTCAGAAAAAATAGGAGGAAGGAGGCAAAAGGTTTGGGGATGTCCCTGTCAAAAAGCCAGGTCCAACATGACCCCCTACCAGCCTAAAGCCAGGGGAGAACAATCACTATCCTGATGTACTTCCCTGTTTGAGGCGACAGAACAAGGACCCAGGCCCACAACAGCAGGGGCATGCTCCAGTTCTTCGCCTTCCTGACTCCAATTGGATCACTCTGTCCATACTCTCAGGGCCCACTAAGCCAACCCATGGGGAACCTTTCTCCTTACCTGCGGATCCCATCTGTGCAGCACCTAACCTTACTTTGCTCACAGATGTATCCCAGGAGCAGGATAGTACCACCATGACCAACACAGTGGTGTTGCCCACTCTACCCCTGGGGTGTGACCCTTGTCCCCTCCCCAGGGATAACTCTGTCCACCCGGACAGCAAGCCACAGTGATTACTGACAGCTGCCAGGGATGAGAGCCAGGCCCCAGGCCTCTCAAAGCTCTCCAACCACTGTGGCTGTGGAGAGTGGGGGCGGTAGCCCCAGGTGCTGGGCACCCTTTAACCACTCTCCCTTCCACCAGGTCAGGGATGACAGCCTGAACCTGGTCCTCCCCTCTGGGGCTTTGTACCCTCCCTCCTGGAGCGGTACCCCCAGAGTCCAACATGGTCAGGGTGCTTACAGAAGTCACCCTGTACCATTCCTCCACCAGTGCAGGGCTGTTAACCTGCAACCGGCCCTCCAACCTGGGGCCTGTACCTTCAGGTTGGACTAGGGCCTGGGGTGAGGCTTCCCTCCCCCTGCCCTCCCTTCTGGGGTCCAGCACCCTCCAACTAGGAGTGGCCTCCTCAGAAGGCAACATGGTAGGGGCACTGATATCAGTAGCCCCTCCCTCCAGGTCCGGGGGGACACCCTGAACCTGGTCTTCCAGTCCAGGGTCTGTACCCTCAGACTGGATCACTGCCTGGCAATCCAGGACTTCCTGGGGGGCACACCTACCCCCCACTAGGTCAGAGTTTAACCTCTGCACCTGACCATTCAACTCAGAGTCACCACCCTGAAGTTGAACAATTGTCTGGCATGCCAGGACGTCCTGGAGGGCACACTGACCCTCCACCAGGTCAGAGTTTAACCTCTGCACCTGACCATTCAACTCAGAGTCACCACCCTGAAGTTGAACAATTGCCTGGCACGCCAGGACTTCCTGGAGGGCACACTGACCCTCCACCAGGTCAAAGTTTAACCTCTGAACTTGGCCATTCAACTCAGAGTCACCACCCTGAAGTTGAACAATTGCCTGGCACGCCAGGACTTCCTGGAGGGCACACTGACCCTCCACCAGGTCAGAGTTTAACCTCTGAACTGGGCCACTCAACT
Source organism: Pleurodeles waltl (assembly GCF_031143425.1). NCBI lineage: Eukaryota > Metazoa > Chordata > Amphibia > Caudata > Salamandridae > Pleurodeles > Pleurodeles waltl. The sequence goes on along the minus strand of NC_090450.1, from coordinate 778,521,365 downwards.
CAGAGTCACCCCCCTGAAGTTGAATAATTGCCTGGCGCACCAGGACTTTCTGGGAGGCACACCTACCTCCCACCAGGTCAGAGTTTAACCTCTGAGCCTGGTTCCCCAACCCAGGGTCACCACCCTGAGGTTGGGCAATTGCCTGGCACGCCAGGACTTTCGGGGGGGCACACCTACCCCCCACCAGGTCAGAGTTTAACCTCTGAACTTGGTCATCCAACCCAGAGTCAACACCCTGAGGTTGGACAATTGCCTGGCACAGCAGGGCTTCTTGGGAGGCACACCTACCTCCCACCAGGTCAGAGTTTAACCTCTGAACCTGGGTATCCAACCCAGAGTCACCACCCTGAGGTTGAACAATTGCCTGGCACGCCAGGACTTTCTGGGGGGCACACCTACCCCCCACCAGGTCAGAGTTTAACCTCTGAACCCGGTTATCCAACCCAGAGTCAGCACTCTGAGGTTGAACAATTGCCTGGCATGCCAGGACTTTCTGGGGGGCACACCTACCCCCCACCAGGTCAGAGTTTAACCTCTGAACCCGGTTATCCAACCCAGAGTCAGCACTCTGAGGTTGGACCACTGCCTGGTACACCAGGACTTTCTGGGGGGCACGCCTACCCCCCAACAGGTCAGAGCTTATCCCCTGAACCTGGTTAGCCAACCCAGAGTCACCACCCTGAGGTTGAACCATTGCCTGGCAGGCCAGGACTTCCAGGGAGGCACACCTAACTCCCACCAGGTCAGAGTTTAACCTCTGAGCCTGGTTCCCCAACCCAGGGTCACCACCCTGAGGTTGGGCAATTGCCTGGCACGCCAGGACTTTCTGGGGGGCACACCTACCCCCCACCAGGTCAGAGTTTAACCTCTGAACCTGGTCATCCAACCCAGAGTCAACACCCTGAGGTTGGACAATTGCCTGGCACAGCAGGACTTCTTTGGAGGCACATCTACCTCCCACCAGGTCAGAGTTTAACCTCTGAACCTGGGTATCCAACCCAGAGTCACCACCCTGAGGTTGAATCTTTGCCTGGCATGCCAGGACTTCCTGGGGGGCACTCTCACCCCCCACAAGGGACACACCGTCCCCAAGGGCCACACAAGAGTCTGGTTGGCGCAGGTCTCCCGACCTCTGCCCATCCGGCAGAGTCTGGGTTTCCCCCAAACCAGAAACGGTTTCACCTGGGTCATTCCTGGGGGGCTCTGCTCTCAGAGCTGTCCCCTGACTCTCAAGGTCCTCCACTGGGGTCTGCAACCCCCTCTCAACCCTATGTCTGGACTTCTGCACCCCCTCACTAGGAGGGGTACTGCCAGACACCAGAACTGTTGGGATGCTGGCTACAGTCACCCCCCCAAGTTCTTCTGACACTGCGGGGCTTCCCTCAAAAGGTGGCCCTACGGTACAGGCTAGGCTTCCCTCCTGGTGTTCCCTCATGGAACCCTCTAGGACCTGGGACCTACCTGGGACACTACAATCCTTTCCCACCACACTCGGTTGGGAACCACCTAGACCACTCCCTTCAGGAGCACCCCCAAATGCCTCTTCAGACTCTCTGGTACTCACCCAGAAGTCTGCCTCCATTGTAAGTTCCCTGGGGTCAGAGAACTCACACTCCACCTGGTGTTGGCGTAGCTCTGGAAAATAAGGACCAGACATATGCTCTCCAGCAATTACATCACTCTGCCCTTCACATGTATTAACCACAGTACCCTTTACCCAACCACCCAGTAACTCAACCTTGGAAAAGCACTCTACTTCACCCTCCTGAGACTGGTGAGACAGTATCTGTCTGTCCCTGACACTCAACCCAAACTCTTCTGGGATGTCTCTACACTCTATATCCAGGACGTCCACCAGGGGGGAACCCTTTTCTCTGTCACTCTCTGCTAGAGTCAGTAAAGTGTCCCTCCCCCCAGTAGGAATATGACTCCCTGTGCCAGTTCCCCAATCCTTCTCAGGGACCCTGTGCATAACGGGAACTACCTCATACCCTTGAACCGCCTGGGGTGTGTCAACTGACTTCTTCAAGTTGGGCACCAGATCTCTGGGCTTGTGCCCTTCTTCAGCAGTACTAGATGCAAGATTTTTGCTGCCACCATCTGAACTGGACTCAGCCCTTCCGGCCTCCAGTTTCAGCTCTTTACAGCTCAGCTCTTGAGCTGCTATCTTTTCTTCTTCCAGGGCTAAGAGTCTTTTTGCCTCAACCTCTGCAAGATACTCCTCTAATTGTTGCTCCTGTCGCCTTTGACCTCGGAGCCATTCATCTATTTCTGGGTCACTGTCCAACTCGGAGTAGTCTTCCTCCTCATGTGAGAAGTCTTCCTCCTCCTGTGCGTAGTCCTCCTCCTCATCTGAGGGGTACTTAGTCATTTGGTTTCTTGCTGCCTCTCTCTCCACCCATCTTTCCTCCCCCCAGACTATGTAGTGATGGAGCATCTCCGCCTTAGTAGATCTCCTTGCTACAGGAAGGCCCCATTTTCTGCAAAGCTTCCTTAGGTCAGCCTTAGTGAGGTGGTCAGTACGAACAAAGAATGAGTAGGTACACAATCCCATTTTGATAAGATCTTATCAGCAAAAACCAAAATCCAAAGTCCAAAATATCAATAGTATATCCAGGAGGACATCAGAGAACCAAGAGCCAAAAAAGATGAAAAATCAAGTTGACCTTCAACTATGGGTAGGTAGTGAAATACTTAGCTACTGTATGTCACTGCACAAACACAAGTCCTATCCTCACCGCTGATCACCAATGTTAGAAATGGGGTTTTTGGTTGGCAGTTAGGTTGCCCTCTGTCCAAGCAAGAACCCTCACTCTAGTCAGGGTAAGTCACACACAATCCAAAATCAGCCTGTGCTCACCCTCCGGTAGCTTGGCACGAGCAGTCAGGCTTAACTTAGGAGGCAATGTGTAAAGCATTTGTGCAATAAATCATACAACACCATAGCATAACACCACAAAACTACACCACACAGTATTTAGAAAAATATATAATATTTATCTGGGTATCTTCAGGTCAAAACGATCAAAGTTGCAATATGAATTTGTAAAGATATCACTGAAAAGTGATATAAAGTGTCTTAAGTCTTTAGAACGTAAACAGAGTCTCTTTCAAACACAAAGTACCTGGTTTCTGGTGGAAAATCTCCTCAGAGGGCCACAAAGGAAGAGATGCGTGGAAAAAGGGTGTGTGCGTCGATTTCTCTCCCGCACACACGGACTTGCGTCGTTATTTTCCACGCGGGGAAGTCGGGCGTCGTTTTCCGGTGCGCGGACAGTCTCTTTCTGTGGGTCGCGGGGATTACCAGATGTCCCGGGTCTGTGCGTGGATTTTCCTGCTTGTTTTCCGACTGCGCGTCGTTCTGCGGGGCTGCGCGTCGAAGTTTCGATCTCACGGCAGGCGTCGCGTCGATTTCTCCTGCGGAGTCGGGCGGCGTTGTCCTTGCGAGGCCGTGCGTCAAAGTTTTGATCTCACGGCAGGCGTCGCGTCGATTTCTCCTGCGGAGTCGGGCGGCGTTGTCCTTGCGAGGCCGTGCGTCAAAGTTTTGATCTCACGGCAGGCGTCACGTCGATTTCTCCTGCGGAGTCGGGCGGCGTTGTCCTTGCGAGGCCGTGCGTCAAAGTTTCGGTCGTCCCGAAGGCGTCGCGTTGATCAGCGTCGGTGTGCGGCGTTTTTCTTGCCGCGGAACAAGCTGTGCGTCTAAAAGTTCGGCGCACGGAGCGTCCAAGAGGAAGAGTGAAGTCTTTTTGGTCCTGAGACTTCAGGGAACAGGATGCAAGCTCTATCCAAGCCCTTGGAGAGCACTTTTACAGCCAGGCAAGAGTTCAGCAAGGCAGCAGGCCAACAGCAAGGCAGCAGTCCTTTGTAGAAAAGCAGACAGGTGAGTCCTTTGAGCAGCCAGGCAGTTCTTCTTGGCAGGATGTAGTTTCTGGTTCAGGTTTCTTCTCCAGCAAGTGTCTGATGAGGTAGGGCAGAGGCCCTGTTTTATACTAAGTTGTGCCTTTGAAGTGGGGGTGACTTCAAAGAGTCTCTAAGAAATGCACCAAGTTCCCTTTCAGCTCAATCCTGTCTGCCAGAGTCCCAGTAGGGGGTGTGGCAGTCCTTTGTGTGAGGGCAGGCCCTCCACCCTCCCAGCCCAGGAAGACCCATTCAAAATGCAGATGTATGCAAGTGAGGCTGAGTACCCTGTGTTTGTGGTGTGTCTGAGTGAATGCACAAGGAGCTGTCAACTAAACCTAGCCAGACGTGGATTGAAGGGCACAACAAGATTTTAGTGCAAAGAAATGCTCACTTTCTAAAAGTGGCATTTCTAGAATAGTAATATTAAATCCGACTTCACCAGTCAGCAGGATTTTGTATTACCATTCTGGCCATACTAAATATGACCTTCCTGCTCCTTTCAGATCAGCAGCTGCCACTTCAACAGTGTATGAGGGCAGCCCCAATGTTAGCCTATGAAAGGAGCAGGCCTCACAGTAGTGTAAAAACGAATTTAGGAGTTTCACACTACCAGGACATATAACTACACAGGTACATGTCCTGCCTTTTACCTACACAGCACCCTGCTCTAGGGGTTACCTAGGGCACACATTAGGGATGACTTATATGTAGTAAAAGGGGAGTTCTAGGCTTGGCAAGTACTTTTAAATGCCAAGTCGAAGTGGCAGTGAAACTGCACACACAGGCCTTGCAATGGCAGGCCTGAGACAGGGTTAAGGGGCTACTGAGGTGGGTGGCACAACCAGTGCTGCAGGCCCACTAGTAGCATTTAATCTACCTGCCCTAGGCACCTGTAGTGCACTCTACCAGGGACTTACAAGTAAATTAAATAGTCAATCATGGATAAACCAATCAGTAGTACAATTTACCCAGAGAGCATATGCACTTTAGCACTGCTTAGCAGTGGTAAAGTGCCCAGAGGTCAAAAGCCAACAACAACAGGTCAGAAAAAATAGGAGGAAGGAGGCAAAAGGTTTGGGGATGTCCCTGTCAAAAAGCCAGGTCCAACATATATATATATATATATATATATATATATATATATATATATATATATATATATATATATATATATATATATATATATATATCAATGATTAAGTGTGTGGGTTCCCCCAGAGGAGACCAAGAAATTAACCAAAATATAGCTACTATAGGTTTTCCTACAGAAAGTAACAGTTAAAATAATATTGAAATTGAGGTGAAAAGAAGTGCCAATTCTGTCCACGTTTTCTTCTATAACTTTTTCCAGTTATAGCAGATTTTAGAAAGCAATAAACTGTTACGTCTGATGGACATTTCTGGTTGTGTGTATATATAAGACTTGTAGGTTCATCAAGAAACCTAGGTACCTAGGGCCAATAAAGGAGCTGCACCATGCAATGGGTTTTCTTTGTATACTGTGTAAACAGCAATTCATTTGGTGACATATAAAGAGTGAAAAAATAGGTATCAAGGAAACATTTTTATTTCCAAAATGGGAACAAGGTAAGGTATTGAGAAGCAGTGTTATTTGTACATCTTTGAATTCCCATACTAGCATGTGAATTACAGGCCATTGCTCAAATATACATCTTTTTTACACACTGTCTTACATTTGGAAGAAAAAATGTAGAGAAAGACAAGGGGCAATAACACCTGTTCTTCTATTCTGTTTTCCCCTAAGTCTCGCATAAAAATGGTATCTCACTTGTGTGGGTAGGCCTAATGACCACAACAGGAAACGCAACATGGACACATCAGATTTTTACATTGAAATCTGACGTGTTTTTTGGAAAGTGCCTAGCAGTGGATTTTAGCCTATATCTCAGCCGGCACCTAGGGAAACTTACCAAACCTGTGCATTTTTTTAAACCAGACACCTAGGAGAATCCAGGATGGGGTGACTTGTGGGGCTCTCACCAGGTTCTGTTACTCAGAATCCTTTGCAAACCTCAAAGTTTGGCAAAGAAAACACTTTTTCCTCAAATTTTGGTGATAGAAAGTCCTGGAATCTGAGAGGAGCCACAAATTTCCTTCCACCCAGCATTCCCCCAAAGCTCCTGATAAAAATGGTACCTCACTAGTGGTGGTAGGCCTAGTGCCCGCAATAGGAAACGCCCCAAAACGCAACATGGACACATCAAATTTTTACATTGTCAACTGATGTGTTTTTTGGAAAGTGCCTAGCTGTGTATTTTAGCCTCTAGCTCAGCCGGCACCAAGAGAAACCTACCAAACCTGTGCATTTTTTAAAACCAGACACCTAGGGGAATCCAGGATGGGGTGATTTGTGGGCCTCTCACCAGGTTCTGTTACCGAGAATCCTTTGCAAACTTCAAAATTTGGCAAACAAAACACTTTTTCCTCATATTTCGGTAGTAGAAAGTTCTATCATCTGAGAGGAGCCACAAATTTCCTTCCACTCAGCCTTTCCCCCAAGTCTGGCACAAATTCCCTACCACCCAATGTTCCCCTCAGTCTCCTGATAAAAATGATACCTCACTTGTGTAGGGCCAAGTGCCTGTCACAGGGAAGAGCCAAAACATGTCAAAATTGAGGTGGGAACCAAAGCTGACAACTGGGGCAGAATTGTTATCGGTATAGATGCAACAGTGCTCGGTGGTAGGAATATTGTGGATTCCTGCAGATTCCGGAAGGTTCCATCACACAAATGTAGGAAAAATGTGTGATGTCAAGCAAAGTTGGAAATTTGCAGGGCATTGTCGATAAGAAAATGGTGTGGGTGCAGGTGAATCACACCACCCTGGACTCACATGGTTGTTTAGTTTTCAGCTGTATCTCGGTCTCGTTGATTTTTCTGCAGGACAGCATCTGAAAGTCCAAAAAGTGCAGACCTCACCTTTCGAAGCGGAACGATTTTGAGAGTTAGACAAGCTCTCATGGCCCAAATGTAAAACCAAAATGCAAAATAATTAAATGTCCTCTTGCTTGCTGTTGAGATAAGATCTTTTAGTGTGCAGGGGGAGAGCTGCAAGACTGTTACCCCCTTCAGTTGGGGTGGGGGCATAACCATGGCCATACTTGTTGGTAGCCACCACCCAACTATTTTTTTATTTTCTTCTTAATTCCCTGCCCTCCCCCCGCAGGGGAGTAGATCGGTGGTAATAGCCCCATTTGCACATCGGTGGGCAGAAAAACTTTGTCCCCATTTATTTGGGGTGAGGGTATGGCAGTACCCCCACTCTCCTTTTTTAGAGAAAAAAAAAATCCCTGGTGTCTGGTGTGTCTGGTGGGCTTTCTGCCCCCCCTTGGGGGCAGATGGGCCTTACAAAAATAGGCCAATCTGCCCCCAAGTATTGTGACTTTTGACCGTAAAAAAAAAAAAGATCCCTGGTCTTAGAAAAGACAGGAGTCATGTCCACCACTCCAATGGCCAGCACAGGGGACCAGGGTCCCTTGGACATGGCGCTTACACCCAGTGTCATGTGGGGGGACCCATTTCAGGGCCCTCCAGTGGCACTTTAGAAAACAAAATACTTACCTGTACGTAACTATACTTACCTGGGATGGGGCTCCCCATCCTCCGCTGTCCCTCTGATGTGGGTGGGGGTGTCCCTGGAGCCTGGGAAGGGCATCTGTGGGCTTATTCCATGGTGTTCACCATTATTTGACCCCTCCCCCCATGTGTGATTCTAGCATGGGGGATAAATATGGCACTAAGGGCATAGAGCCATTTTTTGCACGGGAACATCTACTTTGCATCTCATTGACGCAAAGTAGGTTTCCACGTCCAAGAAGTGACTTTAACTCCATAACTTTGACACTAGATGAGTCTAGAGCCAAAGTGTAAATATGGAGTTAGTTTTGCACCAAATTTGCGTAAAAAAATTATACAAAGTCAGCACAAAAAAAGTATAAATATACCCCTAAGTGCTACCTTTAATTTGTGACTAGATAGAGATATGCTGGCTTCTCTCAAATGAATTATAATTTAAAATCCTCTTTAATGACAAAGTCAGATTGTAAATTACTTTTATAATAATGCCTCATTTAGAATATTCCATAGTAAAAAGAAGAGCTGGAGGCTTTCCCCATATCTCTATGTGTCCTAGGCAACCAACAGACACATAAAACAAATGGTACCCTTAGTGACAAAAGTTTAAATCTCTTGGAAAGTCAACAGTGAAACCATAAATAATCACTGGATCATAAATTTAATTCAACCATAAACTCTTAATCCATTTTGAGCACCTGCACATATGCACACTTACAAGAGATGTCCTTCAACAAACAAAATGCACCCTATCAGTGGGTACCACGCTTGCCTACTTCCACCCCAGCAAAACAAAACAAGCTATCAGTAGATGCCAGCCCTAAAGGCCTGGGAGCAGTCCTGTCCCAGAGGTATCAGTGCAGAGAGTAGCTCCCATTGCCTATGCCAACATGCTAAGACCCCCACTGATCAGAGGTGCACCCATATCGAAAAAGAGGCTATCTAAATTTGTTGGGGCTGCAGACATTACATGTATGGGCAGACGTTCACAGTCAGCACCAACCACAAGCCTCTGATACCACTATTAAAGGCTAAGCCACAAACCCCTGCCATATATAGAAAAATGACAGGAGTATCACTTCCCTATGGAGTAACCTACAACGTGGCAGACTACGATCACATGGCCAGCTCACCACATCTAAGGAAGAGCAACAGGAAGAAGATGCTGAAGAGTACTTGAGAGTCATTACGGAATGGTCATGCCCTCTCCCCATCTTGCTGACCAACATCACTGAAGTTACCTAAGCGACGACTGTCTCCAACAGGCCATGGCAGTCACAAGGTCAAGAAGGTGGGACACCATCATAATGACCCTTCCCTAAAAGAAAACGGACGCCCAGAGCATGCTAAGATACCTACATCAAATACGAGAAGAACTCAGCTTCTTAAAAGATGGACACCTCCTCAGAGGACCTTTGCTTGTCATTTGTCATGCCAGCCAGTCTGACTCCACGAATGGTGGACCTTGCACATTGCCTAGACCAAGGAGTCGTCAAAACAAAGAATAGACTGAGAAGTAATCTTGGTTTTCCAGCCTTGGTGAGAAAGTCAAACAGACTGTCCCACAATGTGACCTTTGTCGAGCCAACTGTCATCGATCACCTGATGTCCCTTGCACCATGCCAGTGCAGACTTTAGTAGCCTGCCAGAGGGCACACATCTCTTGGTGGATATTGTTGATTATTAAAAATACCCAGTGGTCGAGATTGTGAAGACCACCTCTGCGAAACAGTCAATTCATAAGCCGGGAAAAATCATAGCCACCCATGGCTTTATAAAGGCACTCTGCATGGATAGCAGCCCACCTTTTAATGCCCACATCCGGCTAACTCCCTGACATCCAGAGGAACCAATCATCACAGGTTTAACCCCGTTGGCCTCAAGGCAACTGTGAGGTCGGACGATTTACAAAAACTATTTGCATAGCAAAGGCAGAGTAGTGTGTACAGAATGCCATCTACACGTCCATAAAACATTACACACTGACTCCACACTCTACCACAGGATTGGCACCCAGAGCCCTCTGTTTTGGGTGGAGGGTCGCGGACATCATCCCAAACCGTTCAGCCTGGGAGCAAAAACCTCTGCTGACCACTCATGATCAGTCTTGTTGGAAAGAGCAAAACCACCAGGAATCCCAACAACGAAGAGCTAGTGACCCGAGACTCTCTTAGGGGACTGAGTACTAGTAAGAGACCAGTATCTTGGAAGCAAATTCTTGCTCCCATTTGACCGGCGGACAATGCTAACAGCCTCCAGAGGCTGCAAGACAATCATGTGGAGTGTCTCGCATTTCAGGCTGTTCAAGGGGACTCTCAGAAGCCCACCAGACTCTTCAGAAGCACACACACAGGAAAATGCAGTTGACCAGGAAATAGCCAATCCATCACCAACCCACCATAAATGTCCCACCATGAGGGTTTGCTTTCGCTGCAACCTTCCCAAGCGGCACCTGAACTTACTGGGCTGTCAACCCTGCAGGGAGAATTGGGCACATAGAGACCCAGCACCAAACTAATTGGTCATGATCAGGGTCTCCTGAAGTACATACTCCAAAGGCATCTGACACCTACAGTATCAGTACTATGTTATGGACTGGACAAGGCAGAGACAGCTTGCTGAATTAGTCCTGGCCACATACAACCTGTATTATATAATCTAAATGGCTTTCATGTGCGTTGTGTAAGTTCCTCATGGGAGATGTTTGTGTGACTCAGTTTGTTTTCCTCCCACTTGGTTCTTTATGGTTTTACTTTCTTCATTTGTTTCATTACCATAAAGGAGGAATGTAATGTTGCAGGCTGAGGGGTGTTAGCTAGCTGCTCAACTTTTTCTACATTATAGCGCACGTTATACCACATAACCCAAGTCCACAATAGTTAGTTTATAAGCTATGCCAGGATGCGTTGACTGTGTTGAGATTTAAACCACTTGTTATGGACAGATCTCTAAAGCAAGCACCCAACTCACAGAGATAGCTGACCGGCATATCCGTAAATAAACTGGCTGTACTTGATTGCACTAAGATTTTTGGGAATATTTCCATTGTCTTTCCACAAAACACTTACATGATATAGGGGGTCATTACGAACTTTTCGCCAGACCGCAGAGGTACCGCCGTGCTAAAGACCGGCCAGTGGTGTCGGCCTTCCGCGCCGCGTATTATGACCGCTGGCAGGCCGCCGTCATTTTTCGTACGGAAAGCCGCCAGCAGCCATACTGGCGGACAGCGGGAAAGTGGAGGTTGCTCAACCTCCACCGCCACGTCAACAGAACACCGCCCACTGAATCACGTCCTATGATTCAGTGTGGCGGTGTTCTGGTGACGGTGTTCTGCTGGCGGAGCTGCCCCCATAGATCCCGTCCCCTCCTGGAGGATCAACGGACAAGGTAAGTTGATCGTCCGTTAGGGAAGGGGGCGAGTGGTGTTGTGTGTTCTGTGCGTGCATGGGGGTGTGCATGTGAGAGTGTAGAGGGGGTGAGTGAGTGTATGTGTGCAGGGGGTAGCTGTGTGTATGGGAAATGTGTGCGGTCAGACGGTGTGCATGTCTGTTTGTATGTGTGCGAGTATGTGTTGTTGGGGTGTACTTGTGCATGTAGGGGTGTGTATATGTGCATGTTGGGGGTGTGTGCGTGTAGGGGTGTGTATATGTGCATGTTCGGGGTCGGGGTGGGGAGGGGGGTTGTGCCACCTTTGGGGGGTGTTGGGGGAGGATTTGTGGGGGGTATCGGGGGTGGGGGAGACCCTTATCAGTGCCAGGGAAGGAATTCCCTGGCACTGATAGTGCCTACCACCATGGATCTCATGGCGGTTCCCAACCACCCGAGATCCATGGCGGTATGCAGGGTCCTGATACCGTCGGCGGTCTAGTGACGACTGCCGGGCTGGAGACCACAATATCCAGCCCAGCGGTCTTCACCGCCATGGCGGTCGGAATGGTGAAGTGGCGGATAACCGCGGCGGTAACCACCGCGGTCATAATTCCATTTTTTTGCCCGCCGGACTGTTTGAGGTCTTACCGCCGCTTTACCACCAGCCGCCAAGTTCGTAATGAGGGCCATAGTATTGCTATATTTGCCTCATTTTCTATATTCATTTATATTATTTACATATTTATATTATATATACTATTTACATTTTTATATTCATTTTATTTATATGTATTTATTTAATGTTGTTGGTTGGTTCCTCATCTCCCCTCATAATTAATATAATGAATAGACACACACGTATATATGGATTGGTCTACAATCCTTATTTGCTTGTCTCACTTCCAGTAAATTAGTTTCACTCAATTAGTCCAATAATGTCTCTGCTCTCATCACCAGTTAACTAGTGCCTCCTGCTATCTGTACACACTCCGTATTGCCCCATTCTGTTAGGATGACAAGACGATGTGCAACATGAGGTGGGGCCGCGCTCAGTTGTGATCGGCGGCATTGAGGTGCTAGAGCCATTGGAGCGGCAGAAGCCTGAGTGGATTGTGGGCAAAGGCTGATCAGCGGCAGGACAGGACAAGAGGTTGAGAAGCACCCAGATCTTGTGGGGCTCTGCCCCTAGTCACTGTGCCAGCGGCCCGAAAGCCTATGAAGCCTGTGAAGAGGGAAAATGCGGAAAGGGAAAGCTCCCAGAAACTTTGGCCTGGCATGTGGCGGCAAGCAGGGAGCCACCTTAACCTGCGGTAATTGCAGACCTGAAGTAATGGTGGTGGGAGCTGTAGGAAGCTGCATGTGCCTTGTGGAGCATGGAGGCAGCTGGCATTAGGCCAGTGTGGCTTGTGCCTGCCGAGGTGCCTGTTCTCTCACTAACAAGTTACATCCAGTGGGCCAGAAGAGGATTTGGAGAGGGCCTGCAACTGGGCAGCTCGATGGTTGAAGGTTTATGACGCCTGAGGAGGCCTGAAGATTCCAAAGTGACCTAGAAGGGGTAAGAGCTCTCTTTTCTCCCCCTTCCATGCTCAATTCCACCCAGCACCTTGGCTGTCTTAACGAGAAGCAGATATTTCCAGATTCATTTTGACTCTGCACTGACTATTGCCCCCTTACCATCGCAGAGGCTGGAGGTTGAAGATGGCAAACCAGGAAACAGCTTAGGAAAGCACAGCAAAGTAGGTAACTCAGAAAGTAAGCAGCGGTCAGCCACCTTCACGAAGGTGAGATAAGCAGCCAAAGAGGCATCCAGGGTTCAGACAAGAGCATATCAGGAGCTTTTAGGCGATCAGACAGCCCTTGTGCTCCACATTGCAACTGATCTGCTATGGAGTAACTACAGCAGATTTTAACTACCCTATGTACCATCATTACTCTGCCTCCCACCCCTACAACTAGCCTCATCCTCATTGTACCCAAGCTCTCCTGCAGCTACCTTTGAGTGTGGGAAGAACCAGGTAATGCCTCTGTGAGTAGCGTGCTCGTACCTTCCTGTCATCTCTATCAGAGCCCTGAAGGGCAGTTTGCTGATCGGGAGGTAAGGCAACACTGTCAGTTTGTCCACCTACAAAGTTCAGTTAAAGTTTAATGCCAAGGATGCTGCAATCAAGCATCTAATCAAAGCATCAGCGCCATGCACAAAAGGAAAGTACATCCCCGGAAAAATGCTAATGAATTTACAGAGGACTTCTCCACTCCAACTCTGGTACTCCCTTCTCAGGAAACTGACTTTGAGTTTGGCTTCAGCTCACCTAATAAGGAGCTGAGCCTTAGCTCACCTAATAAGTCATGTGAACAAGGGATAGAGGAGCACAGCCAAGAAGGCGCACACATGGCCCTATCAGCATCTCTAAAGACGTCTTAGGGGCTGTCCAGTGTGTGCCTCAAGAGGAATCTGGCCCTAGGAGCACAAACACCAACACAATGATTGATCAATGAATACTTCCCTAAAGTCCCTATAGGGACCTCATTCATCAATATCAATGAGCTCTTGGGAGTTGAACAAGCCCTCAGCCTCTATGCTCCAACCAATGCCATTGGAAATTGAGCAATTAAAACACATATCAGAAGTAATTTCCACTCTATCACCCACAGAAAAATATATGAGGGAAAGTATATGTGACCAAGGACTGGGAAATCTATCAGATTGCTTCCTTACAACAGTGGAAGCTCAGATTGAACCCCAAACTGAAGCTTCACTGGCACAAACTACAGTATTTAGAAATTAGCACAATCGTAGAGGCATCAATACTATACAATTATGCGCATCAGTCTCTCCCTAAAAAGGGCCCCCGCTCCTCCTTGGCCTATCTGTCCTCCATCAGTATTCAGCAAGACAGAATTGCAAGGGCTGTCTTATGGCAAACGCAAAAGATGGAGCTTCAGATAGACCTAATTCAGTCAATTGCCCCAACCTTAGTGGATTTGGGTCTTAGATTAAGCTCACTAGAAAATGGTCTTTGTGTGTGGGGGTGGACCATTCCTGCTTGTGCTCTCCATTGATTGACAAACGTATACAACATCTCCTTGCATTGACCTAATCAACAGTTGATTTCCTATTAAAGGCCCTTCTGCCCTTACAAGCAGCAGCCAAGACACTCACTGGCCCCATGGCAGTATGCCAAGCACCCTAGCTCAAGTAAGCACATGACATGGGCTAAACAATAATATGGAACAGTTCTATTCAACCGGTGAACCTATTACATACCCAAGGACAGCAGAGAGAAAGACAATCAGCCACAATCAACATCAAGACCAACTGACCAACAATTGGTGGCAAAGTGGGATGTCAATTGGTCATAAACAACGGCAAAGCCAACTGTCTAGTAACTGGAGGCAAAATGGCCCAACAAGCAAGATATCTCCTGACCACTCAAGCCACCCTCTAGAGGCATTCAGGCCTTTCCCTGTACAATTCCAAGAGACCCTGGAACCTCAACCTACTAGACTGAGAGAAGCCACACAAGTAGATGTCTCGGATCAGTTTGAACTTACATTTATTCCACAACACACCCCAAAGGATGCCCATGATATATTAAATAGAGGAATCCTCTTACGCTTGTTCTAACACATTACAACACTAAAGGAACTAACCTTGAATGAATTGACTTCTGTAAAGTTCGCCAAGATCTAAGGAAAAGGAACCTCGGATGCCTAGAAAGGAAATGGAGGAAATTCTATGATACCCCATCAAAGGAAGAGTATAGGGCAGTCATCAGAAGGTTTCATGAGGAAATTAGAATAGCCCAAAGCGCCTACTACGCTGCCAAAAATAGAACAGTCAGCCAATTCCCCCAAATAAATTTTCTGTATATTAAAATAAATTGTATGTCCCCAGGTGCAAGTCGAAGAAGTAGTCACCTCTGCAGACACAGTTATGAGCTAGGCTCATTTTTCCCAAAAAAATAGCAGACATCTATTCAGCCTTTCCTGCACAACCTTCCAACCCGCAGGAGGTTAGCCAGGAAAGGGCTGGGGAGACAGCGAACTTGGGAAGTTTTCCCCTCTCCCTCCAGCAATAACACTATCGTTAATGAGAACGCTCAAATCTGGATTACCTTTAGATCCGGGGCCCCCATCCATTCTGGTCTAAGGAGCGCCAACAATAGTCCCTATTGTGACCGAACTTCTTAATCAGTCACTGACCAGCAGTTCCTTTCCCCCATAGTGGAAGCATGCAATTATACAGCCTCTGCTTAAGAAATCCAATCTGGATCCATTCATATTAACCAACTACAGACTCATTTCAATGTTGCCAACCTTGACTAAGATTCTTGAAAAATATGTCAGTAATCATCTTTCCACCTTTTTGGAAGACAATCACATTCTTCACCCCTCTCAGATGGGATTTAGACCTGCCCACAGTACAGAGTCAGCCCTGATTCCACAGAAGAAATAAGGAAGAGACTAGACAAAGGAACGGTCTCTGCAATTGTGCTCCTCGATCTTAGCGCCGCTTTCGACACAGTAGACCACAGTATCTTACTCTGTAGAATGAGTTAAATCGGAGTGACAGAGCAGGCCTTAAAGTGGTTCACAGAGTTTTTAGACGCAAGATCCTTCCAGGTGCTAGGTCAGGCCTTCTATTCAGATTCCTTTAAAAGCCTCTGGGGAGTACCCCAGGGCTCATCTTTAAGCCCTACGCTTTTCAACATCTACATGCTACCACTGGCGAAGATAGCAGAACCATTCGGCCTCTCGTTGATATCTTATGCAGACGACACCCAGTTGGTAGTCTCCTTCTCCACCTCAGGTAACTCGGTCGACTCCGGGCTGGGCCCCTGCCTGCAGGCAGTCTCCAATTGGATGACGGAATGCAAACTTAAGTTGAATGGGGACAAAACAGAGGTTATTGTTATGGGCCCCCACTCCCATCCGCATGTATCGATACCCATTCTGCATACATTAAAAGACCATCCTCAGCACAAGAATCACATCAAGAGCCTAGGCGAATGGTTAGATCCAGGTCTTACCATGGACCATCAGGCAAAGAAAATCTCCTCCACCTGTGTCGGGATATTGAGGCTCCTTAGGAAAGTCCTTAAAATACTCCCTTTCATTGCTAAGAGGCTCATTGTACAAGCGCTAATCATTTCACGCCTGGACTACAGGAACACTCTTTTCCTAGGCTCTCCAAATAATGTAAAAAAGCAGGTTGTCCAAAACACGGCCACCTGACTTCTCTTCAAACTGCCCAGGCACCATTCAGCCAAACTGACGCTGCTGGTCTTACATTGGCTCCCCGTGGAACAGCGAGTGAAGTTCAAAGCCCTTTGCTGTAGCCACAGAGCCCTCCACGCTGAGGGTCTCCTGCTTCTGCGGACCCTAGCCATCTTCCATAAGCCTGTGAGACTCCTTAGGTCATCTTCAGCTACATAGGTAGTGATCCCCCAATAAAAAAAAGCTTAAATGGGGGAGAAAGATCCTTGGCCTACCTCTGAGCCAAACTTTGGAACTCTTTGCCTATCTCCCTTCGGCAAACCAGCCACACTTTTCGGCGGCTGTTAAACACTTGGCTGCACTAGTATCTGTTGCCAATGCTTAGTAGTTGATGGATTTCCGGATAGCGCTAGTAGGCCTTAGGGTAGCTATGCACTCTACAAATCCTTATAACATAACATAACAACATGGCAAAGAGCTGAACTCAAAGATGCTATACTGAGCGAATCAAGGATATTTGATGATTGGGGCATTGGATTGTTAAAGCTACATCCACCAAAACACCCCCATGTGCTACTGCCACAAGAGCCATCTAGGCTGCATAGGAGCATCCTGAGAGGGGCAAGTGGCACTACGTATGACTGACTTCCAAGTGCATCCAAAGCTGCAAACTCCCTAGAAATATCATGTGCTCATAATTGAAGAATTGTAACATGCATGACAAGATGTAACTACAACAATGACCGAAGAAAGTTGGGCAGTTTTTACTGTGGGATCTGTGAGGACTATTCCACCATCGATCTGACTGCTCGCAATTTCTGAAATTTGCAATGGAGTACAAGTTCACAATTACAATCTTGGAATGTGGCAGGTCTGAGGACAGTCTTCACAAGTAAATTAATTGTGGCATTCTTGTATAGAAATGACATTATTTGCGTACAGGAAAAGTGGGAACCTACTCCTACAGTTGTACATGGTTTCTAAGAGCTCTTCAAGAGAGAAAAATGCATTTGCTTATTTGGATAGCCATCAGGAGGCCCCTTAATCTTATTAAGCAAACTAGCAAGATTGAAGTTGTGCCCCTTATACAAAACTCCCTGGCTTTGCAAGTGGCAACAGTTTCAGGGCTACCTATTTGTGTATAGAAAAGATTCCCCTGGTCCTGATAAACTGCTATCACAACACGCAGAAATGACTAAAACTGTGTGCAACAGATGACCTTTGCAACTGCCTGGAAGTAATTCTTCTGGAGTATGCCTCAAACATGAAGTCCAGTTGACAGGAGATTTTAACATCAAGGAACTGGGAAGTGCTGGTACAGGCACCCGAAAAACCAAGGAACCGGAAAAAATGAACGATCTCCTGAGCACCTTCAAACTAATCCCTGGCGAACAAGCATTTAAGGCTCTAGTCCCCGATCATCAGCTCCCCTTTACTTTTAAAAGGAATTTCAACAATCAACTATATATTCCATCTGAATCTCTAGCAAACTGTTTTATTAAATTTGAGATGCATAACATGTTCGAAAGCGATCACAACCCCTTGACTCTAACTGTGAACTTAGGAGTACCCATGGTGGCCAAACTTCGGCCAATGAGGTCCTCCATGCACGCCAAAGCAACAAAGTTAGTCAGGAGGATCAAATGGAGGACCACACACACTCCAATGGTGACTACGGCCCTCATTTTAGGTACGGCAGTAAAAACCATCTACAGCCGCGGTGACGGCCGCCAAAAGACCGTCGCCGTGGCTACCAGCCATCTGCCATATTATGACCACAGCCGGATTGCTGTGGCCATACTAGCTGATGGCGGTAAGGTGGCACTGCTACCACAAGCAGCGCCACGCCAGTAGACCGCTGCCAGCCGTATCATGACACATGATACGGCCTGGTGGTGTTCTGCTGGTGGATGCTGCTGGCGGTAGCAGCGCCCTGTACCGTCTCCTGCTGGAGGACCCCCTGGATTCAGGTAAGTCGGGTCTTCGACAGGGGAGGGGCATGGGGGGTGTTGTGTGTGGGGGGTGAATGTATGTGTGTGCATGAATGTGGGTGTGTCTTGAGTGTTGAATGCGTGTGTGCATATACGTACGTGTGAGTGCGTGTATGTTGTGAAATGTGAATGCGTGTCTGCGTGTATGTTTGGAAGTGTGTGCGGATGTGTCTGTGATTGGATGTATGCATGCATGTATGTATGTGTGAATGAGTGAGTGTATGCGTGTGTGTGTGTGTGAAGGGGGCGTCGATGTAGTGGGGTGGGGGTATCTGGAGAGGTAGGGGGACCCTGTCACTGATATGGCCTACCGCCATGGTTTTTGTGACGTTACGAATGCCACAAAAACCATGGCGGTAGGCAGGGTCATAATCCTGCAGGCAGCTCAATGGCACCCGCCAGGCTGAAGATGGAAATCTCCAGCCTGGCGGCTGTTACTGCCGTGGTGGTCAGAGTGGTACATTGGCGGGTTGGCAAGCCAACCCCCAATGTCACAATGTGGCGATAAGTACCGCCAGCCTGTTGGCGGTACTACTGCCACATTATCGCCAACCGCCGGGGTCATAATGACCCGCTAAGTTGCTACACAAGGTGATCATGGACCCCAACATCGCTTGGGGTGACATGCTCATTACATGGGGCAGACTGACAATGGAGCTTATGGACTTTCAATTAGCAACTGGGGCCCGCAAGCAATCTTCAATGGCAACAAGGAAGGAGCAGTTCAATCGGCAGCACAACAAGGATATTCTTACCACAAGGAGTATGCTAAGAAGGTCCCTGCAAAATCACAAGTCTAACCCAACAGTAAACACTGCAACAGACCTCATTAAATCGCGCAAGGAACATAAAAAATTAGTGTGGGAAATGAAGAAAGCCACAAAAGATAAGGAATGGTTAAAGATACAGGAAAGAAGCTTAGCTCGTTTCTGGAACTGCATCTTTACACTAAAAGCCCCATATTCCACTGGGGAACATGGAGTCCCAGAAGGAGTCTGGGTAGCCTACGTAGCAGCACAATACTCTAGTCACCCAGCTGCTCTTGCGCATGTAGATAAAGGGGTTTTTGCAGACCAGTAAACCTGGAACCAGCAGATCTTACCACTTTGGCCCAGGTTTGCAAAATCATCAAGGCAATTCAAAATAATGGGGTGCTGGGACCCAACGGCCTTCCTGCTAGAATCTTCAAATGCGCCACAGAGGACTGGGCAAAGCTCTTAACTCCTCTCTTCAATCAAACCTTCCTCTATGCCCAAATCCAAGATGGAGGGGCTCCATTCTTTTTCTCATTTTTAAGAAAGGGGATCCAACAAAGCCATTTAATTATTGATTGATAGCCCTGTTAGATCTAGAGGCTAAAGCTTGTGCTCAATTACTACTTAAACAGATAGAGGCCTGGGCTCTGGACAATGCTGTACTTCCCTTCTTTTAGAGAGGCTTCCAGACAGCAGCGTCAGCGATAGATAATGTCACTACACTTGCTGTGTAGCGACATCAAGCAGCCCAAAGAAAACAGCTTCCACTCTTCTGCTGTTTTATTGATTATAGTACTACCTTTGACAGAGTAGACCGTCCCACGGTATGGAGGAAACTAACTATGTGGGGCATTCCATCAAACCTCTTAGAGGTGGTAATCTCTCTCTATTCAGACACATGGGTCCACGTCAAAACTGCGCCACATACTGTTACCCCCCAAAATCACTACCCAGGGTGGTTTAAAGGAAGGCTGCATCCTTGCACCGCTGCTCTTCAATCTATACACAGCAGACCTGGGCAAAGCTTTGATGAACAGCTGCCTGTCCCCCACCCCCACGACTAGACTACTTGACGCTACACACTCTTCAATATGCAGACAACATTGTTGTAATCGATCACACTAAAACAGGTGTACAGCGAACAAAAGAATTACCTTACGATAAATCAGGATAAGACCAAAGTCATAATTGTTGACCCTTACAAGAATAAGAAATCTCTTTCAGGGTGTATGGAGGCAAAGACTATCAAAACATCAGTGAAATATAATTTCTTGTGAGTTTGGTTCACTTAGACCTCCAAACTCTCAGCCCCCACAGGCTCACTAAAAAAGAAAGCTGTGGCCATTATGTATAGTCTCGCCTGCCTTAAAAAGAAACTAAAAAGTGCAATCTTCAAATTTATTAAGGCTTCTCTCGTCCCAAAATTACACAAGGGCACCAACTGTTCTCAGGCGCCTGTGCTCTCAGTTTGTAGCACACTCAGACCTTAGGTTACAAGATGGTATTTTAGCTGCCCAGATATCTTCATAGATCCAGAATCTGCCTGAAATTGAGCTTGTCAGGTGAAATGTTAACCTGCGAGTCTAACATCCTGAAATTCTTTATATGCATTGGCAACTACAGAAGGCAATTCAGTCGCTCCAAATAGAAGCATCATCTCCAGCACTTAGGCCCATATTTATACTTTTTTAGCGCTTTATTTATCCCATTTTGCGTCAAAAAGCAGCGCAAATGCGGCGCTAAAAAAGTATAAATATGGGCCTGAATACCATCACTTTTCCGACACAGAAAAAGGTAATCAACAAACAGCTGCTTTTAGCATCATTTCAGCAAGACATTGCTTCTTTGAAGTCCCCAGACATTCTACATCCTCTGAATACCTCATATCTGACAGGGATACCCCATTCATACCCTCCAGATATGATGAACAGTGAAACATGAAAAGACATTATGTACATGCAATTGCTAGGCCTACCAGTGCTAGACTTTAAGTCTGCATGGGTCACTCCAGGGAAGGAGTATGTGTGCAGACTATGTAATTTCAAGAACGTATCTTGGTTTCCAGTCACGGCTTGTGGTTGTCAAAAGGGGTGGGGCAGTGCACCCAGGGGAGGGGGGAGCAGGGTGGGTGGTAGGGGGAGAAAATATTAATAACTTTTTTCAAAAATAAAATAAACTTACCTGAACGCCGCACCGTGCTCCTATGCTGGCTGCCGGCAGGCACAGGCTCCCAGCCTGCCCTGAGCCAATCCTGATGCTGCTCAATGCAGAGTCAGGATTGGCCGGGAGTACCTATCCAGGGCGCTCTCAGGCAGACTGTGAGCCTGTGCAGGCTCTCTCCAGCCGGCAACTGTGCTGCTGGGCTGGAGAGAGATCTGTGCGCATGTGTGATTGGCCACTCTCCCTCACAATAATCACCCCCATGGCCCAGCCCCTTTACAAGGAAACAGTAATAAACACTGTTTATTATTGTTTGCTTGTAAAGGTTTTGCAGCTGAAGCTGCTGGCGGGGGGGCGACACTACTCTGCCCTAATGGAGGAGCCCCCCCCTGTTGGTTTCCCCTCCTGTGCTGCTGCACCTCTTTGGATGCTGCCAGGAGGTCCTTACTGAAACCAATTGCACGTCAGGAGTCCTCCTCGAAGTGTTCTTCCCAATCTGTTGTAATATCTCTAATAAGGTACAGCAAATATCTCAACAAACTTATCTTCGACTTCGAACTACCCTCCCAGCCGATTAAGTATATATAAAAGCTTATTATTTATTATGGCACTTAGACACTAGGAATGCTTAGCTTGCAGGGTCCACGGGGCATTAATCATATGTAGCGCTTTTCAACATTTTGGCACAAAACTATTATCCATTATAAATACATCTTAATCATTTAGTTTCCGGGGCGTATTTTGTTAAATTCAAAGCTTAGGGCTTTAAAAGATTTTACTATGACTAATTTTAAACCTCAGGGTGCCTGCTGTGCATTCTGAGTCTTAGAAATATTTTTATTGGTAGCATGATTATGTTTCCTGTTTGTAAGAGCTTGTTTTGGATGGACTTGTCGCCCATAATGATCTGCACATAAACTTTGTTATGGTTTTTTATTAACTAAACAATAAATATTGACAATGACATCTAGTGCCCTGTATACATTCCCAATGCACCCATGCCCCAATAAATATGCAAAGCACAAAAACATTTTCCTTAGTCAGATCAACATTCCAGTCACAAACGCACTGAAGACCTTTCACTTCTTTAATTGAGTGTGTATAGTAGAAAGCAATTTTAAAATAATAGTGTAAAACATTTTAAAAAAACATTGCAACTAGGGTAACATTTCCTTGTTTGAAACGAAACAAATATGCAAATACAACAATACAGCATTTTAATAAACAGTACAAA
This sequence comes from Pleurodeles waltl, assembly GCF_031143425.1. Lineage (NCBI taxonomy): Eukaryota > Metazoa > Chordata > Amphibia > Caudata > Salamandridae > Pleurodeles > Pleurodeles waltl. Next base: position 778,499,141 of record NC_090450.1, on the reverse strand, counting down.
ATATGCTTTTGAATTAAGGATTACATTAAAAGTTCGTAGTTCTGCTGACATCATTAAACCATTCAACTTTTCTTTTATAGTCGTAGAATATTATTAAAAACATTCCATCTTGGTTATTCTTTGAAATTCACAGCAGCACACCATTCGCCACATCTTTGATTATATTTCATGATTGTCTTTACTGGACTTTTCTTAATTACAATTAAAAAGCTAACACCGGCATAAATATGAACAACATAAAAAACAAAAATAAGAATCAAAGCAAATTATGTTAAGTGTAGTCCTATTATCACAGGTTGTTCCTTTTCACCCATGCGAGACAGCACATGCTTGGCCGGCTTTAGTGATGTTGGCGCCCTGTTACAATTTTTGTTGCCCCCCCACAAAGACCTCCTTCTGCACCGATTCCCTCATTAACACCCACCACTAGGGTCCCTCATCTCTCCATAGGCACTCTCTCACATGTATTTCATTTATTTTATAGTGCTACTCATACCAATGTAGGGGGTCAGAGAACTTTAGAGACAAAGAAACATACTTGAGTAAATCAGTGTACAGGAAATATTACAATGACAATGATAATTACAAGGTGTAGGGATTACGTCATCTATACTAGTAGGTATTATATGTTAAAATTTCTGGGTCTATCTGAAAAAGCGTAGGCTCAGTATTTAGAAGGTAGCACCTTGGTTGGGACTGGCTTTCCTAATAATTTATTTCTACCCAAACCTTTTTCAGTAACTTTAGGGAAATGAAAGACTGGGGAAACACATAATGCTCTAGCCTATAACTTGCAGTTTGCATGTAACCCTTCCATGACACTTCAAACTTCACTGTGCTATTAGGATCAGAGCATATTAACTGCACGCAACAAAAGGATCTCTGTGACATAAGCCGTAGCCCACGTAGCTAGCTACATAAAATATAATTCTGTCATCTGCAAGGTACAGTGTTGCACTACTTTATTATGAGTCAACACTGCCACTACAAATAAATTGATCTCACTCCATCAAATACATTACTGACCAGAGTTATCTTGACTTTGTTCTGTTGCCTGAACATTTTTTGACATACAAGAAACTCTCCACAGGTGCTTCCAGTCCCATAAATTATTTCATGACTCAGTCTACCGAAGCTCTGCACCTGGTGTTGTGACACCTGTCGCACCACCCAAAAGCCAGCTCTGAACATGTTTCTTACCATATACAGGTATTCTGGAATGTTCTCTAATGGCTTGGTTGCTAGTGGAGATTATAAGGTAAAAATATATTTTTGGTTATGGTGTTTAATGTTGAAAATCTCCCCGTGGCTGAGGATCAGAATCAGACATGTTTGGGTCAATGCTGACCATCTTTTCTTTTAACTTCTGAAAGGTTTTCATTTAACCTGGACATACTTCTTCCTAAGTATCCTCATCTAGTTGTCCTTTATGAGACAGTGAGATGTAAAAAAACCTCCATAACTGCTCTGTGAAATATACTGGTAAGGATAATATGTAAATTAACTGCCAACGATACTACGCAAAATATCCACAAGAAAGGTGAAAATAAATTTCCATCGCATTTTTCCCATCTACACTCTCTAATTATTTGAACAGTCAGTCTTTTCACTTCGAAGTTCTCTAATAGCAATACTGCTCTTCTTGTAAGTGACAAACACCCCTTCAATCCAGATGTTCAAATGTCATTCGGTTACAAGATGAAGCCAGGAGAGGAATGTGGAAGCTGCTGGGTGGTGTTGGTTATTTTGCTACCACTCGATGATCACATGAAAAGGATTTCTCTTTATTAAGAGCCTCATTGGGTGTAGAACCCCTGATGCACCTGCTAGAAGCTGACATCGCCATCATTGACTTGCAGGAGATCACTGAAGGATGGAGGGAAAACCACTGATTGTTTCTGGTGTGTTTTGAAAACTCAGAAGCTCCCATGAAAGGGCTATCTCTTTTTTTAGAGTCTCAAATAATGCAAGTATCCCTCGCAGCCACTCTTCTTTTTCAGCCCTGACTATCTCTGGGTGGCAGCAGACATCAGGGAGGGCGAGATGGGGAAATGGAAGTGTGTTACTGTGGTCTTTACTTGAGGCATCTGTGAGGTGGATTTGCAGAGCGCTGCTTGGCACCAGTGAGGGTTACCAGGCTTTCTGACTCTGTTTTCTTTTTTGGGAGCATTGCAGGGACTGCAATACCCAAGCACTTCCATTTGTCTTCCTGCTTTCTGTCTGTGAATTTTTTACAGCCACAACAGGTCCTAGAGGATGGAAGGAAAGCTGGGTCTTCATTGGCAAGACTCAGACTTTCTTTCTCAAGTTGGCAAGCCAAATTGGCTAAGGGAAAACGTGTGCCAGCACCTGAACTTGTGTTGATTTGGGACCATTACAATCTCCAGACCACATACCTTACCAGATAAAAGAACTTGCTGCAGCCCTCTTTTTTAGCATTGAACATGAAATTGTTTTAAGATGGTGACATTTCCACATTTCTTCCAGCCCAAAGTTTGTAAAACTGAGTCCTTTGATTCAAACAAAACGGATAAACAATATTAGGTCACTTGAGAGCTGAACATCCTGCATCATGAAGGAATTCATCTTGCAGGCTGTTGAGCTTTCTTGTCATTAAATAATTTGCACCAGTGGTGGCATAGAATTGTCAGGGCAGCTGCCTTAAATTTGGGATTACCTGTGAGAAGTATTAATGCGTGTACCAGTGGGTATAGAACAAACATATTTTTATATATATAGAACATAACACTCTCTCTGTAACCAGATTTATCAGCTAAAGTTAGAATCAAACCTATGTAGAAGCAGATATACAGAAGTAGCAGGGACAGGATCGTCTTAGCTGCCCCCTTATGAGCCTCCATTCTTGGCCTGCTGAAGCTTGTCGAGTTCTCTTGTATTCTCTGGGTGTGTCTGTAAAGCGAGGCAAGAATCATCACGGCTGAGGTTATTATTATTGACAAAGGCAAAGAAAATCCCAGGATACACATGAAGATCACAAAAAAAGAGCTGTATGAGTATAGTGTGCCATCCATGCTTGGAGCCAATGAAGTAGAATTTTTAGGACGCAGTTCTACAAGATGCCAAGTTACTGAGACACTGACAGCGAACGCTGCCACCAGAGTGCCCAGGATAAGCCAGGGCACCGAGCCAGAGATCTTCATCTTCAGGCGCAGGAAAATGGGGTGGCTGAATGTGGCAATCTTGAGGCAGTAGAAGACACAGAGCCAGGCAGTGATCCAAAAACTAGAGAACATTATAAAGGAGTAAAGCTCAAACAGGAGTTTCTGAAATACTTCAAGAATGTACATTTCTCTCCAGACGATCCGGAACAGATATTCCGCCGATGCAAAAGTCTGGATGGCAATATTGAGGAGTGCCGCAGAGAGTAGAATGAGATCGGATGGGGGCAGTCTTCGACTTTGGGACCAGTCCTTAGAGATCACAGAGACCAAAAATATGTTTATGGTGGTCCCCATCAATAGCTCAAATCCGAAAAGGAACAGGAAAAAAATATGAAATGGAACCATGTCCTTTAAGGGTGACCTTTGTCTACTCCACACTGTGGTCTTCACACACTGAGCAACTATTACATGTATTCATTCCTCCATCTCTGATTACTCAATCAAGAGATTTGCTTATTTCTTCTATGGGCGCTAATAAGTAAGCTCATCTCTGAATCTAAGTGTTATATGTTTAAAGGAATTGTTAGCTGATATTTTTTTTTATGGAAATCTCTAAAATGTGAATAAAACCAACTATTGTTCCTTAAGGGTTGACCGACGAATAAAATAAAATTGCAGATGATCTGGTAAATCAGCAAAGTCGCTTAATGAAAACGTGTGAATTTCGTGCTTCTGGTGTATTTTGTATGTCAGTTGGAGGCAGTCTCGAGCTGTGCGGCTGCAGTGACCTCTGACTTGTTTCCGGGAGGACTATGCCCCCATGGCAGAGTATAAAGTGAGCTTTTCTTCAAAAAGCACCAGGAAGATTCTCCTCAGATTGCTATCGCCCCGTTTTTCCACTTAGCTTCATTTGCTGCCATGGTATTCTGCACGTGTTTCATCTGCTCAGTCGGCTTTTTACTCTCACCTCCAGTTCCTTTTCTATTTACCCTCATTTGCCTTCCTTTTTATTAACATCAGTTCCCATGACGCATCTCGCCCCCTCCCAACCCTTGTTTTTCCTCTGTAGTCCCTCCTTCCATACAATTACTTCTCATGTTTCTTCCCCTTTGCTAAATCGCTGGAAGCTGCATTATCTCAGAAAGAAAAGAAGGGTCATCGAATGAAATTCTGGATGGAAGTCAGTGGTGTGTAAAGTATACAAATGTGTTCTAGCGCGTGAAGAATGAAAGTTTGGGAACGCGCATATAAGATGAAAAACTACCGCAATGAAATATCTCTCTCTCTCACTATATATATATATATATATATATATATATATATATGAATATTATTATTAAACAGTTTAATAAAAAAATGCAGCACACTTTTGGTTATTACTCGATCATGTTATTAACCTGTGAACTTCCATTGTTACTTTAACATTTTCTATCCCTGACATTATGGTTTAGAGGTTTCTGCGTTTTACTATTTTTACAAAGTCTCCATCATATGTTCAACGTTTCAAGTGCAGTTCAATGAATGCCTGTACACTAGCATCCCCTTGTAATACTTGGGAGACTCATATCCCTCTATAAATGCCAGTCTCATTTCTTTAGTACAGGCGACCTCTGACGTCTCTAGTCGCCATGACATAGGTGTTTAACTGTAATACGTTTTAGAGTTGAGTTGGAACTTCATAATGCCTGCTGCCAGAGCCAGCAGGCAGCTCGGTGCAAGGCAGGTCTCACAGCATCACTGTGCTGCAGTTTAAACTAAACAGTGAAACGAAAACTGGCATATTGATATTTAAATGTGAACTACATTCTGCTTTTATTATTCATGTCTGAAACTATACCAGCGCGTTCACATGAAAGAGCATGAGAACAAGGATTTAAGTGGTATCAGGGATGGGCGATGAAGAAACAACGTAGTATAAACAATACAATTGAGTCTGCCATACATTATAAGAAATTTGCAAGACATCTCGGAGCACTATTGCCTTATAAAGGAAATCTTCAGTGTCACAAAACTCCCAAGTAATTATCAAAAGTGTTATGATGTAGGCAGGGGGTAGTTTGTCTTATATATTTCACTATTGCTCCAATCCATTGTACTTTTGCGATTCCAGATCTTCTTTGTGTTAAAAAAACCAGGACAAAGACATACTAAACTAGCATTTGCAATGCAATAGGGTCTCGCATTTCTCCGAGTTACAGCTATTAGCAGTTGTAAACTCCCAACTGGATTTTTCTTGCCACATTGAATGGGAAAAAAAACCAGCGCAATAGCGCTGCTACAGTTCACTCGTAGTGAAACCTATCGGCAAAAGTGCAATTATCTACGTAACCGGCAAAAGTGCAATTAACTAACTAACAGGGTCAATGTTATGCAAGGCGCTCGACTTCTGCCAAGCGAGATCGCACTGCAAACAAAAGATAAAAAGTAGTCCACAAAGCTGACGGGAAACAGCGAGCCTCGCATGTTTTCAGTACTTGGTCCCTGCGCTCGAGGAGGGCTAACCACCGGAAAAGGCATGACGTAGGCGTGCCATCCACGAATGAAAGCAAGCAGATTTTAACAGGCAAGCCCACAAACCAATGAAAGACACTGACGTGAGATGGACGGGGCACCGAGCCCTTTTCTAACTCCTAAAGCATCTCACAAGCGAAACGTATGCGCAAGCGCATGCGACTCAGACTCGACCCTAAAAATCGTCTAAAATAGGTGGGCTGTTAATGGTGAAGCGTGAGGTGAATTTATGTCTCTCTTCGGAGGTTTCAGTCCACCTCCAGGGAAGCCTTTCTTCAGCAGAAGACCATTACGTCAAATCCACTATGCCCAATGCGGTCTGAAAAGCACAAGAATGTTATCAAATTGTTCGAAAACCTGGACAGACATTAACTTTGCCATTGGTTTAATACATATCATTTAATTTGTGACTTTCCATTGTCATTTTCAAAAACTCCCCAAGCTGCCTCTCCTGAACACTCTTTGTGCACATCTTTTGATATTTTTTTCTTCCTCAACTTCAATAACTTTGGTTGTGAATCCCCAATATTTATGCCATTACATCAAACGATAATCCGTTGTTCATTCAGCATCTCCTCCATTATTACATTGCCACACAAATATAATTTCAGCCTTGCAGTTGATCATCCATGAAGTTTTCCACCAGAATATAATTGGCGGAATATCAGGGCCGAAATAGACTACAAAAATATCATAATATGTTTGCCTTCACCATGTCTTGGAAGTCAATTTTAAGGCCACAATATTTTTGTAGAAAAATGTTTTTTTCTCTCCATTTTCTGAGATATTACCTTTATCCATGTTACCTCACTCACTCCAGCTAGTCAGAAACGAACAACCACAGTTCAGTTTCAAAATACTTTTATATTTCCCTCAACGCCTCTCAGGTTTCGGTATGACACAGCACCTCTCAGGTTTAGGCATCGACATGAAAACCAAATACACCTCATTGTCAATACACCCAATATTTTCATAAATAGGCCAATAGCTAGCTGTCCATTCAAGGGTTTTTTGATTCACTGATTGGAATAACATTACTCTATCAACATATAGATGCTTGTGCTATCCTAAAAACTTTCTTGTTTGAACTATAAAACACATCTCTTTTTGGAAGTCGGCTGTCGGCATCTTTATGCCCCTGTTGACCACACTTTGCAGAGTGTCTGAAGGGTGCTTGAGTTTTGCTTGTGCACTGAGGGAATAATTGTTTGCCTATTAATCTCAGATCCTGTGTACCGTAGTGGCTCCGTTCCTGTTGTTACAAAGATTATTTCCACACAAATCTCTTCCTTTGCCGCTTACCATTTCTCATTTTCTCGTCCATGTATTACTTAAGGTCCTTTCCCTCTCTCTTGTACATTGTCATTGCTCTGGAGCGCTTGTAATTTTTTTTACTTTTACACTCATTCCTTAGCAGAGATCCAGTTTAGCATGTGAAGGGTGGGATGCACATTTCAGTAGGTGGAAGTCATAACATTTAAGTAAGGAAAAGGTAATATAAAGTATACTTCAGATTTGAAGCACTGACTTTTTTCGAAATTGTATCACTCCGTATTAAGGTCTTTTCCCAGGGCACAATATCTTTAAAAAATAAATACCAAAACATATTTCTTTGCATGTTGATACAGCGCTGGGATTTGTTTAGTTAACACATTAAGTGAATCTTATATCACGCACAACAAGCAGAAGAGCGTCTGCCTAAGGCTTACCCAAATAAGCTCATTTGCAACTCTGTGTTTAGGTACTCAAATCCACCACTTATTTGCATTCAAATGGAACATCTATTTACCTGTCAGTATACGTCCATCCGCAGTATGTACCTCAATCTATCATTGTCAGTCCATACAGTAACATAAACATCTATCATTTGAGAATCTTTAAGTCATTTTCCACAATTATGCGGCATCTTTCGTGCTGGGTAGTCCATAAGTCTCCTGAGCAGGTAAAACAAATCAGCAGTAACCACTTACCAGGTCTAAAAAGAACATGAGTATAACACCACGCCAGACAGTACAACAAGTAAGGTAAAACAGGAGTTACTTTCAGATATCTAAAAGAAAAAGAAAGAAATGGAAAAGAAACTGAACTAAGGGAAACAGTGTTCATGTGGTATGGCCCATCTCAGAAATCAAGACCAAATTCATGGTCACAGAGGTAAAGAGCATCCCAGATGAGATGTCAGATTAGACAATACAGGATTAAGGACAGAGATTGTGAGAAAAACAACACCTGATAACTGTTTATAGCGAGAAGATGGCAAAAAATTTGTAGGGAATCGTAGCTCCATGCACAACAAAAGGTTAATCCATTGTCAAGTTCAAAACATCCCACTGTCATCTTGTCCATAATGTGATACATTTTAGAACTAAAATGTGATCTATGGGTTTGGGAGTAAATAAGTAATAAATAGAGCCAACATATAGAAACCTACATCACAATACTTAAATCTGCATGTCTGTGACAACATAAGAAAAACATATCTGTACAGCCCTAAACATTATTAAGCCATCCTGTAAAATGTTAGCCTTATTCACTATCAAGCATTTCCAAATATGACCTGTGGAGTTATTTGTTTTGCTGCCTTGACATTACTTCTTTATGCAATCCACCCGCACCTCCATCTTTCTGATTCAACTCCACCCATTAACTCTTTAACCGCCACTCAAACATCACTCTTTCTATTTATTTTCTAAAAAGCCTGTTCTTGAATTTCTCGAAATATAGGGATGTGGTACATATATGACTGACAATCAACATTAGCAGTGACGTGGCTCCTTCTTGTTGCCCTGCTTAAGAGAAGGCAATGTGTTTTTGACACTCACACCAGTTTGTGGTGAGCACTTTGCATCTGTTCCACATCAGTGCTGCCTTATTCACAGGTTAGAAGAGCTCCCTGATGGCGGTCATCTCCCGTGCAAGCAGCGCAGAGTGCTGGCCTGTGGAATTAGCTGTTGGAGAGAGGAACCATGGAAGAGATGAATGACATTAAACAGATAGATCTTTTATGCCTGTGACCTGGTGGAAATAACATTCCCTGAAGAAGTATTGGCTAGATTTAAATCTATTCCAAACCAAAATGGTCACATTTCAGGTGTTGTCTGAGTCTCACACGTTTTTCGTGATGTCATTTCCTGTCTAAACCATACATATAGACGCATGGTCACAGAAGGCTTCATTACATCATTCTAGTATCACTATTTTCTATCGTGTTCATTGTCCACTTAAGTACCTTTTTGTCCTTGGTTTTGTTGGAGTGTGACTTTTATAATCAATATTAGCATGAAAAGCTTGCAATGTAATGTCTAATGAAATCACATAAAACGTGTTAATGTAATACTAATGCACGCGTTTGAAACGTGCCACTAATGTATACGATGATTAATGAAACTGACTAATAATAGATTAACAGTGTACTATTGTATGACTTTGTATTAGCAATAAGAGTTATGTATTAAGGTTTTGCTAAATTAATCACTAGGCCTTAGTTAGCAAGGGTCTGGGCCTAGCTGCCTGGTCTCATATTAACTGTGTTTTTCTAACATGCAATGTGCTGCTTTCCTGAAGGACACAAAGCTGTACTTTTCCAGAAGCTAGAGAGATGTGTAGCTGTAGTAAATTCTTTCTCATGAGACCCGACTTGTTCAAGGAGACATTCTTGCTGAATGCAACAGTGTAATTCGCAACAGGTGCAAGGTCGCCTGGTCTAAGGGAAGACAATGGAACTACTGACTGGAGCGACAAGTGTAACTTTTCTTACCTGACATTCCACCCGTTGAAGACGTCAATCACAGGAGCCAATCAACTGCATGAGAACTGTCTTAGGGGAAGACTCTAGTAAGGTGTGTGACGGATTATTGGACAGAGATAACGATGCACCAAATATTGCCCAATGGGAAATTGGAGACTTGTTCGACAACTTTGATATAACAGCGTGACACAAAGAGAAATCAGCCATTATCAAGTCATTCCTAGCCCTTACTTTGCCACCCCTGAAGCCATACTTTGCCTTTCTGAGAGACTTTGAGGGTCATTCTGACCCTGGCGGCCGGTGGCCGCCAGGGCCACCGACCACGGGAGCACCGCCAACAGGCTGGCGGTGCACCAACGAGCATTCTGACCGCGGCGGTTCAGCCGCGGTCAGAAGCGGAAAGTCAGCGGTCTCCCGCTGACTTTCCGCTGCTCGTTTGAATCCTCCATGGCTGCGGAGCGCGCTCCGCAGCCATGAGGATTCTGACCCCCCCTACCGCCATCCTGTTCATGGCGGGAAAGCCAAAACAACAAGTGATGGACGGAATGCTGAACATTGTCAAACATTCACCCCCAGTACAGTGATCTGGGCCTAAATCCATCGTTTTTTTGCTGCCCATGCCATTCCAGTTTGGACCCAGCCATATGCAAATCAGTCTTGACCCTGTTCCCATGGGAACAGTCCAGCCCGAACTGCTAGGCCAGGTCTTCCCTGGACTGGATACAAGGATCCTGGGACCGGTTTCGGGGTTTCACCCCTCATCAGCCAGGCTAGCTTGAATCCAGTGGCATGGGAAGCACGGGACCCACGTCTGGGCATACCCTTCCCACTTAGGGTGACAAAGCAAAAACAACAAGTGATGGACGGAATGCTGAACATTGTCAAACATTCACCCCCAGTACAGTGATCTGGGCCTAAATCCATCGTTTTTTTGCTGCCCATGCCATTCCAGTTTGGACCCAGCCATATGCAAATCAGTCTTGACCCTGTTCCCATGGGAACAGTCCAGCCCGAACTGCTAGGCCAGGTCTTCCCTGGACTGGATACAAGCATCCTGGGACCGGTTTCGGGGTTTCACCCCTCATCAGCCAGGCTAGCTTGAATCCAGTGGCATGGGAAGCACGGGACCCACGTCTGGGCATACCCTTCCCACTTAGGGCGACAAAGCAAAAACAACAAGTGATGGACGGAATGCTGAACATTGTCAAACATTCACCCCCAGTACAGTGATCTGGGCCTAAATCCATCGTTTTTTTGCTGCCCATGCCATTCCAGTTTGGACCCAGCCATATGCAAATCAGTCTTGACCCTGTTCCCATGGGAACAGTCCAGCCCGAACTGCTAGGCCAGGTCTTCCCTGGACTGGATACAAGCATCCTGGGACCGGTTTCGGGGTTTCACCCCTCATCAGCCAGGCTAGCTTGAATCCAGTGGCATGGGAAGCACGGGACCCACGTCTGGGCATACCCTTCCCACTTAGGGCGACAAAGCAAAAACAACAAGTGATGGACGGAATGCTGAACATTGTCAAACATTCACCCCCAGTACAGTGATCTGGGCCTAAATCCATCGTTTTTTTGCTGCCCATGCCATTCCAGTTTGGACCCAGCCATATGCAAATCAGTATTGACCCTGTTCCCATGGGAACAGTCCAGCCCGAACTGCTAGGCCAGGTCTTCCCTGGACTGGATACAAGCATCCTGGGACCGGTTTCGGGGTTTCACCCCTCATCAGCCAGGCTAGCTTGAATCCAGTGGCATGGGAAGCACGGGACCCACGTCTGGGCATACCCTTCCCACTTAGGGCGACAAAGCAAAAACAACAAGTGATGGACGGAATGCTGAACATTGTCAAACATTCACCCCCAGTACAGTGATCTGGGCCTAAATCCATCGTTTTTTTGCTGCCCATGCCATTCCAGTTTGGACCCAGCCATATGCAAATCAGTCTTGACCCTGTTCCCATGGGAACAGTCCAGCCCGAACTGCTAGGCCAGGTCTTCCCTGGACTGGATACAAGCATCCTGGGACCGGTTTCGGGGTTTCACCCCTCATCAGCCAGGCTAGCTTGAATCCAGTGGCATGGGAAGCACGGGACCCACGTCTGGGCATACCCTTCCCACTTAGGGCGACAAAGCAAAAACAACAAGTGATGGACGGAATGCTGAACATTGTCAAACATTCACCCCCAGTACAGTGATCTGGGCCTAAATCCATCGTTTTTTTGCTGCCCATGCCATTCCAGTTTGGACCCAGCCATATGCAAATCAGTCTTGACCCTGTTCCCATGGGAACAGTCCAGCCCGAACTGCTAGGCCAGGTCTTCCCTGGACTGGATACAAGCATCCTGGGACCGGTTTCGGGGTTTCACCCCTCATCAGCCAGGCTAGCTTGAATCCAGTGGCATGGGAAGCACGGGACCCACGTCTGGGCATACCCTTCCCACTTAGGGCGACAAAGCAAAAACAACAAGTGATGGACGGAATGCTGAACATTGTCAAACATTCACCCCCAGTACAGTGATCTGGGCCTAAATCCATCGTTTTTTTGCTGCCCATGCCATTCCAGTTTGGACCCAGCCATATGCAAATCAGTCTTGACCCTGTTCCCATGGGAACAGTCCAGCCCGAACTGCTAGGCCAGGTCTTCCCTGGACTGGATACAAGCATCCTGGGACCGGTTTCGGGGTTTCACCCCTCATCAGCCAGGCTAGCTTGAATCCAGTGGCATGGGAAGCACAGGACCCACGTCTGGGCATACCCTTCCCACTTAGGGCGACAAAGCAAAAACAACAAGTGATGGACGGAATGCTGAACATTGTCAAACATTCACCCCCAGTACAGTGATCTGGGCCTAAATCCATCGTTTTTTTGCTGCCCATGCCATTCCAGTTTGGACCCAGCCATATGCAAATCAGTCTTGACCCTGTTCCCATGGGAACAGTCCAGCCCGAACTGCTAGGCCAGGTCTTCCCTGGACTGGATACAAGCATCCTGGGACCGGTTTCGGGGTTTCACCCCTCATCAGCCAGGCTAGCTTGAATCCAGTGGCATGGGAAGCACGGGACCCACGTCTGGGCATACCCTTCCCACTTAGGGCGACAAAGCAAAAACAACAAGTGATGGACGGAATGCTGAACATTGTCAAACATTCACCCCCAGTACAGTGATCTGGGCCTAAATCCATCGTTTTTTTGCTGCCCATGCCATTCCAGTTTGGACCCAGCCATATGCAAATCAGTCTTGACCCTGTTCCCATGGGAACAGTCCAGCCCGAACTGCTAGGCCAGGTCTTCCCTGGACTGGATACAAGCATCCTGGGACCGGTTTCGGGGTTTCACCCCTCATCAGCCAGGCTAGCTTGAATCCAGTGGCATGGGAAGCACGGGACCCACGTCTGGGCATACCCTTCACACTTAGGGCGACAAAGCAAAAACAACAAGTGATGGACGGAATGCTGAACATTGTCAAACATTCACCCCCAGTACAGTGATCTGGGCCTAAATCCATCGTTTTTTTGCTGCCCATGCCATTCCAGTTTGGACCCAGCCATATGCAAATCAGTCTTGACCCTGTTCCCATGGGAACAGTCCAGCCCGAACTGCTAGGCCAGGTCTTCCCTGGACTGGATACAAGCATCCTGGGACCGGTTTCGGGGTTTCACCCCTCATCAGCCAGGCTAGCTTGAATCCAGTGGCATGGGAAGCACGGGACCCACGTCTGGGCATACCCTTCCCACTTAGGGCGACAAAGCAAAAACAACAAGTGATGGACGGAATGCTGAACATTGTCAAACATTCACCCCCAGTACAGTGATCTGGGCCTAAATCCATCGTTTTTTTGCTGCCCATGCCATTCCAGTTTGGACCCAGCCATATGCAAATCAGTCTTGACCCTGTTCCCATGGGAACAGTCCAGCCCGAACTGCTAGGCCAGGTCTTCCCTGGACTGGATACAAGCATCCTGGGACCGGTTTCGGGGTTTCACCCCTCATCAGCCAGGCTAGCTTGAATCCAGTGGCATGGGAAGCACGGGACCCACGTCTGGGCATACCCTTCCCACTTAGGGCGACAAAGCAAAAACAACAAGTGATGGACGGAATGCTGAACATTGTCAAACATTCACCCCCAGTACAGTGATCTGGGCCTAAATCCATCGTTTTTTTGCTGCCCATGCCATTCCAGTTTGGACCCAGCCATATGCAAATCAGTCTTGACCCTGTTCCCATGGGAACAGTCCAGCCCGAACTGCTAGGCCAGGTCTTCCCTGGACTGGATACAAGCATCCTGGGACCGGTTTCGGGGTTTCACCCCTCATCAGCCAGGCTAGCTTGAATCCAGTGGCATGGGAAGCACGGGACCCACGTCTGGGCATACCCTTCCCACTTAGGGCGACAAAGCAAAAACAACAAGTGATGGACGGAATGCTGAACATTGTCAAACATTCACCCCCAGTACAGTGATCTGGGCCTAAATCCATCGTTTTTTTGCTGCCCATGCCATTCCAGTTTGGACCCAGCCATATGCAAATCAGTCTTGACCCTGTTCCCATGGGAACAGTCCAGCCCGAACTGCTAGGCCAGGTCTTCCCTGGACTGGATACAAGCATCCTGGGACCGGTTTCGGGGTTTCACCCCTCATCAGCCAGGCTAGCTTGAATCCAGTGGCATGGGAAGCACGGGACCCACGTCTGGGCATACCCTTCCCACTTAGGGCGACAAAGCAAAAGCCGCCATGAACAGGATGGCGGTAGGGGGGGTCGCGGGCCCCTGGGGGCCCCTGGGGGCCCCTGCCGTGCCCATGCCAATGGCATGGGCACGGCAGGGGCCCCCGTAAGAGGGCCCGCAAAGTATTTCAGTGTCTGCCTTGCAGACACTGAAATACGCGACGGGTGCCACTGCACCCGTCGCACCTTCCCACTCCGCCGGCTCGATTACGAGCCAGCATCCTCGTGGGAAGGTCGTTTTCCCCTGGGCTGGCGGGCGGTTTTTCAGCAACCGCCCGCCAGCCCAGGGGAAAACTCGTAATACCCGCGGCGCGGTATTTTGGAGGGCGGCATCCTGGCGGGCGGCCTCCGCCGCCCGCCAGGGTCATAATGAGGCCCTTTGTCTTATACTTTAAACCATCCTTATCCCATCCCTTGCCCCCTATGCATTTCTCCTCCTTATGAGGGAAGAGCCTTTCTTGCTATGCCCACTGAGACTTACCTGTCTATCCTGGCTGATGACAAATTGACTGAAGTCCTGAGGACGAAGACTGATCCTGCATGCTGACTCATTTGGAGGGGTAACTATCTGATGGTAAATTGTAATTGTCTGTTTGCCTTTTCTTTCTAGGTACCAACTGCTCTTTTGATAGAGGCCATAGTTAGATGTTTTCCAAATTAATGTTGCTAAATTGTTTTGCATGAAGCCCAACATGCTGATGCTAATCAGAGGGTTAGTTAAGGAGTTCACTAATATCGGATGCAAATAGACAAATGACGGAATTCTTGCTTTGTTGAATAATGTACTAATGATGCTCTGCTAAAGTTGAGTCATGTCAATGTCGTGTGTTGTTCTAATGTTCATGACCTATGCTTTGATAAAGTCTTACTCGAGTTGCCAAGTTATAGTGGTATGGATGTGCTTATTGATATTGCGACTAATAAATATGATCCTAGAGTGTAACTAATAAGGAATAAATATCCTAAATCTTACTAGATTTGCGTGGTTATTCATTGCTGAGAGATCATGGTGTGTTTGATTCTTATTAAAGGTTGTTGATTAATTAGATTGACTAGCTATGGTAAATATTGATTAGGTTATTGATCTATTGATTGAAATGTTAAACAGATATCTCGTTCTGGGAAATCCCCTAACGTGGTCAAAAGATTAATTGGCCTAAAACGAATGCCCTTGGAAGTTAAATTAACAAGATTTGGATGCGTTATCAGTTCTGGTAGCAGAGGACAGTTTTGGCCCTTTGGGGCCCTGGGACGAGGGACCATTGTTTGGAAATTGTTTTTGAGATAATGTGAATTGAAGAGATGATGTGCCCCTAAGTCCCAAATGACTTTCCTGGAATCTCTGAGCTTGTCGAAGTGAGTAGGGTATGTTCTCGGCGTTCTAGTGATAGTGTGAGTGATGTAGGGTTTGCGCTTGCAGAGCTTATGCATACCGCAGGTGAATTGTGAGGTTTGTGAGGATTTTAGGCCAAGTGATGTTTTAGTAGGAGTGTGCATACTCCGCAGTATGAGAGTAGGGAAGTCGGCGAACTTCATGTGAGTGTGGCACTTTGTGCAAAAAAATTGTCCACGTGGTTGTTTGTGATGTACGGACCTTGCGTGTCTAAGACTCCGGAGTATATTGATGGTTTATGTTGTAATTTGCGCAGTTTAGTAGGTCAAATGGGTATGGTTGACGAGTCGAGTTTGAGTCAAATTGAGTGAATGAAAACTTCAATGGAGATTTGGCGAGTCCTAAAGTGCACTAGGACAACCCATTGACAAGTCGAGAGCAGAATTTGCAGGTCAAATTTTGCTTGCGAGTGCGGGATCTGAGAAGGAGAGAGTAGCGGCCAAGGCTAAAAGCAAAATCTCTGTAAAGTTCTGAAGAAATTGTGTTACCATTCCTGTAGTAAGACGGCAAATTTGAGTTTTTGTTAATGCTCGCAATATATTGCATTAGTTTTGTGTGAATCAAGAGTAAGGAAGACAAGCCGCAAGACTTTTTCAGCCGCAGTGTGTGTGAGTATGACGTCATTGGAGGCGCGCTGGGATAGGTCGGTTAGTGAGAAGGGTCATGCACGGATTGGCAGCCGTCCGTGAAGGGCAATTGGTTGAAGAGGTAGGCGAAGAGAGTTCTGGGAATTAAAGTCACTTCCTGATTCAATTATAAACAAAAGAAAAGACGCAAAATGAAGTTTTTCAAGGCTCTAAGGAGCGCTTTGAGGGGAGTTGTGTACATTTCTGCGAGTGTGGTGGAGCCTACACCACCAGAGGATACTCCGGCTTATGCCGTAATGGAAGAGAGGGGAGTTGCGCCATGTCTTTGGGTAAAGCAATGGTGCAAAATGACAGAGAAGGATGGGTGTATGGCATTTCCGGAGCAAGGAACGTTCAATATAATGATTTTGGAAAATTTGCGGATAGCTTTAAATGAACAAAAGCCACCCCCGAGGCCAGCACAGTTTGAGGCATTAGCAATTTGGGAATTGATGGCCATAAGACAACTGCACCAGAAACTTGAGAGGAGAATGAGGAAAACATAAAAGACGTTGGCGAAGGCTAGGTGGGATAGCGAGCACAGGATGTGGGGAAAGGAGATAATAGATGGAGTCAGGATGTTTTCAGCAATAACTCAAGAAGCTGGAACTCAAGGACGAAAAGCCACTTGTAAAACAGATAAGGGGTCTAGCAAAGAAAAGGAGACTAAAAAGTCCTGGGCAAACGCAGATGACTCAGATGATGATGAGTTCCTTAATCAGTTGCTACATGATCGACCACCGCCATATGCCTTAAATGATAATAGACCAAGCACAAGTGCAGGTCCTGCAAATTCGACACAGAATCAGGGGACAACAACAACGGTACAGGTTAATACAGTCGCAACACCAGCTCCAATACAGAACAGTGTCAGTGTGTCTACTGCTCCAGAGATGCAACCTCAGTTACAGCCACCACTGATTCCAAGGCTATACCCTGATGTCCCAGTACTAGAGACAACTACGAGCTTGATGGTGCCATCAGATCCGCATATACGAGACCAAAATTAGTACAGATTGAGCCAACTCCAGTTTTACTGCCTCAGGCACAGCAACAGATGGTTCCGAATTACACCTCAGTCATGGGACCGCAGTTAGTAACAGCACCGATAATGAATCAGAATACGGGAACTAATGCTCCATAGGGCTTGGGGAGCAGGCAGTCGCCTGCTGCCATATCCTTGCCTATTACAGTTGGTCCGCCAGTACCACTGTATTCACAGGCGAAGCCTAGTGTATGCGATCAGGGAGTAATGACCCAAGAGATGACAAGAGGAGGGTTTGTAGGGAGCTCTCAAGGGATGACACCAATGGATCAAACAGTAGAGAGATCTAGGTCCCTGTTAGACTTCAGTCCGATTGGGGTTCCTCCACATACCATGAGACAATCAGGTTTGGGACTGCCGACTCCGCAGATCTCAAGTGCGAATGTACCGCAAACACCGATAATACAGGCTGGAAATATCTCATTGCAAGGGTTAACTGCGCAACAACTGAATGAATGGTTAGGCAAGTTAAATTCACCTCAGACTACTCCGGTGACAGCAGAGCGGTCGGAAAGAGAGGAATACCTGAATTTTGTAAGGTTGGGCATGGAAGCAGCGGGGCTAGTAGAGGGGAGTATGTGAGTGAGCAGATTAGAGTCATACACTGAAGCAGAATGGAGGTATCTGTGCCCAAAGATAACTAAAGAAGTCAGCAAGGTGCACCAGAAATTGGTAAACTTGGCAGAAGAAATACAGCATTGACCTAAACAATACCAAACATCTGAAGATAAGTTAAAGGTTAGACTTTGAGCCTAAGGATTTTGATCACATGAGGTCAACTGGGATGAAGGCACACCTTAAAGAAATACTACAGAGTACACACATTTGGGGAGCTTTAGAGAAGTGGGAAGGCAGATGGGCAAAGAAAAGAGATAAAAGGAAAGGTGACTGCTCAGAGCAGCAGCAGGTGAAATAAAATGCCTGATACCGGTACAATAAAAATGCTACCCATGAGGGAGACAGCTGGAGGGGTACTTGTCCATGTACCATGGTCAAGAGGTGACATTCTGTCATTCACGAATGACTATCCCAGGCTGAGGGAAAAGTCAATAGAGTGGTATCAGCAGACAGATAGGTTTGTGAAGCTTGTGAAGTGTCTTTGGGAAGACTTGTATACCCTGTTTGAGATTATAGTTCCAGCTGATTTGTGGATTGAATGCAAGAGAAGTGTTGATTGGCCAACAGCAGAACCGGCAAGGGACAGAGATACAGGAGCACCATCTCCTGATGTAATGAGGTACTACTATAAGGTGATTACGTTTTTGAAGCAGAAGGTGTGCCGCAAAATATTGATTGGCAAAAGATTGATCGAACGGCACAGGAAGCCACAGAGTCGATACATGCTTATTATGAGAGGTTGTTGAAAGCGTTCAAGCACTACAGTGGTACAGAGGTCATAGAGGCGAAATACATGAATCACCTTGTGTTCAGATTTGTTGAAGGATTGAGACCTAAGATTAGTCAGATGATTAAGAATAATTTGATCTGTTGGCAAGCGAAGCCGATTGACGAGGTGTTGCAGTATGCGAAATACTGTAGTGACAAAATTGAGTTGAAGCAGAGAAAGTTGAAAGAGAAAGTAATGCTGATGCAAATTAAGGCAGCACAAGCAGGGATGCAGGGAAATGATTTACAGCAGATGGTGCAACAGCCGCAAGGAAACGGGATGTTTCAGACACAAGTGAGAGGCAGAGGTCGAGGAGGTTTTGTGAACGGTGGTCCAGATATGAATACCGTAGTGGTTCAAAATGATGTACAGGGGATGAAAAAGGTGTCACCTTGTCATGCTTGCGGGGGTGTTGGACAATGGAAGTGGGAGTGTCCGATGATGGTGCAGGAGGGTGTTGTTCAACAAAGCAATGATGTCAATGCTTTCCAAAACATTAAAGGACCAATAATGAGGGGTCAAAATCCGAACTTCTGGAATAACATGGTTCAGATGCAGGGTCTTCCACCCATGCAACAAGTGCAGATGCCAAATGTACAACCAGTGCAGATGCAGCAAGTGCAACAGCAGATTCCCCTGGTACCTAGACAGCAAATGCAGTTGCCCTTAACACCAATGGGACCGCAGCAGGTGATGCTTCCTCAACAGGTCAAGGAATGAGTCAAAATCATGCAGTACAATGGTTCCCATTGCTTGGTGAGAATGGAATAAACTATGAATGGTCGGATGAGAGCTCAGATGGTGAGGAGTGTAGACTTGCAGCGTCCCTAGAAGTAGATCACAGAGGGCCCTACGTGCAAGGGAAAGTGATGGGTCACAAAGTTTCATTCTTGGTTGACACAGGAGCCACACGCTCTACAGTCAGCAGTGCAGAGGTTCCAAAGTTGCCACTTTCGGGACGTACAATAAAGGTGGTAGGAGTAGCAAATCAGCTCCTGACTAATCTGATGACAGATCTGGTTCAGGTTGAGATTGGTACTTTTCAGGCATTTTACAGATTTGTGGTTTGTGACTCAAGTCCTGTGTCCCTACTGGGAAGAGACTTACTGTGCAAGACGAGGTGTTCTATCATCTGTTCCAATTAAGGGATTGAGGTTCTGCCAAACAGTGATGATGAAGGGGATGACGGATAGATCTCAGAGTCTGAGACGGAGGCCACAGATAAGGAGTACCCCGATAAGCTTCTTCCCAATGTTCACATCGACTGATCTGCCAGCAGATTTGCAGGGGACAGTAAAAGAGAAAGTGTAGGATTTGACAGGAAAGGAAGCAGGACTGATAAAAGGAGTGGAACCAGTTAAAGTCAGTGTGAAGCCAAATGCTGTGTTCCCCCAGGTACCGCAGTACCATATGGCGCAAGATGTCCTTGTACAGGTAATGCAGATAATTGCAGACTCTGTGAAGCAAGGGGTCCTGAAAGAAGTGACGAGCAGCCTACGCAATTCACCAATAATGGGACTTAGAAAGCCTTGTGGGAAGGTTCGTATTGTACAAGACTTAAGTGAAATCAATGATATAGTGGTAAAATGTTGCCCAGTGGTGCCAAATCCAGCTGTGATCATGTTTCAGGTTCCAGGTGATGCCGAATGGTTCTCAGTCGTTGATTTGTCCCAAGCATTCTTTTATGTGCCTCTTCATGAGGACAGTCAATTTCTCTTCAGTTTCAAATTCTTGGAGAAGGTCTACAGTTCGTGTCGAATTCCCCAAGGGTTTTTGGAATCACCTTCCATCTTCAATCAGATACTGAAGAAGTATTTGGAGTCATTGGAATTGCCTTTTCAATCGACTCTAGTACAGTACATTGATGATTTGTTGATTGCATCCAAAACAAGAGATGATTGCAAATACGATACCATTGCTCTACTAAATCACTTGGGAAAGAATGGGCATAAGGTGTCCCCAAAGAAGCTGCAATATTATCAGAAAGAGGTAAAATACTTAGGTCATCTAATTGAGAAAGGGTCGAGGAAGATATAGAAGGAAAGAGTGACAGCCATATTGCAGATGAATCCCCCACAACACGGAGAGACGTTAACATGTTTCTGGGAATGGTGGGCTACTGTCGTCAGCGGATCCCAAACTTCTCCGTCATCTCCAAGCCATTGGTAAGACTGACGGTTAAGGAGGTTAAGGATGGCCCAGATGTCCTAACGCTGACAGAGAAAGAGATGAAGGCGTTTATCGAGCTGAGGGAGTGTATGTGCAGGGCTCCAGCTTTAGGTATGCTTGATTACACGAAGCCTTTTGTCCTGTTTTGTTCATGAACGTGATGCATGTTCTTTGTCTGTCCTGGCACAGGTCCATGGAGGTGCAATCTAACCAGTAGCATATTTTTCAGCTACTTTGGACCCAGTCGCAGCAGCCTTACCAGGTTGTCTGCGTGCGGTAGCAGCAGTTGGTCAAAGCCTCGCACAGTGTGAAGGCATAGTGATGGGACACCCTTGAACAGTTATGGTCCCACACTCTGTTGAGATCTTGTTAACCCGCACCAAAACACAGCACATGACAAATGCAAGA
This sequence comes from Pleurodeles waltl, assembly GCF_031143425.1. NCBI lineage: Eukaryota > Metazoa > Chordata > Amphibia > Caudata > Salamandridae > Pleurodeles > Pleurodeles waltl. Next base: position 778,478,009 of record NC_090450.1, on the reverse strand, counting down.
CTCACGAAGTATGAAACGATCAAATTGGGGATACCAAATGTAACTTTGAAAAGATGTACAGTGCTGAACCTGGCAACTTTGCTTCTAAATGATAATAGAGAAGTTGAAGATGCTGATGAGGTAGAACATGATTGTCTTGAGGTTACAGAAATGTACACCAAACCGAGACCTGATATTAAAGATACCCAATTGGAAGAAAATGACCACATTATCTTTGTTGATGGCTCATGTCTGAGAGACTCAGTAGGAGTGCTGAGAGCCGGATAAGCTGTATGTACGATCACTGGTATCCTGGAAGCATCTTGGCTTGAAAGAGTATATTCTGCTCAAGTAGCAGAATTGGTTGCTCTTACCAGAGCTTGCCATGCCGCTGCCACATTGAAAGTGACTATCTACACTGACAGCACATATGGATTTGGAATTTTCTATGATTTTGGCCAGCTATGGTCACAGAGGGGTTTCCTGACCTCTTCTGGTTCTCCAGTGAAAAATGGTGAAAGAATTAAGGAGTTGTTGCACGCAATTCAGTTACCTCATGAAATTGCGTAGTGAAATGCAGCGCTCATGTGAAATCACAAGATTTTGTTTCAATGGGAAATGTATATGCGGATCAAGTCGCAAAGTTTTGTGCATTGAACTGTATATTGTTCAAGGATCAGTGGGAATTGTTACCTTAAACAGAAAATGAGACATGCACAGGTTACGCTTTAAGGGTGGTTGTCACGTTGGAGGAATTGAAATTGTTGCCGGGACGTGCAAGCAGAGATGAGAAACGCACTTGGGTTAAGATGCAATGTGTACAAAGACCAGATAATTTGTGGGTTTCAGATGAAGGGAAAATGGTTTTGCTGAACAGTCTACTGTCACAGTTTGCAAGGCTCTACCATGGGCAAGCACATATTGGGAGAGATGCCATGATCAGGTTGTTCAAGATTGACTGGTTTAACCCAAAGGTCAGACAAGCCGCAGAAGTAATTTGTCACAGGTGTATCATTTGTCAGCAGGTGAATGCGGGAAAAGGGACAGTGGTGAATTTGAGCCACATTGGGAGAGCACGAGGTCCATTTAGCAGAATACAACTGGATTTTATTGAAATGCCTGTGTGTGGAGGTCTGAGATACATGTTGGTGATTGTGTGTATCTTTAATCACTGAATTGAAGCTTACCCTACAAGCAGAAATGACAGTCTCACAGTAGTGAAGCTGCTGCTTAGGGATTTGATTCCACGTTTCGGGTTTCCGATCTCTTTAGAATCAGATTGGGGAAGTCACTTCAACAATGAGGTGGTTAAGCTCTTGTGTGCAGCATTGAACATTTAACATTGAACAGAAGTTGTATTGTAGTTACCGCCCTGAAGCATCAGGACTAGTGGAGCAGATGAACGTACCCTGAAGTCAAGAATTGCAAAAATGAGCGCAGCTACAAATTTGAAATGGCCTGATGCGTTGCCCTTAGTGCTAATGTCAATGAGAAACACACCCAATAAGAAAACAGGACTGTCTCCTCATGAAATTTTCATGGGCCGAGCTATGAGACTGCCCGCAGTACCTCCAAATGCTCTTGTGAATATCACGGATGATATGGTGTTGGACTACTGCAAGGGTCTGGCTGACGTGATCCACCCTTTCTCTCACCAGGTGGAAGCTACCACATTGCCACCAATAAGTGATCCAGGTCACAACCTGAAAGCTGGTGACTGGGTTGTCATCAAGAAACACGTGAGGAAGTCGTGTTTAGAACCACGTTGGAAGGGGCCATATCAAGTAATACTGACAACTACTACTGCTGTGACATATGGGATAAGCTGTAGTTTGTTACTAATACGATTCTATAACCAGGAAGAGATTCAGTACTTTTACTCTAATAATGATCTTGTGTTTTCTTATGTGCCTATTGTAGAGGACTTAAATAGTGTAGCAAAATACTATAACATAAAATTAGTTAAGGGGTTCTTTGAAGCAACATTAACAATTAGTATGTCTTATGCACACCGCAATAATCTGACCTGTTTTCTGACACCTGTAGAGAAAAGCTTTTTAGATCACACAGAAGATAGAAGAAGGGCATTGAAGGGGAAGTTGGGGAAAGGATTGCAGAAGCGAGCTGATGTACATTGTGAGAGCAACAGTGCAATTAGGGAGCAAGGGAAATTAGCTTTAGATGCACTACACATAGGCAAGCTTTGCATAACGCAACCAAAGTCAGATTATGACAATGTGTTTGTGGGAATAAGTGAATATAAGCATGTGTTTTTGTTTCAGAGTAAGTGGACGATAATGGGAAATGGACAGGATCCAGCGATCCCTGGGATCTAATATATATGTGGACTTAACGCTTATTACCGTTTTCCAAAGGGATGGTATGGGACATGTTATTTGGGGATAGTTTTCCCAAACATATATCAATTACAGGACTTGAAAACGTTTTCGAAATTGCCTGAATTATATCGTACTAGACAAAGGAGAGAGACTGCTGCTGGTGTAGTAGGAGACATATTTGGAGCAATAATTCCCTCAGTGGGAGTTATCTAGAATTCGATAAAGATTTGAAAGTTGTCTACTATTGTGGATTACATGCTGACAAATTTTACAGGAGCTATACTCCTGATGGATACTGAACTTGCTGCGGAGAGGGCTATGACTCTTCAGAACAGGCTTGCTTTAGACATTCTTTTAGCGAAAAATGGTGGAGTTTGTAAAATGCTTAATGAGCGACATTGTTGTGCATATGTACCTGACAATAGTAATGAGATCAGAAGTATGTTTACTAATCTAACAAGAGATAGTACAGATTTGAAGGAACTGAAAGAGCCTGGAGGGGGGAGGAGCCAAAATGGCGGCCGGGATGGACGCCTGAAACGAGCGCTCCGTCCAGGGCTCACCAGAACACATCCTGAAGGGTGCCCCCCGGAACCTCACGCATGGATCGGGAAGGGCTGACTGCCCGGGGCGCACCGGAGTGTCCTGCGGGGGCTGCGTGCCGGCCGGACCGAGGCCACGACGCCGAAAACTGCCAGCGGGCTCTGGAGCCGCAGGGTGTGGACCTTAACCCGGCCGAGGCCGCTGGGAGGAGGTGCCGGCAGACCCGAGGGCACCTCTTCTCGGCGGCACCTGCGCCAGCCTGATTTTTTGGAATAGCCGGAGGTGCCGGGGGCGCGGGCCTCCGCCCTCGATTACTGGCCGGGGCCTGCTGCGCGGGTACTGGTACCCGGGAGCGGCGATCGGCACCCCCACAGCGCAAGAGGCGCCCACAGGGGGCGAAGTCAAGAGCCCAGGCGTGGCCCATAACGCTGGATTGTGCCAAGCGGGGGCGAGGGAGGAACAAACCACTGGACCGGGCAGGTTCGCCCGCGCGTAGGCGAGACGTGCCGTGGATCTCGGCCCGGGATGGGCCCAGTAAAAGGGCTGAGGCACCCATCGAGAGACGCTGAGGTGAGGGGGAGACCTGCCGGGGGAGACACGGCTCATGTGAGGGGGAACCACCAATAACCCCCTCTCCACGCTCCTTCCTCTGCTGCCGCGCGGCTCCAAAATGGCGCTGCATGCCACCTGAACTCAGGAGGTGACCCACTTCTGGAGATCTACGCAGGGGCACCACTGACCCTGCCCCGAAAGGCCGATTCGCGCCGGCTGTGGGCTTGGACCGGGGGCGGAGGACACGCGCCTGGGCACCATGGTACAACCGCGAAAAGGAGGAAACTGACTTCCCTTCGCTTCCCTCGGATCTCTGCCAGCGACTGCACGAGTGATGTGGAACCCGCCCAGGGGCCAAACACCCGCTTCCCTTCAGTAACTCGCCCTGTTGCGCTCCCCTTCGCTGTCGCGCCCCCCTCCACCCTGGGGGCGCTGCTGCTGCCTGGCCCCGTCGCTACCCCTGGGGGAAACTGTTTCCTAACTTAACACATACGGGACTCATCCATACAAGGGGTGCAACATTCTGCCTCGGGTGACCTAACGCCAAGAACAACGGACGCGCTGTTGGCCTCTGCACCGCCCAGCGAGCATATAGACGCACGATCTGGGAACTCAAAAGCTAAGAATAAGCTCCTCCTTAGCTCTACTAACTAACGTCATACCCAGAGTGTAAAAGCACACGTCATACCGAGTACAACAATCGAAAGGTTGGCCAACTGAGTGGATTGCACTAAGCCGTGTGCAACAACATCCCACAAGGTAATTCCTAGACAGCCACAATGGCTGGCAGGGCCAAATCATCCAAGAACCTGGACCGCAATACTCTTGGAACAGCACCCAATGATCAGCAGACAAACCTGTCCCTACAGTTATTGGAAAACACCCTCATGTCGCATTCTGCACAGTTTGAGAAAGTATTAAAGGCGATCATGGACACTAAAACGGCTGAAGAAGGGCTATCCGATCTAACCCCCACGGCTCAAGACAATCAAAAACAGATTCAGCGCATAGACGCAGAGCTGAAAGTGCTCTGGAGGAGATTGGAAGAGATGGAGAGCAGGGCACGTCGCAACAACGTGCGCTTTCTAGGGTTTCCAGAAACTATGCGGCAACCAGACTCGGAAATATCCCTGGAACAATGGCTTATCAAGGAGGTGTTAAACGGAGCTCCATCTAAGTTCTTCTCTGTGGAACGGGCGTACAGAGTCCCGGGCAGACCCCCAGCCCCAGGCCAATCGCCTAGACCACTGATCGCCAGATTTCTTAACTATAGGGATTGAGACGCAATATTACAACAGCTCCGCAACAAAGGCCCATATAAGTACGAGGACTCGACCATCAATGCTTGCCCGGACTTCACACAGGAGGTGGAGAATCAACTGAACTCCTATGTCAAAATCAAACAACGCCTGCGTGAACAAAACATAAAGTATGCCATGCTATTTCCTGCGAAACTAAGGGTGGTATCCGAGGACCGCACCCACATATTCACCACTCCTGAGGATGCTTGGACTTGGCTGCACGCCAAGGGCCTCGCTCGCTCACGGGAAGACGCAGAAAGAGACGAGGAATGGCAAACCTCTGCCTCAAGAAAGTGGACCAGGAGGCGCGCCAGGGGCCAACCTAACGACCAACAAGTAGCAGAAGAAAGAGCAAAAGTACTGAAAGAGACTCCCTTGTTCATGCAGAGCAACTTTGCGTCGGCTAGGAAACCCCCTGAGATGGGCATGGACTCTGACACGGCCAGCTCCGTATCCACAATAACAGGAGAGCTAGGTGGGCCGAGGATCACCCCCAGATCTGCGGACGAACTTTAATAGCACTCAACTGCTCCTCCGGACCGATGGCACTAACATTTGCTGACCTATGGAGCCACTGGGGGCCTCGGGGCGGCGGCGAGGGCTGAGGCGAAGGCGCCACCAGCAATGAGTATCTTTCGTATAAATGTACAACCAATTGATGCGGGATGCCTCGGGGAATGGTATGGGGGTGCGGGGACGGAGAGCGGAGCACACTCACTTCCTAGGGGCGCCCAACAGTATCAGCAGACTCAGTCTGCGGAAAGATGTGAGCCCCATAAAAGAGCCACATCTGGTAGATATGATTACTCCACCACGGAAATCCAATCAGATACGGGTTTTTTCACACACTCATGGGTTCAGTAGCTTCACACAAGTTGTTAGAAGAGTTGGGGATCCATTAGGGGTGGTTGGGGTTAGTAGTTTAGTAAACTTACAGGCGCCGGAATCACTCAAAGAACAGGGAAAACAGCTGCACAAGCCCCCTTTAACAAATAGATATGTCAGAGGGGCAGTGACCAAGAGGGCCAAGCTCAGGGACCGGGACCCAAGCATAGAGATATATCCCAGAAACCCTTATGGCGCCTCAAGGGAGAAATAACATTGTGGTAGGCTAGCGTATACGAGCGGATATAAAAACAGAGTTGGAGAAGTGGTATACAGGTCTTCTGGTTTAGTTTTATTCTCGGTTTCTTTTCCCAGGGTATTCACTTGTGCGATATTTAAAAGTTTCTGGTTAGGCTCGGTTTTTCCTGCTCTAATTAATTTCTTCTTTCTTCTTTAGGTCCAGTCTGTCCTGACGGTGGAAGGTGTAGGCCTCTCATTCGGATTCCGGGAGCATGAAGGAAAGAAAGAAACGGGTAAGTCCTTCTGTGGGATTGGGTGTTGTTATTGTGCTCAAACGGGGAAAGGTAGCAAGCAGGGTGGGTCGGTGGGGATGTGTCACAGTGAAAGGGGTGGGGTTCTTGGTGTCTGTACAATTCCTGAATCCTTTCCTTCCCCTTTTTGTGACTCAGTGACCCTCTTTTCCCTTTCTCCCGCCTCCCTGGTGCCCTTCCCCAGTGCTCGCGGCTCCCCGTGACCCTCGTGTCCCTAGGAGGGACCATACCTTCCAAAGCCACGACCCTCCGGGGTCGTGGCGGGAGTCTTGCGTCCTCTGTGTCTCTCCGGCTACCGCCTCCAACGTCTTCTCACCCCCTCCGCTGCCGGGCTCCTGTGTCTTCAGGTTGGCTGTCGGTGCAACTGCTCCTGCGGTCGGCATCTTCTCCGTGGCGTTCCACGCCCTAGTAGCGTCGTCCTTCCTCTTTTCAATTTCCGGAACCAGGAAGTTGATGCTGCTGCTGCGGCGCAGCGTCCCCTCGTTGCTAGGGGAACGCAACGCGGTATCGAGGGAACCTGCGGAATGATGGCTGATCCAAGGTAGGAAAGACGCGGTCTCCGAGACCCGTCTACAAACATAGACCAGTTTGTCATAGTAACATGGAATGTGAGGGGCCTGGGAGCGCCGAGTAAACAGACCAGAGTACACGCACGCCTTAGGCGAATAGGAGTACACATTGCCATCCTACAAGAGACGCACATGCTAGAGGCGGACCTGCGGGAGTTGCACGCGAGATGTGGGGGCCAGCTCATAGGCACTACGTATTCGGCTTTCGCAAGGGGGGTGCTGATCTGGATCGCAGCCGGGGTCCCATTCCTCCTATCGGCACACAAAATAGACCAAGGAGGTAGATACGTGGTAGTGGAAGGCCGGCTGGATGGCAGACAGTTAGCTGTAGTCGGCATATACGCTCCAAATAGCTGGATTGTAGGATTCCTGGGCTCTCTCACATCGACACTACTGACAAATCTAATGGCTCTGGCCCTCTGGGGCGGACACTTCAATAGCACTCCAATTGCGACACTAGACAGATCCCACGCCCAAGCGAGCTCGATGGTAAATAGGAAAACCCCAGGCCCCCTGCAAGAATGGGCAGGCGTTATGAGGCTGTACGACTTATGGCGCATAGGGCATCCGCAACAGAGGGAATACTCATTCTATTCAGTCCCACACAAAACCCACACTAGAATAGATATAATATGGGGCACCCAGGACATAGGAGCACTGGTCGGTGAGGCAGAATACCTAGCAAAGACACTGTCGGATCATGCACCACTGAGAGTAACACTGAACTGGGGCAGGACACGCTAGGCGATCCCCACATGGCGACTGCAAGTGGAAGCTTTACAAGACCAAGCATTCTCCGAAACACTGAAATCCACATTAAGCCAGTACTGGGAAACAAATGCCATGACCGCAACATCACGAGCTATAGAGTGGGATGCACACAAGGTAGTGGTCCGCGGACAATGCATATCCTCCAAGTGGAGAGTAAGATGCACTTTACAGGCGGAAATCGGCAAACTAGAAAAGGAGCTTAAAGTGGCAGAGACAGCAGTAGCGCGAGGAGAAATTCTCCACCCAGTCCTAAAAGAAAAGCGCTCAAAATATAACGATGCTGACAGCAAACTCCGCTGTCACGATTATAACTATCATCTAATGTGTCTGCAAACAGAAGGGGACAGATCGAGCAGAATGCTGGCGTGGTTGCTACGTGAGGATAGACAGCAGTCCTCAGTAGGGCCATACGAATCGACGCACATGGTATGGCCACCACATAAGCTGAGATAAACGGAACGTTTAGAGAATACTACTCAAACTTATATACCAAATGCACCTCATGCACCTCCCCGCAACTCGAGTGCTTTCTCGCGGGCTCTCTCCTGCCACAGCTAGCACAAACTGACAGGGAAACAATAGAAGCTCCCCTGACAATGGGAGAAATAGAATTAGCCCTAGCGCAGATGCCCAGGAATAAAGCGCCTGGTACAGACGACCTCCCGTTGGAGTACTACACTGCCTATTCGTCCTGCCTAAAACCCCACCTGCTGAAGGTGTTTGAAGAAGCGTGGGCTAATGAATACCTGCCCACATCACAGAGAGAAGCCATGATAGTGGTGCTCCCCAAACAGAGCCACGACCCCACAGATGTCAAATCCTACAGATCACTATCGCTCCTAAACTTAGACTGCAAAATACTAGGCAAAATATTGGCGAACAGACTAGCCCCTATCAAGCATTCCATAATACATGATGACCAAAGCAGCTTTATACCAAGGCGCAACACCTTCTTGAATACCCCTTGATTATTGGGCATAATGGGAGACACCCCCCCAGATGCATACGAAGAAATGGTGCTCTCGCTGGATATTGAAAAGGCGATTGATACGCTGGAGTGGGACTTTCTGCTGACCACAATGAGCCGCATGGGAATTGGCCCCAATTACATACGCTGGGTCCGTACATTGTACTCCAGCCCACAAGCCAGGGTGAAGACGCGCGGGGTGATCTCTGACAGTTTTTTGATCACTAGGGGCACGAGACAGGGCTGCCCATTATCCCCGCTATTGTTTGCGATAGCAATGGAACCATTAGCGGCAAGAGTACGCTCCATGGAACGCAGCTGGGGAATAGACAGGGACGGGGTCCACCACACAATCTCACTATATGCAGATGATGCCTTAATATATATCCGGAAAGGCTATGAGGTTGCCCCTCAGTAATATCTTTACTGGCTGAGTTTGGAGCCCTGTCAGGCCTGGTGGTGAACTGGGAAAAGTCATGTGCGTTCCCGCTAGTAAAGTGGTCACCCAAAAGACAAGGGCCCCCCGCTGGGGCACCTGAAATGGTGCTTTGAAATGTTTAAGTACCTCGGGATAAACATATATCATAACACAGAAGATCTCAGAGACGGGAATCTGGGAAGGGCGCTGGCCTCCATAAAAGGCTTGCTGCAGTTTTGGAACAAGTTACCGCTTTTGCCACCAGGGAAGGTGGCGATCGCGAACATGCTGATTCTGCCTAGGCTTCTATACTACTTTGCGGCCCTACCGATCATTATCCCCAAAAGCTTCTTCGGTAATTTGAATACAGCGCTGCTGCAACTCATCTGGGGCGGGGGCAGAACCCGGGTGGCCCTATCCACGCTGCAACGACAGGTGGATGTGGGTGGCCCCCAACTTCGAACGCTACTATGCAGCTGCACAGCTGCAGTGGGTTCAGAGTTGGATCTACAGCTGGCAGAGTCCGTGCGGCTGGAGACCTGGTTAAAAGAAACCCCCCTGTTAAAGTGGCTGGCATCCATACGTCCCAAGGCGAAATCTGCAAATCCACTGCTGGCAGTGGCGCATGCCTGCTGGGTCAAATATGTGCAAAGCGGGGGTAACAAGCTCCCCTACTCCCCGTACATTCCGTTGGACCACCTCCCAGGGTGGACCGGGGCCGGTACGCAAGCGTCGACAGCGTCGACAGAGGCAGGAGTGCAGACAGTGGGCGATTGTATTGAGGACGGCAAGCTAATGTCATTCGAGGCCTTACAGGCCCTCACAGAGATAAATCCCGGACAATTCCTGGCATACCACGCCATATGACACACAATTAAAAAAACGCGGGGGCAGGTACCACAGAACCAAAACCCTCCCCTGTAATCCATCATATTCTACAATATGATGGCCAAATAAAAGTAACATCAAGTCTGTACGAAATCCTTAATAAACCCCCCGAGCCACATGCGGAGAGAGCCAGGGAGAGATGGAACTCTGTTCTCCCTGACCCGATCACACAAGCTGAGTGGCCGAATGCTCTGCATCATGCCCGAGGAGTGTCAAGGAACCCCAGATTCAGGTACACCCAGATCAGCTTCACACATCAAACATACTTGTCCCCTGCCAGGATAAAGCGAATGTTCCCTGACTCTGAACCGACATGCCCTAGATGTAAAGCGCCGTCAGCACACTTCTATCACATAGTCTGGGAGTGCCCCAGCATACAAAAAGCATGGATGGAGGTGGTACAGGGGATCTCCGAACTAACGGGGCTTGTATTGGCAGCATAATCCAAATCCTGCCTACTGGGGCTGAGGTCAAGATCTAAAAAACAAAGACACTTGCACAAATTCGTTGACCTAGCCTGCTTGATGTACAAAAGATTGAAAGCTATGCATTGGAAGGCGCCCACAGCACCCGATCGCAACTCTTGGTACACCCTAACACTACGCTGGGCCCGCACGGAATACCAGGTACTAAAGAAGTTGGCGCGGGAGGGACAACAGGACACAGGGTGTGTCACTTGGGAAACATTGGTAACTAAACTCGAGGCCAAAAATGATGATGAGCCCCCATGAACCGGGGAATACACAGATCGAACAAGCAGCACAAATTCCCCTGCGCACCCCCCACGAAAGCACAACTCGACGCACGGCACAACAACATCGAAAGGGTTCGATCACCCCTTCCCTACCGCGCTAACAGCTCACTAGCTCACCAGCACAAGATTATCTATAACACACAGGGCAAACATCCAACCTCCATTAACATCAGTGGTTGCAGGGCCTATCCCGTTACACCACCAGGCGACATGCAGTACAGATCCAGCAGCAAAGGGCCCATACAGGTCACACGCATGATCCCCCTCAGCTATTTATCACACGCTAAAGTTTTGAGCTAATGCAGCAAGTAATGATACTGAAGGTTAAGTAGTGTTCCGAGACGTGTCTGATGTGTTGGGTTCGGGGTTGTTACATGTTTTCTTTTTAAGCAGATAAATGGGATCCTGATGACAACAATTGTATAGCTTGTAACGTATATCTGAAATATAAAACCAATAAAATATAAAAATAAAATATAGAAAGAGTCTCGAGTTTGGGAGAATGTTGGAAAGGGACTTGCTAAAGTGGGAAGATGGTTTAGTAATATTTGGCATGGGATAAAAATAATACAGGGAATATTGATTGTTTTATCTTGCTTATTTGGATTATGGTTGTCATGCAAAATTAGCAAAATAATTAAATTGAAAATGGCGAAAAATAATCAGTGAAGGGAAGAAAAGAGAAGGGAGAAAATGTTCAGAGCAAAATTAGATGGGGCAAAAGTGGGGGAAGAAATTGAAATGAGGGAATTTAGAAGATTAATAATTTGTGAAGGAAATGTTTGTGTGATGACAAGAGTCATCAGAGGAGGGATTGTTGGAGTGTGACTTTTATAATCCATATTAACATGATAAGCTTGCAATGTAATGTTTAATGAAATCGCATAAAACGTGTTAATGTAATACTAATGCACGCATTTGAAATGTGTCCAAAGGGAGTGGCCACCAATGTATACGATGATTAATGAAACTGCTTAATAATAGATACACAGTGTACTAATGTATGACTTTGTATTAGCAATAAGAGTTATGTATTAAGGTTTTGCTAAATTAATCACTAGGCCTTTGTTAGCAAGGGTCTGGGCCTAGCTGCCTGGTCTCATATTAACTGTGTTTTTCTAGTGTGCAATGTGCTGCTTTCCTGAAGGACACAAAGCTGTACTTTTCCAGAAGCTAGAGAGATGTGTAGCTGTAGTAAATTCTTTCTCATGAGACCCGACTTGCTCAAGGAGACATTCTTGCCAAATGCAACAGTGTAATTCGCAACAGGTGCAAGGTCGCCTGGTCTAGGGGAAGACAATAGAACTACTGACTGGATCGACAAGTTTAACTTTTCTTACCTGACATTCCACCCATTGAAGACGTCAAACACAGGAGCCAATCAACTGCATGAGAACTGTCTTAGGTGAGGATTCTAGGTGTGTGACGGATTATTGGACAGAGATAACGATGCACCAAATATTGCCCAATGGGAAATTGGAGACTTGTTCGACAACTTTGATATAACAGCGTGACACAAAGAGAAATCAGCCATTATTGAGCCATTCCTAGCCCTTACTTTGCCACCCCTGAAGCCATACTTTGCCTTTCTGAGAGACTTTGGCCCTCACTACAACTTTGGCGGTAAATCCCGCTTACCGCTGTGCAGAAGACCGCCAACACACCGCTGCGGCGGCAGAATTCCGCCACAGTTTTTACGACCTACAGCTCGGAATCCGCCAAAATCTAGACACCCACACAAGTCCGCCACACCAAAGGTCAGTGATAAACTGGCGATAACAAAACCTCCACCATCACGCCAACAGGAATAAACCCACACTATCACGACCCACAAATCCACGTGGCGGTCTTTCAACCGCGGTATTCCATTGGCGGTACACACCGGCGCGCTAAAAAAAAAACACACTTTCAAAACACAACCACATTGGACAAATCGAAATACACACACCTGATGCACACACCACTCCCACACACCCAATCCAATTTAAAACACACACCCACAAACCCTTACAACAAAAATTGAGAACGAAGCACACAGAGAGACACCACCATCAACAAACTAGCATCCACAGACACACAACACCATCACTCACACAACATCCACGCACCTCACACCACACACAGATACATCCCCTCCCACATCACAACACACACCACCTCACACATCACCAACACCACACCATGGCACCGCAAAGACACCCCAGGTTCTTTGAGGAGGAGCTCAGGGTCATGGTGGAGGAAATCATCCGGGTAGAGCCACAGCTATTCGGATCACAGGTGCAGCACACCTCCATAGCTAGGAAGATGGAGCTATGGGGCAGAATCGTGGACAGGGTCAACGCAGTGGGACAGCATCCAAGAACACAGGATGACATCAGGAAGAGGTGGAACGACCTACTAGGGAAGGTGCGTTCCGGGGTCTCAAGACACCAGATTGCAGTTCAGAGGACTGGCGGCAGACCCCCACTTCATCCCCCACAACTAACAACATGGGAGGAGCAGGTCTTGGCTATACTGCATCCTGAGGGCCTCGCAGGAGTTGCTGGAGGAATGGACTCTGGTAAGTCAAATCTTAACTATTACATCCCCCACCCTACCTGCATGCTATCACATACCCGACCTTCACCCTCACCCCATCACTCTAACACCTCACATATGTCCCACTATCACAAACCACCCATCCTAACCCCAAGCCCTGCATGCAACACCAAAGCATGGACACCCATCACCAAAGCATGTCCACTACAGATACCCACACAGATCCCCAAACCAAACGTCACACAAAGTCCTAGACAAGAATGTAAGCACTGGGGTACAGGGTCACCCACCCATTGCACACAATGGCACGCACAGATGCAATAATCATGCCTTTACACCCCTGCAGGACCCCTACCCAACGTCACTGGACAGGAGGTTCCAGACATGTCCACACCCCCCCACAGAAGAGGCCCACAGTGATGACCGCAGCTCTGTCTATCTGGATCTAAATGACCAGCCTGGCCCATCTGGGACCTCGGGACAGTCGGTTCCCCACACACTAGCACATGCCACCACAGAGCCTCCCCCCTCAGGAAACACTAGCACAGCACCCACCCAGCGGGCTCATACCTCTGTCCCCAGGACACATCAAGCAGCAGTGTGTCCACCACTACAGGGAACCCAGGCAAACCCACAAACCCGAGAACATCAGGGACCTGGGGGCAGTGGCAGTGAGCACACAGTTCAGGGGACAGAGGAACAGGAAAACAGGGGAACTGGGAGGACTGCTGTGCGACAGGGGGAGGACAGGCCCCGGGAACCCACTCTCCACGAGGCCCTCTCCAACATCATGGGAGCGTACCATCATTCCCAGGAGACAATGGCAACGGTACTGGCAAAGTTTCAGGAGCGCCAGCGGCTGCAGGAGGAACAGTATTTGGGGATCAGGGAGGAACTCAAGTCCATCAACACCACCCTGGTCACCATTGTAGGGGTGCTGAAGGACCTTGTGAACACCAGGAGGAACACTGTGGCACAACAAGGGGCCCCTGACACAAGTCTCGATGATGAACTGCCCACCACCTCTGCAGGCGCTAGTAAATTAGCACTTGTATAGCGCAATACTCACCCGTTAGGGTCTCAAGGCGCTGTACTCATACCGCTATTGAACCCCTCCTGGCTATTCCCTGTGAGGCGCCCACTCCTGAGCACCCCCAGGGTGAAGCCAGGCATCCAAGCGCTGTTGGGGCCGTTGTGGAGATTAAGCAAGCTATTGCCCAGAGTTGCAGAGTGGGACCCATGAGTTAGATTAGGCACCGAGGCGAGAATTATCTGGTCAAGGGGAAATGAGCCCAAGACCTGCTGAAGCAGGACTTGAACCCTGGTCTTGAGCCAGATCTCTGCTTTAGGGTCTGCCGCTCTAACCATTGAGCCACACTTCTCCACTAGTGGACAGGAGGCACCGCCACAGGACCATGACACCAGCACCCCACCCCCTGCAGATGGAGAACCAACCCGCAAATGGTCCCTGAGATCCAGGCACAAGACAGATAATGCCAAGACCCAGCCAAGAAATGAGACCACCCTGAATGTCATCCTTCTGTCCCACTTCGTCACCCTGTCCATCCTTAAACTGCCCTAGCTCCACTTCCTATGCCCCTTTGGACAATGCACCTGTGAGACAAATAACTGGACTCTGCCATGGACATTCCTCCACCATCACCCATGACCATTTTACAACCCCCTCCACTAATTTGCACTTACATATGCACCCTTGAGTAGCAAAGCAATCTGGAGTCAGTCTGTGCTTTCACAAATGTGTATTTGCAATAACTGAGGAAAATAACAATGTCCATTGTATTGTCAACATATCTATGTCACACAGCTCTAGTCCATGAGGTAACATAGCAGAGGTCACACAGTGGGACCCACATCTGTGAAATGGAAAGGCAAAGTGACAGGTCAGGGTCCATACACTGGGTGAAAGTGACAGACATATGATAGGTCTAACAATTGTATGAGATGTAGGAGGCAGTGATGTCTTACTGGAAGTATTGCTGGATCACGTTGTTTCTGTTTTCGATATCTTCTTCTTCTGCCTCCTCTTCTTCACTGTCCACAGGCTCCACAGCCACAAGACCTCCTTCTGGACTATCCTCCTGCAGAAAAGGCACCTGTCGTCGCAAAGCCAAGTTGTGCAGCATACAGCAGGCCACAATGATCTGGCACACCTTCTTTGGTGAGTAGTACAGAGAACCACCTGTCATATGGAGGCAGCGGAACCTGGCCTTCGGGAGGCCGAAGGTACTTTCTATAATCCTCCCAGTTTGCCCATGTGCCTCATTGTAGCGTTCCTCTGCCCTTGTCCTGGGCCTTCTTACTGGGGTCAGTAGCCATGACAGGTTGGAGTACCCAGAGTCACCTGCAAATGTCGAGGGACAACTGTTAGACACACTAACCCGTAGGGACAACCCCTGACCCAGACAACTATTCACAGAGTATAGGGTCGTTGTCCTTACCTCTTAGCCCCACACAGTGCGTCTGGAGTTGCCCCTTCACATACGGGATGCTGCTATTCCTCAGAATGAAAGCGTCATTCACTGAGCCAGGAAACTTGGCGTTCACATGGGAAATGTACTGGTCGGCCAAACACACCATCTGCACATTCATTGAATGGTAGCTCTTCCGGTTTCTGTACACCTGTTCACTCCTGCGGGAGATACTAAGGCCACATGTATCCCATCAATGGCACCTATGATGTTGGGGATATGTCCCAGGGCATAGAAGTCACCTTTCACTGTTGGCAAATCCTCCACCTAAGGGAAAACGATGTAGCTGAGCATGTGTTTCAGCAGGGCAGACAACACTCTGGACAACACGTTTGAGAATACAGGCTGTGACATCCCTGATGCAATGGCCACTGTTGTTTGAAAAGACCCACTTGCCAGGAAATGGAGTACTGACAGGACCTGCACTAGAGGGGGGATTCCTGTGGGATGGCGGATAGCTGAAATCAGGTCTGGCGTAGTGCAAAGGGCTGCTGTGTCTGTAGTGTCTGCCAACGGTAGCGGTATTGCATGCACTGAACATGTCTTTCTTCTTTCTCCCCCTCCCCTTTTTGTGGTCTCCCTGTTCTTGTGTGCATTGGCATAATCAGCCGGAGGAGCAGTGCCACCAGAGCAGGAGGGAGCTGCATCCCACATGGCCCTGAAGGGCGAGACAATGGAGTCTGAAGTCACCTGTGGGATGGAGGGCGAGGGGAGCTACACGGCAGGGACAGGAGCAGAGACCAGCAACACCGACTCCTCCTCTGATGGGAGCTCCCTTGCTGTGGCGGGCCCCTCTGTGCCCACCGCATCTACAGGTACAGCCGCCACCCCCCTTACCAGCCCCGCCCTCCCAGCAGCCCCTCAGCGTGTGTCCCGTGGCTGCTCACCCAGGAGGGTGGGCATCTCCTTCGCCCCAGGCACCTCAGGCCCTGCCCCAGTCAACCCTGCTGCACTCAGTGAGGAGGCCATTGACCTCCTGAGATTCCTCACTGTTGGGCAGTCTACCATTCTGAATGCCATCCAAGGTGTAGAGAGGCAGTTGCAAAAAACAAATGCATACCTGGAGGGCATTCATTCTGGCCAGGCAGCCTAACAGAGAGCATTTCAGGTTCTGGCCTCTGCACTGATGGCAGCCATTGCCCCTGTGTCCAGCCGCCCCCTCCAACTTCCTCCACCCAGACCCAATCCCCTGTACCTCAGCCTTATTCCAAGCACACCATCAGACCAGCATGCACGCACCTCAACACACAAGTGTGGCTCAGGCAAACATAAGCACCACACATCTCACAGGCACTCACACAAGCATCATACCCATGCACACATACCAACATCCACTGCCTCCACTGTGTCCCCCTCCTCCACGTCTCCCCCATCTGTCACGTCTCCACTCACACCTGCATGCACTACATTCTCAGCCACTACCTCCATCACCAGCACGCCCATCACCACACACTGATCACGTGCACTCACCACCCCCACTACCATTCACACATCCTCTGTGTCCTCTACCAGTGTGTCTGTGAGCCCTCCTCCCAAAGTACACAAACGTAGACACACACCCACCCAACAGCCATCCACCTCACAACAGCCTACAGCCCATGCATCTTCACCCAAAGTCACCAAACGACCACCTCCTACAACCACTACCTCTTCCTCCACTCCCAAACCCCCTCTGTCTACCCTCCATCTACCCATCCCAGTGTGTCCAAAAAAGCTTTTCCTATCTAATTTTGACCTCTTCCCTACACCTCCCCCCCCCGTCCGTCCCCTAGGGCCGGCCTTTCCACGTCCCAACCCAGCACCTCAGCCACCACATCACTGGGCACAGTGGTGCCAGCAATACCTGGATTTTGGAGTGCACCAAGCAACAGGGCTGCCAGTGTCCCAAGGAGCGAGGGCAAGGACATTCCGCCACCTCCAAAACTGAAAAAGTTGCCCACATCCCGGAGGGAGAAGGCGAACGCACCTGCCACCAAGGGCTCAGGCAAGACAAAAGTTGAAAGTGGCAAGACAGCTGAACCACCATCCAAGGTGGGGAATGGCCTGAAAATCAAAGGCAGGTCCACGTCGACGCCAACCTGCACAGCGGACAAGACCGCCACCTGCACCGCCACCTGCACCGCTGCCACAGACACTGCCGCCAGCACCCCAGACACTGAGCCCTTCACCAGCACCGCAGACACTGTGCCCTTCACCAGCAGCGCAGTCAGTGAGCCCGCCACCAGCACCGCTGCTACTGACACCGCCGCCAGCACCTGAGTCAGCGAGCCCGCCACTAGCACCACAGTCAGTGAGGCCGCCACCAGCACTGCAGTCAGTGAGGCCGCCACTGGGACCGCCACCACAAAGACCGCCGCCAGCACCAATGCCACAGAGCCCGCCGCAAGCACCGCCGCTACTGACCCCGCCGCTACTGACCCTGCCGCCAGCAGCCCCACAACATCCTGAACCAGTGGCACCACCGCAGACATGGCTGCCATCCCCAGTAGTCAGTCGTCCGAGGCTGGTGGTCAGTTCCAGGAGCCTGGGCAGCTTGCATGTAGCACCAACCCCAGTGGAGTGTCACATCCACTAGCTCAGTCCTTGTCAGGATGAATCATTCTGGGCACTAAGCCCCCTCCAGAACCAGTGGAGAGATACATTCACTACCTCAGTCCTTGGCAGGATGAAGCACTCTGGGCACAAAGCCCTCTCCAGAACCAGTGGAGAGATACATCCACTACCTCAGTCCTTGGCAGGATGAAACACTCTGGGCACAAAGCCCCCTCCAGAACCAGTGGAGTATCACAACACTACCTCAGTCCTTGGCAGGATGAAGCACTCTGGGCACAAATCTCCCTCCAGAACCAGTGGAGTATCACATCCACTACCTCAGTCCTTGGCAGGATGAAGCACTCTGGGCACAAAACCCCCTCCAGAACCAGTGGAGAGATTCATCCACTACTTCAATCCTTGGCAGGATGAAGCACTCTGGGCACAAAGCCCCCTCCAGAACCAGTGGAGTATCACATCCACTACCTCAGTCCGTGGCAGGATGAAGCACTCTGGGCACAAAGCCCCCTCCAGAACCAGTGGAGAGATACATCCACTACCTCAGTCTTTGGTAGGATGAAGCACTATAGGCACCAAGCCCCTTCCAGAAACAGTGGGGACTGTTATCCACTTGAAAGAGAAACCAGTGGGCAACCCACCCTCTGAAAAGACTTGAGAGACTGTGGCTTTGCACTCCCCAGGACAAAGCAGTGGGCACACCACCCACTGGAGAGACTTAAGAGACTGTAGCTTTGCACTCCCCAGGATAAAGCAGTGGGCAAACCACCCACTGGAGAGACTTGAAAGACTGTGGCTTTGCACTCCCCAGGACACATCAATGTGCATGGAGCCCCCTCGTGGGGCTGGCATCATGCACTCATCTGGCTGAGGTGCCCCCCTTCCCTTCTCCCTGAGGTGCCTGTTTCACTTCGATCTGATGCCCCAGCAGTGTTCTCTCCGTTTCGAGTCTGGTATCTAGTGTGGGCCTCGCCCATGCATTTTGGGCCCAGTGGTCCACGGACTATGAATGGTGCACTACCTGGACTTGAATAGTTGGTGTACATAATTGTTTATGCTGTATTTAAAGTTTTGACTAATGGATTTTTATTGATTACAATCATTACAATCATTTCCTTTTGTCATTGCATTCTTCCAGAGGGGGTTGGGGGGTGTAAATGTAATGTTGCAGCATGTATTAGTGTGTATGTTGTTGTGGGTGAGGGTGGGGGTGTTGCATGTGTGTGTCACTCTCTTTTCCCTCCACCCTCCCCTGAGTTGTAGGTGCAGTACTCACCGTAGCATCGCCGCCGTCTTTCGTGCTCCTGGTAGATGAGCAGGAATACTATCGCTGGGAGTATTTGGAGTTCTGGCTCCATGGCGTCCTGGGTCCCCATGCTTTGTGTAAAGGTGAGTGTTTTCCCTTCCAAGTCCTGTTTCCGCCGTGTTTTTGTTCGCGGTGAATCTGTCCTGGAAAAGGTGGCGGATTGGCCTGTCATAATAGTGTGGGTGGTACATTGTCTTCCGCCTGTCTGTTGGCGGTGACCGCCGCTGTGTTTGTTTGTACCGCCGTGGCGGTCGGAGTGGTAAAGTTGCTGTCTATGTTGGCGGTTTCTGCCATGGTTGTGATTCCATTTGTTTTACCGCCAGCCTGTTGGCGGTCTTACCGCCACTTTAACACCGACCGCCAGGGTTGTAATGAGGGCCTATGTCTTATACTTTAAACCATCCTTATCATATCCCTTGCCCGCTATGCACTTCTCCTCCTTATGAGGAAAGAGCCTTTCTTGCTATGACCACTAAGACTTACATGTCTATCCTGGCTGATGGCGAATCGACTGATGTCCTGAGGACGAAGACTGATCCTGCATGCTGACTCATTCGAAGGGGTAACTATCTGATGGTAAATTGTAATTGTGTGTTTGCCTTTTATTTCTAGGTACCAACTGCTCTTTTGATAGAGGCCATAGTTAGATGTTTTCCATATTAATGTTGCTAAATTGTTTTGCATGAAGCCCAACATGCTGATACTACTCAGAGGTTAGTTAAGGAGTTCACTAATATCAGATGCATATAGACAAATGACTGAATTCTTGCTTTGTTGAATAATGTACTAATGATGCTCTGCTAAAGTTGACTCATGTTAACGTCATGCTTTGTTTTAATGTTCATGACCTATGCTTTGATAAAGTCTTACTCGAGTTGCCAAGTTATAGTGGTATGGATGTGCTTATTGATATTGCGACTAATAAATATGATGCTAGAGTGTATCTAATAGGGAATAAATAACCTAAATCTTACTAACTTTGCATGGTTATTCATGGCTGAGAGGTCAATGTGTGTTTGATTCTTAATAAAGGTTGATGATTAATTAAATTGACTAGCTATGGTAAATATTGATTAGGGTATTTATCTATTGATTGAAATGTTAAACAGATATCTCGTTCTGGGAAGTCCCCAAACGTGGTCAAAAGATTCATTGGCCTAAAACGTGTCCCCTTGAAAGTTAAATTAACAAGGTTTGGACGCGTTATCAGTTTTCACAGACTGACACAGAGTACATGTCGGTCTGTCTTGTGGACATTTTATGCACACTTTCACTTGTGCAACCATCTTAGGTTAGTGCTCTTGTGTTTGTGACCCACATAATGTGCAAACAGGAAATACCCTATTCAAACCCACCTGCTGCGCAGAAACGCACAGCGGGCATGCCACTGGCACACCAAAGGCAAGTCTGTCTGCACCCGTCCATGCCCCAGTAGAGCTCAGATCCAACCATGCTGCCAATTTTCCATCACAGTAGAAAATTCCGACTCACATAAGCTTTAAGACAGGGGCACTGCTTGACAAACGTTTGGAATGGTTGGAGTGCACCATATTTGCTGCGTATGTGGCAGCTCCTAGATTGCTTTCTAATTGGGCTGCAGTCCCAGAGGTGTTTCAAAACGAGGGTATGCATAACCAACAGGGAGGGGGCAGAAAATGTGAGCAGCCACACTTTGGGTAACTTAGAGGGGACAAGAGAATGCTCAATGGATGGAACTTCCATTTACCACAACTGTACTATCAACCATAAAGTGGAAAGCTCGATAGCAATAAAAACAGCTTCAAAGGGATATTTGAGATGTGCTACTCAGATCTTTGACCTGTTGTTTTTGGGGGAACTGGATGTGTTATTTTTGTCAAAAAACTAGTTCGCTGATTCTTCTGTTCACGATATTGCTGCCTGGTTACACCACTGTCTATGGTTTCTGCCCTTCTAAAGGGAGCGGGGTGAAGCAGTAATAGGTAGGGAAGAGTATTCTGTAAAGAAACTCCCAGTCATCGAGTTTCCTCTAGCAGAGGTTCTAGGTTTATCAATTATATCTCCTCCCTCTACTTGGCAGTTGAGTTGTGTAGTCTGCTATAGTCCCCCTTGTCCGATTGAATGTTTTATCAATTCCATTCTTGATCATATGCTTCTTTGCCGATACCAACCTGAAAGTGGTGGGTGATTTTAATATATGGTCAAGCTCTTCATCTCCATCTCACACTAACTCCATCTTAACTGATGGCATGGCTTCCATGGTGCTCTATAAGTCAGTATTGGGTCCCACGCTTCTAATGGGAAATACTCTGTACCTTGTTTTCGGGGCCCCCAATTCTGTGGGTTGTGTCAAAATTGTGACAAGGCCTGGTCAGACTATTATAAATTCAGCTTTAAGCTAAAATCAACAGGGTTTACGTACAATGTAGGCCTGAGAAATCTCAGCCGAAAAGATCTTGGAGCAAAGTATCAATTCCTGACGTGGTCAATAAGCTGAATGAGATGGCAAGGCCTCTAAATCTTGACTCCAGTGGATGATGGGTATAGCATCTACACAAGGTGGATAGAGACCGTGCTATACACTGTAATGCCCATAAAGATAATCAGAATGAAGGGGTCTAGACTCTCAGCAACGTGGATTTGACTGAAGCGAAAAAGGAATGTAAACAATTAGAACGTGTCTGGTGTCGTCTTTTATTTGCAAGTCAGGTTACATGTGAAGCATGCTCTATTGAGGTAAAAAAGGCACGTAGTCTCAGCAAAAGTGGATTTTTTTTTTAATTAAATAAATTTTACTCACAGAGAACTCCTCAAAAACAATCTTCACTATAATTAGGTCCCTGGCCTCCCCTAAATGTGCACTGCAACTATTTTGCTTTCCCAAGAGCTGGCCGGTAAGCTCTCCAACTATTTTGAAGAACAAATCAATACCAAATGTTCTTCGCTTAGACTTTTGAAGGCAGAACACGAGCTTTGCATAGCAAACTTCCTAGAATCCCTAGCTCTGCTTCTTGACACTCCAATGACAAAATCCAACTTGGAGTTGACAGGCACCAAGGATGAGGCTACCATTGTCCCCTATCTGAGTCATTTTGACTGTTGGACACTGCAAGAGCTTTTATCTACTGCTGGAATTGGGTTCCCCAATTAACACTATCCCCCAATATTTTGGCAGTTGGGTAGGTTACACAACCTCTGCTAGAAGTTTGTAATGGGTGCCTTGTTAATGCTTGGAGTCCCACTGAGTGGAAAAGTGCACATATTGTTCCCCTGTTGACAAAAACAAATGCAGACCAAGCCGTACTTTCAAACTATCTGCCTAGCTCTCTTTTGCCATTTGCAGTTGAAATTTAAGAGAAACATGTGAACCATCTATTCTCTAGTTTTCTGGAATAATATCACACCGTTAGAACCACACTATCTGGTTTTGGTCTGGCGCATTCTACCGGAATTGCACTTATGCCAGTCCTTGATGACCTGAGAACATTCGCAGATAATGCAAATCTAGTTGCCTTAGTTCTCCGCAATATGCCTGCTGCATCCAACACAGTGGCCCTCATTACAACTTTGACGGGCGGCGGAGGCCGCCCGCCAAAGTTGCGCCGCAGGAATACCGCACCGCGGTCTGAAGACCGCGGCCGGCATTCTGAGTTTCCCGCTGGGCAGGCGGGCGGCCGCCTTAAGGCCGCCCGCCAGCCCAGCGGGAAACAACCTTCCCACGAGGACGCCGGCTCGGAATCGAGCCGGCGGAGTGGGAAGGTGCGACGGGTGCTACTGCACCCGTCGCGTATTTCACTGTCTGCTATGCAGACAGTGAAATACAAGCGGGGCCCTCTTACGGGGGCCCCTGCAGTGCCCATGCCATTGGCATGGGCACTGCAGGGGCCCCCAGGGGCCCCGCGACACCCCCTACCGCCATCCTGTTCCTGGCGGGCGAACCGCCAGGAACAGGATGGCGGTAGGGGGTGTCAGAATCCCCAAGGCGGCGCAGCATGCTGCGCCGCCTTGGAGGATTCTGACGGGCAGCGGAAAACCGGCGGGAGACCGCCGGTTTTCCTGCACTGACCGCGGCCAAAGCGCCGCGGTCAGAATGCCCTAAGGGGCACCGCCAGGCTGTCGGCGGTGCTCCCGCCAACCGCGAGCCTGGCGGTCACAGACCGCCAGGCTCGTAATGAGGGCCAGTGTCTCATTCCATAATTGCATCCAGACTTGCAGAGGCCTGCATTGGAGAGATGGTGCATCAATGGTGAAATTCCTATTTAGAGGATACACTGCACTCACTGGATGCCTTGATTCTTTCTATCTCCAGATTTAACTGGACTCAGACTCAGGGTAGGGTTTCTTCTGCGGCATCATCCAAATTGTGGAATTCTATGCCATTAACCCTGCACAAACAGCCTGTGCTTTCACACTTCAGAAAGGCTTTAAAAACTCAGTTGTATAGATATTAATTATGTAATCTCCTTATAGAAACTTGGGATATAATTTCCCTGGCCATTTTATGTTCTGTCTTTCAGCGCAAGGACACCTGTATGGTAATCATGCGGTCAATAAATGATAAGACATTTTTTTGTTTGTTTTTCTGCTGCAATTTTCCTAGTTGGATTCTCTTGCCTGGAAGACCTCTATATTAAGCTCTTTCTCAACCCTCACTCAGGGTAATGTAGGCCTTCCTTAACAATGTCTGTATCATTCATCCTCTTCAATCAATAACTGCCTCATATTGCTCAGATATTTTCTGCCATTTGTGGCTTTTTTTCCTAACTGGCACACTCTTAAGGAGACACATTAACCTTTAAGGTACATTAAATATGGGGTGGCACGGTGGGTGGCAGGATACATAATTTCTTGAGGCAGTCAAGAAGAAACTCGTTTCAAGGTCTTGACAGATTGCAATGCCCAATGACTCCACAGACCCGTCTTTGCCCTTGACACGTCTCAGGCCGATGATCAAAACTTGCACCAATTTCACCCTAAAATATGTCTCTAAAATAATAATAATGCTACTCATAATATTATGGTCTACTGACTTATCAGAAGTGCCTCTTATCTGCCATGTTTCTCTGGAGATCTCATGAAAATTAGGACATTTTTGGAATCCCTAACGCTGCCTATTGCCTTTCGTCCTGCAGGACCAAATCCATGTGGGTTATATAATCCATTGTCTCATTTGGCCTGCCACAGATTGGGCCACAGCTTAAATTACCAACTTGAATCTTTGCTTGGAAATTTATGCTTTTTTCCTACTTACCTTAAGAAGTTAATTGAATGTTTTGATATTGAGAACATCGCTGAGAAGGCTCGTTATAATACTGAATGTGGTGATGTGTTTTTTTTCACTAATGTGACTCGTTTTGGCCAATTGGCAACCAAGGCTACTTGGGTAGAGAGAACCCAAATGGCAATATTTGATCATGGATTAAAAAAAAAAGATTAAGGACAAGTTAGTTCACATTCATTCTTCAGCTTCTATTTTTTAACTTATCTAGTTCTGTCAATTGAATATAGACTTCAGGAGAGCTGAGTGGGGTTTCCCGGTTCTGCCAGAATCATTTACCCAGACAGATCAGAAAAGAACATTAATTATAAATCTATGCAAACAGGAGAAGCCAGTGGTCTTTTGTCAAAGGATGAAAAGGAGCATCCTCCAAATGCAGGACTGCGTCTTTATTGAGATATTTGATTCCTGCTTACCCTGTACATGCCCTTAGGGACATAAGTAAATAGCTGACCTACAGGAAGAAAAAGAGTCCAGGTGTGATTGCTCCCTCATATTGGAACTTCCTAAAGTAGTTCTAAAATTCAATTATTTGTGATACAAATGGGGTCTCTAGTTGGCAGATGTTGGAAATGGCCTTTCTGCACGGTCACCCCCGAACGTTTTGACTTCCTCCATCTCTTTTTTTTCTGACTTCATTTTTGCTGGCTCTAGGACTCTGCACACTTTACCATTGCTAACCAGTGCTAAAGTATACATGCTATCTCCCTTAAACATGGTAACATTGGTTCATACCCAATTGGCATATTTGATTTACTTGTAAGTCCCTAGTAAAGTGTACTACATGTGCCCCGGGCATGTAAATTGAATGCTACTAGTGGGCCTGTAGCATTGGTTGTGCCACGTACATAAGTAGCCCCTTAACCATGTCTCAGGTCTTCCATTGCAAGGCCTGTGTGTGCAGTTTCGCTGCCACTTCGACCTGGCATTTAAAAGTACTTGGCAAGCTCTAAACTTCCCTTTTTCTACATGTAAGTCACCCCTAAGGTAGGCCCGAGGTAACCCATAGAGCAGGGTGTTTTGTAGTTAAAAGGCAGAACATGTGCATGTGTGGTTTATATGTCCTAGTAGTGGAAAATTCCTAAATTGGTTTTCCACTACTGTCATAGGATAACATTAGGGCTACCCTCATATACTTTTGCCTGGTCAGAAAGGGGTAACCAGGTCATACTTAGTATGGCCAGAGTGGTAATACAAAATCCTGCTTATTGGTGAAGTTGGATTTTATATTACTATTTTAGAAATGCCACTTTTAGAAAGTGAGCATTTCTATGCACTTAAAATCCATCTGTGCCTTACAGCCTGTCTCCAAGCTATGCCTGGGCTGGACTGGTTGACAGCTCCCTTGTGTATTTTACGAGACAACCACAAACACAGGGTACTCAGCCACACCTGCACTCACCTGCATACTGAATGGGTCTTCCTTCCTGGACTGGAAGGGTGGAGGGCCTGACACTTACATTTCAAAGGCTAGTGGTTTGCCCTCACACAATGGACTGCCAAAGCCCATACTGGGACCCTGGCAGACAGACCTGTACTGAAAGGGGACCTTGTGCACTTCAAAACCACTCTTTGAAGACTCCCCCACTTCAAAGGCATTTTTGGGTATATAAACTGGGTCCGTGACACCACCAAATCAGACACTTCTGGTCCAGATCCTGCAACCTGTCAAGGGGAACTGCCTGGCTGCCCAAAGAACTCACCTGGACTGCTATGCTGTGAAGGACTGCTGCCTTGCTGTTGCCCTGCTGCCTTGCTGGCCTCTGACTTTGCTGATAAGTGCTCTCCAAGGGTCTGGATTGAGCTTGCCTCCTGTTTTCTGAAGTATCATGGCCAAAAAGACTTTATCTCTTCAAGGAAACTCCTTGTGCACTGACAATCGCATACAGCCTGCTGGAAACGATGCATATCTTGCCCTGCGACAAGAAAGTCACCTCACAGCCAAACCGGAACGACGCAGCCCAACTTCCAGAGCGAATATCGACGCAGCGCCTGCATTGCAACCAGAAATTTAACACATGGCCCTACCGGATAAACGCACAGCTGAGACAGAATGACACAGCCTGACTTAACTACCTTTTTTACTCTGAAAGTTTCTGTGAATTACGCTGTGATATTTGGAAGTTCCTGCCTTCTAAGGCACAAACCATATGTAAAGTGGACTACCAGAGCAATTTCATTATCTTGCCAGTTTTGTTATGGCCATTTATTGGTTTAGGAGAGAGTGGAGCAAGGGCGGAGGAGGCGAGAGTGGAACAGAGGATGCAGCAGCAGGAAAGGATGCTTTCGCTTCCAGATCAGCGGAGCAGCAGGGGAGTACAGATTGGTCCGGAGAAGGAGGAGGAGAGAGAGGCAAGAGAGGTGAGATGCAGGGGGATCTTTCGCAACCCCAGTCCGCGCTCTGGCTCAAGTTCAGCTCCTTGCATCATGTGGGCATTAAACTGTGGTGTGCAGTAAATACACTGTTATCAGGCAAAACCAGGCCTACTGCATCACAGTTCAGTGGGCGCCACTCGACCATCAGGACCAACACCACTGATATCAACACTGGGAAGCCGCAGAGGAAGCTTGCATTTCAGGCACCCTACCTTGCTATTTGGGAGAATTTGTGGGTGAAGCCTTATCTTGCTTGGAAGTTTGGGGAAGTCTGGGTGGCCTTCACTGCATTTGCACCTGCATCTGTGTGTCTTATTTATACCTGCTGCTTTCGCATACCTGTGCCTAATCCTGCCTTCTGGAGCTCCAGGGTTGTTCAGCTAGCTGGCTGCATTTCTGCTACATTTTGTCCCAATTCCCTCTTCCATGCTTCGCGCTGCCCTAGGGGGCTACCTCCTTTACTTGCTTATCTAAGGACAACCCCACTAAATGCCCTACAAACAGTGTAAACCGGGTTACCCCTGCAAGTAACTGACTGAACTCTAATATAGCAGTTAAGTAAATCTTTGCTAACCGTAGTGAGCTCGAACACAAGGATAAAAGGATATATGTAAAATAAAATAGAGACTCTAGCAAGCCAGCTGATCCATCGTGTATTACATGCACAGTGCGATTTAAGGTGAGTGTGGTCACGTTGTTAGAACCGTCACTCAAGGGTAGAGATGAAGTGGTGTGAAAGTGGTCAGGCTAGGTCTCAGTGCGGCTTGCTTCACTCCATATGCTCCCCTGCCACCGTACCCACCACAGCTTCATTGTGTGCTATTGATATGCCAATCATGTGGATCATGAAGAGTGCACTGTAGCCAGCTGGAAGGTGGACCGCAGTTGTGCCACTAGCACTGAGTTTGAGGCTCACCGACACTGCGTGCGAATGCTGCATCCCTCCTATGAGGTTGCAATTACTCTTTTTAAAAGTGCTTTATAGCGCTTGAGAAGTCAAGCGGCGCTAGTGGCACTAGCCTACTCACAGCATCTGGATAGCCAAATAGCTGCTGCCGACTGGGAGTGTGTGCATTGCTCTACAGCGCTGTGACTCTGAGGAGTAGGTGCAAAAACAACAGGATGCAGGTGGTCCTGAGGCACTCTAAGAATATTCAACAAACTGATTACAACATATCCCAAGGCGAGGAGGCCTAAGCAGAAGGAAGCCAAAATTGCCATAGGTGGGGAGACTGGCACTGATCATGGACTTGAACACATAGGGCCCCTCTTCTCCCCTCCTGCCACACTACTGACCATCAGTAATGTAGGTTCCAAGAGGAAGGCAGTTTCAAGATCCTCCCCAAGGTTAATAACTAACTTCTACCAGAAGATTGATAAGAAGCCCTCCCTGCAGCCGATCGCTGAGACAGGGGTGCTGGGTGACCAAGGGATTGGTATGCCCAGGGCCAGGGTAGAGTCCTTGGGTGCTGCATCTCTAAAAATCAACCTGGTACACCAAAGTCTGGGCGTAGCTGGCAAAGAAAGCTCTGAAGTAAAAGGAGTTAGGATAGACTTTGCAGCCATTCCACTTGAACATATAGGTGGTCATTCTGACCTCGGCGGTAAAAGGCGCCTACCGCCGGTCAGAAATCCCCCATAATTCCGCCGCGGTCGCGGTAACCCGCCACGGTCATTCTGACCCGCAGCAGCCAAACCTCCGAAAATCTGACAGCTACAACAGACCGCCAGACCAGCGGTCGGCGGAAAAGTGGAGGTGACCAAACCTCCACCGTCACGCCAACAGAAATACGCCCATGCCATTACGACCCACGAATCCACGCGTCGGTCTTTCAAACGCGGTTTTCCATTGGCGGTACACACCGCCGCGGTCAGAATACACACAAACGAACAAAACTCAGCCACATTGGACGATTTGAATTCCACACACCTGATACACATACACACACCACTCCCACACACACAATACAATATAAAACACACACCCACATCACCCACAAACTCCTACGACCAAAAATTCAGAAAGAAGCACTGAGAGACACATCAGCGATCACAGAATACCATCACACAGAGGCACACTACACCATCACCCACACAATATCCACACACAAAACAACACACACCACCACACTCAACACACTTAACTACACATACTCCACCCCACACATCATACACACCACTCCATGGCACCCCAAAGACACCCCCGCTTCTCAGACGAAGAACTCAGGGTCATGGTGGAGGAAATCGTTCGGGTAGAGCCCCAGCTCTTCGGCACACAGGTCCAATACACCAGCATTGCCCGGAGGACGGAGCTATGGCAGAGGATTGTCGACAGGGTCAACGCTGTGGGACAGCACCCCAGAAATCGGGAAGACATCAGGAAGCGATGGAACGACCTACGGGGGAAGGTGCGTTCCATGGTATCCAGGCACAACATCGCCGTGCAGAAGACTGGCGGAGGAACCCCACCTCAACCCCCACAATTTACAACATGGGAGGAGGAAGTCTTGAACATCCTGCATCCTGACGGCCTCGCAGGAGTCGCCGGAGGAATGGATTCTGGTAAGTTGAAGCTTCAATACTGCTTCCCCCCCACCTGCATGCCAAATCATACCCCAACCCTCACCCCCATCCTCGAACCCCACCCTCACCCCCACCCCCATCCTCACCCCCACCCTCACCCCCACCACCATCCTCACCCCCACCACCATCCTTACCCCCACCCCCAGCACACCTATTCCCTGCCAATGTCTCACCATCACAAACCACACATCCCAAAACCTAGGCCTGCATGCGTCCACTAAGCATGGACACCCATCACCAAAGCATGCCCAATGCATATACACATCCCCCCCACAAGCCACCCTCACCAAAGCACCCACACACGAATGCCAGCACTTGGGGACACGGGAACCCACAGATACACCCATATGCCACACATTGAAACTATAACCATACCTCTATACCCCTGCAGGACCCAACCGTCAACACACCGCCACGGAGGGCCCAGAATTCTCCACACCCCCCACCCAAGAGGCCGTCAGCGATGACAGCAGCTCTGTCGACCTGGACACTGATGACCAGCCCGGACCATCGGGGACCTCTGGACAGTCGGTTCCCCTCACACAGGCACAGGCCACTACAGACCCAAACCCCTCTGGGAACACCAGCACAGCTCCCACCCAGCGGGCCCATGCCTCTGTCTCCAGGGCGCGTCAATCTGCGGTGTGTCTACCACTACAGGGCACCCAGGATAACCCACCACCCCAACAACAACAGGGACCTGGGGGCAGTGGTAGTGGGCACACCGGCCAGGGGGCAGAGGCCCAGGGAAACAGGGCAACTCGGAGGGCAGCTGTGCGACAGGGGGGGGACGGGCCCGGGGAACCCACTCTCCACGAGGCCCTCACCACCATCATGGGAGCATACAACCGCTCCCAGGAGACGATGGCGACGGTACTGGCCCGGTTCCAGGAGATCCAGGTACTGCAGGAGGAACACTATCGGGGGTACAGGGAGGACATCAGAGCCCTCACCTCCACCCTGGTTACCATGGTAGGGCTGCTGCAGGACCTCATCAACACCAGGACGGACACTCAACAACAACAAAGGGCCCCTGCCACTAGCCTGGACCAAGAACAGCCAACCACCTCTGCCGGCGCTAGTGGACAGGAGGCCCCCGCACAACAGCAGCCCACCAGACCCTCACCTCCTGCAGGAGAAGAACCACCCCGCAAGAGGGCCCTGAGATCTCGCAAGAAGACAGAGTAGGATGTCAAGACCCCCGCCAGCAAAGGATACCACCTGATGTCATCCCACTGTCCCACATTGTCACCCTGTCCATCCTTGAACTGCCCATGCTCCATCTCTCCACAGGCCTATGGACAATGCACCTGTGTGACTGTTACTCTGGACTCTGCCATGGACATTCCTTCACCATAGCCCCCACCCACTTGAAACCACCCATCCCATTTTGAGCACTGAAATAAACACCTATTTTGCACAAAACTATCTGGAGTCTGGCTGTGATTTCAAAATAATGTAATTGACATGACAGTGCAAATATGTCATTGTACATAGTGAAGTCAACAAACAGCTGCCACAAAGCTGTAGTCCATGGGGAAACGAAGCACAGGACTCGTAGTGGGGACCCCAGATCTGAAATAGGGAGGGAAAAGCCACAACTCAGTCATCATACACTGGGGCAAATAGACAGGCAGCAGAGATGCAGGAGAGTAGTTCACATTTACTAAATGATGTTTGAATTGTTACCTGTGTCCTATTGGAAGTACTGTTCAATGATTCTGTCCCTGTTGTCTGTTTCAGCCCCGTCGTCTTCCTCCTCGTCACTCTCCACAGGTTCCACAGCTGCCACAACACCACCGTCTCGACCATCCTCCTGCAGGAAAGGCACCTGGCGGCGCAAAGCCAGGTTGTGAAGCATGCAGCAGGCCACGATGATGTGACACACCTTCTTAGGTGAGTACATTAGGGATCCACCTGTCATATGCAGGCACCGAAACCTGGCCTTTAGGAGGCCGAAGGTGCGTTCGATCACCCTCCTAGTACGCCCATGGGCCTCATTGTACCGTTCCTCTGCCCTGGTCCGGGGATTCCTTACTGGGGTCAGTAGCCACGACAGGTTGGGGTACCCAGAGTCCCCCAATAGCCATACACGGTGTCTCTCTAGCTGTTCCATCACGTAAGGGATGCTGCTATTCCTTAGGATGTAGGCGTCATGCACTGACCCTGGGAATTTGGCATTTACATGCGAGATGTACTGGTCAGCCAAACACACCACCTGGATGTTCATGGAATGGTAACTTTTTCTGTTCCTGTACACCTGCTCCCTGTCTCTTGGGGGAACCAAAGCCACATGGGTCCCATCAATGGCACCAATGACGTTGGGAATATGTCCAAGGGCGTAGAAATCACCCTTCACTGTAGCCAATTCGCCCACCTCAGGGAAAATGATGTAGCTCCTCACGTATTTCATCAGGGCAGACAACACTCTGGATAACACCTTCGAAAACATGGGCTGAGACATCCCAGAAGCAATTCCCACTGTTGTCTGAAATGACCCACTTGCCAAGAAATGGAGTACTGACAGGACCTGCACCAGAGGGGGAATCCCTGTGGGTTGGCGGATGGGGGACATCAGGTCGGGCTCCAGCTGGGCACACAGTTCTTTTTGTAGTGGCACGGTCAAGCCGGTAGGTCAGGATAATGTGGCGTGCTTCCATTGTCGACAGGTCCACCAGCGGCCTGTACACGGGAGGATTCATCCGTCTCCTCGCCAAACCCAGCGGACGGTGCCTAGGAAGGACAACATGGAGCACACAGTCAAGCAACCCACAGGTACGTACTCACAGCTTGCACAGTAAACGATTCTCTATGCAGTGAATGGCGTGTCTGAGTGGCTATGCAAGGCCTAGGCCTGTGTGACGCAGTTGAAATTGAGCCATGTGGACCCTCGAAATGGCGGCTGCCTGACCTGTGAAGTGTGACAATGGGATGTGAGGTCAATGCGCTGGCGTGGCACACCGCGGCGGTCGGCGGTCGAAGACCGCGCCGCGAAGCCGCATTGGTTAACATTGAAGCCTATGGGTTTCAGGAGCCAATGGCGAAGGGCGCCGGCGGTGGCGGTACGCACCGCCGCGGTACGCACCGCCGCGGACGTGACCGCCATTTTCTATCTACTTATTCACTTGCGACTTGAACTTTCACAGGAGAGGACCTATACTGCAAGTGTTGCTGTGACCTCGGTCTGGAAGGGACAATGGCTGCTGCGCCTGGGGAAAGGGCCCCTGCCTTCACTGGAGAAGAGTTGGAGAAACTTGTGGATGGGGTCCTCCCCCAGTATGCGCTACTCTACGGTCCTCCAGACCAACAAGTGAGTTTAATTCAATATGGATTTGGGGCCACTGGCTGGCTTGGGGGCCTGGCGGGGGGCCTGGCGGGGATGGGGGGCATGTTGGGCCTGGCGGGGGGCCTGGCGGGGGGCCTGGCGGGGATGGGGGGCATTGGGCCACTGGCAACGAAAATGCAGACAAACTTGAACGTGGTATTTCTCCCTCCCTGTACGTGTCACATAGGTCCGCGCCCATGAGAAGATCGGGATTTGGCGTGCCATCGCCAAGGAAGTCCGACCCTGGGGGTCCACCATCGACGGGGCACCCACTGCCGCAAGAGGTGGGAGGACATCCGCCGCGGGACCAAGAAGACCGCCGAGTCTCTGCTGGGGATGGCCTCCCAACGTAGGCGGGGTGCCTGCCGTCAACTGACCCCCCTGATGTTCCGGATCCTGGCAGTGGCCTACCCTGATTTGGATGGGCGCGTGAGGGCAGCACAGCAGACACAAGGGGGTGAGTACAAGCATTATCTACTCTGTTGTCACGCAGTGGAGGTGTCTGGGTGGGGGAGGAGGGCTGGGGGTCCCCCTAGGCCAGGGCGATATCTGTAGGCTGGGCACCCCGTAAGCCCCTGTGTCCCCAGCCACCACCCTCAGTAGTGTGTCAGTACAGCCATCCCTGGGCCGTGTCATCCATGGGTGCAGTTGTCAACTCTAGGCGTGTAGGGCATGTTCCACGGAATGCGTAGCGGACCCCAAGTGCGCAACTTAGTGCAGGGGGCATCTGTGTCTGTCATGTCCGCTAACTGTACCGGTGATCCATGTACTAAAAATCTCTTTATTTCTCTCTCCCCCCCCCTTTTTGTTTCTCTTTCTGTGCTTGTGTGCATCAGCATCATCAGGCGGAGGAGAAGTGGCATCGGGGCAGGAGGGAGCTGCATCTCACATGGCCCAGGAGGGCCATGCCACAGAGTCTGACTGGACCAGTGAGACGGAGGGCGAGGGGAGCTCCACAACGGGGACGACTGGACCCTGCAGCGACACGGACACGTCCTCGGAAGGGAGCTCCCTTGCGGGGGTGGCACCATCCGTGCCCCCCGCCATTACAGGTACAGCCGCCACCCAGCGCACCATCTCCGCCCTCCCAGCAGCCCCTCAGCGTTCGCCCCGTGCCCGCTCTGCCAGGAAGCCGGGCATCTCCTTCGCCCCAGGCACCTCAGGCCCTGCCCCTGTTACCCCCGCTGCCCTCAGTGAGGAGGTCATTGACCTCCTCCGAACGCTCATTGTTGGGCAGACTACCCTTTTGAATGCCATCCAGGGGGTGGAGAGGGAGGTTCATCGCAGCAATGCGTACCTGGAGGGCATTCATTCGGGTCAGGCTGCCCATCAGCGATCGTTCCAGGCTCTGGCCTCAGCACTGACGGCAGCCATTGTCCCTGTCTCCTGCCTCCCTCTACTAACTCCCTCCTCCCAGTCTCCTGTTCCTCTGCCTGTCCCACCCACACCATCAGACCAGCCTGCACACACCTCAACACCCAAGAGCAGCTCATCCAAACATAAGCACCACAGATCACGCAGACATTCACACAAGCAACATTCCGATGCAGACATGCCAACAGTCACTACCACCTCTGTGACCCCCACCTCCTCGTCTCCCTCCTCCCTCCCTGTGACGTCTACACTCACACCTTCATTCACCTCACCATCAGCCAGTGTTTCCATCACCAGCACACCCTCCAGTACAGTCCGCACACGTGCAGTCACCACCCCCACTGCCATTTACACGTCCCCTGTGTCCTCTCCCACTGTGTCTGTCACCCCCTCTTCCACACCACACAAACGCAGCCACCCACCCACCCAACAGCCATCCACCTCACGACAGCCTCCCGCTCCTGCACCTGCACCCAAAGACAGCAAACTTGTCTCGCCTACAACCACATCCTCTCCCTCCACTCCCATACCCACTGTACCTACCACTCTCCATTGTCCCAAGAAAATCTATCTCTCTACTGCTACCTTCTTTCCTGACCCTGAGCCCCCCCCTCCTTCTCGTCGGGGTAAGAAGAGCACCTCAGCCACCACCAGCCCTGCAGCCCCCTTGACAAGGGTGCAGGGGTATTGGAGCCCACCAGCCAGCAGGTCTGGATCTTCGCCCAGCAGCAAGGGGACAGCCAGCCCACCCCCTGGGAAGAGGAGCAGAAGGCGGAAGGGCCGCCGCAGGAGCCCGGATTCTATATCCCCCCAGGACACTAGCCAGCCACCGTCAACAGCCACAGCTCCAAAGGGAGGAAAGGGCCACAGACTCCCGACTAAGGAGGGCAAGGGCAGCAAGGCGGAGAAGTCAGGCAGCAGGCCTGCTGCCCATGGAGGACCCGTCACAGCTGCCCAGGAGGAGCCCGCAACCCCCATAGCCGCTGCCCCAGGAGGAACCGGCACAGCTGCCCCGGGAGAGCCCACCACCCCCATAGCCGCTGCCCAGGGAGGACCCAGCCCAGCTGGCCAGGAGGGCCCCACCACCCACAGCCCAGGTGGGCATTGAAGGAGCACCATCCCCGCTGCCCAGGAGGGCACCACCAGGCAATGAGCAGTTGGCCATTGAATGTCCGCCGTCTCCAGCACCGCTCCGCTGGGGACCGCCGTCTCAAGAACCGCTGAACTGGGCCCTTCAAGGCAAGGACCGCTGAACTGGGCCCCGCCGTCTCCAGCACCGCTCCGCTGGGGACCGCCGTCTCAAGAACCGCTGAACTGGGCCCTTCAAGGCAGGGACCGCTGAACTGGGCCCTTCAAGGCAAGAACCGCTGAACTGGGCCCTTCAAGGCAAGAACCGCTGAACTGGGCCCTTCAAGGCAAGAACCGCTGAACTGGGCCCCGCCGTCTCCAGCACCGCTCCGCTGGGGACCGCCGTCTCAAGAACCGCTGAACTGGGCCCTTCAAGGCAAGAACCGCTGAACTGGGCCCTTCAAGGCAAGAACCGCTGAACTGGTCCCTTCCAGGCAGGAACCGCTGGCCCTTTGGCAGACGTGGCAGGACAGGATCTGTCTCGGGCAGGGCTGCAGGATGTCCTCTGGCCAACATGCCTCCTCCAGTGGCAGTGGCAGTGGAGTCTGTTATGGACTGTTTTGACTGTGGCTTTGCTCTCCCCAGGATGGCCCAGTGGGCAGGCCACCCACTGTATGGACTGTATGGACTGTGGCTTTGCTCTCCCCAGGATGGCCCAGTGAGCAGGCCACCCACTGTATGGACTGTATGGACTGTGGCTTTGCTCTCCCCAGGATGGCCCAGTGGGCAGGCCACCCACTGTATGGACTGTTTGGACTGTGGCTTTGCTCTCCCCAGGATGGGCCAGTGGTCATGGAGTCCCCTCGTGGATCTGGCGTCGTGTACTCAAGTGGCTGAGGTGCCCCCCCTTCCCTTCCCCCTGAGGTGCCTGTCCTTTTTTCTTTCTGATGCCCCTGCAGTGTTCTCTCCGTGGAGTTCTTGTCGTGGGACTGGGCCTTGCCCCTTTGCTCAGGACCCCTGTGGTCCACGGACAGTGGTTGGACTACATTTAGTAGATGTACATATTTTGTACATAGTTTATTTATTTATTGGGATTACTGCTGTCCATTTTTCAATATATCTGCCCGTTTAAGATCTCTTCTTTTGGTCTTTGCATTATTTAGGAGGGGGGGTTTGTGGGTTGTGACAGTGATCTGTGGGAATGCATTGATGTGTGTGTTGTAGTGGGTGTGGGTGGGTGGGTGTGTGCCGGTAATCTTTTCCCTCCCCTGTGTCGTAGGTGCAGTACTCACCGATGTCTTCCGCGCCGCCGGGCGTGCTCCTGGTACAGGAGCAGGTATAGGAGTGCGGGGATGACCTGCAACTCGGGTTCCATACTGCCGGAATCTCACGTGGAGTATGTGGAGGTGAGCGTTTTCCCGTTCGTTGTCTGTTTCCGCCGTGTTTTTATCGGCGGTGCTCCCGCCCCGGAAAAGGTGGCGGATTGGTGGGTCGTGATAGGGTGGGCGGTAGATTGTCTGCCGCCTGGCTGTTGGCGGGGACCGCCGCGCTGTTTTTTGTTCCGCCGTGGCGGGCGGAGTGTTAATGCGGCGGGCTGTGTTGGCGGTTCCCGCCAGGGTCAGAATTGCATATTTTGGACCGCCGGCCTGTTGGCGGTTTGGCCGCCGCTTTATCACCGACCGCCAGGGTCAGAATGAGGGCCATAGTCCTAGTACAGGAGCAAAAGCAAATTCAGGCAAGGCTATGTATCAAATCAAAAAGCCAGCAAAATCCAATGACAGTAATTAGGGAATATGAGGACATACACAGAGAAACCAATGAATTTGATACCCTCCCTTCCCTTGAAATGTGGAATCGGAGAGTTTGTCCCTGAGATGATAGTCAAAGAAGAAGTGATTATCTGAGCGTTAGCATTTTAATGTTTCTTGACTATAACCTCCCAGAGGAACTCCATAGCTTAGCAGCTCACAGTAATGTAAGCACAGTTGGGCTGGACCTCTTCAACCCCTTGGCGGTTTGTATACCTTTGATGATTATCCTGAGAGGCTTGGGCTGAGACTGCTCCCAACATCAACCCCGCAGAAAACAGTAGAACTTCCAGTAAGGGCTTTTGCCTGGATGCTTCAATACTACAGAGTATTCCCGCAAACCAACGCATGAGGGACCTCTACTCTAATATGAAGCATTTGCAAAGTTTTATAATTTCTGAAGCCATGACCGCATTAAATAGAGTTCTATAATCAATGCTGTTGCTCCTGGAGAAGTCACTAGGAGGGATCAAAATCATTGGATCACTGTGATACTCCGGGCCCTAGCTAGCATATGAAAAACATTTTGATGCGGCCCCCGAGATAGATTCCTGCAGTGGGTTCGATAACTTTGCATTCAAAAGTAAAGTGACATCTGAAATTCCAGCTCAGACACAAACCCAAATGCAAATCAATGTGTTAAAGAATGCCTGCTGAGCCGGCTGTGCCTGTAGCTACGGATGGGTGGGAAAGCTTACCCTATTGGCGGGGGACTACACAATCACTGCCAAGCATCAAGTTGGTAACTTGGACAGTCCTGTTGCTAAATCTAACAAGGTCGCAGATGATAACACAAGTAAGCCAGAGGCCAAAGCACAAAGGCATTCAGGCAAAGTACAGCGCAACCTGGGGAACACCACAATGGAGCAAAGCAATGACAAAAGTATAAACAGCACCAAGGGACTAGTGGGCAACAGGAGGAAAGGCAAATCAATGAAAAAGACAAGGAGGGATCCACCCTTCCTAGTCTATTCACTGATATGGCTGTTTTCCAGCTCTAAGAGATGTGCTAACAGCGGTTTGGCCTCAAGAGATAGCCAGGAGGGTGTAGTCGTAGTGGAAAACGCAGCTGCTTGTGCTTCTGATTCCCTTGACACAACAGGCCCGCATCTGATTTGTCCCCCCATTGTGAGGACAGCGAAAGTTCAAGAAACTTGATTGGAGAGGCAATGCATTTACCGCTACCTAAAAGGGTAAGGAAATCCAAGAAAAGTGGTCCCAGGATAAGAGGAGCTAGGAAGCTGCACTCAGTCAGGGTAACCGAGTCACACAGCACTGTGACCCCTGCACAAGGCACAAGTACTGCCCAACTTAAGCGTGGGGGTGCATGGATTGTCAAGGAACCTGAGTTGCTTCCCATCTTAGCCCCCTTGCTATGACATTCATTGTGTCAACATCCACGATGCCAAGAGACAATGCGGGAGATTACAGCATATACAATAGCCCCATTTCTAGAACTACTGGTGTCTCATATGACCAAAAAATGCTGGTTGCTGCCTGGAATTAATTGATCTGTTTCCAGATGCTGGCTCTAAGACCCCTTTAAAAGGTTGCTAACCTTTTACTATCCTATTCCTGAGCTGAGAGTGATTTTTTCTGGTGACATGAAGATAGTGAAGTTGGGGAACAAGCAGCAATGACCAGGCCTGGGAGGAAAGAATGTCCATCCCTCTGCTTTTCCTGTCTTAATCCCTGATTCTCTCTCACCTTTCTGCAAAGTTGAGTTTGCGTTGCCTATTATTGCCAGACTGGTTCTTAGCCATGTAGACATTTTCCACATAATAGGGGTTGATTTTAACTGAGAGGAAGCAGTCTTAGATGAGCTGCAGGGGTAGAACATGGACCCACTAGGCACTGACTGTTTCCCTGGACACAGGTCAGCAGCAGAGGAGGCACGGAGGGCACTTCAGGCAGCACAGTATAGAATAATCTGTCAATTACTGCAAACAAAAATGGCAGGCTAATCAGGATTCAAAACCCTGGTGTGAATAAGGATGAAAATTCTTCTGAGGACTGGTCATAGATTGCGGCAATACCGGCCAATGGGTAAAAAAGCACCCACCTAGAAAGGTAGTCTGACTAAGTAAGGAAAGGTCTGTCCTCCGAGGCTATTATTGCACCTATTTAAATCACTTTATTAGGCACCGCTGGTGGGGAGATCTTGAAACTTTTGTCATGGAATATAGCGGGCCTGGCTAACAAAATGGTGCAGAGAGACTGGTTTGAATTCATCAGTGATTATGATATTTGCTGCTTTTGTGAAACTTGGACTCTTGTTAAAGTTTGTGCTAACAGGTTGTTGGGTATTGACACCCTAGCCGTACGTTCAAGGAAGGGGCAACCATCTGGAGGGCTTTCAGTATGGGTATCTTGTGAATTGAACTGCAACTTAGAACAAGCAGGCCCACCATCTCTGTTATTTAATGTGCAACATGTGAGGCTCTGGCTTGGGGGCTCTGAAGGTGGGGTGGTCGATATTTTGAATCTGTGTATTCTGCCAGGTTGGGCCTTGGAGGTCCAGGCACTGTGGAATATCTGTACTGCATTTATTTGAAGTGTTAGAGAGGTTCTGATTGATGGTAAGTTGATCAGAGAGGACAAAGGAGGGAAGTATCTGGTGGTTATCTGTGGAGATTTTAACACACAACCGTCTGATGCCATTAGCAAAAGTGAGACCATAAAAGAAGACCACTGTTTAGGCATTCCTGAAACAGCAATGTGTTATTTTAAATCTACTAGAGAGGCTGAGACATTTTCTGACCTCTTGTTAAACTGCTAGCTGCGCTTTGTCAATGGTCATACTTCTTCAGATAATACTGCTTAGGTGACTTTTGACAATGGGCAAAGCCCATCACTAATTGATTATATGATTATTAATATGGAGGCCTGGGAGTTCGTGTGCGACATGGCTGTGGTTAGTAGAGTGGAGAGTGACCACAATCCTTTGACCCTCCATATGAAGTTGGGCTTGGTGAGAGATGCATGTATGAAAGATCTAACTGAGGGGACGTATGGGCATGAGATTGTCCCATCCAACTGCAGGAGAAGAATAAGATGGAATAGTGAGAAGTACTTATTAGACCTGCTGCTGCTCAAATATATAGTGACTAAGTATGGAGAATTAATCATGGATGCTTCAACTAATGATAGCAATATGATTTTAGCTGCACACAATGGAATAGTGAGTGAGATGAGGTCCTGTGGTCCAGGCCGGTAACGTCTAAGGCAGTAGGCACAAATGGTGGGAGGTGGACAGCATGTAATAGTTGGTACGAGGGGTATTACGCTAGAACGAAAAGAGTTGTTTTATTTGTCCTAGTGCGGCACCATTGTAGCCACCAAAATTAAATAGAATTTAGAGAATGCAGGAGAGCATACAAGAGCTTGCTAGCCTCTAAGAAATTGTTGATTAAGATGGCACTGTGGGCAGAACTGAGGAAGGTGGCAGCTGAGAGCAATACAAAAAGGTTCTGGGAACTTGTGACAAGGACAGGAAAGGGGCGGTGAACACTGTAGAAACCTACATAGGCCCGCTCACATGGGGTACTTTGTATAGTGCTAGTACTATAGTTCCACTGGACCTCCCATTTGTACAAGAAATCTCCTCTCCTGCACAATTGATATACTGACTCTTGAAGTGGCTAGAGCATTGTGTACTATGAAGGGTCATAGGGCCCCGGGTCCTGATCTTGTGCCAGTCAATCTTTATCATGAGGAGCCTCATTACTGGGCTAGTATTCTCACCAAAGTGTTTATTTTAGCCCTTGCTGGTAATGTTGTATCTTGGCACTCTGCCGCCACCGTCTCAATTTCAAGAAGGACGATCATGGCAGTCCTGCCAATTATTGCCCGATTTCCATCCTCGATGGGGCAGGGAAGGTTCTTGGGAAAATTCTGCTGAACCTCCTGCAAGGATGGGTATATGCCCAGAGCATCATGATAGAAGTGCAAGCTGGCTTCCGGTCTCTTATAGGTACCATTGACCAGTCCCTCAGCCTTTATGTGATCTTATATAAATCCACAATAGATAGGAAGTCTTCACTGTACCTGATCTTTGTAGACCTGAGGGCAGCTTTCAATTTAGCTGATAGCAGAAAACTTTGGAGGTCCCTGATAGACATCGGCTGGAGCGGTACTGAAGTTCAGACATAAGGCGGGTGCTAAAATCATAAGTGTTATTTTGCAAATATATACCCAAAAGGCAGTGGCCGCAGCACTTTATGGGGCAGAGCTCTAGGAGTATGTGAATGCCAGCTCACTACACGTGGCTAAGAATAATATCTTGAGAGAATTCCTGAGAATCCCCCACTTAATAGCACTCTAAGTAGTGCTTGGCCTTACACCAATATAAGAAATATCATCCCTAAGGCAGATACTCTAATGGGTAAGGCTGGTCCATAACCCAAAGGCAACAGTATATTTTAGAACACTAGAAGAGCCATATATACCTTGAGCTTAAGCAAGCAATGTATGTAAAATATAGGTTGGGTGTATTACCGACCAGGGACTATCTAACTCGTACTGGCAGGCTTGCAGCTGGGCTAGAGCATTGTGATTGCAGTTTTGGAGGAATAGGCAACTTAGCTCACTTTACCCTGTTCTGGCAAACTTTTTTACTGGGCTAGGCGGCGGTGGCACCTGCCCTTTTCAAGTCTTGCAGGGTAAAGTGTACCAAAGCTGCACTAGCTCACTGCGCTAGGCTTTGCAATATCAGTGGAAAGAACTCTATAGCATCTTATATATGGGCAGTATGGCCCTGCCTGAGAGATCTGCCAACTTAGCTTGGCCTGGCTGAACCATAAGAATCTTTTGAGTCACCAGTGCTTTACCTACAGGCTAGGTGACTACGTAAGATAAAACCTGTCACTTCTTTTTGAGAAGCTTTCTGCAGATCTCACAATGTGTGGTGCAAAGCTCCCAGGCCAATTAGTTGTCTTTCCCAAGCTGTTTTTCCACAATCACTTTCCTCCCAAACCTTTTCTGCTCAAGCACTTTTGTAACACCTGGGTTTGCACTGGTAATCTGGTTAGCTGCCTACTATGAATGGAATAAGGCATTCAACGTATTGTGCTGCTGTAGTGTCTAGATGATCCTCCTGTATGTGTATTT
The DNA here is from genome assembly GCF_031143425.1 of Pleurodeles waltl. Lineage (NCBI taxonomy): Eukaryota > Metazoa > Chordata > Amphibia > Caudata > Salamandridae > Pleurodeles > Pleurodeles waltl. The sequence goes on along the minus strand of NC_090450.1, from coordinate 778,435,769 downwards.
TAATTAATTCTGTTAGTGCCCATGAATTAGATGAGTGCCTTAACAAGGATGTACATAGCTGTAATGCTATTAGTGAACCATCTTACACATGTTTTTATGATGTACTTCTTTCTTTTAATACTTGTTTTTATTCCTTTTTGTGCTTGTTTTATAAATATTTGTTTTTACCTATTGTAAGGTTGACAGCTGAAACAATAAATAAATAAACTTGGAACTATGTTTAGGAATGTATCAGTTACCTACTGAAGAAAACGAAAGATTCCACATCCAACCTAAACCTAATTGTGGCTAATCTTTCTCCAGTGCCACCTTAATACTACTCACATTTTATTGTCTTTGATAAAGCTGAGGCTTGCTTACTACCCCCTCATTGGGAATATAATTGTGCAATACTTTGTGAACCTAATCCTGTTGTACAATTTGTGTCCATCTAGTCTCGGAGAATGAAGACAAGATATAAAGCATTTCCATATGGATTGATTGTTTAATGATCATGTCCAGGTGGTACTCTTTACGTCTTTTTGTTCTAAAGAAGCATCAATATCTCAGACCCTGTATTGACTAGTGGTTTCAATCAAACTACGTTCAAGGATCAATATCCTTTATCTCTTCTTAAAGACATTATAGAATATGTACTAGGAGTGCAAGTATTCACCAACCTCAATGTGCTCACTAATGTGTGCATATCAAGGAGGATGACAAATGAAAAATGGCTTTTGCACCGAATGTGGACAGTTTGAGTAAGTGCAATGCTGTTCAGGTTGTGCCATGCCTCTACAATGTTCAATGTTTCAGTTTTTCAGTTTTTGCTGTTTTGTATTGATCTATTTGAACAGTATGTTGTATTTTTCAAAACCCCTTACTGAATATAGAGAGCATGTGACATAAGTATTGTGTACGCTCCAGGTACAGCCACTAACCTAAAACTCTGAGAAATGTGAATCTGAGAAAAAGAAGATTGAGCATCTTGGATTCACTTTGAATACATCTACTTTGTCTGTGAGCCGAAAAAAATATCAGCCTCTTAAATATCCACCTTCAATGAATGTCAAAGAAACCCACAGTTTCCTTTGATTTAGTAACTTTTATTGACAGATTATTGTTAGGCCTGACAGCTATAAGGTGGTCTTCCCTCGCAACTTTTAACTTGCCTCCCTCCATTTCTCTGACCATGTTTTTATTGGTTTTAGAACTCTGTGCACTGTACCACTGCTGACCAGATTAAACTGCTTGTGCTCTCGCCCCTAAACATGTTAATATTGGCTCATACCCAATTGGCATGTTTAATTTACTTGTAAATTCCTTGTAAAGTGATATGCCATATACCCATGGCCTGTTAATTAAATGCTACTAGTGGGCCTGCAGCACTGGTTGTGTCACCCACATAAGTAGCCTTTCAAACCTGTCTCAGGCCTGCCATTGCAGGACCTGTGTAAGCAATCCACTGCCACTTCAACAGCCAAGCCTTTAACTCCATTTTTATTTATAAATGAAACCCAATGAGGTAGGCCCTATGTGACCCACAGGGCAGGGTGCAATGTATTTAAAAAGCAGGACATGTACTTTAAAGTTTCACATGTCCTGGTAGTGAAAAACACCTAGAGTCATGGCTCACTACTGTGGGGCCCACTTCTCTCATGGGAATTTCCTTAATACACTTTTAAGCTATAATTCCTGATCAAATAGGAGTAGCTGCATCATGTTTCATATCATTGGAATGGTAAAGTCGGCTTTAGTATTGCTATTTTAGAAATGCCACTTTTAGAGAGTGGGCATTTCTCTGCTCTTCCAGCTTCATGTGCCTGCAGACTGGCTCCAATACACATCTGGGGTGGGTGACAGCTACACCTTTGTGCATTGCCTCTAGAAAGCCACAAACATAGGAAGGTTAGGTGTGTCTGAGCATTTTTGTATATATTGATAAAGTGCCTTCCGGCAGTAGCAATGTAGTGCTGAGCAGTGAGAGTTGTAAGTGAGTGTAGAGAGAGAACAAGAAACCGCAGAGCAGCCAAACAGGAGCCAGTGCTAAGGCCAAAAGCCAAGTTTTAAGCTGTTTCAGGAATGGCATGAAAGCTTCCAGTTTCCTGATGGGTAGTGGGAGAGTATTCCATAACTTTGCCACTGCAACCCAAAAAGCTTTGTCACCCCATTTGGATTTTCTGGAGCGGGGGACAGTACCCAGGTCCCAACTCCCTTTCCACCCTCTCCTCCTACACCAAGTCCCTCCCACGAAAACAAAAAAAATAAAAAAAGGGCTCAGAATAGGGCATTGTCAATTTCGGTTCCGAGCTGGTCCAGGATCCGCTTGTACCTTTCTAGCCGGCTCTCCACTCTCCTCTCCAGGTAGTCAACCCACTGCAGTATGGGCCACAACAATGTCCTCTGAAGGTTGGAGGGGGCGGCAGCAGTGGCGGTCAGGGCCTTTGACACCTGGCGGCAGTGCCAGCAATGCAATGACTAGGAGGCTTAATGCTGGGTCTCTCTTTCTGAACTGGAGCCGGGATCAGAGGCAGCTGCCTCCGCCTCTTTATCCTCCAGGCCCACTAGCTGCCCGTATTCTGACTGGATGGTCTCCAGCCTCTGCCACCGCAGACAGGCCACTATCTTCTACCTGGTGGGTGGTGCTGTTGGACCACCAGGAGTAGCTATATTAAGAAAAACAAAAAGAAAAAAGACAAATTCTAAACAATGCTCTGTGCAAGCACTTGTTAAAAATTAAATAGCGGTTGGCACATTAGCAGTACATTTCTGGTCCCCTAGGACCATTGAAATGTGATGTGAATATGATTAGGAGTCACAGGACTGACTGTCTGGCAGAAAAGAATTAAGGCAGAATAGCACCAGTTTTTAAAAAAAAGTAATTTTATTTTCTTTTCTTTTAAAGACTTTTCTAGAAACTAAACAAAGACTAAGTGGAACAATAAATATAATTTATTATATAATTTCATTAATGAGTAAGGCAGTATGCACGGGGGGTACACATTGCTGTGCTAAATTAATGGAGGCATGCTAGCCAGCGGTTTGGGAACTTGGCTACTGTCTGCAGCTAGGGCAGCTGTGGTTGACAATTATCTCTCTTTAATCCCAATGGCCCTACTGTTTTCCAAATGCCTTTCACTTTCTACACTGACTCCAAAGAGGCAGATGTATAATAAATAAGATACTACATCACACACGTCCCATATAAAATGCAGATATTATTATCCTGTCTGCCATAATTAGAAGGTACATACCTCTGCCATCTAGAAACCCATTTTCTAACATTGGTGATCAGTGGTGAGGACAGGACTTGTGTTTTTGCAGTGCCATACAGTAGCTAAGTGTACACTACCATCAACATTTAGGACCTTTTCAATTTTTTCTTCTTCAATGTTTCCCTGCTTTGCATTTTTGATCCATCCTATACATCATGTCTCTGGCTAATTCTGCAAGTGGAGCAAAGGCCCATTCCCAAGAGAATGATGAGTTTGAGGAGCCTGTGAATGGCTCTTCTGATGAACTTACTGCAGCAGTTGAGGCAGACACCCCTGGATTTGTGCTCCCTGTGAGAGCAGGACGCAGTGTCTCCAAACATGTCCTGTCCCCACGGGAGAGAGTATAGAGGGGAGAGAATTCCAGCTGCAGTTGACAAAATTGAAAATGGAGGCTGAAGAGAGTAAGGCTGAGGCTGAAAGAGCCTTAGCTGAAGAGAAATGTTTGGTGGCTTATGAACTGAGCCTAAAAGAGCTAGAACTCTAAGCCAGGTAGGTGGATTCCAGCAGTGATGTGGCAGCATACCTGCAGTATCTTATGGAGAAATAAGGGTTTGTATAACCAAGAATTTGGTGCCCAATTCTGTGGTGGGAGATTACATTGATAAAAGATTTTCTGTTATAAGGTTGCTGTAAATGTCCACAGGATTCCTGTGAAGCGCTGTGTGGGGGGTGTCATGGAAACTCATGCCTACACTTGGGAGAGACACACTTCTTACATTAGAGGTCGGGGACCATACCAAGTGCACTCCCACGAAAGCCATTTTGATTGCCAAATTTGGACAGACCCCTGAGAAGTATCGCCATAGATTTAGGCACAGTCAGAAGCTCACCAACCAGTCCTGGACAGCTTCCATTGATTACTCCATTAAGGCACTGGATGACTTGGTGAGGGGCAGCAAAGTTAATGATTATGTTGGGTAGTGCAGTTTAATCATGAGAGAGCACATGCTCAGTGTCTGTTTCACAAATTTGCGCCAGCACTTAGTTGACAGTAAGCTGACGGACCCCAAGGAAGCTTGCTTAGGAGGCAGACCATTGGCCTAGAACCAGTGTCCAAAAGGTATCTGGGGTAGACACCCACAAAGGTGGTCAGGATTCCCAACAAAAGAAAAAAAGGGGTGAAAAACTTAAAATCATGGAGTTCTCAAAAGGCCCCAAAAATAATTCACAGGAGTAAAAAGAGAGCCAGTCCCAGTCTGATTCTAAAAAGAAAGGGTTCTTTGACCATAAGACAAGGAAGGTTTGCACCCAATGCACAGGGTGCTCTAAGTATGGTCACTCGAAGGGCAACTCCAAATGTCTCAAGTGGGCACAGCTCCCCACCGGTGGGCAGACACCTGAGTTGACGAGTGTAGCTCTCGGGGAGAAGGTAGTCCCAGATAGTTTTGAGAACAGATAGAGGTAACCATAGCTTCCCTGGGAGATAGAGAAATTGTGCCAAAAGCACTTAACTGCAAATATTTCCAAGTAAAGCCAGTGGGTCACAATTAATGGGCAAAAGGTGGCAACACTGCAAGACACAGGAGCCAGCTTGACAACTGTCAAGTGTCATCTGGTGTCTGCAGAGCAGGTCCTGTTCAACACATTCCTCAAAGACATAGTCGCTGACATTCGTGAGAGCTATCTACCAGTGGCTCTGGTTACCCTTGGGAGGAGGGTCTCAGGTACTCTGAAGGTTTGCTGTAAGCCCTGTCATGCCTGTAGATCATCTGATAGGCAATGGCCTAGAGCACACTACCTGGAGGAAGTTAGAGCCCAGGTCTTTCTTGGAAATTATGGGATTGCCTACGTGGGTCTGCATGACCACATCAGCCATGAAAAAGACGTCAAGGAAGTCTGGACCCTGGAACAATATAACCAGACAGTTGCCAAGGAGAGAGGCAATGAGTGCTGGAAACCAGTACCCAAAGTTCCAAAGGCAGTGGTTGATGGGGGCCCTGTGGAGGAGGCCCCCGAGCCAACTAGGGAAGACATTGACACACTTAGGTGACCTACCTGAGCTTGCCAGATGGCAGGTTGAGGATAGGTCCACCAGGGAGGAATTCGGCCAAGCACAAAAGGAGTGTCCCACTCTTGAGAGCTTGAGGTGCAAGGCATCAGCCCATTGCAGCAAGTGAACCCTCTGAGGATCACCTAATCTATTGTGAGAATGATCTCCTTTACAGTGAGCCTACGTTTCCTTGTGCTGGGTCGGTCTGTGTGCTGGTGGTCCCCCTATGCTTCCAGACCTTCCAACTGGGTCGGGCTCATAACATACCCCTACCAGGGCATTTAAGAAAAGATAAGAACTTTGCCAGGCTTCTTTCACACGTCTATTGGCCCCAAGTGAAGACAGTCTCAGATGCATTCTGCACATCCTGTCCCACCTACTAGGCTAGTGGGAAATCAGGAATAAATCTGAAAGCTCCCATAACCCCACTACCCATCATTGGTACACCCTTTGTAAAACTGGGCACTGACTCATTGGATCTGTGGACCCCAAAACAGCCCTAGGCAACAGGTTTGTCCTGATTTTAGAGGACCATGACACCCTGACCCAAAGGCAATCCCTCTGAGGTCAGTGACTGCACCCGTGGTGGCGAGAGATCTGATGGGGATCTTTACCCATGTGGGCTTCCCCAAGGAGGTAGTGTCAGACAGTGGCACTAATATCATATCAGAGTCCATGAAGTCTATGTGAGATGAGTGTGGTGTGACTTACAAGTTCATCACATTCTATCACCCAAAAAACAAAGGTCTAGTTGGGAGATTTAACAAGACCTTGAAGGACATGATTATGGCCCTGCCTGAGCCCATGAGGTATAAGTGAAACATCCTCTTGCCATGCCTTCTCCATGCCTACAGAGAGGTGCCTCTGAAAGAAGTAGGGTTCAGTCCCTTTGAACCCCTGAATGGGTACCCTGCTAGGGGACCTATTAGCCTTGTTAGGGAGGGTGGGAGAAAGCCCCCCCAGAAACCCCACCAGGATAAGGTCAGCTACATGCTGGCCTTTCACAGCCAGATGCACCACTTTCAGAAGAAGGCTAAAAGCAACCTAGAGGACATCCAAAAGGTAATAAAACTCTGGTACAACCAGAAGGCCACACTGGTGGAGTTTCAGTCTGGCCAAAAGGGGAGTGTCATAGAATTAGTAAAACACCCAGCTCTCCAGGACCGCTGGACTAGCCCATATGAGATCAAGGAGCAGAAGGGGAAGCCACCTACCTTGTGAACCTCCAGACCTCAGAAACCCCTTCATGTGAACCTACTGAAACCTCCCTTCGAGAGGGCTGTAGTGAGCATTCTCCTACTGACAGATGAGGGAATGGAAGAAGAGAATGAACCGCTCCCTGACCTCCTCTCTGAACAGGAACACAATGGGTCTGTAGAGGGTGTCAACCTCTCTAACACACTGACCCCAGAACAGCAAGGTGACTGTTACCAGTTACTGGAACAGTTTGCCCCAAGGTTCTCCTTCACTCCTAGACTCACACATCGATAAGTCCATAATATTGACACTGGAGACAGTCCACTTGTAAAGAACAAAATGTACAGACTGTCAGACACGGTGAGGGCCAGCATCAAGGAGGAAGTCTCCAAGATGTTGGCTTTAGGTATGGTAGAGCCTGCTAATAGTTCCTGGCCTAGCCCTGTAGTATTGGTACCAAATCCTGCCCAGCGGGGCACCACACCAGAACTCGGGTTCTGCATGGGCTAAAGAGGACTCAACTCAGTCACCAGTACGGATGCACATCCCATCCCGAAAACTGTTGAGCTCAGTGACAGGCTCGGTGCTGCCGAATACCTCATTACTTTTGACTAGATGTCTGGGTACTGGCAGATCGCTCTGACTGAGGGAGCCAAAGAGAGGTCAGCATTCTCTACCCCAGGAGGTCATTTATGATTCTGAGTGATGCCCTTTGTTTTGAATAATGCCCCTGCTACATTCCAATGGTTGGTTAAGAGGGTCCTGGCTGGTAAGGAGGCTTCCTCTGCTGCCTACTTAGGCAACAATGCTGTCTACATTTCCAGCTAGGAAGAACACCTGCATCACCTCTACAGAGTGGTTCAGGCTCTGCAAAAGGCAGGCCTGACAATCAAGACCAACAAGTGCCAGATAGGGCAGGGTTCAGTGGTGTATTTGGGACACCTGGTAGGTGGAGGCAAGATGCTGCCCCTCCAGACCAGGATTAAAACGATCGTGGCCTGGCAACCACCTAAAACCTAAACTGAAGTGAGAGCCTTTCTAAGCCTCACTGGCTATTTCAAAAGATTTGCTAAGAGATATGGCACCATTGTTGCCTGCTTAAATGAGCTGACTTCTAAGTAGCAGCCAGTTTGGTAACATGGACCGAGGCTTGTCAGTAAGCCTTTAAATCTCTCAAGGAAGCCATGTTCACAGCACCTGTGCTAAGGGCCCCTGATTTCTCCAAGGGATTCATAATGAAAACAGATGCTTTAGAGCTTGGCATAGGGGCAGTGTTAGCACCTGTATAAGGAGGTCCTATGCCAACCAGTAGCCTTCATTAGTAAGAGGTTACTGTAGGAGGCTGGCCTGGTTTGTAGCAGGTGCCAAAGGTACTTACACCTTATACCAGGTCCAGTTATCCCTTATTAGTGAGCCATTCTAGATCTTATGCCAAGTACATAATCCACTATATCTTGTTTAGGGGCTTCAAGGGTTGCTCCCACCCCTGTTTCACAAGAGCTAAGGGACCCCTAACATGGTGACCAAAAAGGAGTTCAAATGGGCTGTATCCCATTTCCTTCTAGGGTACCTCCCTGTAGGAAAAAGGAGGCATGGTAATAACACATCCCATCTCCTTCTGAGCTTTTCAGATAGTCCATAATCACACCTTTGAGAGTTTTATTACATCTCTCAAACAACCCATTTGTCTGGGGATGGTAAGGTGTGGTGAACTTGTAGGTTACATTGCTTTTAGGTATGCAGACATGAAGTTACTACCTCTGTATGATACCACCTCTTTTGAGAAGCCCCCACTGGAAAATATTTCCAGGAGGGCCTTTGCCACTGCAGGAGCTGTAGTGGTCCTCAAATGAATTGCTTCTGAATATCTAGTAGCATGATCTACTACCACCAAGATAAACCTATTGCCAGAAGCAGTAGGAAGGTCAAGGGGGCCAACTATGTCAATCCCTACCTTTTCAAAGGGGAACCCCAACCACTGGCAGTGGGATCAAGGGGGCATTTGGGGTGCCACCCAGTCTTACCACTGGCTTGGCAAGTGACACAGGATCGACAGAACTCTTTTGTGTCTTCTGACATATGAGGCCAGTGAAAGTGAGGGACCAGTCTGTCTCAGGTCTTGCTTTGCCCAAAATGTCCAGCAAGGGGAATGTCATTTGCTAGTGTCAGAAGAAACTGCCTATACTGCAAGGGAATGACCAGTCTCCTGGTAACACCAGGTTGTGGTTCCCTTGCTTCTGTATAAAGTAGATTATTTTCCCAGTACACTCTGTGAGAGTCTCTGACATCCCCTGCTTCCTGTTTGGGAGCTTGCTGTCTCAAACCCTCAAGTGTGGGACAGGTCTGCTTTGCCACTCTCAACTCCTCCCTGACAGGCCCGCTGCACCCAAAAGCTCAGCGGTGTCAGCCTGAAGCTCCTCTGGTGTAGTTTCTGCACAGGAAGTAGACTCCTTCTAATCAAAAGGGGAATCTTCATTGGAAGGAGGGATATTGGATAAGGGTTTACCCTTTCTAACCCTAGTTTTTAGGATCACTTGGTCCATTGTTCCAGGATCCAAGTTCCCCTTTCCTCTTTCCTTCTTGGCTTGAGCCCTAATCAAAGCAAAGATATGCCCAGGAATGCACAGCATTGCTGCATGAGCCTCCAACTCCACCTCAGCCCAGGCTCATGTTTCCAGATCATTGGCAAGTAGACACTCTACAGGTAGGCCAGTGGATACCACAACTTTCTTTGGGCCAGTAACCCTCCCCCAGTTGAGATTCATAACAGCCATGGGGTGGCTAATAGTGTTATTATGGGCATCGAGTCACTTGGTACTGATGACCAAGCAGGTGTTGCTCAGGGGCTACCAGTTTTTCCATCACCATGGTGACACTGGCACCTGTGTCCCTGTAGGCCTCAACCTGAACACCATTTATAAAGGGTTGCTGCTTGGTTCTTATCCATGTTAAGGGGACAAGCAACAAGGGTGGCAAGGTCAATGCCACCATCTGAGACTAAAACATCCTCAGTGGTTTCCTAACTAAACCAACCCCACTACATTACCCAGACTGAGCCCTGCTACTTCCTTGGACTGGTTATTTGTAGTGTTTTCCCACCACCACTGCTATTTCTAGGGGCACTAGTGGAAGCAGTGGGGGTTGTGGTGGTGGGAGCTTTATGTTTTTTCTTGGGACAAGTGCTGTCACTTGCCCAATGGCCTTTGTTTATACACATGTGACACCAAGGCTTTTTATTCTCTTGGTTGGAAAAGGATTTAGACCCACCACCCGGGGGATTTTTATGGGCCTGATGAAGACTCTTGTTAGGTTGAGCGTTAGCATTCGGCCTGCTGTATACTTTTAAGTATACTATATAGTGAGTTCCAGCGTTTTCATTTGTAATTTGCAGTGTCCTTCAAAAATCCTTGCTTGCTAGTGGTCAGTTCTGCCTCTTTGTCCTGCCTTGTTTCACTTTGGGAGCAGCACAAAGTACTGTGTAATTACGCTAAGTCCTGTTTATCTCTTCTGTCAGGCACGTTTTTTAGCATTTGCCTATTTCACCTCAACAGTGTGAGTGCTTGTTCAGTTACTCCTCCCACAAGCTCCCTCTGTAAACATAAACCAACAGCAGAGGGGGGCTTTTCCAGGGCCAGCTCACCCTCACTCTCTTCCTTTTGTTATTTTCAGTCTGTGTATCAATAAAAGTCCAGTCAGTAATTTACAACGCTATGAGCTCTAACTCGAGCAAACACAAGACTATTGCATTCCAAATGCTTGTTTGTATTAGCAGGTTACAGAGCAAACTCGACACAAGGGTACTGGAGCACTTTACATGAGCAAGACACATTCCTTTTTTTCACAGGCATGGGGAGGTTAAGTGATTTGCCCAGAATCACAAGATGTTGTCGCGCCAATGCCGAGACTGGAACCTGGTTCCTCGGAAAAGTCGACACCTCAGGCTGGTAGGCCACATCCTCTCCTTGCTGCTAGTTTTCACTCTCCAGTTTGATTTTGCTGAAACTAGAATAAAGATCTAATTTATGACTCGGGAAGCTTTTTTGTTTTGTTTTGTGGTTTAGCGAGCTGAAGACTTTCAAGCAGAACTGCTCTTGGGCCAGTGGTAAACATGTTCAGCAGACTCAGAAGTTCTTTTTTGTTCGCGTTCATGCAAGTAGCCTGATATGGCCAGGCCCAAAAGGTGCGGGATGGACTTCTGCATTTCTGCTTTGAAATCAAGACCATTGCGTTGCTACATCGGTCATCCCGTCTAAGTGCAACGGGGCACCAGTGCTGTTTCTACAAATCATCAGATGTGGGTGTGGCGTCTGGACACCACTGCCCACCATGACTGAGTGTTACCTTGCGAGTTATCAGTGCTACTTCGCATCAGGCCCACAAGGTATCCCGGGTGTCTCGAGCGCTGTGTGCCTCTGCTCTGTCACTTGGGCAGCCGTTTGGGTGGAATGAATTTCGGGATTTTCAGATTTGTTAAACAGGGCTCACATAATTTAAGAACATTAGAATTTTGGATTTGTGATAAAGAAATGGAACTCTAAGGAAAAATAGAATGAGCAGAAAAAGTCTGCACCTATCGAGTCCTTTTCAATTTCCATGGGAAGGAAGGTAAGGGTTGGGTACGGTCAGGTCACATTTACTACAAAGCATTCTTATGTGTGACATCGGGCAGTGAGAATACACTACTGACTATCTTATGTAAAAAATTTTTTGCATCTGTTCAGGACCCACTGATTCGGAAATATTTATGACACATAGGTGAAATCTTTTACACAAGCCAGGCCTTGTGCCGAGGCACCATGCTGTCACTACAGAGAAGGACACTGAATTCCATAACAGAAGTAGATGTTTGTTGTGGCAGGTAGAGTCCTTTCAGACAAAAGCGTGAAATATTACAAAATCCGACGATCTCTATTGTCCAGGCAGGTCTATCATGTCAGCATAGAGGTTAAATATGGGCTGCAGAATGCCCCAGTGGGATCCTTGCTCTCTACTGACTGCTACTTGCTGGGGCAGAATCAAGTGGATGCCGGTGTATCCAGACAGGCTGGTAACAATTGCTATTTGTCAGCCCCTTCTTCAATGGGATGCTTTGTGTTCCTGGAATCTGACAAGTGAGGACAAATCTCTCACTCGTCAATAACTAGGAGAAAGGGGCTTGGTTTATACATGACTTTCTTGGAGGTGTGGGGCTAGTCTTAAGGGACAAGGAAGAGAAAGGAGAGTCTGGGCCTGACAATGATATCTGCATTCCTGTTGCTTATTTAGAGGTTGGTCTGGCCCAATCCTGTCTCACCCCATCCCTGGGTATCCCTTGAAACAACATGAAAACTATGGAGACTGCAACTCGAACATCCACCTAATTACAGGAAGACACAGAGGGCCTTATGAGTTGATTGGTTAATTCAGACAAATGCATTTAAGCATGGGTCGTAATTACGAGTTTGCAGATAATTAACGCATCTGATAATTATCGGGTGTCTTAAATACCTCAAGCTTCATTAAATTAGGGCAGCTAAAACCTGCCAAAATTTGACAGGAGAACCATGGACATTATTTACTGTACCATGCAGATTTTGGGGCGTTAAACACCATAATCCGCATGGTATTCCTCACAAACTCATAATAGGTGCTAAAGGCTGTTAGGGTAGCAAAGGTCTTTACATCTATCACTCTGTCCTTACTCCACCTGCCAAATTTCGAGTTTACTGCCAGTGCAGTGGTAAACTCTAAGGTTGGTGTGAACTGCCGCCATGGTGTTCATACAAAGCCATTTCAAAGTTTAGTGTGCATTGGTGACGAATGCTTCAACCAAAAGGTTAAAAGTTTTTTTTTTCACAGATAACTTTCAAAGCAGGAGTATGTTATCGGAGAAAAAAAAAAAAAACTACTAACCCACAGATCATTGGAGTTTTCTCCAATGGGGTGGGGGTTATTTTTTAAACTTTTGTTGACCTTCACTGCCAAGACATTCCTAACAGTGATGGGCAGTAAAAAAAAACATCTGACCATGCACTCTAAAAAAGGTGAAAGGGAAGATAGTTTACATTTTATATCCAACAGCCCATACTCCCTCAGCCATTGGAGAAAGGTTTACATATTCAGAGTAAATTTTACTCTATCATTTTAAGCCTGGCGGGCTGCCCAGCTCAAAATAGGGGGTGGGGTGGACCGAGTATTTAACGGACACGCTACAGCGATGAAGTACTTTGTCCGCCAAACTCTAAATCAGGCCCAAAATGTTCTGATTGTTTCTTCCTTTGTTTCTGTTAGCCTGTTCCACACATGACACATGTTGCATATGGGGGGAGCTGCAGTTCTTCTCCTCATCCTGCTGCTGTGTGTGTTCCACTTACTTTCCCACTTCCTGTCTAGCTTCCTTTCTTGGATGTGGTGTCTAAAGGAGTCATCTCTGAGACCTACAGTCTCCCAGCCCTGGTCTCTTGTCCAAGACAGGACAGGCTGCGTTATTGTAGACTGAGGAGAATTCCAGGGAACCCCGTTCCTGGGAGCTCAGGGGACTGCGGTAAAGTGAGCCACAGATGCCTGCTGTAATGATGACAAGTAGCAATGCAGAGTGGCCAAGTTTAGCTTACGTTCCAGAGATGCCGACCTTGTGGGAAATATGCAAATGTTACTGTAGGTCAATCCTCCTGCAATGCTCAAGACACGGGAAGGAAAGCGAGACAGCCATAAGCCACAGACACAGTTGTGGCAGGCTCCCCTCCCCAGTGCATGCACAGTGAGTTGCTCATGTTCAAAATCTAAAAATCCCAATATTGAGTATTTTAGCCTCAATGAAGTGCGTTTTTTGGGTGAACTGCTTTTTGTTCTCCTCGGTCAGTATGTTATCAAGGTACACACTCCTATGTGCTAGAGAAATTCAGGACCCATGCTCACCTTAAGGATCTTGAGACTCTTCATTACCACCTCATCAGTCTTATCCATCCTAGTCTTACCCAGGTGAGCCATAGTCTCTTCCTCCACAGCTTCATGGATGTCAATTCACGAATATACCAGGGGTAGCGGATGCTAATGACATCACAGGAAGTGACATCACATGGCCTTTTAACTCTGATAATGTCAGAGAAAGTGGTGTCACGTGACCATTTACATAATGGGATTAAGGTGTTGATACTGCAGCCTAAAAGTACCAGCAATATACAAAGAAGTAAACATTAAATGAAAGACTTATAAAATAAATCCAAACTTTTCTAAAGTAGATACAATTCTATTTCGGTATCACACGCATATATATTAATTCACGTAGCATCACCATATGCTTTGATTTTAGCCAATATATGCCAGGAGTGCTTCCTTTGTGCATCAGGTTTGTAGCAGTCATCTACCTAGATATAACCAGGACACAGCTTAATATGCCCAGGCCCAGACAAAGGCCAAACACATCACCCCATGCCCAGACATGGTGTTCAGTTCTCCACAGAGCCTCAGATGAGAAGCTCAACCGTTATTTCAAGCACCCATCAAACACTAAGGCCCAGATTTACTAAAAATTAATTCCTGCATGCAACACAGCATAGCAGCGACAGTTACTGCAGTGCATTGCATTAAAGAGAGAGAATAGAACAGCACCATATATACTAAAATATAGCACTCTAGTCCTCTCTGCCTACGCTGGTGCATTTTAAGCTGCAATTCACCAAAGTGCACACGCTTGCACCATAGTTCAGGAGTGTATGTGTTCTGTGCAAAATTGTTTTTTTGTACTGGAATGGGACTCTTCCAGTACAAAAGTTTTTAAAAACATTTTTCCTGCTTTGCGTGTATGCTGTACCAAAGAGGGTCCCCAAGGGCCTCAGCATGTATTGTGTGACCTCAGGGACCCCTCACCTAGCATAGGCACACTGCCATTGCAGGCTGCATGTCTTGGTGCAGCTAAGAGTGAAAACACAACATGGCACACAGTCTGTGTGCCATGACCCTAACACTGCATGCAATATATATGTCACCCTTACAGAAAGCCTTACAGCCTAAAGGCTGGGTGCAGTATATTACATGTGAGGACATATCTGCAAGAGCAGATATCCCCCGGTGCCCCCGGCTATGTCTTTGTTGATTCCCAGACCTAGAGAGTGATCAGAGAAGCCATTTTGAGTACATGTGGTGGACACTGGTCAGAATGAGTTCCCAAGCTACATGATGGCTTCACAGAAATAGGGATGTTTGGGATCAAATATCTCATATCAATAAACTCTCCCTGATGCCAGTGATGGATGCATTAATACATGCGCCCAAAGGGCACCTTAGAGGTGCACCCTGAAAACCTACAATTTACCTGTGTGCTGGCTGACTGGTTTTAACATAGCCTGCACAACCAGACATGTTTCTGACCCCCAAGGGTGACAGCCTTTGCTCTCAGGCAGAAAGGAACAAAGCCTGTCCTGGCAGGGGTGTTAACACACCCCTCCCAACAGGATGACCTGCAAATCGGCATTCCAAGACAGAGGGCTTAAAAAAAGCCCATTGCCCTTGATATGCAGATCAGGATTCCCACAGAAGGAAGTTGCTGATCCCCCTGATTCAGGGCCCATTTGGCACCTGGACAGGTGCAAAATGTAGTATTCGGAGAGGTGTGTCCACCCCTCAGGTCAGTCCCATCCCTAAGGTGAGCTGCCTGATGTAGACACAACATTTAGAAATCTTCCATCTTGGTGTTGGCAGAATTAGGAACTCTAGGAAAGGGATATGCCCACTTCCCACAGGAAGTGGTCATAAAGGGGGTGTAGTGTCTCCAGGGGTAAGTGGCTCATTGGTTACTACTATACACTCTCCTAAACACCCCTAAATTCACAATTTAGGGGAGCCCCTGGCACCAGGAAATCAGATCCTGCTGACCTGAAGAAGAAGGACACCCCAGAGATGCAAAAGCGACAACTGAAGACCAATGACAGGTTCAGCACCAACCCTGACTGCCTGCTGACTTTGACAAATGAGCCAAAGTCACTTCATCCGTCCAGGTGCTGACATTTCCAAAAGCCTGGGAAGACTGCAAGCCTACACCCCAGCACCAGGAACTCACATGGAGTGGTGGAGTTGCTCCCCTGCACCCAAGAAACAAAGGAGAGGCCTTCAGGTCGCCAAAATCCAATGCCCGACAGCACTGCTGCACTCAAGTCTCCCAGCCCATGTTGAAGTGAGCCATGTTGCCAGTGTGGTCCCCAGCCTCTCCAGAGACAAAGTCCATCGTGGGTCTCCCCACTGTGACCTTCAAGCCAGAGCCTGTAGAACCCCCCCTTAAATCACAATCGGCTCCAGTGACAGAAACCCAACAGTTCATTGCACCTCTATTCCCCGGACACCCCGGACCGAGGAGAAGAGGACCACTGGTGTCCCTGTATCCTCAAGGCTTATGAGACCTGAGCCCCCTGTTGGATCAGCAATACTGGTCCCCCAGTTTACATCTGCAGTCTGTTTCTGCAGGCCCCCTCAATTGTAACTGCCTTTGGTGACGGAACTCAAGGGATCACTGTACCTCTGCACCCGGACGCCCCGGACTGGGGAGAAGAGGACCACTGGTGTCTCTAAATCCCTGAGCATTCCCAAACTGAGCCCACTTGCTGATTCAATCCAACTGGTCAACCGGTTATCACCTGCAGCATCCTTTCAACCGGACTGATTCCCATTTAATAACATTGGGCCCCGTTGTTGTACTACGTCTCTGCAACCAGTTGCATCCCCTGCTGACCTCTAAATGATGCCCATGCACAGCTTCAGCATATGTGAGTCAAAAACTTTTCACCTTTACCGTTAGTCCCTCAAAAGCACTTCCTGGGTCAGTACCCATAAAAAAGTGGTGAACAGTTGCCGTTCCTCATTTTTAAGCTATATTGGTAAGTGCTGGTTTGATATTTTTATTGGATATTCTTTAAGTTATATTTATTGACATATTTTTTCTCTTATAGGAGATTATAGGAATAGGGCTGGTCTAGAGGCCTTCCTCTGCAGCTAATCGCAGTTTCCAAAATTCGCAAGTTGTTTTTTAGCGCTTTGACCTGTTGTAAGTATTGTGGGCTTTTACCCACACCTACCCCACACCAAGCATGTTAATTCACTAATGGGCTTGCCTTTCAAAAATCACTTCATGTCATTGGTAAATGCTTTATGCTTGTCCCGCCTTGGGGAGGTTTGGTTACCGCGTTGGACACAGAATCTGTTACAGGGATAGTTGCACGATTGCCAATATACTTTAGCGTAGGCAAACTACTTTTTTCTTTTGTCTGCATGTCATGGCTGCCATGCTGCTCTCAGCATTCAGAGTGCGAACTCGATTAACGTATCGTTTTTACTTTAAATGCACTCTGATCTGCTTAGTACACATTGTTTGCAGCAGGCATGTTAACCCTGTGCGCTACCTTATGATGACTCCAAGCTTCACTAGTTTAAAAAAGACAACGCTACAGTTGTCAGTTCACATTAGCTAGAAAATGGCCGCAGGGCCTGGCTGTAAATTATTTCAAAAAGACAATTAAAATCCGCCCTCGGATCTGGTGAACCGCCCTGGACTGTGGCATAGTAACATTACATGCAAGATGATTCAATTGCGCACACATGGCCTCATTCTCAAGCAATTTTATGGCAGTAGCAGAAGTGTTTACTATAATCAATAGCTTTTCCAGCCCAGCCACAGCCTGTCTTTCAGTATTTTTTCAAAAAGATATGATGTCGACCACCGTTTCTGGGTCTGACGCACTGCCCATGGCACTAATAACATGAGAGACGGTGTGACCATCAGTCAGTTGCATGGCACATAGGTCAGACAGTCTAACACAGCACAGGCAGTCATGGTATTGTTTTATTTACATTTTTACTACCTTCTCCCAGGCCCTTACTTAATCATCACCACCTGGGCAGCTGAGCCCAGTGCCGGTGCCACAGCCCAGTGTCCTGAGTCAGACCCCGCTGAGCTGCTCGTAGTGTGTGTTAATTGGTGCGGTCAAGTCATGCGACCTGCGAACAGCTTCCAATGCTGCAGCACCCCGGCCAATCCCCACCAACTCTGCCATGTTGGAGTGGGCCAGTGAGGTCTGGAAGAGCTATGGCGTGTGCAAGATTTGACTTCAAGAAGTGCAGCCCTTCATTGCCAAAATGTGATGAATTGAAATGCTGCCCTTGGCTCACACCGAGGGAGGCGGTAGTAAGGAGGCAGGTGGACCCATGACTCACCTAACTTAGCCTATTAAACTGTCTCACACTGTCAGTCTACTTCACAATTGGGCACTGACAACATCAGTGTAATTTATGCGCACATGTGTTGCCCACGGGGTGTGTCAGTACTTAGATACATTGTAGCAGTACTTGCAGAGCTGCAAGCTGATCTATCCAGCCCTCTTTTGTCTCTGCCTCCAAGGAGCGAAGCACACCATGCTGACAGACACTGCAGCTCAGGTGATCATACATTTAGCAGCACTCCGCTTGACAACTGAGGAGTTGCTTTAGCTGTGCATGCATGTATTTATAAAACTAACATTGAGGAGAGCTTACAGTTGATTATTCTGTACAATGGTCAATATTTTAAAACTAATATTTCAGTTCAAGACTGACTAAGGATCATTAATATCATGTGAGGTTGCTCTCCTCAAGCGTGTGAAAAATCATGAATGTTTTGTTCGACTCCCCAGCCTGCAGTAAAGGGACCGTGACCCAGTAAGCACACATTCTTGGAATACAATTATTTATTCATTGCCCCGCGGGCAATGTTGCCTGGACCAACTGCAAGTAAATATGTTTTGCATTTGGGAGTAGTTTGTGTTTTAAGGGCCTTGTTTAAAAATATATTCTAGTAGGCCTATTAGCCCTTTAGCTATATGCAGAGCCACTGGAATTATGTGCCAGAAAGGACCAAAATATGCGGCAGGTTGGCTGATTAATGTGGCAAAAAGGCTAGTTGTGCATTTACATTGCCAATAGCTCCAAGTCAGGTAAATGCAAGACCTATTTCATTTTAAATGCTTGTTAACTTTGTCCCCACCTTTGTCATTAGACTTACCATCCTTCTTCTTGTCCTTGTCACCCTCTGTATGAGCTTTCCTGCTCACCCTTGTTCTGACCCATTTGTCTGATATCTTTCCCAATTCTTGGGGGGAGGTCAGGTCTGAGTCTACCAAGTATTGTAAGAAATCAGACACACAGTTATTCAGAATGTGCTCTCTCAGAATTAGATTATAAATACCCTCATATTCAGATATTTTGCTGCCATTAAACCAACCTTCTAAAGCTTTCACAGAACAGTCCCCAAAGTATATCCAATCCTGTGAAGTCTCTTTTCTGGTTTCTCCGAACTTTACTCTATATTGTTCAATGATTAAGCCAAATCCATCCAAGAGTGCAGTTTTAAGAACACTATAATTGCCTGAGTCTTCTTCTCTGACAGTGAGAAGTCTATCCCTCCCCTTGCCAGAAAAGGACAACCACAGAATAGCAGCCCTCTGCCCTTGAGGACTGTCTGAACTTTACAGGCCCTCTCACATGCAGCAAACCACTTATAGATGTCATCTTCCTCCATGTAAGGGGGGACAATTTTATGCAGCTATCTGAAATCCAAGGTATTCTCCCTAACACCATATCTCCTGAAACTGCTTCTGCTGCCACCATGGGAAACTAACCCTACCCCCTGCCTCTCTCTCTCTCCACAGCCAAGGCCTCCCTATCTAGGGCTAGCTGTTGCTGCTGCAGCCTCAGCCTGGCGTACTCCAGTCTCAGTTTCCTGAGCTCCCTATCTATGGAATCATCACCTGGAGCTAAACCATGGGAACCCACAGAAACTGTGGTGATATGAGGGTGGACAGCGATTGATCTTTCCCTAACCTTACCCTTACTAACCCTGGCAACCTGACCTCTGTTGTGAAGGGAGCCCTCCCAGAGAGACTACCCCCACCACTGGCAGCTACACTAGATGGTTGGCTAGGGGGAAGATCCTTTAAAGAGCCCTCCACTGAATCTTCAGGATGATTACCTGACTCTAAAGGGTCAGAATCTCCCTCCCCTCCTCCTCCTGGTTATAAGCATGCTCCTGGTGAGGAAAGCTTAGCAGGAAATTCGTATTAGGGTTCTTCCCTACATCTAAGCTTCTCTCTGAGAAAAGCCCCTTGAGTTCTTTGAAGGTTATGCCCTCATTGGGAGTACCCATGACCTCAGAGCTAGGCCGAGCAGTAGACATAGGGGGTCATTACAACATTGGCGGTAAAAGCTGCTTACCGCTGTGCATAAGACCGCCAACACACCGCCGCAGCAGTGGAATTCCGCCACAGCTATTATGACCCACATCTCGAAATCCAATAAAATTCAGACACCCACACAAGTCCACCACACCAAAGGTCAGTGATAAACTGGCGAAAACAAAACCTCCACCGTCACGCCAACAGAAATACGCTCACGCTATCACGACACACGAATCCACGCAAAATACACACACTTCTACAAAACACAGCCACATTGGACAATTCGAAATACATACACCTGAGACACATACACACACCACTCCCACACACCAATTACAATAAAAGACACACACCCACATCACCCACGTACCCCCACGACAAAAAATTCAGAAAGAAGGCCAGAGAGAGACACCACCTTCCACAAACTAGCAGCCACAGGCACACAACACCATCACCCACACAGGTTCCACGCACAAAACACCACACACCACTACATATCACCACACATCACCACACACACCACCCCCCACATCACCTACACCACCCCATGGCACGGCAAAGGCACCCCAGGTTCTCGGAGGAGGAGCTCAGGGTCATGGTGGAGGAAATCGTCCGGGTAGAGCCACAGCTATTTGGAGCACAGGTGCAGCACACCTCAATTGCAAGGAAGATGGAGCTATGGAGAAGAATAGTCGACAGGGTCAACGCAGTGGGACAACACCTACAGGGGAAGGTGCGTTCTGTGGTCTCAAGACACCACCAGGCGGTTTAGCGGACTGGCGGCGGACCCCCACCTCCTCACCCACAACTAACAACATGGGAGGAGCAGGTCTTGGCGATTCTGCATCCTGAGGGCAGGAGTCGGTGGAGGAATGGACTCTGGTAAGTCAAATCTTAACTATTACATCCCCCACCCTACCTGCATGCTATCGCATACCCCCACCCCTATCACTCCAACTCCTCACAAATGTACCAATATCACAAACCACACATCCCAACACCAAGCCCTGCATGCAACAACAACGCATGGACACCCATCACCAATGCATGCCCACTGCACATACCCAAACACCCACCTAAACCACCATCGCACAAGCCCCCACACAGGAATGTAAGCACTGGGGTACACGCTCACCCACCCATTGCACACCATGACACACACAGATGCAATAATCATGCTTTTTCACACCTGCAGGACCACTACCCAATGTCACCAGACAGGAGGGTCCAGACATCTCCACCCCACCCACAGAAGAGGCCCACAGTGATGACAGCAGCTCTGTCCTACTGGATCTAGATGACCAGCCTGGATAATCGTGGGCCTCGGGACAGTCGGTTCCCCTCACACAGGCACAGGCCACCACAGACCTACCCACCTCTGGTAACACCAGCACAGCACCCACCCAGCGCGCCCATACCTCCGTCCCCAGGACATGTCAATCAGCTGTGTGTCCACCACTACAGGGAACCCAGGATAACCCAGCACCCCAATAACAACAGGGACCTGGGGGCAGTGGTAGTGGGCACACGGTCCAGGGGACGGAGGGCCGGGAACACAGGGGAACTGGGAGGGCTGCTGTGCGACAGGGGGCGGACAGGCCCAGGGAACCCACTCTCCACGAGGCCCTCTCCTCCATCATGGGAGCATACCACCACTCCCAGGAGACGATGGCAACAGTCCACGCCAAGTTTCAGGAGACCCAGCGCATGCAGGAGGAACAGTATTTGGGCTTCAGGGAGGAACTCAGAACCATCAGCTCCGCCTTGGGCACCATCGTAGGGGTGCTAAAGGAAATACTCAACACCAGGAGGGACACTGTGGCACTATAAGGGGCCCTTGACACTAGCATGGACGATGAACTGCCCACCACCACACCAGCACCCCACCCCTTGCAGATGGAGAACCACCCTGCAAGCAGTCCCTGAGATCCAGGAACAAGCCAGAGCAGGATGCCAAGACACCGCCAAGAAATGAGACCACCCTGATTGTCAACCCACTGTCCCATTTTGTCACCCTGTCCATATTGGAACTGCCCCAGCTCCACTTCCTATGCCCATATGGGCAATGCACCTGTGAGACTAATAGACTGGACTCTGCCATGGACACTCCTCTGCCATCACCCCTCACCATTTCACTACCCCCTCCAATTTTGAGCACTTCAATAAACACACTTAAAGCACAAAACAATTTGGAGTCTGTCTGTGATTTCGAAATAGTGTATTAGCACTAACAGTGGCAAAATGTTCATTCAAATGTAATGTCAACATACCTATGTCACACAGCTGTAGTCCACGAGGAATCTAAGCAGATGACACACGTTGGGACCCACACCAGTGAAACCGTAAGGGAAAGTGACAACTCAGTGACCATACACTGTATGAAATCGACAGACAGGATAGAGGTAGAAGTGTAAAAGTACTTGTAGTAGGCAGGAATGTATTCTCACCTGTGTTTCACTGGAAATATTGCTGGATAACTGAGTCCCTGTTGTCCATGTCTTCTTCCTCTGCTTCCTCCTCATCACTGTCCACAGGCTCCACAGCTGGCACAACCCCGCCATCTGGACCATCCTCCTGCAGAAAAGGCACCTGTCGTCGCAAAGCCAAGTTATGAAGCATACAGCAGGCCACGATGATCTGGCACACCTTATTTGGTGAGTAGAATAGGGATCCACCTGTCATATGGAGGCACCTAAACCTGGCCTTCAGGAGGCCGAAGGTGCGTTAGATCACCCTCCTAGTCCGCCCATGGGCCTCATTGTAGCGTTCCTCTGCCCTGGTCCTGGGATTCCTCACTGGGGTCAGTAGCCATGACAGGTTGGGGTAACCAGAGTCACCTAATAACCACACCCAGTACCTCTGTAGTTGACCCATCACATAAGGGATGCTGCTATTCCGCATGATGTAGGCATCATGCACTGAGCCAGGGAACATGGCATTCACATGGGAGATGTAGTGGTCGGCCAAACATACCATCTGTGATAACTCCACCGGTTCCTGTACACCTGTTCACTCCTGTGGGGGGGGCACCAAAGCCACATGGGTCCTATCAATGGCACCTATGATGTTGGGGATATGTCCAAGGGCATAGAAGTCACCTTTCACTGTAGGCAAGTCCTCCACCTGAGGGAACATGATGTAGCTGTGCATATGTTTCAGCAGGGCAGACAACACTCTGGACAATACGTTGGAAAACATAGGCTGGGACATCCCTGATGCCATGGCCACAGTTGTTTGAAATGACCCACTTGCAAGGAAATGGAGCACTGACAGCACCTGCACTTGAGGGGGGATTCCTGTGGGATGTCGGATTGCTGACATCAGCTCTGGCTCCAACCGGGTACACAGTTCCTGGATTGTGGCACGGTCAAACCTGTAGGTGATGATCACATTTCTTTCCTCCATTGTCGACAGGTCCACCAGCGGTCGGTACACCGGAGGATTCTGCCATCTCCTCACATGTCCCAGCGGATGGTGCCTATGAAGGACAACAGCGACCACAGAGTCAAACAACTCAGAGGTGTGTACCCACAGTCTACACAGAACACGATTCATACACAAAATCTGGCCTGTATGTGTGTTGAGAGTAGGCCTAGGTATTTGTGACGCAGTTGGTAATTAGGCCATGTGGGTCCCTGAAATGGCGGCTGTCTGACCTCTAAAGCGGGACAATGGGATGTGAGGTAACTGCGCTGGCGTTGTACACCGTCGCGGTAGGCGGTCGAAGACCGCGGCGCAATGCTGCATTGGTTAACATTGGACCCTATGGGTCCCAGGAGCCAATGACGATGTACGCCGGCGGTGATGGTACGCACCGCTGTGGACGTGACAGCCGCGGACGTGACTGCCATTTTCTATCTGTTGAATCACTCGATACCTGATCTTCGACAGGAGAGGACCTACACTGCAAGTGCTGCTGTCACCTCGGTCTGGAAGAGACAATGGCTCGTGCGTCTGGGGAAAGGGCCCCTGCCTTCACATTGGAGGAGTTGGAGAAGCTAGTCAACGGGGTCCTCCCCCACTACACGCTACTCTACGGTCCCCCAGACCAACAGGTAAGTACACAGGGAGCATGTTGTATGGGCTATGCCTGTTTGGAGAGGGCTGGTTGTAAGAAGGAAGGGGTCAGAGTCATGCGTGCATGAAAGACGGTGGGTGCATGTGCCACATGGCAAGGGTAGGGATGGGGGCCACTCACTTTGACGGTGCAGTTGGTAATGACTTCTTTTCATCCCCTGTACATTTCATGTAGGTCAGCGCCCACCAGAAGAAGGATATTTGGCATGCCGTCACCAAGGACGTCCGGACCCTGGGGGTCCACCACAGACGGAGCACCCACTGCCGGAAGAGATGGGAGGACATTCGCCGCTGGAGCAAGGAGACGGCGGAGGCTCAGCTGGGGATGGCCTCCCAACGTGGGAGGGGTGCCCGTCAGACCATGACCCTCCTGATGTTCCGGATCCTGGCGGTGGCCTACACTGATTTGGATGGGCGCTTGAGGGCATCACAGCAGACACAAGGGGGTGAGTACACTCTCATTCAGCTGACTTTGCACGCAGTGGAGGGGTCTGGGTGGGGGAGGAGGGCTGTGGGTTTCCCTAGGCCAGGGCGAGTTCCGTAGGTTAGGCCCCTTCGTAAGGCATGGCCCTGTGGCCCCCCACCTCTGTAGAGTGCCAAGTACAGCTATTCATGCACCTGTGTCACCTATGTGTGCAGATCTCATCCATAGCCTTGTAGGCCATTTCCCAGGAATAGCACTGTAGAGCCCAACAGCGCGACGTAGTGCAGGGGGCTGCTGTGTCTGTCTTGTCCGCCAACGGTAGCGGTAAGCCATGCACTCAACCTGTCTTTCTTCTGTTCCCCCCCCTTTTTTTGCGCTCTCCCTGTTCTTGTGTGCATTAGCATCATCAGGTGGAGGATCAGTGGCACCAGAGCACGAGAGAGCTGCATCCCACATGGGCATGGAGGCCCATACTACGGACTCGGAATACACCAGTGGGATGGAGGGCGAGGGGAGCACCACAGTGGTCACAGGATCTGCAACCAGCGACACGGACTTGTCCTCCGATGGGAGCTCCCTTGTGGTGGCGGCAACATCTGTGCCCCCCACTTCAAGAGGTACAGCCTCCACCCCCCTTACCAACACCGCCCTCCCAGCAGCCCCTCAGCCTTCGCCCTGTGCCCGCTCACCCAGGAGGGTGGGCATCTCCTTCGTCCCAGGCAGCTCAGGCCCTGCCCCAGTCACTTCTGCTGCCCTCAGTGAGGAGGCCATTGACCTCCTCAGGTCCCTCACTGTTGAGCAGTCTACCATTTTGAATGCCATCCAGGGTGTAGAAAGGGAGTTGCAACACACAAATGCATTCCTGGAGGGCATTCATTCTGGTCAGGCTGCCCTTCATCGAACCGTTCAAACTCTGGCCTCAGCACTGATGGCAGCCATTGTCCCTGTGTCTAGCCTCCCCCCTCCAACTTCCTCCACCCAGTCCCAATCCCCTGTACCTCTGCCTATCCCAAGCACACCATCAGACCAGCCTGCACACACCTCACCACACAAGGGAAGCTCAGGCAAACATAAGCACCACACATCCCACAGGCACTCATGCAAGCATCACACACATACAGACACACCAACATCCACTGCCTCCATTGTGTCCCCTCCTCCTCGTCTCCCTCCTCCCTCCCAGTCTCGTATACACTCACACCTGCATGCACTATCACTACAGCCACTACGTCCCACACCAGCACACCCACCACCACACCCCACTCACGTGCACTCACCACCCCCACTACCACTCACACGTCCCCTGTCTGTGACACCACCTCCGAAGATACACAAACGCAGCCACACACCCACCCAACAGCCATCCACCTCACAACAGCCTCCAGCGCACCTGCACCCATATCCACTAAACTTACACCTCCTACAACCACCAACTCTTCCTCCACTCCCAAACCCCCTCTAGCTACCTGTCCCGGTGTCTCCAAACAAATTTTCATGTCTACCCTTAACCTATTTCCCACCACGGCCCCGTCTAACTCATAGGTCACGTACTAGCACCTCAGCCACAAAATCACCAGGACCAGTGGTGCCTGTTGTGACAGGTATGTGGAGTGCACCGGCCACCAGACCAGCCAGTGTATCACGGAGCTAGAGCACAGCCAGTCCCCCCCCTGTGAAGCACCAGAAGTTGGCCAGTGCCTGGCGGGAGAGGGGGAAGACTCCAGCCACCCAAGCCGCTCACAGGGATCCCGGGGGGCGTGGACTCAGCTGTGACTCTTCCCAAGGTGGGGAAGGGGCAGAAGAAAGCCGTAAAGTCGGGAGGAGCAGCACGGCGGAGAAGACCTCCATCATCCCCGCCGGCCAGGAGGCCACCGCCAGCCCCATCGTCGCTGCCCAGGAGGCCACCGCCAGTCCCCTCATCGCTGCCCAGGAGGACCCCGCCAGCCACAGCCCAGCTGCCCAGGAGAACCCCGCCAGCCACAGCCCAGCTGCCCAGGAGGGCCCCGCCAGCCCCAGCCCAGCTGCCCAGGAGGGCCCCGCCAGCCACAGCCCAGCTGCCCAGGAGGACCCCACCAGCCATAGCCCAGCTGTCCACGAGGACCCCGTCAGCCCCAGCCCAGCTGGGCAATGAATGACCACCAAGTCAAGCACCGCTGAACAGGGCAAGAACCGCTGAACAGGGAAAGGACCGCCAAGTCAAGCACCGCTGAACAGGGCAAGCACCGCTGAAGAGGGCAAGGACCGACATGTCAAGCACCGCTGAACAGGGCAAGCACCGCTAAACAGGGCAAGAACCGCCATTTCAAGCACTGCTGAACAGGGCAAGCACCGCTGAACAGGGCAAGCACTGCCAAGTCAAGCACCGCTGAACAGGGCAAGGACCGCCAAATCAAGCACCGCTGAACAGGGCAAGGACCGCCATGTCAGGCACCGCTGAACAGGGCAAGGACCGCCAACTCAAGCACCGCTAGACCATGAGCGACAGGGTCAGTGACGCAACAGGGACCGTCACGGGGTAAGTGATGTACTCTGGGCACCAGAACCAGTGGAGACATGCATCCACTCCATCTGTCCTGCACAGGATGAAGCACTCTGAGCACAAAGCCCCCTCCAGAACCAGTGGAGACATGCATCCACTCCGTCTATCCTGCACAGGATGAAGCACTCTGAGCACAAAGCCCCCTCCAGAACCCGTGGAGACATGCATCCTCTCCGTCTGTCCTTGGCAGGATGAAGCACCCTGGGCACAAAGCCCCCTCCAGAACCAGTAAAGACATGCATCCACTCCGTCTGTCCTGCACAGGATGAAGCACTCTGGGCACCAGTCCCCCTCCAGAACCAGTGGAGGCATGCATCCACTCCGTCTGTCCTGCACAGGATGAAGCACTCTGGGCACAAAGCCCCCTCCAGAACCAGGGGAGACATGCATCCACTCCGTCTGTCCTGCACAGGATGAAGCACTCTGGGCACAAAGCCCCCTCCAGAACCAGTGGAGACATGCATCCACTCCATCTGTCCTGGGCAGGATGAAGCACTCTGGGCACCAGTCCCCCTCCAGAACCAGTGGAGACATGCATCCGCTCCGTCTGTCCTGCACAGGATGAAGCACTCTGGGCACAAAGCCCCCTCCAGAACCAGTGGAGACATGCATCCACTCCGTCTGTCCTTGGCAGGATGAAGCACTCTGGGCACCAGTCCCCCTCCAGAACCAGTGGAGACATGCATCCACTCCGTCTGTCCTGCACAGGATGAAGCCCTCTGGGCACAAAGCCCCCTCCAGAACCAGAGACTGTTATCCACTTGAGAGACTGTGGCTTTGCACTCCCCAGGATGGTACAGTGGGCAAACCACCCACTGTAGAGACTTGAGAGACTGTGGCTTTGCACTCCCCAGGATGGTACAGTGGGAAAACCACCCACTGTAAAGACTTGAGAGACTGTGGCTTTGCACTCCCCAGATGATACAGTTGGCAAACCACCCACTGTAAAGACTTGAGAGACTGTGGCTTTGCACGCCCCAGGATGGTACAGTGGGCAAACCACCCACTGTAGAGACTTGAGAGACTGTGGCTTTGCACTCCCTAGGATGGTACAGTGGGAAAACCACCCACTGTAAAGACTTGAGAGACTGTGGCTTTGCACTCCCCAGGATGGTACAGTGGGCAAACCACGCACTGTAGAGACTTGATAGACTGTGGCTTTGCACTCTCCCAGATGGTACAGTGGGCAAACCACCCACTGTAAAGACTTGAGAGACTGTGGTTTTGCACTCCCCAGGATGGTACAGTGGGCAAACCACACACTGTAGAGACTTGAGAGACTGTGGCTTTGCACTCCCCAGGATTGAACAGTGGACATGGAGCCCCCTCGTGGATCTGGCGTCGTGCACTCATCCGGCTGAGGTGCCCACCTTCCCTTCCCCCTGAGGTGCCTGTTGTATTTCTATCTGATGCCCCTGCAGTGTTCTCTCCGTCATGTTCGGATATCTTGTGTGGGCCTCGCCCATGCATTTTGGGCCCACTGGTCCACGGACTATGAATGGTGTATTACCTGGACTACTATTCGTGGTGTATATTTTGTTAATAGTGTATATATGTATATTTTTGCTTACTCTATTTTGATATTATACAATGGTTACACTCATTTCCTTTTGTCTTTGCATTCTTCCGGGGGGGGGGGTGTTACTGTAATGTTTGGATATGTATTGGTGTGTGTGTTGTAGTGGGTCAGGGTGGGGGTGGGGGTGTTGCGTGTGTGTGTCCCTGTTTTTTGTCTCCCCCCTCCCCTATGTCATAGGTGCAGTACTCACCGTGGTCTTCGCTGCCGGCGTTGGTGCTCCTGGTACAGGAGCAGGAAGACTATCGCAGGAAGAATATGGAGTTTCGGCTCCATGGTGCCCTGCTTACTCGTGGAGTGTGATGAGGTGAGCGTTTTCCCTTCGAAATGTCTGTTTCCGCTGTTTTTTTATCTGCGGTGAATCCGCCCCGGAAATGGTGGCGGATTGGCCTGTCATAATAGTGTGGGCGGTACATTGTCTCCTACCTGCCTGTTGGCGGTGACCGCCAAGCTGTTTGTCAGTACCGCCGTGGTGGTCTGAGTGTTAAAGTGGCTGTCTTTATTGGCTGTTTCCGCCACGGTCGTAATTGCTAATTTTTTACCGCCGGCCTGTTGGCGGTCTTACCGCCGCTTTAACACCGTCCTACAGACCACTGCCTGCTCTGAAAAAATTAAACAAAAACATTTCATTTTTTGATTTTGAAATGCATCTCGTTTTCCTTTAAGGAAAACGGGCTGCATTAAAAAAAAAAAAAAAGCTTGATTTAAAAGCAGTCACAGACATGGTGGTCTGCTGTCTCCAGCAGGCCACCATCCCTGTGAGGGCTGCCATTCCCAAGGGGGTCGCAAATTGCCACCTACCTCATGAATAATTATGAAGTGGGCATTTGCAACCCCCCTGCGAAACGCTAATAGTGTCATTGACACTATACTACATTCGGTTTTGCGTCTCGCAAATTGCGAGTCGCAAAACCAAACTTTGATACATGTAGCCCTAGATCCTGTAACTAGGTATATGTATGTATAGCTCTAGGTACAGAGTACACTTTCCTGTGGAAAGCACTGGTGACAGAGTGATAAGGCAATTGCAAGTACTTATCCCACTGCTGCACCACCAATGTAGGAGTCTGGCCTGGTTTGTAGTGGGTACCAGTGGTACTTACACCTTATACCAGTTCCAGTTATCCCTTGTTAGTGAAATGTTTTCAGTGTCTAGAAACCAGTCTCTCTAGAGGTAGTGTGGATGAGCAGCCAAGGCCTAACTAGGGGACATGCAAAGCCAATGCAATACCACTGTAGTCACACAATACTCACACACATGAAAGAAAATAATCAGTGTTACAAAAATAAAGGTT
The DNA here is from genome assembly GCF_031143425.1 of Pleurodeles waltl. NCBI lineage: Eukaryota > Metazoa > Chordata > Amphibia > Caudata > Salamandridae > Pleurodeles > Pleurodeles waltl. Next base: position 778,406,242 of record NC_090450.1, on the reverse strand, counting down.
CTTTATTTTGGTAACACAACTGCCAAAAATACCTTGGAGACTATACTCCCTTAGGAAGTAAGTAATATACACAGTATATACACTAGAATGCAGAATTAGCTGTAAAACAGTTAGAAAACAGTGCAAATAGTGAAAATCACAATAGTTAGCAATGGGCCTTGGGGAACACAAATCATATACTAAAATAGCGGAATGCAAAAGCTGGTTTCCCACCTAGGGAAGTGTAGTGTGTAGAGGGGTGCTGGGATTGTAAGAAAACACCAAAGGTAAGTAATAGAACCCACCCCAGAGCCCAGAAAAGCAGGAGTAAATCACAGTAACTTTCCTAGAACACACAAGAACATGTGATAGAAGATTTTGCAAGAAGCAGAAGAGACTGCAAGACACCAATGATAGATTCCTGGACCTGAAGACCTGTGGAAGAAGGAGACCAAGTCCAAGAAGCACTGAAGATTACAGGGAGAACAGGAGCCCCTGCTAACCCGGATGAAGGTGCAAAACAAGAACCACCAGTGAAGAAGAACAGTCAGTACTACACCCAAGAAGATGATGTGGGTTCCTGGTTGGTGCAGATGATGTCCCACGCCGGATGGATGATTGCAATCTGGTTTGTATCATTGGATTCCGCCAACAAGCCTAGGCACACACAAAGCTCATGGTTAGCGAAAATGGTGCTGCCCGGGACCAGGAGGGACCTGGCAGCCTTTACCCAGGAGGGGAAGACAGAGGGGGCTCTCAGCAATTCAGAAGACCAGACACAGCACGGGGACAAAGAAGGTGCAAAAGGAGGCCCACGCAGCACTACTCAAAGGGATCCCATGCCTCCAGAGAACCATGCAGGAGGCTGTGCATCACAGGAAGGAGTGTTGGGGGCAGGAGCTTCATGGTGCATAAAGAACTTCATGGAAGGATGCCAACAAGCCTTTGTAACTACAAAACAAGCAGTGCATGGTGGTACTGTCTTGCATGGGGAAGCCAGCACTTACCTCCACCAAAGTTGGACAGCTGGACTTCAGGACCGTTGGGACCACTTCAGTCTACCACCTGTGTTACTGGATCCATGCACTTCATCAGGAGAAGGGACCCAAGGCACCGGTCATCGTTGCAGAGGGGTGCCTGCTGAAGCAGGGAAGTGACTCCTCAACTTCGTTCTTCTGGTGCAGGCTGAAGACAATCAGTCCTCGGAGAATGCACAACCTGGAAACAATTGCAGTTGCTGGCAGGAGCTGAAGATACAATTTGTTAGAAGTCGTCTTTGCTGCTTTGTTGCAGTTTTTAGAGTTTCTGGAGGGCCCAGATGCAGTTTTGTCGGTAGAAGGTGAAGGAAAGGCTGCAGAGGATTCCTGCTGGAGTCTTGCAATCCGACTCTGAGGAAATACCCAGAGGAGAGGCCCTAAATAGCTCTGAAAGGGGGATTGGTCAGCTACACAGGTAAGCACCTATCGGGGGAGGGCTCTGACGCCACCTGCTGACACTGGCCAATAAGATGCTCCCAGAGTGCCCTGCCAACTTGGAATCCAAGATGGCAAAACCCAGGGACAATGTAAAGGAGCTCTTGGCACCACCCTTGGGGTGGTGATGGACAGGAAGTGGTCACTCCCCTTTCCTATATCTAGTTTCGTACGAGAGTAGGGACTAGGGGTCACTGAACCGGAGTAGACTGGATTATGTAAGGAGGGGACCATCTGTGCCCTTCAAAGCATTTCCAGAGACTCTCTGAGGCTACCCCTCCCATGCCTGTAACACCTATTTCTAAAGGGAGAGTGTGTAACATCCCTCTCACAAAGGAAATCCTTTGTTCTGCCTTCCTGGACTTGAGCTGCTGAAGCAACAGAAGGGCAGAAACTTCTGTGTGAGGTGGCAGCATCTGGGGCTGCCTGGAAAATCTTGTGGTATGCTTTCAAAATGTTTGATACCAAACATAGCCATATTCTAAGTTAGCATTGTGTAGCTGAACATAGGTAGTGACCTAAGTATAGTGCACGTGTAAAATAATGTCCCTGTACTCACAAGGTCTGGGGAAATGGTCCTGGATGACGTGGGGCACCTCTGCTAGTGCAGGGGTTCCCTCACACACAGGTATTCTGCACCCAGCCTTCGGGGTTGGAAGGCCTGGTATATGGGTGACTTATAAGTGACCTGGTGCAGTGCAAATGGCTGTGAAAGGGTGCATGCACACATTCACACCGGCTGCAATGGCAGTCCTGTAGAAGCCTTTGCATGGGCTTCCTATGGGTGGCAAAAGTAATGCTGCAGCCCATAGGGATCTCCTGGAACCCCATTGTCCTGGATACCTAAGTACTATAGACTTAGGACTTGTAAGGGGTGACCAGTATGCCAATTTGGGATAAAATACTGGGTTACCTGTATGTAGTGACAACATTTAAAGGCGAGATAGCATAGGCACTGGGGTTCTGATTAGCAGGATCCCAGTGACACAGTCAAACACACTGACATCAGGCATAAATTGGGGGTAACATGCCAAAAAGAGGGTGCTTTCCTACAGTTACTTCCATGGGAACAGAGGTAACTGCCATTGAAAGAAAAGCTTTTGCTGTGGTTTGGGCACTGAAGAAGCTAAGACTGTGGCTTTTTGGGACTCACTTCCAGGTTCATATTGACCACATACCCCTCAGATGGCTCCTGCAGAAGAGGGATGAAAATCCAAAACTGTTGAGGTGTTCCATCTCCTTACAGAGAATGGACTTTATGGTGGAACATGGCCCATGGACAGACCATGCCACTGCTCTCTTCAGATATTTCTGCCTTAGTGAAAAGAACTCCCAAGGGGTTGGGGTGCTCTAAGTGCTTTCATCTGGGAGTGAAACATTAGACCTGACAGCCTTAGAGTGGTCTTCCCATATCTTTTTGCCTGCCTCCCTCCATTTTTCTGACCACAGTTTTGCTGATTTTAGGACTCCTTACCACTGCTGACCTGTACTAAAATGCTTGCGCTCTATCCCCTAAACATGTTAATATTGGCTCATACCCAATCAGCATATTTAATACACTTGTAAGTCCCTTATAAGGTGGTATAGCATATATCCAGGGCTTGTAACTTAAATGCTACCAGTGGACCTGCAGCACTGATTGTGCCACCCACACAAGTAGCCATTCAAACCTGTCTCAGGCCTACAATTGAATGGCCTGTATGTGCTGTTTACTGCCACTTCGATTTGACATTTAAAACCACTTGCCAAGCCTTAAACCCTCTTTTTATTTACATATAAGTCACCCGTAACGTAGGTCCGATTGACACATAGGGCAGGGTGCAATGTATTTTAAAGACAGGACACGTACTTTTAAGTTTTACATGTCCTGTTAGTGAAACCCCCCAAAGTCGTTTTTCACAACTGTGAGGCTTGCTCCTCTCATTGGCCAGCATTTAGAATTCCTTATACACTTTTAACCAGTAATTTCTGATCAGACAGGAGTCCATGCATCATGTTTCAGATAATTGGAATTGGAATGATAATCCTCTTTACTGGTAAAATCAGACTTAACATTACTATTTTAGAAAGGCCACTTTTAGAAAGTGGGCATTTTCCTGCTATTATAGGTATGTGTGCCTGCAGCCTGGCTCCATTACACAACTGGGGTGGGTGACGTCTACACTTTTGTACATTCCCTCCAGACAGTCACAAGCACAGGAAGGCAGGGAGGTTAGGTGTGCCTAAGCACTCATCTGCATTCTGATGGCTCTTCCTGGGCAGGAAGGGTGAAGGACTTGAGACATGCGACACACCTAATGACTGAGGTATAAGCAACACAAGGGATATAGGTCCATAGTTTAGTTTGCCTTCTGGAGACCTTTCTTCCCTAATGGTTTCTTTCACTAAGGACCGTCTCTGACATCTTCCCTTAATGGTCAGCTGTCAACCTTGTGAAAAAAGCAGAAGGAGACAATGAATCACTGTCATATTAAGACCTATAAACCTGTCACCATAGTCACCTTTGTGTCTTGTTCATTGTATAAGCTGGTAATGTTACAGAGTTCCAAAAGACCCCTATGCCAATGGCAGAGGAAGTGTTAAAACATCACCTTCCCATTACCAACATGTCAGGTCTTTTCACTGCCATGGTTTTTAAAATGGAAAAAGTGAATGACATGGAGACCCCCATATACCTACCAAATATGCATGTGCCACAGCATACAGTGTGCGTGCCATTCCAGGCCACTTGCCTGAGGCTGTGCTCTTGGTTAGAGTCACGACTGCCTCGTCCGTCTCACCTTTCCCTCGGTGGCTGGCTTTGCTCTTGCCACCCCGGAGTCCATCTTTTCAGCCTTCCCAGCTTGTGGTGGGTGTAGAACACTCCCCAGCTTTGGTTGTCATCCATTGCGCTGTGCTTCCCAGGGGTCTGGGATTTTCTCTCCCAATTCTGGTTCCTCTGCTCGATTGTCTCTACTTATCTCCGGTGTCCCACACCTTTCGGGTTCTGTCTCTCCATCTCCACCTCTAATTTATCCCTACTAATAGTCTGGAGGCAGGGCTGGAAAGAAAGGTCATCTGTGCACTTCAAATACCCTTCTTTGAATCTCCCCCACTGCAAAGGCAAAACTTGGTGTAGATTCTGGGTCTCTGACCCCACCAAATCAGACACCTCCGGACCTACAAATGGATTTTGTCAGAAAAACTGCAGTGCTGCAACAAGGACTATTACTCTTCTGGAACACTGACCTGGAAGGACTGCTTTTCTGTTGTACTGCCCTGCTTCCTGCTGCTCTCTGACCCTACAGTGGGAGAGCTGGACTCTGCCTTGAACCAGAAGTGATCTCCAAGGGCTTATTGGCTTGTCTCCTGTTGCTTGAGACTCAGCGATATCAAAGTTTGCATCCCTGCTCCTGTGCCTGGTTTCCTAGTAGTGGGTTCAGAGACTTGCAACATAGAAATTGCTGCATCTCCTGTCTGCATGTAGCAGAACTGGCACATTGACCCAGCTGCGGGAGTAAAATCAGCACATGACTCTTAGAGCTGCCGCATTGCCTTCAGAGCCCTACAAATGGGAACCATGCTTCGCCAATGCAACAGTTTATGGAGATTGATGCATCCCTTTAAGAATGCTTACTAAAGCACCTATATTGTGTCATTCTGACACTTCTGAATGTTTTATTGTAGAGAAAATGCTTCCAAAGGATCAGTGTGGTTGGTTTTCTTACCACTGCAAGAAAGTAAAAAGTAAGAACTATGGGGCTTATTTACAAGCCCCTTGCACCGATGTTGCATCACATTTTACCATGCTCTGGTTGCTCACAGTGCAGACCCATATCCATGAGGCCATGCAAAGCATCTTTGTGTGGCTTTTCATGGCCTCATACTTATGGTGTAAAGCAACGCAGCACAGTTCGCTGCATTGCCTTACACTGCATCAGGGTTGTTTTCCATGGGTGCTGGGGTGGATGTTCCCTTGCAACACCCATGGGTTTTGATACATTCCCAGATTTACAAGGACCTGTAAACCTGGGAATGCGTCAAAACTGTTTGCCTCCCAAGGAGAAGAGTAACAAGAAAAAATATGTTTATCCTTTTTCCTTTTTAAGTGGTGTACATGTTGCTGCCAAGTGCAGCTATAGATGGCAATGTCATCTAGGTATGCTGCAGCATAATCCTGCTGGGATCACAAAAGGGGGTCCATCAAATTTTGGAAAGTAGCAGGGGCCCTGTATAATCCAAAGGGTAAGACTTGGATTGAAATGAGCCTGAGGGTGTGTAAAAGGTATTTTTTTCTAGCTTGTGGTGTAAGGGGGATTTGGCAATATTCTTTCATTAAATACGTGTTGTGGGAAATTGGGTAGAGCCTAGGTTTTCTATCATCTCATCAACCCTGGGCATCATATAGGTATCAAACTTGGATATCTGATTTAATTGCCTAGAGTCTATGAAGAATCTGATAGATCCATTCAGATTAGAACCACTGGGGAACACCACTTGCTGTGGGAGGGCTCAATGATCCCTTCCCTCAACATGTCCTTCACTTCTCTTTCCACTTCTGTCCTCCTGGACTTAAGTATTCGGTAAGGGTGTAGTCTTATAGCCTTGTTACCATCAGTCACAATGTTATGTTGTACCAGGTGAGTCTTTCCTGGTTCAGTAGAAAAAAGTCCCTAAACTCTGTTATCAGTTCCACAAGTTGTTGACATTGAAGAGAGGAATGCTTAGGACCCATTGGAATCAGTCCAGTGTTGGTGTACCCCTCCAACATAGGAAAAGATAGCTGTAGGGGTTGGGAGTCAGTCACTATGAGGGCATGTTGAACATCTTGGTCTTCCGCCTAATTTGTAGGACATTATTGTGATAGATCTGTCCCACTCTTCCCTCATGAGGAACCGCCACTGTACATCACTGGGATAACTCGGGCTGTCACCACATAAGGGCCCTGCCATTTGGCTAACAAGTTGTTGTCTGATGAGGAAAGAAGGATTACATTTTTTCCTCCTATTAGTAGTTCTCATAGGATAGCAGTGCAATCATAGTTAGACTTTTGTCTCCCCTGTGCTGTTTCCATGTGTCGGTCAACATCCTCACACAGAGTGGTGACTTTTTCTCTAAATTGGTGGCATAATCTAAGAGTTCTCATCCCTTATCTTCTTCTTCCTCCCACCTCTCAGTTGCCATGTCCAATAGAGTTTGAGGTATTCTCCAGAAAACCACCTCAAAGGGGCTATACCCAGTGGATGATTGGATGTGACCTAATGGCAAACAGAACTAATGGATGCCATCTATCCCAGTTCCTACTGGAATCAGACACCAATTTTTTGATAGTCTTGATTTTATGGTTGTACCATTCCACTAGACCACCCATCTGTGGGTAATAGACTGAGGTACGGATTTGGTCGACTCCCAGCACCTTGCACACTTGGGCCATTAAGCGGGACATGAATAGTGTCCCTCAATCTGTAAAAATATCCTTTGGGAAACCAATACTACTGAAAAACCCAATCATAGCCTGGACAACTGCAGTGGTTGTTATGCTGGTTAAGGGGATTGTCTCTGGGTACATTGTGGCATAGTCTACTAATACAAGTATATACTGATATGCTGGGGCGGAATTCATCAAGGATCCCACTAAGTCCATTCCAACTGTAGAAAGGGGATTGCCAATAATGGGAAAATTCTGTAACTGGGCTTTTGGGACATGTGGTGTATTGCCTCTTTGTCATCTCTCACAGGCAGCACAAAATCGTCTAATGTCTGAAAACACCCAGGGCCAGTAAAACTGTCTCATAAGGTACTCCTCAGTCTTCTCCCTCCCATAATGTCCCCCACCCATCTGTCCATGGGTCAGGTCTTACACTTGTTCCCTAAAGGGAAGAAGGACCAATAACAGGGAAAGGGTCTTGCTAGCCCTCCTTATCCTTCGGTACAATGACCCTTTGGATACATAGAAATAGGGTCCTACTGATTGCCTTTTTCTGACACAGCCTGAGCTCTAGCCTTTCCTAAATTTGGGTTGGCTTTCTGTGCTGCTCTTAAGCTGTGTTGGTCACAATAGAGGAAGAGACCCGAAGTACATTAGACTCACTTGACTGTCAATGTGACAATTTAGCCTTGTACCTACCCCCAGCTAACTCTTCAGACACAAATGGAGCCTCTTCTAGCCATTCTTGGTTCTTTCATTGTTGTGCAGCTGTGACAAAAAGGAGGGGAAGCTTTGTATAATCAGTCCCCACAATCATCTACTCAACTGGCTGTGGTATTGCCCCCACCCGGATTCTTTCTCTCTGGTCCCTCCAGTCTATGTCAACTGTGCAACAGGATTACTGTCTCCAAGTAATAAGCGCTGTTTCCACTGGTTGCCACTGATGGGATTCTACTTTTCCCCGACTGATAATAGAGTGGCTGAAGCCTGGGGTTTACCAGTATTTTAGTGGGTGTGTGATTGACCTGAAAAATCATTTGGAATCTCTTTGGGCTATCCCCAGCTCACAAAACCGGGCCCCTTGTCTATCCCACTGCCATGGGTTCAGATTGTGAGGTCTTCTGTGGAGAGTTCTGGGAGATATGGCCCCACTTGGCACACTTATAACATTGTGGCCTTCGTCCAACTTCCCTACTTGAAGGGCAGGATTGATATTTGGGTTCTGGGGAAAGACAGGAAGAGATTTTGGGGCAGAATACCTCCAGCTATGGTATAGAGGAGTAGGTGTCCCTGGTGTACTGACCCCGAAATTGGGAGCCCTATGAAAGGCACAAGCTAGGTCAATAGCATGAGCATAGTAATGTTAGGATGTTGTCTAATCTAAGCCTGAGTGGAACTAGGGAGGGCATCAAGAAAATGTTCCAAATAAAATATTTTTAAAGACTTCTTCCATTGTGGAGGACACTGGTTTGAACCAGTGATTCCCAAGATCCTGAATGCAATAAATTAACATCCTGGGGTTATCATGTGGATTCCACTTCTCCTTTCTAAACTTTGCATGGTAGCACTCGTTGTCATATCCTAAGCTGTCCAGAATAATCTGTTTTATATCCTGATAGGGTGTAGTGCCAGAGGGCTGTGCAGCTTGATAATCGGTTTGCATCTTACCAGACAAATGGCACTATATACTGACCCCAGCATTCTGTGGGTGATGCAGCCACAGAGACAAGCCTTTCAAGGTTTGTAAAGAAAAAGTCCTGAAGCACACAAAGAAAGAGGGAAATGCCTCTATGGATTGTTTTGTGCGGTAAGGTGTCCATTCCCGCACAAGAACAATCCTGCCTACAACGCATACACCCTTGCACCATGGTGCAAGGGTGTCTGCTATTGCGCTAGGCAGAAAATTGTCCACCGGCGCTGGCTGAAACGACAGGAGTGCACCGTATCTCTTAAATATGGTGCATTCCTGCCATTTTGAATTAGCATAAGACAGCGCTTCAAAAATACTTGTGGTGCTCTCCTATGCCAATTCATTGTAAATATGCCCCCATATCTGTATTATATTTTGCCAGAAAGTGTGCAGAACTATTCAGTTCCTGAAACACAGTTACTAGTATTTGTTTACAAAACCTGTAATGCACCTGTCAAAATGAAGCCAGATAGGATTTTTTTTCCTTTAAACCACTTTACCAGAATCTGCATTTCTGATTCAAAGATTGTTTGTGCTAATGCATTGTCTTGTCTTTATCCTGAAACAAAACTTACTTATGACCAACCTATTATTCCTTATTATTGAGGAATGATATATGCTATTCAGTCTTTTTTTTAGAAACAGTGAAAGAGGCACTAAAACAAATTTATCCTAAGGATTTAGAGGGCATTCATTTTAAGACTTGTTCTTACAGCTTCACTCAGATGACGTAAAGTTTCAGATTTGTGTTTTGAGCTAGCTTCATTCCTGTTAAGGATTTGCAAAAGGTTGTAATGTGTATGTGTCATGACTTAGCGAATCCAGGCGATAGAAAAGACAAGACCATGTTAGATCATGTTCTACATTCTTTGTGCTGCTTAAAGGGAATTCTGATGTTCAATAATATGTTGTCTCTTGCCCCATTGATGCTTCAAACTAAAAATTATATTCCACACATTTTGGACATGTGTGGAATATAATTATTATACCAGCAGCTCCTGGAACTTACAACCTATCATAATATATATAAATGATCTAATGCCATAATTAATTTTACTCCCTCAGAATGGTTTAAGTCATAATGGCTGCAGTTCATACTTTCTCAAAGATGGATCTTTTCACATCTTTGCCTAAGTTACATAGATTCATACAACTCACTATTTTAAAGACATTTTTCATCCTCATTGTTATGGGTTACCACATATAATAACGTCAGAAAAAGGAACCCAATATTTTTCATTATTCTCGAAGATTGTTTGCAAGGCACTAGGAGTAGATTTCTCTTCATGTTACCTTGTCAGTCCAATAGACGAATTGAGCATACTAATCATAGTTTTCAAAGTTTGACAATTTTTATGTTTTAAAGATTACCATCCGTGGACTTGCCCTTCTTTACCTTACATTGATCCTCTGCTTCCAGCAGCTCTTGGATATGTGAATCATTTACAGAAAAAGAGGGAAACAGAACATCTAAGTCATCCTGACAAAATGTAAAAAATAGAAGAGATTCTTCTACTTCTTTGGCACTTGTACTAAGGTTTGGTTATCCTCCCATTTTTTTCCCTGTCCATATCTTACGAGTCATTTTGGGTCGTTCTTCATCGCTCAGCAGGTTACTCCTTTAGATTTCCACTCTGTGCCATTGAACTCTATGCTACTACATTCTACCCCAGTGCTCTGCACACCACTCTACTCTATGCAACTGCATTCTATACCAACCTGCTCTACTGTGCACTATCTATTCCACTGCCTACCATTATACTTTACTCTGTGCCTCTCTACTCTAAGCCACTGTTCTATATGCCACTACATTCTACACTACTACACTCTACTCTCAACCACTCTACTTTATTCCGTTCCACTCTGCTCTATGCCACTCCACGCAACTCCCCACCACTCTATGCAACTCCATTCTATACCACTATTCCACTCCACACAGTGCCACTTTATGTGCCACTACACACAATGTCACTGTATTCTATGCTACTCGCCCCTCTACTTTATGCCACTCAATCCTACTACACTCTACCCCACTTCACTCTACCCCAGTTCACTCAACCCCACTTGGCACCACTCCATTCTACACCACTTAATTCTACTGCTCCTTTTTCATTCATACACTGATTTGTACCTTTTCAGTTACAGCTATCCTCAGTCACATGTACAATGCACGCCACCTTCAGTCAAGTGTGCAATGCACGTCATGGCGGCATTGTCATCGCTGCCACCTGGTTTCCGGTTCTTTAAGAGGCAGACACACCCCTGTGTGCATGTGGATTATTCAGGTAATGTGAAAAGCCTACATCTCCAGTCTTGTCAGCTCTGGTGATGCCCAGGAGATGTTTTCAGGCCTCCAGTGGGTCTTGGCGGCCCTATTTGACTCTCAAGTTTCCTGTTCGCTCATTCCTCAGTCCATCTGTCCTTGCACCCCATTAGCAACAGATTGGTGATTCATCTTGGCAACAAGAGCACCAGCGCTGTTCTTGTGATTATCTTACCTTTTCTTATCTATCAGAACTCTGGAGCCTTTTGGAATATTACTGAAGTAGTATAATGTCTGAATTCTGAACAACATCTTGCAAATATTTGCTGTGAGTGCAGAAAGAGAGTACAGAGTGCACAAAGAGAGTACTTCGAGTGGGAGTACAAACAGAGTACAGAGTGCACAAAGGGAGTACTTTGAGTGGGTGCACAAAGAGAGTACAAAGTGCAGAAAGAGAGTACTTTGAGTGAGTGCATGGAACAAATGTGAAGCATTACTATCATTTAGCTGAAAGTAGAGCATACATATTTTTTCCTTTGAGAGTCATTTAAGCGGAATTGCAGGTTAAACTATGTATACTATAAGGAGGCTACTACTAGAAGTAGATTAGTAGAGAACGTATCGCAACCAAGCTATTAAGAACTCATCCTGCAATCATCCTCATTCCTTTTCAGGTAATTTAATAAGTACAGTGATATATACAGTTAACAATTGTGAATGCCTTATTTGACTTTGTATTAACAGTTCACATCATCTCTTCCAGATCTCCATCCCCACAGTACCCTCCCTAATACCCTTGCCCTCTTCTGGCCACTCTGACCCTCTGTTTGTGACATCACAGTTGCAGCTGCCGGAAGCAGGCCTCTTGGGGTACTGCTCCTGAGGAACTGATAACATATAGTCTGACAAGCAGCTCCTTTGCAATGTAAGTGGGGTTGAGCACAACTCCACCTTTCCCATCCTGCCAACATTTACTATCTAGGAAAAATACACAAAGGCCAAATGTCAACTACACCTAGTATGTGACACAAGATATGGGCTGCAGCACTGAATGGTTAGGACAAGAAAATGCCAATTTTCTAATTGGCATTTTCAGAATTGAGACTTAAAATCCGACTTTATGATTAAAGAGGATTATAACTTACAATTACCTAGACACCAAGCATGACATCTCTATCTGTTCTCAAATAAAAGTCATCACTTATCAAATGTAATAACCTAACGCAGTGTTATCCTACGGGGTAGGAATGCCTCACTGTAGTAAAGAATGACTTTGTTTGTTTTTTACTACAAGGACAGTTAAAACGTATAAGTACATGTCAAACTTTTTAAACACAATGCACCCCACCCATTGTCTGTTTGGGGCCTACCCTAGGCTAACTGATAAGGGAGATTTGGCAAAAGGTTTATTTTGCAAAGTCGAATTGGCAGTTTAAAATTGCACATAGGCTGCAATGCCAGGCTTGAGACGTGTTTTAAGGGGGTATTAAAGTGGGTGTCACAATAAGTGCTGCAGGCTCGCTAGTAGAATTAAATTTACCAGCCCATGGCATATGGTATACCACTTCATTAGGGACTTATAAGTACATTAAATATGCCAACCAGGTGTGAGCAAATTTCACCATGTTTTAGGGAGTGAGCACAAGTACTCTAGCACTGGTTAGCAGTTGTAAAATGCACAGAGTCCTAGTGCCAACAAAAATGAACTCAGCAAAACAGGAGGGGAGAGGCCAAAATAGTTGGGGGAAGACCACCCTAATGCTGACAAAGACCACCCTAATGCTGACAGGTCTAACAGATACTAACTCTTGATATGTGTGCTTCAGTTTTCAAGAACTTCACTTTGGTCTGGAACAAAGTGAAGCAATTTGAGAAACACAGACCAGGCTGTGGTGGACACTCAGGGCTACTTTCTTGCCTCTTTCTTACAGAGGACAAACTCTGAATCAGTGATATCAGCAATGTTTTTGCTCTATTACAGGAATACGGTCAAAAAGCACTACACTTATGGCCTTGCAACGTCCCCCACAACAGGTGAAGTAGGAGCTGCTGCTTTTACGGCAATAGGTCTTGAATAACAGCCGACTGTATATCAAGGAAGAGCATAAGTTTTCCCAAGGTGGTCTGCCAGAACACAACATATGCATTGTATGTTGCCAACTAAATTCCTTGTGTAGCCAACTTCCAATTCCATGCACAAGTATTATTACTTAATTATATGGTTGAACAATCTGGTCCTAGTCATTTTTATTCACTTTACCAATGTAACTTCTTGTAATCAAGTATACAGGTGAGCTTGAGGACTTCTTGAAACTGATCCCGAGGATGGTCCCATTGTGAGGTATAGGGAGCACATATAATTCCTACCCATTGAGCAGTTCATTACAATGAACTGCTCTGGCATAAAATCCTTTGTTGTGCTTTTGAATTGTACCGCAAGCTCCGATGTCAGCTTTGTATAAATCTTGAATCAGATGGAATCCTATATAGAAGTTATTTACATAAATGTTAAAACCTTTATGTAGGAAACTCTGGGCACTTTCTGCACAATATTCTCACTAACTCCTAATATGGAGGGGCAACCTGCAGAATTTATTGTGGAACCCTTTCCTGTATATGCTCTTAGGCTGCATTCATAACCAGTAGAGTCCCCACACAGAATGTACAGTTTGATGCTGTAAAAAGATCTTTTGGTTATCATGTACTGCCTGGTCAGCAGTCATCCTTTGTACAAGGCCAACGACTTATCAACTGCTATAGTCTTTCGAGGAGAATAATTTACTGGTTAAATTGGCAGACAAACGTTTCACAACAGGATCCCAGAACCTCTCAAAGTCATGGTCTGGGTGCTCCCAGGGCAATGCAGCAGACTTAAAAATGAAACGAAGCTTAAGCTGCAAAATTAAAATCTATCTCTTCTCATGACTAGTGTGAGACTCAATGTTATTTAAACCCTATGGGTAGACCAGCAGGACTGTACAGTTGATTTGTGCACTATTACCATGTTGAACGTTAGGTCCAGAAATGTTTTCATCTCCTGAAGTGAAATGGGAGTCCGCAGGTGTGCACTAAAATGAGGCCCCCAGTACCTCCTAAGTGGTTATATACCTATGCCTGAATGTGATTCGCAGGAGAATCATTAGCGAATACCTGAAGTTCAAAAGCTTTTCTGATCTACCTAAAACATATACTTAAATACTGCTTTAGCTGAATTATCCTGTTTAGGTCACTGCAGTATTAAAATCATTTTTCAGGACAAATTATTTTCAGGACAGATTGCAGTGAGTTCTAAAATGCATTTCTCTTCATATTGATTTGTTGCTTGAATTTGCTAACAGATTTATAGCATCTACTTTGAACATCAAGCAGAAGAGCCTAGGACCATGGACCATCCAAATAAGTTTGTTTGCACCTCTCTACAAACAAGATAAACCACCAAGTGCATCTATATAGATCACTGTTTTTCCTGTTAGCGTAGTGTCAATTTGTAGACTTTCATTCACCATGCCAGTTATAGAACAGAGTATTGTACTCGTACAATATGTGGGAAACATTGTGCAGCTATACAAGGTTGTTATAAGTAACATAAAACCATAAAGTATATGTCTTAGACTAACCAAGGGTCAGTGTCAGATGCTCAGACACATCCAGAAATAATGTAATAAAAATGAAACAGCAATAAAATTGGACACCATCCAAGCATCAGAAATCTGCTGTTGACTGTGGCAGACTCCACCTCAAAACTGAAAAGAAATTTCAGAAACACACAGGGAAACACGACCACACCAAGTACCAAATGAGACTCTCTTTTAAATAGTCCAGCATCATATACAGTTAGAGTTTGTGATTCAATGCAATACCGGTTAACTGTTGCTAGCAAGGAGGCGGCAAATCCACATCTGAACGATCTTCAACCTCTGGGAGAAAAAAAGAAAGAGCCAGTTTCAAACTGACATTAACCCACTTTCATCATGTTGATAGACTTCAAAAGCTTACAAACCCTAGATAATTCGATGACATCTTTGATCTACGCTAGGGGGGAGGAGCCAAGATGGCGACCGGGAAGGACGCTTAATAAAGCGCTCCGTCTCGGGCTCGTCACCAAAACGATTGCGGGGCGCCCCGGGGACGCCAATATCCTCGCACAGTAGAGAGACCCGCTCTAGGAGCCTCTCTCCCCTGATCGACGGCTACGGAGGCTACGGAGGCCACGGAGGCGCTTGAGCAGCCGAGAAGGGAGGCTGCCGGACGACGACACCGCCTCGGGAACTGCAGCCGCTATCTTGCCTTGTTGCGAGGCCCGGAGCTCCGTCCCGGAGCCCCTAAGGCAGAGGTCTTCAAACTGGGGGGCGGGCCCCCCTAGGGGGGCCTCAAGTGATCCCGGGGGGGGCCCGGACTCTGGCCAAAATAAATATTATACAGATAACAGGCCTTTGTTTTAAGCAGAAGCATGTTATTGCAGTTTTAAAAAGGTAACAGTACTTAACTGCAATGTTTAAATAGGTTTAGACATATTTAAACATTGCCATGTTTATAAAATAATTGTGAAAAATTCTGAGGGGGGCCCAATGATTTTTATTTTTCAACTGGGGGGGGCGCGGCATTAAAAAGTTTGGAGACCTCTGCCCTAAGGTGAGGCGGGAGTGCGGCAGTGGGGGGATCCCTTTGCGGGCGGGTAGTAGACCTGCCACTGGGCCCTGCACTGCTTTGGGCTGCCTCCCTCCCCCCCCCTCTACCGCTGGACAACCCTCCCCACTGCTGACGTGGGGTGGGACGGAAAAGCAGTGAAGTCGCGGATGGGGACCTTCGGTGGTTCCCCCCCTTGGCCCGTGGTCCGGCTGCAAGGCGTGCCCCCCCTCGACCTAGGGGGGACACACAGGGAAATCCACGGGGCGCATTTGGAGCGCCGGCGGTTTGAGATTGGTGGGGGAGGCTTGCTCTCTGCGCCCCCTGAACACTGCTGGTGGCTCCTGCAATCTCTGAACGCTCGTGGGCTACGTGGGAGGCGATCTCCGCAGTACAATATGTTTACCATCAATCCCCTGGCAAGGGGAGTAGAACCCTGCAATGAAGCCCAAATGAAGGAGAGCGCACATGGCGATCGACCTCGTGGGAATGAGGGGCCCACACCCAAGCCCTGATTTGTCAAGACCGACTGCGGTATCACTGGGGGCACACGGGCCTCGGTCCCCCCACCCCGCTATCCGTCGCCCTCCCACCGGTGCCGGTTGAGGGGCCTGGAAACGGGCGGCAAAGCAGGAACTCACCTCGTAGAATATTAGGCAGGTTGTAACCCAAAAAACTTAAAGCATACGACGGTGTGGATCCGTGGGGACACACAGCCCTCCATATCTGCCCAACGTGGGGGTCGTGGAGTTCACGTAAGCGCAGAAGAAACAGGGACCCACAAATCGAGTCAAAATGGCCGGGTGATCAAAATCAGAGAGGAGTCAGGACCGGGGCACGCAGGGACCAGCGCCTGGGGACCAACAACCCATACCTACCTTACAATCGCTGGAATCTACACTTTTTGCCCATTCCACACAATTTGAGAAAGTACTCCAAGCAATTATGGACACTAAAATTTCATTAGAAAATAGAATAGACACGGTATCGCAAGACCGAAGTATTCTTAGAGCGGACCACCGCAAATTATCCGAAAAAGTGAAGTCAACGGAGGAGGCGATAAACGACATGTGCCCCAAAGTAACGGACAACCAAAAACAAATTCTCTGCCTGGATCTAGAAGTAAAAACACTGTTGAGAAGAGCAGAAGAGGCGGAGGGAAGATCACGCCGCAACAACATACGGTTTCTTGGATTCCCGGAAAAATCACTAGATTCAACTGGAACATTGGTTAGCCAAAGAGGTCCTGAATGGAGCCCCATCGAAATTCTTCTCAGTTGAAAGAGCACACAGGACTCCTGGACGCCCGCCAGTACCGGGCCAGTCCCCAAGACCGCTGATAGCCAGGTTCCTGAACTTTAGAGACCGGGATGCGTTACTGCAACAATTTCGCAGTAAAGGTCCATTTCAGTATGAGGACTCTACCGTTCACGCTTATCCAGACTTCACTCAGGAAGTGCAAAGACAACGCAACTCATTTGCTCAAATAAAGCAACGTCTCCGTGAACATGACATAAAGTATGCTCTGCTATTCCCTGCTAAATTAAGAGTACTAACAGATGAACGCACCCACGTGTTCACATCTCCGGAAGATGCTTGGACATGGCTACATGCCAAGGGGTTTGCCCAACCCAGAGAAGCAACCGGTATCAACAAAAACTGGTCCACAGCACCCGCTCGGAAACGCTCCAAGAGACGACCCGGGGGTCAACCCACGGTGAAACAGGCTGCGGAAGAGAGAGCCAGGGTCCTGAAGGAAACTTCCCTGCTGATACAAAATTCTTTTGAGACTCTCAGAACCCATCCGGAGGAGGGCTCGGAATCGGATTCAATAAGCTCGGACTCCACACTAACGGGGTCGCTGAAGGGCCCGGAGATTACCCCCCGGACCGCGGATATACTCTGAACGAGCGCCGCTGACCTACCACCAGGGCGGGACCCGCCGCCATAGAAGGAGAGCAGGATTGAACATTGTGTGCCTCGCTGGCAGCGGCTGGACATACCGCCTGAAATCATGTATCCTTGTTTCTCTGCTCTCAGAGTCAACTCCTGTATTCAGTCTGCGCGTAATTGGAGGCGGCGCGCGGCGGAGGGAGGGTTGGTTTGCTGCGCCCTGGGGACGCCCTACACCACTTGCAGGCTGAGTCTGCAGAAGGATGCGAGCCCCTATAATGGTCCGCACCCGGATAGTATTATTGCTCCCCCGCAGACATCCACATGGACACAGCCCAGGTCGCGTTTTTTTTTTGTTGGTTCACAGTTGGGGATGGGATCCTGTTGGGGAGGGAGGGAGGGTAATTACCAGCTCGTACACCACGGGTCTGCGCATAACACAGGACACATGGCTGGGGGCGGGAGACCGGGCCGTCGCGGCGAAGGGGAGGGGGAAAACTGCTCGGATCCCACCAGGGGACAGAATGTTAGCTGCACCACTACAAAACAAACATGGCCCAACGCACAGCCTATAACGCAAGCAAATATGACATAGTCACCTGGAATGTCAGGGGCCTCGGGAACCATAGCAAAAGGTCCAGGGTGCATGCAAGACTCCAACGCCAGGGCAAACACATTGCAATCTTACAAGAAACCCACCTGCAGGACCCAGACCTACAAGAACTGCGGAACAAATGGGGAGGACAGATCGTAGGCACATCTTATTCAACCTTTGCGAGGGGGGTCCTGATATGGATAGCAGGGAGTGTCCCATTTCTTCTAACATCATACAGGATAGACCAGGGGGGTAGGTACGTAGTGGTGGAGGGTAAATTAGATGGCAAACAACTATCACTCATAGGAATATACGCCCCTAACACTGCGTTACCTGAGTTCCTGAACCCTCTCACCCCAGCACTATTGACGAACCCCGCAACACCCGCAATATGGGGTGGAGATTTCAATAATACACCGAACCCGACATTGAATAGGTCTAGCCCCCCCACACATTTAGCGGCCAACAGATGCCCTAGGTACCCACTGGTAACATGGGTCAGTAACATGGGCCTCTATGATTTGTGGCGCATGAACCACCCACAACACAGAGAATATTCATTTTACTCAGTACCACACAAAGTGTACACCAGGATAGACCTATTATGGGGTACCCAGGACATTTGCACAGTAACCAACGGGATTGAATACTTAGCTAAGTCACTATCAGACCACTCACTGCTTAAAATAACTCTAGACTGGGGCAGGAGGCGACAAGCGATCCCAACCTGGAGATTACAAGTGGAAGCGCTGCAGGACCCTGCATTTAAGGACGCACTGAGAACAGCGCTCAAATAGTACTGGGAATTGAACGCTGGCACCACAAACTTAAGAGCAGTAGAGTGGGACGCACATAAAGCAGTGACCCGCGGGCACTGTATTTCTACTACATGGGGGGGTAAGACGTACACTCCATTCAGAGGTTAGCAAACTGGAAAAGAAACTAAGAGCACTAGAAAACGCAGTGGCCCCAGCGAAACACCATATACATCATTAAAAGATGCACGCGCAGAATACGCAGCCGCCGACGCCACACTACGCCTTCATGACTACAAATATCACTTGACCAGATAACAAGCGGAAGGCGACAGATCGGGTAGGCTGCTCGCATGGCTTCTGCGGGAGGAACAGCAATGCCCCCCAATTGGGGCAATAGGGATAGGTGCAGGCGCACTAGCAACCACGCAGGAAGAAATTAATGATGCGTTCAGGAAATACTACACACAACTATACACTACACGCACATCATGCACCCCCCAACAACTTGAGTCTTTTTTGGTGGAATTCCCTCTGCCCCAACTCACACAAGCTGACAGGGAGACATTAGAGGCCCCCATCACACTAGGAGAACTCAACAAGGCTCTTGAACAACTACCTAGAAATAAAGCTCCAGGGGCAGACGGCCTGCCGTCAGAATACTACTCCACTTTTGCGACACACCTTGTCGCACATCTCCTAAAAGTTATTGAAGAAGCAGAGGTCAATGGAAGTCTCCCCCCTACAATGAGAGAGGCAATGATAGTGGTCCTCCCGAAACAGGGGCGAGACCCCACCGACGTTAGGTCCTACAGATCCCTGTCTCTACTAAATCTAGATTGCAAACTTCTTGGCAAAATACTAGCCAACAGGCTAGCTCCTCATATGCACACTTTAGTGCACGAAGACCAGAATGGATTTATCCCAAAACGCAACACCTTCCTCAACATTCGTAGGTTACTGAGCGTAATGGGCGACACCCCCCCGAGTGCAACTGAGGAAGCGGTGATTTCGCTAGACATCGAAAAAGCATTCGACACACTAGAATGGGACTTCCTGTTTGCCACCATGCAGCGAATGGGCATAGGCCCAAAATGTATAAGATGGGTACGCATACTGTACACTAACCCACAGGCCAGGGTGAAGACAGGAGGAGTCATATCAGAGAGCTTCCTAATTGGCAGGGGAACAAGGCAGGGCTGCCCTCTCTCCCCCCTGTTGTTCGCCCTGGCGATGGAACCACTGGCCGCGTGTGTCCATGCAAAAAAAGAAGAATGGGGGGTGGTAAGGAAAGGCACATCCCACGTCATATCATTGTATGCAGATGATGCCTTGATCTATATATGCAGTGTTGAGGAGGTGCTGCCCCCGGTGATGTCATTGCTATGCGAGTTTGGAAAGATCTCGGGCTTGATAGTTAATTGGGGGAAATCCTGCATATTCCTGTTGGTTGGCTAGTCCCCAGCGAGACGAGAGAATACTTCATCAGGCCAATTAAAATGGTGCTTCGACACATTCAGATATTTAGGGGTTAACGTCTATCACAGAGCGGAAGACCTCAGGGAAGGCAACCTGGGAAGAGCGGTGACATCTATAAAGAGCTCATTGCGTTTCTGGAATAAACTACCGCTCTTACCACTGGGAAAGGTTGTCATAGCCAACATGCTAGTGCTGCCCAGGCTGCTGTATTACTTCTCTGCCCTGCCGATCATAATCCCTAAAAGCTTCTTCAGCAGTTTAAATTCTGCACTGGTGCAGCTGGTGTGGGGTGACAGCAGAAGGCGGGTCACACTCAACACACTATATCACCCAGTGGCGGCGGGTGGACTGGGAGCCCCTAACTTTGAGCTCTATTCTGCAGCAGCACAGCTGCAGTGGATCTTAAATTGGATTCATAATCCCAGCTCAGCGGAAGCTACCTGGCTGGTAACCCGACTCCGGGGAGTCCCTCTGCTTGAGTGGCTCATGAATAAGCAAACTAAAAGCACACGCGTAAATCCATTGATGGCAGCAGCACATGCATACTGGAAGAAGTATATTAAAAAAGATGCCCAAAAACTCCCCTACTCACCTCTCCTACCATTAGAACGAATCCCCGGATGGGTGATAACTGGATCTCACCCATCCGCAACCTGGATAGATGCGGGCATAAGCACAGTGGGAGAATGCTTCGAGGAAGGAAAACTAATGTCCTTCGAAGCCATACAGGCCCTCACAGAGATCAGCTCAGGGCAACTTCTGACATACCACGCTATATGCCACGCCATTAGAAGTACATGGGGGTCCGGGGACGCCGAGCCAAGCACCTCAATTAACCTACACCATATGCTGAGCTGCGACACTCGTGAAAAAGTAGTCTCAAATACGTACAAACTGCTGAATAAGCCCCCGGAGTCTAATCTGCAGAAAGCTCGGGAGAGGTGGAATGCCATACTGCCTGACCCGATTTCAGAGACAGAATGGCCAAAAGCCCTGAGTCACACAAGCGAGGTCTCAAGAAACCCCAGATTCCGATACACACAGTTTAATTATTTACATCAGACATATTTAGCGCCATCCAGAATAAAACGTGTGTTCCCTGGATCGGACCCAACCTGCCCTAGATGCAAAACCCCAGCAGCACAGTTTTATCATATGGTCTGGGAGTGCCCGCAGGTGAGGGGGGAGTGGACCGTGTTGACCACTGCACTGTTGGAAATGACGGGGCTAGGTCTGGACGCGAATCCCAAATCATGTCTACTTGGCCTCAGGACAAGAACAAAAAGAAGCAAACATATGCATAGACTCGTAGACCTGGCATATGCAATGTACAAAAGACTAATAGCCATGAACTGGAAGGCCTCCAAGGCCCCTGACCATGGAGCATGGCTCGCTCTCACGCTTCGCTGGGCACGTGCTGAATATCAGGTACTAACAAAACTGGCGCAGGGTGGACTTCGACACTCGGGCTGTGAAACCTGGGGCACTCTGGTCTCCAAACTAGAAACAAAGAATGACGAAAAACCCCCTTGAACAGCAGATAGATGCGATTACCCAGATAATTGCAGGTTTCGCCCCGGCTGTAATGCGACAGTAAATCAGGAGATGTGCACACGCCTGCCAACAGCGCCTGGGCACTGATATCAATACACTACACCCCGAAGCACACACAAGTCAAGTAACACACACAGACCATCTTCCACAATTAGTAAATACAGGTTCTGCAGAAGCCAAGCCACCCCCCTCCCCCCAATCCTCCCTCCCCTCCCCCATCTTAGAGGTCGTCCTCAACGAGAACCCTTACCGGCAATGAAACCCCCGCAAGAAAGAAAGCTTCAAATGCGCGTACTGGCAATGCCTGTAAGTATAGACATAATAGCGCAGATCTAGCGGTGTACGAAAGTTATTGGTTGTTAGTTAAGTTCAATAAACGAGCGCCCAGCAAATTACTGTAACTGAGAACATCCTATTAATGCTGTTAAATGGGCGCATTGAAATGTATGATTCTATTGAAAATTCAATAAAAATATGTTTAAAAAAAAAAAAAAAACTTTGATCTACGCTTCTGGGAGGAGGTGAAAAATAGAAAGAAATAGTTGGTTGCCATTCTCCACCACAATGATTTCCTGTTCACTTGTCTGTGTTAATATAAGGAAACTAACATCTGAGCAACCATAGAAATAACGACACCATCCTATAAAATATTTCCCTCCTTATGTTGCTCTCTGGTTCCCATACTGACCATACGTTGAGGGAGATGGGGGTTAACTCCCCGCACAACTGAGCGAATTCAGCGTGCTTCTGTGTTTCTTATGCATTGTGGATGGCAGCCAGTGTTTGCCCATGGATAATGAAAACTGTGCTGACTAGTGACTCACTTTTTGCTATTTCTGACTTCCTTTGAACACATCACTGTTTTGTGTCCATTCCTGTGTGACCCTGACACACTACGTGAACAGCTCAACATTTCTCCCTCTCTGTCTTTAGATGTTTAGGTTCAAATCATTTCCTCGATGTCCTCTATCTTGCCAGTATTGTTGGACTGTGTTACAATTTTATATTTAAATTTGCATACATGCCTTAATGAAGATCCAAAGTATGAATAGTGCTCAAATGGGCATTTCAGCAAGTACAAGTGCATGACTTCTAAGTATAAAACTGCACTGCTTTTACTGATCGTAAGTAGTATACATAGGGTAATCCATCTAAATCACTGTTTTTTCAGCTTGGAATACTGTGCCAGTGTCCAAGACGTCTTATGTGTTTTTTTTTTTTTGCAAGATGCCTGTCATTTTTCACCTAATGCTGTAATAGTGCTGGAATTTGTTTGGGAAACAAATTACCAGTCTCTTGTATTCTGAACATGCCAGAAGACCCCCTGCCCAATAAGTAACCAAATGAGCTTCATGGCAACCGTGTTTTAGTGTATCCAGATCCACCATAGATTTGCATCCAGATGGTACATCTTTTTCCTAGTAGCATAAGGCCTATTTCAGAGTTTCCCTAATCTGTCATTGTCAAATCTGTCACTGTTAATTTATCAGTCTGTCAATGCTAAACCAAGCAAATATCATGCCCCAGTTTAATCACTGCAGACCCTGCACTCCTTTCCCCTTTCAGATTAGCCTCCAGTCTATCATTCATCAGAAACATTTTGGACCACAAATCAACCAACTAACTTCAGCATTACCTGGAAACTACCAACCCACTATACTAGAACCAATCCTGGGTATACCTGGAAGAGGAATGGGAAAACGACAGATGATGGACAGAATACTGGACAATGTCAAATATTCACCACCAGTCAGAGATCTGGGTCTAAGTCCATTGCTTTGTTGCCCACCATACCACCCCAGTTTAGACCTAGCCATATGCAAATCAATCTTGACCCTGCTCCCTATGGGAACGGTCCTGCCCGAACTGCAATACCAGGTGCTCCCTGGATCAAAAACAAGCATCCTGTATGCTGTGATCAAGCTTGTCCAAGCAGGCTTGTTGGTCTTTCTTCCTGCAGCAATAATGGAGTGTCTGGCCCCTAATCATCGTCTTGAAATGCCTCTCATAAATCACATGCAAAGACGACAGTCCCCACATTCTCTCTAAAGTAGTTATCAAGTACTTCGCCAAGCTGTCTCCTCGGGCCCTGTCTTTCAAGTACCAGGGATTTATTCTTGGGGCCACTCCCTTGCAGGCTGTTAGTCCAAGAAATGTCACCCCCACTGGAGAGTGACTGGAAATGCCCCATGTCTTGTGTGTCGCATTACTAAATTGCAGTGCATGCCGGTGTTGCATAGAGAGGTAGTCCAATCGGGAGAAGCTATTATGCCCCGTGGAGAAGTTACTATATGGGTGCTCATGAGGGTTATGGTCACGCCACAGGTCCACCAAGCCCTATGCCTCCATAAAGACTGGTAGGGGACTAGCCTCTCAGTAGAGCCTGTCCATTGTGCCCTGTTAGTCGAAGTGTTGTCCATGGCATTCATGACCATGCATGAGCAGCTGGCACAGGCCCCTGTGCAGGATGAAGAGATGTTGCAGGAGGTGCCAGAAGTTAAAGAGTCACTTGTGAGGTGGGGTGAGCCATTTGAGCCCTTGCCCCCTGAGGATAGGAAGCATGTGTGGTTCACTGATGGTTCAGCCAAGTGTGTGGAGGGCAAGAGGCATTGGAAGGAAGTGTTATATATTCTTGCAACTGTGAGGCTGCTTTGCACTATGGGAGAAGGGAAGAGTAGACAATATGCAACATTTTACGCTGTATATCAAGCTTTAAAACAAGAATTACCTGAGAAATGTCACATTTATACCGATTCTTGGTCTACTGCCAGTGGGTTAGCTACCTGCCCCCCCCATGTGGCATGCACATAACTGACAAATACATTCTGAGGAGTTGTGGGGCAAAGAATTGTGGCAAGAAATTTGGGAAATCTAGAGCAAAGTACTGTCACTGTATATCATGTAGATGCCGACTGTCCCACCGACTTACTGGAACAATGGTTTAATTCCTTTGCAGACAACAAAGCCAAAATCTCAGAGGCCGAAGGTGCGACGCAGGATTCTGACCTGGTGGGATTGTGTAAGTAGGCTAACCAAAAATAGGGACATCTGGGAGAGAAGTCCACTAACAGGTGGGCAAAGATTAGAGGGATGTACATTCTGATCAAAATTATCATCATGCAATGTACTATTTGTCACTACACCAAACAGCGGCCTGTTCCGCAGACTGTCAGAGTTCAGTTAGGGAGAGAAATATTGCCAGGGCAGATATGGCAGATTGATTACATTGGGCCACTAATGAATAGTCGCGGGTGTCAATACGCCTGCACGGTGGTAGATACTTACTCTGATATCTGATTGCATTCCCATGTAAAGGAGCTACTCAGTTTAACACCATTAAAATGCTAGACTTGTTAATGTTATATTATGTCGTTCCACTTCAGGTCCAAAAGGACAATGGGTCACATTGTAAAGGTAAATTGGTGCAAGCCTACTGTTTACACCACAATATAGATTGGATTTATCAGATTACATATTACTAACAAGCTGCAGGAACGATTACGAGAACGTATGGCTTGCTAAAAGCCCAATTATGCAATCTGTATAATAGTACTTTGAGAAATTGGAGAGATCATTTAAATGTGGCCCTCCAAATTTCGAATAATAGACCTTTGACAAATGCAGAGACTTGTTTAATAAGTATGTGGACCCCAGCTTTATGGATACAACATCATGTAGAAACCAACACTATTCTGTATTGGGAGATGAAAACAGGAGCATTAGCTCTGTCTTGAGCAACACCAGGTCTTGATTTGCATGTTTTGTACATGCACAGACTGAAATCAAGGGATATGGCCCTTATAGAAACAGCTGTTGGGATACAAATTCCCCCAGAGCATTTTGGAATGATTGCTCCTCGATCTGGGCTAGCGCTCAAGGGTATTCAGGTTTTGGGGGGAGTGATTGATGCAGACTTCTAAGGAGAGATCAAAGTTATTTTATTGAACAGTAGAGAAGCAGATTTGCTAATACAACCTGGGGACAGAATTGCTCAGATTGTCATCATTCATGTGTATGGAGGAATAGTTAAAAAGGGCCCCAACCCTTCTTACAGTGCGTGGGGAAGGAGGGTTTGGATCAACTAACAAAAATCCTGGTGCTAAGGTGTGGGTAGAATCACCAAATTGTCCTCGTGAGCCAGCAGAAATCGTAGCAAAGGGCAAAGACAATGTTCTGTTTGTTAGTCATGAAACTAGGACAAGAAAAATGGGAATATCTACCAGTTGACAGATGTTATTTGCGAGACTGAACAAACCTCTCTCTTTTACAGATCATACTACAAGGTGTATTTGTGCTGACTGTGCTGCATGGTCCGTGTTTGGGTGTGTCTGAGTGGGGTTGGGAGGGGCCAAAAGCCCCCAGCTCCAAAGTAATCAACCGACAGCACTGATTGAAACCCTTGCTGCACCATTATGAGAACATTTGGATTTATCTGGCCCAGACTCTTTGGAACAGGTCAGGACTTCTGCATGACGAATATAAAAAGCACTGTTGATGTAATTTCCACATGTTTAGTCGCTATCCCCACTTCTGCAAATTTTCTGCAGGAAATATTCAACGGCAAGAATGCTGATGAAGCAGTGAAAGAAAGTGATGTGTTGACTTATTTTACACCTTATGAATACTGCTGGTTTTGCCAAGAAATGAATGAGGAAAAATGGGACAACCTGACACAAGTGATCTCTTACAATGCTACTGCTGGCGATCTCTGCTACAATTTAACATGCAACACTTACAAAATAGGAAAGTGCGCTCAAATGTGCCTTGAAGCAACAATGGTGTCTCCCCAGGAGATCCCATAGGAATGAGTACTATGCCAATGAAGAAGCAATAAAATGTGTAAAAATGTAAATAAAAGCATATCTTGAAAGGATAAAGTATCTGCTGTTGGTCACATTAAGCATGTAAAATTACCTGTTGGGTGGTTATTTTCATGTTGAATAATCACATATACTTACATTTCTGCAAACATAACTGGAGGACCCTGTGCTTTCATGTGGCTAGGACTCATGATGTTTCCTTTTCACTCTGTATTACATACTTAAGGGGAACAGTTCAAATAATCGAAGACTGTGACTCTCTAGCTCAACTATTATCTAGATCAGAATATTTAAGCTTAGGTCTTTATATGGTAGGAGTTCCAGGATCAGCTGTATATAGTACTAAAGTTATTCACCAACTAGCATGCTTGATGGTTAAGAATAAAAACAATACATCTAATGCTTTGGCAGCGCTATTACTAGATATATAATGCACTAGAAAAGCAGCTTTGAAACACAGGGCAGCTTTTGACTACTTGCTTTTGAAGCATGATCATGGCTGCTCAGAATTTGAAAGAGTGTCTTGTTTTAACCTGTCAGATCATTCTGAATCTACCCAGTCTACATTGAAGCCTTGCATGAACTGATGAAGGGAGTGAAGCAAGATGTAGACAAAGGGACATGGGACTTGCTTTTCAAATGGCTTCCAGATTTTGGTCAACTTCATTGTATTTTAGGTGGAATACTTGTAGTGATTATAATAATGCTATGTTGCTGTATACAATACATACTTAATTTAATGACTATGTTTAGACCAAAAAGGGTTACTTTTAGACCAGTATGTTATTAGAGTCAATGGTCAAAGGTTGGAGTGTAATGCTATCTGTATTAGACCACTGACTCCATCTTGACCATTCACTCCATTTTGTGCTTAGCTTCAGTCGCCATCACAGTGGCGGCGCAGAGTTTTTCCACACAGAGCTTGTTTTTCACACAGAACATGTTTTTGCTTTTCTCACAAGAGGAGGGTCATAGTGTGGTGGAAAATATTTTGGGGGATGCAAACATGATAAGAGAGTACCAGGACAGGAATGTTTTCATCAGAGAAAAGTACAGTTCTGTCTCTGGAATGTGCATTGGGGCCTGGCCAGTTCTTTTTCATGTTTTTGACACAGACAAAGTACAGCCAGCTTTTGATTTTGTAACCATGGGGAAGGCGTTCTAGAATGCTCTCCTAGCTTGCTTAAGGTATAAAAGATGGGGGGACTTGGTGCTAAGACAGGAACTCACCTGTAGAGCAGACACACTGCCCAGGAGGATTTTGATCCCATTTGCGGTCTCCTGCCTTGACAGTCAGCGGGTTCCCTGGTCATGGTGCAGGCTAGGATGAAGAATTTACCCCTCATGGTGATGCATTTGAACTTTTAATTATTTAACACATACATATATCCATCTCTCTCTCTCTCTCTCTCTCTTTCTCTCTCTCTCTCTCTATATATATATATATATATATATATATATATATATATATATATATATTCACTGTTGATGCATTGCACATCTTTGTTTGTGATTATTTAACTGGGTTACATGCTTATTTTCATATATTCTTGTGCTTTTATTTGATATCTGGAAAGTGCCTTAATAAATTCATTACACATACTAAGAGTGCTGCATTGTTTGGTATTGTTTCCGCTTAGCTTAAACAAGAGCAACACAGTTATCCAGTAGCCCAATTACCCCTCAGACCCCCTGCAAAGCATGCTCAGAACGGCCCACCACCCCAATATGCAGAGTGCCTGTCCCCATCAAACAACGTGGTCAAGTCACAGATGTTTCGTATGTTGCAGTTGACTGCGTCTCCGCCTCTCACTTCCCCCAAGGGCCACATTATAGAGAAGTACCCACAGCGTGTATTAGAGAGCCTCAGGCAGTCTTGCATGCAGCAGTGTTATAAAGGTTCAGGCTACCGCTTGTGCATTATAAATGCTTTTGTTCCGGCTGCCTGTCTCGATGATTAGTACAAGGAGCGCTCGGGCCATGTTGTTGGTATCCACACCACGTGCCTTTCAGTCTCTGTCCTCCTAGTGTGCGCCAACCCTCTAACCAGTCCCAGGCCTTCTCTGGTGCTGCAAAGTACCAGGCCTTACCATCCGGATCAATCGAAGTCTGGCTGGGAACAGCATCAGATATTTAAATTCCAGTGCTCGCAGTGACTTTTTTACCTCCATAACGCTGCATCGCTGCTGTTGTACTTGTAGAGTGAATTCTGGAAAAAAGTGAATTGTAGCATTTTTGAACTTCAGATCACCTTCCCTAAAGCCACTTGCAGTATTGTGTCTCATTCTCTGTGGTTGAAAACCCTTGCACCAGAGGTCCTGGGTGAGGCCCCTGGTCTCGGCAGTGGGATTGACACCCTATGCGCCTGTTCAATAGTAAAAAAAAGTGACAATCTTTTCAGTCAAAGAGTCTGTGTTATGAGGTCCTCCATGAAGAGCTCTACCCTGGGCCACTCTGCTTTCTTGGGACCCTAGCACCCATAAATTGTCCCTTCTCTCCCTCCCTTCCTGGTCTTTGAGTTTGGTCGCCATGAGTGCATTTTATTTGGCCAATCATTGTACTCGATTTTCAAGAGTATTCTTAGTGGCCTGCAAACATTCATTATTTGTTTCAGTTATGTCAACCTTTTCTGTCATTCTCTTAAAGTCTGTCCTGAGGAATGTAACATCAACTGTGATTGCGTTGATTCTAGACTGAATAGTCCCCTTCAAATCTTTGATCACTGCCATGATTTCACTCAGTGAGGGCTCATGACTGGGTAGCACCGCCACCCACGCTGAGCCCTCAGCAGCACCCTCCACCTCCGCCCCTGATGTGGGAACTCTAAGGGCAGTGGCGTACTTGTCCATTTTGTTGAGCTGTGTTGGCTGTGGGCAATGACTGCTCACCATTGCTTTCTTCACCCTCTGTAGGAGCTGTCAGTCTCAGCATTTTTTGCTGTCATGTATTTTGTAGGCAGCATCTTCCTCCTGCCAGGGTGGCTTTCTATATGGATTGCGGGGGTAGGTAAGTGTTCCCTGGATACAGAGACGGATAGAACAGCAGCCCCAGTGGTTGCCGGGTCTGGTCTGTAGATATTTAGGGGGGAGGTTCAAAAAGCTGTCAGAGATACAGAGAAGGCTCTTCCCCCTCCCCCAGAATGCATCTCATTCCACTACAGCACTCGGATTCAATGCTTTGCTTGTAGCTCCCCCCACGGGGGTCCTAGAGTGTGACCCCGCACTCAGCCCTGGCACCTCACTATCCAAGGCCCGCCATTGACCTCACCCCAGTAGTATTTAGGATGTCAAGCACGTGTGCAAAAGAAAGCATGACCATGGTCTTAGGCCTCTCGGGCCTTCTCCTACAAACCCAGTTGAGTCCTTTTTTATGGCCAGCACTGCATTTACTGCCCCAGGACTCAACATGCCTCCAGTCCCCTCTGAGCTCCCTCTGTGGGTGTGTTGGGTCAGCTTACAGCAGGCACAGCCCTCAGCAGGGGCTTTGTAATCACCACTGCCATCACCATTGCAGCCCAGGCTCCAAGTACCCCCACAGCCTTGATTTTCCAAAAGACCCACTGGGGCTCTCCTGCGTGCGTTCCCCCCGGGTTCCACTTTCTCACCAGTTCTATCTTTTGGGCTCCCACAGCACAGCCCCCGCCTTGCAGCACCTCCTCGCCCCAACTGTCATGCTCTCATTCCTGGGAGGTAGAAGGGCTGGT
Organism: Pleurodeles waltl; assembly: GCF_031143425.1. Classification (NCBI taxonomy): domain Eukaryota; kingdom Metazoa; phylum Chordata; class Amphibia; order Caudata; family Salamandridae; genus Pleurodeles; species Pleurodeles waltl. The sequence continues at coordinate 778,376,006 of NC_090450.1, read as the reverse complement.
TGAGTCTCAACGCACCCACAGTGTCTCCCAGTTGTCAGCAAGAGGAAAAAATTAGGAGAAATAAAGATATGTCAAGGAGTGCCAGTCCTCCACCTGAAGACAAAGGCCCCACTCAAGATAGTGCAGAGGAATGTCCTGACACAGAGGAAATCTCTGGCCCATCCCACAGTCCTGGGCAATCACCTTCCAGAAGCCCCACCCACCACACCACTGACACCCTTACCACTCATCCACCACCACCAGCTCTGGCCCAATGCCCCCACCCCAGTGTCTCCAGGTCACGGACTGGCTGCCCATATGTACAGAGGCCCGAGTCTCCACCCACCACCAGGCAGGATGTTGAAGGGCCCAGTGCAAGTGGCACTGCCAGACCTGTGCAGGGGACACAGGCACAATGGGGCTAGGGCCAGTGGGAGGGGAGCAGTGGCCCAGGGGAGTGTCCCAAGGAGGGATACTTCTGCCCAGGAGGTCATTGCAGAGGTCCTGATAGCATACCACTATACCAAGGACAGGATGGGCCAGATCCTGGCCACATTTGAGGACAATCTTTCAATGGCCACATGGACTATGCCCCTGTGCTACCAACAGCTGTAGAAATGTACCTGAGTATGTTGTTCACCATGTGCCCACTCCCTTCTACTGTCCCATCACTCATGTATGTTTTATCTGCAAATAAATACACTTGTACACACAAAATATCTGTCCTCAGTTAATATTAGCAATCAAATGTTAATGTGTATGTATTACCCAGTTTCCATCACAATGAAGCTTTTATTGCAGGAGGGGGTCTAACAGACTGTAGAGTTTGAGTATGTCACAATGTACATTCCATTGCTGTAACACACATCTGCTCCTTCATCCATAAAGGTGCCACATCACTGGCAAGGGACACCACAGCACTTAATACATAAGTCAACCTGAAAACATGCAGGGAACCCATCTGAAGAATAAGAAATGTACCTGAGAGTCCCTGGAAGTATAGCCGGATTAGCTGGCTAGAGTTGATGTCTTTCCCCCTCTTCTTCTTCATCACTTTCATCCATTCTCTGAGGTGGCGGGGGTGGTTGGACAGCATCCTCCTCATCCAGAAGTGGGATAGCTTTCCTCAAAGCCGAGTTGTGTAGCATGCAGCAGGCCACCACTATCTGACACACCTTGCCAGGGCCATAGCACAGGGATCCTCCAGAGATATGCAGACAGCAAAATATTGCCTTCAGGAGCCCTATGGTCCGCTCTATCACCCTCCTAGTGCAACCATGTGGTTCATTATAATGGATTTCTGCATCAGTCCTGGGATTTCTCACAGGTATCAGGAGCCATTGCATATTTGGGTAGCCAGAATCCCCCAGGAAAAGTGGGTGAAAGAAGGTTAAAGCATACAGCCTGCCTGTCAGGTATGTTACTAGTATAGTGTCATACACACTCACCTATGAGCCAGGCTCTGTCCCTTTGCAGTTGTCCCATCATGTGTGGCACACTGCTGTTTCTCAGGACAAAAGAATCATGGAAATTTTCACAGTTTACCACCAGCTTCAAGTTAACACTATTGTGATGCTTCAATGCTGAGTGTAGTTAGGTGCCATGGAGTGGATGAAGTGTTGTGCCAGGCCCATAGACAGGTGTGTTCCTGCAGTCCTGCCCCCCCTCTACGTCCGTGGGATGGTGTCCTTCGGTTGATATGACTGGGAATGTGGGCCTGTGAGGGGTCCCCTGTTTGGGCTATTGGTTTAGATGCAGCCTCATGGATTTGCAGATTTGTTGTCTTGCCATCGTATCTCATTGTATCCTATTGCAAAGTGTACCAGAATAGAGTGCCCGGTTGGTAATGTAGTGTACTGAGGGATCATGCCTAGCAGTCAGGGTCACATTCATGTCAATTATTGTGTCTGCTGGGGGTTAGTGCCTGAGATGGGTGGGGGTGTATGTGGGCAAAAAGGTATGTTTGAATTGATTTGACATCTTTCTTGTTTTGTCTCCCCCATCCCTCTGTGCTCTTGGGTCCTTGTGTGCTATAGCATCATCCGGCAAGGGAGCTGTGGCACCGACGAGTGGGGATGCTGCAGCCCAGTGGACCCAGGAGGCAGAGTCCACCGACGCCAAGGGGACCAGTGGGTTGGATGGCAAGGGAAGTACCACAGGGGAGGCAACTATCATTCGAGGTAGTGACTCTGACACCTCCTCCGATGGCAGCTCCCTGGTGGTGGTGGACCCTAGTGTGCCCACCAATTCTTTGCCATCTTCCACCACCCCCATACCATCACCGCCCTCCCAGTAGCTCCCCACCAAGTTGCCCATGCCCGCTCAGCCAGCAGGGTGGGTGTCTCCTTCATCCAGGCACCTCTTCTCCTGCCCCAGTCAGCCATGCTGCCCTCACTGAGGAGGCTATTGACCTCCTGAAAACCATCTCTGTAGGGCAGACAACCATTGTGAATGCCATCTAGGGGCTGGCATCCCAGATGGTGCAATGCAATGCATTCCTGGAAGGCATTCACAGTGCCATGTCTGGCCTACAGAGATCTTTTCAGGCTCTGGCCTCCTCTTTGACGGCAGCCAGAGTCCCTGGTCTTTCCGTCCCCCCTCCCATCACCTCTACCCCTTCCAGCACCCCACTCCCTTCACCCATCCCAAGCACACATACAGACCGCCATGCCCCCAAATCAATACCCAAGAAGCAGGCAGACAAACACAAGCACCACACGTCCCACCACATACAGGCACACACCTGACATTCCAAGGCAGACACAGCAACATCCACCTCCCCCACTGTGTCCACCCCCCTCCTCCCAGGGCACAGAAACACTCCCAGCAATCCACTCCACACACATCCACCAAACAAGGGCACACTGTACAGGCACCTGCATCCAAGCACACCTACACCTCATACCACCACTCCCTCAACCTCTACTCCCAAACCTTTTTCCAAGAACCCTCCAACTGCTCCTCAAGAGCTTTCCCTCTCCTGTGTTGACCTGTTCGAACCCACTGGCCTACCCCATCTTGTTCCTAAATTATCCCTTGGCCTCCAGAAACACATTCCTTCCTCATCCAAGTCTTCTCCAGTCCACCCTTTTTACTCCTATGCCTCTTTTCCCAGGGAGGAAGAAGGCCCGTGTTGCCTCTGGTCCCTCTGCCACAACCTAGTCCAGGCCCACTCCTCCTCCTCCCAAGGGCAAGCCCAAACCCTCTCTGCCTTCAGAGCCTATGCCCAAGACCCCCCTTCCAGACCTGAGTCCCTACCCCCGTAACCACCCGGCCCTCAGAACCCTCAGGTGTCTGCTGCCCCATTGATGCCTCTTCTCAGTGAAGTTCTCTTCTCCATCATAGGAGTCAAGTGTGGGCTATATTTGCCCTTCCTGGACTTGAATTTGGACTGGCCTATGGCCTCGTTTTTACATTTTTTTTCTAAAAAAAATCAATTTTAGTGTCCAGCAGACCTGTTGATGCTATATTCACCCATTGTGCAGCGTTTCACTGTGGGGGGTGTGGTGTGCACAGGTGTGTGGATTGGTGCAGGTATTTGTTGGCTTGTGTCTGGTAAGCACATTTTGTTTGGTTATGAATGGCTTGGGGTGGTGGTAGGAGTTGGGTGTGCACTGCGGGGTGGGGTGAGTGAGGGGGGTGGGTGTGTGATTGTGCCCTTTCCTCCCATGTGTGCTAGGTTGCAGTACTTACCATCATCGTCTTCGTCGGGGGTCACGGTCCTGGAGGAATATGGCAAGGAGAAGCACTGCGATTATTTCCAACTCTCGTTCCATGTCAGTGTCAGGGTGTTCTGTGGGACTGAGGTGAGTGTTTCCCTTTATAGGGGTTGTTTCCGGCAGGCTTTGTGTGGCGGTGGTTCCCGCCCGGTAAATGCTGGCAGTGTGGCGGTCCATAATATGGTGGCCATGTAGGGTCTTTCCACCGGCCTAAAGATGGCCTCCACCGTCATCGTAGGGGCTCCAAAAATGGCTGTGAGTGGTTGGGCCGCTGGCTGTTTCTTATGTGCTTCATTATGTGGCAGTCTGTGGTTCAGTCTTTACCGCCAGGTTCAAAATGACCGCCTATGTCTTTTTGGCTCTGAAACTTAAGAAAACAGGAGGCAAGCTCAATCCAAGCCCTTTGAGAGCACTTCTCGGCAAAGTCAGAGGGCACCAGGGGACCAGCAGGGCAGCATTTCTGCTCAGCAAAGCTGTGCAGGTGAGTCCTTTGGGCAGCCAGGCAGTTCCTTTTGGCAGGCTGCAGGATCAGGTCCAGAAGTGTCTGAGTTGGTGGGGTCAGGGACCCAGTTTATATACCCAAAAATGCCTTTGAAGTGGGGGAGACTTCAAAGAGTGGCTTTGAAGTGCACAAGTTCCCCTTCCAGTACAGGTCTGTCTGCCAGGATCCCAGTAGGGGGTTTGGCAGTCCATTGTGTGAGGGCAGGCCACTAGCCTTTGAAATATAAGTGTCAGGCCCTCCACCCTTACAGCCCAGGAAGACCCATTCAGTATGCAAATGAGTGCAGGTGTGACAGAGTGTCCTGTGTTTGTGGTTGTGTGGGTGAAATGCACAAGGAAGCTGTCAACCAGCCCAGCCCAGACATTGATTGGAGACAGGCTTTAAGCACAGATGGATTTTAAGTGCAGAGAAATGCTCACTTTCTAAAAGTGGCATTTCTAAAATAGTAATATAAAATCCAACCTCAGCAATAGGCAGGATTTTCAATTATCATTCTGGCCATACTAAACATGACCTGGTTACCCCTTTCTGATCAGAACCTACCACTCAAACTGTACATAAGGGTAGTCCTAAAGCTATCTAATGAAAGGAGCAGGCCTCACAGTAGTGGAAAATTAATTTAAGAGTTGTCCACTACCAGGACATATGGAACACACATGTACAGGTCCTGTCTTTTACCTACATAGCACCCTGCCCTATTGGTTACCTAGGGCCCACCTTAAGGGTGACATATGTGGAAAAAGGGGAGCTTAGGGCTTGGTAAGTACTTCTAAATTTCAAGTCGAAGTGGCAGTGAAACTGCACACAGGCCTTGCAATGTCAGGCCCGAGACATGGGTCAGGGGCTACTTATGTGGGTGGCATAATCAGTGCTGCAGGCCCACTAGTAGCATTCAATTTACCGACCCTGGGCACATGTAGTGCACTTTAACAGGAACTTACAATTAAATCAAATATGCCAATTGGGAATGAACCACTGTTACCATGTTTAAGGGAGAGAGCATATGCACTTTAGCACTTGTTAGCAGTGGTAAAGTGAGTAGAGTCCTAAAACCAGCAAAAACAGTGTCAGAAAAGTGGAGGAAGGTAGGCAAAAAGTTGGGGGATGGCCAGCCTAAGGCTGTCAGGTCTAACATAAGCCATTAGCAAAACAGAATCATAATCACTGCCAACCTCTGCAATGTGTGTTTCATAAGGCAGAATTTAAGTCAAGTGCAGAGGTATAGAACCAGGAATTGGCATGGGAGAAGATGGTCTAAGACTATCTAGATGACTCATCAGAGGTGTACGTGGATCAAGACCCATTGATTTAATAATATGCATAGAGTGCCATTTGGCCAGAACATAGAAAGCTGTGAATAAAGTACCTAGCATCTTCTGTAGCCAGTGTGTTCTGGAGCATGTTTTCAGTGCGGCTGTCACAGTTGTCACAGTCAGAAGGGCCAGTCTCTAACCTCAAAACATGGGAAGAATTACGATGATTAAACTGAACAAGCACTTCATACCAAAACATTATATTGCTCCTGAAACAAACAAGGATGACAAGGGCCATTGGTCTGACATCACAAGTGTGGCAAATGATTATCCTCCAGATGACCCCTCCCAAGGTTGAGGACAAACTACTGTACTAACATACAACAGAAGTTACTTATAGGAGGACAACTTTGAAAATATATATGCATATAGAATTTATATTTACAATGCCTATTGTAAATAATAAACTGAAACGGAGTGGATCAGTGTGCATGGCATAGATATAGGTACAGGCAGCCCCTCCTGGCCTACTTGGGTTTCCACAGTACTTGGAAAAACACATTATTGGTGCAAGCACACACACTGAGTTGGTCATGCATCCCAGCTATTCAGCAGTGATACCTTTAACGGTTTCCCCCTCTGGCATAAGGGGTCACTGCAGAGCAGCAGTACGGATTCTCCCAGGCCCGCATGGCAGTTTACTCTTGGCTCAGTCACAAGCCGCCCTCTCCTGGCAGATAAGAGTTGTACAGCCAACAAGGCACACAGGGAATGACCAGTTCGGTGCACAGCCTCACATCTAGCTCAGAGTATCCTTTCGTAGGGCTTACCAATGGACCTTGCTCCCTCTATCGCCCTCCTCTTCCTAACAGGGTACACTGGTTTTGGCAAGCAGGCAGTCTATGGTGCTTTAGGCTCCAGGGCTGGTGATCCGGTTGTCCTGGATGCCCCCTTCACACACAGCCTATCAGGATGCTCGGATGGTGACAGAGTTTGAGGTCTCAAACTCACCTTTTTAAAGTCTATTTCCAGACAACAAAATGTAATTTAGGGTATGTGTTTTTGAAGTTTTATGTTGGGATTCTACTTGTTTTGAGCACGTCACACTTTTCTCTTTTATCATGAAAGGCTGTCTGTCACAACAGGCAAGCTCAGAAGCTGGCTGTTCCACAACACAATTAGAGGAAAACAGGCTGCATTTCAATCACAAAAATGAAAAGTTAGTCTGTGGGACAAATGCCTGCTCATAGAAAATGTTTGCGCCCATGTTCACAAAGGAGAAGGGGACCCCTTCTCATTGGTGAATGGGTAACCACCAACTTGAAGCTGGTGGTAAACTGTGGCAACCTCATTCCAGTCGCAAAACATTCATACATCCCTCTGCAAGCCAGTATTAGGAACGGACGCCCATAACATACCCCTTCCTAATACTGAATCACAAACCTATTTTGCAATTCAGTAGTAGATTACTGAATCGCAAAATAGGCTTGTACATCTCAAAATGTTTTTTAGCAGTCACAAACGGCCCGATTCTTCACATCAGACCATTTGCCACTGCTAAAAACCTACATACATGTGGCTCTTTACTAAGAACATAGTGAATGTACCTTCTTCCTTTGCCCAGCCTAAAAGGATAGCCGTCACACCCATACCTGAAGAACTGAATCAGCCTGTACTGTGAATGGCAATCCTTTCTGCAGACTGGAAGATCAGTGCCAGCAGAGCTCCATGTCGAACACAGCATTCATCCTGAGACTGACCTGGCTGGAGTGCCCCTCTGAGCCTCCGGATCAGTGCATATTTTATATACTCAAACCACAGAGTGTTAGACGCACAGCCCTGATGCATTTATATGTCTAGATGTTAGAAGCTGTTGCAGAATGGGCAACACAAGCACTAGGATACCTTGTACTATGTTCCTAGCCTTAAACAGAAAGGCTAGCCTGTCTAGAAAGGCTATCCAAATCAAGCAACTTATACAATGTGTTTTTAGAATAATATTCTGCAAGCCTAACGGTGTAAAATTTCACTGCTAAAAGTGATAACAGCTAATATTTGCTGAGTGTAAAACATAAAATGAAGCTGAAATGGAGAATCAGCGTATGTCCAAAAGGACCTCACTTCAACTGCATAGCACTACATATTTCATGTAATGTATTCCTCACAGGCATACATACACACAATACATGCACCAACCTCACATGCACTGCACAGTACTGCTCTTCCCCTGTACTGCACCCTTTCCAGACATACATACATCCAGCACTTCTCTTGTGCTACGCAGGTCTCCACATCTACTTTATGTAGGCTAAAGCTGAGTTAAGCACACATCAGCATTTTTTTAACACAGGTGACTGAGCCTGTTGGCCTCACTCGTGTGACGTGTGACGTGACAGAGGCACACACACCTGATCCATGTTCGCCTATGACAAAGAAATTCAGCTATAGGGATCCAGATAACATCACAGTTGAGCACTCAAGGCAGGAATACACTTTTTCTTTCATGCAAAGGACTTTTCCATCCCAACAACAAGAGTGTTAATTTCCACCATCAATTGATCTTACACTTGACTGGGTGGATGTGATTAAAACGCCACCAACTGTTACTGGAGGTGGTTACCAACATTTACACAATTGTTCACCCCAATCCTCCTAACCACATATGAAAGGGGCATAATCATAATGCAAAGACTTGATTGCAACAATGTTACACAGTCTATGCCTGATGTATTGTTCTGAAGTAACCTTCTCCTCAGTCCTAACGCCGGACTCTAAATGAGGCAGACAGAACTTTGTTTAGGGGAGAAGGTTACTCTGTTGCCTTTGAGATGGAGTATCCAGAAAACTCTAAATCTGGCCCTATATGGCTAGTTGGAGTTTTGTCATGGTATCCTCAGTCTTGGATTGCCCACTCAATCTGTGTTTTCTTTTAGTCTAGCTGCATGTGATGCATAATAAGAATATTTTGGCTAGTTCACATCACCAACATCATTTGGAATAAAAAGAACCCTATTTTTCCTGTGATGTCTTCCCTATTAGCGTTGTGCTATCACCATCAGCATTAAGGGGCACTTTGAAAACCCCTGAAGTGAGACTTTTGGCAATTGGGAGCAGTAGCATATATTGCTTAATCTGTGTAGTTAAAAAAGAAGTCCTCTGGAAAAAGGGATTGCTGTTCTGGAGGCATGTTTACAGAATGCTTTAGCGATCACTTGTTATCTCTGGTGTTTGGCAGAAGCAGTAAGTACGCCGTATGCAAATATTACTGGTGGAAGGATGGGTGAAGAACAGCCTGATCAATCCATTAAGAGTGGGAGGCTTGTGTTTTGGCCTTAGGATGTACACTATGTGACAACTGCTTTGTGATCTGACAGGTGGGACAGGTGCAGAAGACAGCCTCTGATCACTATGTTGGTAGTGCTTTCTGTTTAATTAACAGTGATATTACTTTAAGTAGTAACAGAAAGACAGATAGTCAATTAAAAAAGTAAAAAAGTAACCCATTTATGAATAAACCCACTCCTCCCACAACTGGCCCACCCCCTCGTCCAAGAAACCTGAAATGCAAAAACATGAACGCTGTCCCCATTTTCTAATTGTACTTGCCACTCTCTCCTCCCGCTACAGGCCCGTTACAGGCTCACCCCTCACCCTTACAAACAATAACCTAAAAAAAGTAAAACTCCTGTTACCTTGTCCCCAACTGTTTTAATCCCCACACCAACAGTCCCATCCCCTCCACATTATATGGAATGGGCCTCCGAAGCCTCTATTTGTGTTTAAAAGGTCCTACTTGCTGTTCTTAAGTTCATTCTGGGTCCTGAGAGATTTTTTGGAGGAGGACAGAAGTAGATGAGAGACTTGGACTGGAACAGAAAATAGGCTTGTAAACAAAAATAAACGTGGCCCACATTACTAAATTAGATAGATGGCACATGATTGCAAATTGAAGCAGTTTTTAACTTGTATAAATATTCTGTACAAGTGCATTGCAAGGTATGGAAGACTGTATGGACCTGAGCTTGGTGCAAGCAATGTTTGCTTTAATATCAAGGAAGTCAACAGTAAAACAAACTCTCCAGCAGACTTTAAAATAGGCTCACAAACAGCCAAAAAACTGGCTCACAGACTGACCTGCTAGACCAACCCGCCAGGCAATGTCTAATTGACCTATATGTCAACCCTACCCTGGCTGTGGTGGTTTTGCATGGAGGGGGCTTTGGTGGCTGGGAAATTCAACCATCTGCAGTGGCAGCAGTGAAGTTGCCTGGGTCCCTCTAGATGGCAGCCTAAGGTGACTTACCACTTGTCCCTACCACTACTCTTTCCCCTTCCACAGGATGGCAGTCTACTCTACCCTCCTCAGGATTCTGGAGTACATCTGGATCTAGACAAAATCATAAACACACATATTAGATATCTGCAACTACCACAGTATTTTCTACAAAACAATACCTCACTAATGTTAGATTAAAATAACCTATCTGCTGTCAAAAGTAATTCAAAGAGCGTGGTTAATGTTGGCCCACTTATCTCTTCCTTTGAATGCCCATTTGTTTCCTTCATTGTGGGTTGTCAGCAAGGGGCTGTGGACCAGTTTTCCCCAAGAAGCAAAGTACATTTAGTAATAGAGGTTGAAAACCCACTTCATTCTAAAGGTTCAAATTTGTGGTTCGGTTATGGTATGAAATTGATACTCAGAGTCACAATTATGTATCCAGGTATATTTATTAATACACCTTTGGGCCTTGGAGATCGAATGCACTTGTTGTTGTCCTTTATAAATGCAATCTTGTAAATTAGTGACCGGGCAGCCGACACGTGTTTCACCCTCTAGTGGTGAGTTCACCTGGGGCTTTTTCAAGGCTGTAAATAATACACTATAATAAGGACAAGGTTCAAGAAGGACATAAAGTAGTTGTTAGTAATGTTAATTTTACAGTGTGGTTTGAGTAAAAACTAGACCTAAATGTACCCCGGGCCTGGTGTGCCATGGTGAAGAGGGGAGAAAAGAATGCATCACTTGATCTTAGGAAGAATATCGGTTGGAACTCCGACATATTGCTGTGCTCCTAGTTGTTAACTGATTTAAATAGTGAGTTTTATCATTGTAGGGTGAAAGGTCTTTTGCTGGGCTAGGTCTTGGGGGTTCCTGAACTTATGTGAAGGGTACCTCTTATCCTGGGTGGTGCTGGCAAACAATAGTTGATGGTATTATATAATCGGTGTGAGTGCACTAATATGACATTAGAGTATAATCAAGTTAAAGCGTGAAGAACAAAAAGGTATTCATGACTAATGGTAGTCATCAACAAGAATCCATGGTTAGAATCAAATAAAAGTAATCTGAATAAAAATGACATGTTTTAGCCAAATATTCTTCAGAACTTGACAACTAATATCATAGTGTAACAGTTAGGCTATAGTGGTGTAGAATTGGTAAGTGATACAAAATTTCAAAAAGAAACAGGTGCTGCTAAGCTGCTATATTTCTATTTCTATTAATTTATTATCATGTTTAGGAACTCCAAAGAGATCCACATGAGTGATGATACAAAACCATAAAAGTTCAACATAAGATGATACACATTTCTTAAAAGGGGCAGATCCTATAAATACATGATAAAATAGTGCATTATTTTTTTTTAACTCAAAAATTCAAAATATCTGTAAAAAAGATTGGAAAAACTTAAAAATCCTATAACAAAATCTTTCATTGTGGGGGGTGTAACATGAATCCAACGCCTCTCTGGGAGATCTAGTATTAAGCCGCAAAAAGAGGGGTTTCAACCAAAGTTTCCTTGGAACGGCTAGAGCGACAGACAAACAGAACATGTGAAAGAGATTGTACCCCACCTTGACACAGATCACAAATGCTAGATGAGCCATCCGACCTAGAGGTAAGATCTCTCAGTGGCAATCTATCAAATCTAAGCAGGAAACACAATCACCGCACCCCATGATTTAAATTCCAGGTCAAATAGGGTCGCCCCATTTTCATAGTTACAGAGTCAGTTAGCTTCTCTAGACCTCTTCTTTGGCAACACACATCCATGTCCAACAAAAAGCCTTTGGACCATGACACTTCCTTCATAGTTTTTTTAGCAATGCATGGGGAATAGAAGGACAAAGGGCCACGTCTAGCTCTAAGAGCCGAATAGCTTTGATGTAATTTCTAAAACAAACTGATTTTTCCCTCAGATTGTTAAAGATCTCACTATAGGCCAGGTTTCTCAATGTACTTTCCTCACTATGCATGGGGTTGTGCGCCCTTCATATCACTGCCACAAGGCCTTGCACAAAGATATTCCTTATGCCAAATTCAAGACGCAATGCAGCCGCTGAGACTGCGTGATTACAAGAAACCATGCGTCTCAGAATGTGGCCTTCTGTCTTGTCCAGAAAATCCCATTTGGTTATATCTATACACTCTATTGCGTATAAAAGAGTCGCTGGGATCTTGACCTGATAGGCCGACAGTAAGTGTTAGAAATAACGTTTACAATTTGTTGCTTTATAGAAGGCAGACAGGCCTTGGGCAAGTGAAAAAGCCTTATTCGTGTTATGTCGAATGTGATCTGATCTTTTGTTGAAGCTGAAAAGATCTTACCCAGAAACTGGTAAGAAACTTGCTGTTCCAGCTTGTGTTGACCCATAACCCAAGGATACAAAACGTTTCTTCTAATTATCTTCCCAGAGAAGCAAATAATTTAGGTCTTTTGGGGTAAGGTCATACACTACTATATCATCTGCGTACATTAAGCACACAACTGGCTGGGCCCGCACAGCAGGGGCATTGCCGGAGGAATTCCTGAGACTTATGGGCAGGTCATGATTAGAAAGACAGAAAAGCAGTGGGGCCAGTACGCAACCTTGTTTCAGGCCATTTTTTGTTAATACCTTTGAAGACAGTCCCTGTTCTCCACCCATTAAGTTCTTACACCAGGTTGATGAATGTAGGGCAATTACCAATTGTAGGAGACCAGGTGGAACCCCTAGATCTTAAAGTTTCTTCCACAGTATACCCCTATCCACTCTGTCAAATGCTGTGGAATAGTCACTAAATGTCGCATACAAGATACCTCCCTAGTCTGAACGTACTTATCAATTAGAGTTTGCATAATCAAGATATTGTCTAAGGTATTATGGGCCTTTCTAAAGCCTGCTAGTTCCACTGCTAAGATAAAATTTTCCTCCACCCAATCATTCAGTTGCAGGAGGATTCTTTTCGCAAATATCTTTCCTGTTGCATCTAATATGGTGATTTGTCTGTAATTTGACGGTATTGATCTATCTCCCTTTTTATGTAGAGGAAGAATTACACTACCCTTCTATGATTCCGGGATTTTACCATGGGCATAACAGGAGCCAAAAACTGGTTGTAGTAGTTTTCCCAGAGCAAAGGCTCTCTTTTAATTAGGGTCATTGGAATCTCGTCTGGGCCCATAGCACCTGAAGATCGCATTGATGTTATGATCCCTTCTATTTCTGCCACTGTTGGCGCCCCTGTGTTACCCGTTTCTCCACCTCTGTTTATTACTGTCTCCTTTTTCCCCGGATCAACGTCCTGATTTTCAGCGTAAAGCTCTTGTATATACAATTTCCAGTCTTCCTCTGCTATCTGGGTGGCGGCTAAGGATTTACAGTTTCCGCACCCCTTTGAACTAATAGCTCAGAATGATCTGGGGTTTCTCTTTAAAGCCGCTTCCCTCAGTACCGCCCATCAACCGCGATCTTTTTCTCTATAGTTTTTTTATTTCCCTATTCGATTCCTTAGACTTGCATTCCAATTGTCACCATACTAGCTTATTTATTACTCTATTCAGGTTCGGAATAGCTCTGGCTGCTTACGTGAAGGAATATGCTTTATTAAGTTGGAAAATTGTGTTAAAACATCTTTCCCCCACACTTCCAAATTTCCTGTGATGTTCTCCCATAGAGGCTTAATCGATTGCATTTTTGCTGTCATCCAGGACATTCTCCTGTTTTTTCCATGTGGCTACATATGTATCATACTTGCTTTCACAACCCTCACATTCCTCCAGGGGTATTTTGTCAGGTGGTTCATCAATGCCTACTCAAATAGGTTACTTTGCATAATCTGCATATTTATTGTACCATAATTGGGAACTTGTCTCCAAATACCCAAATCATGGCCTATCCCTTGTCTGGGTCTCATGTATGCATGAGCGACAAAGTGTGACAGTGTACCATGGCCGTATGCAGGGATTGGGTATGGTGCCTCCAGCAGAACCAGCAACATCAGATAATGTGCATGCAAAGTCCAGAAATGTTAGGACCCTCACAGTTCACACGCGGAATCACTTTGCTCACAACATATTGATGGGCTGTGCGCACTGAATAGCTGCCAAATTAATCAACACAGAGGCTATGATGTTCCCAGATGCAGTGGGAATTTTACAGGCCAACCTGTGTACAAATGTTGTAATTACAGCTGCCGGAACATGACTCCTGAGATATGATCTCACTCAGCACACCAAGGTTGCCCTGTTGACAGTCTCATAACACGTCTGCAGTGACAGGGTGGGACCATCCCCATGTAGGTTCTTATGTCCTCATTGGCTTTACTTCCATTGATCTCCGAAGGATACTCAGTAGATACAGGAATAGCCGCCACTGACTCATGATGAGACCTGGACGTAACTGTGACAACATAGACCCATAAAAATATACCAGATCAACACTGGACCACACACATGAACCAGACACCTCTGTCCAATTGATCACTGGAAATATGTGGCGACGTGCTGCTTCGTCTGCTGGTCCACCACTGCCACAGGAGAGTTGTGGCTCAGTCATTTGACTACAACTGAGGTGTGACATTACATTTGTAGTTCACCTTTGGCTTTCCGTGTCAATAACATGGTACCCACTTAGTCTGTACATGTGCCTGACTCACGGCGGGTTCACCAACAAGTGCCTAGGAAGCAGTATCCAAATTTCCAGGACATGTGATGGGCAAGTTTTGGACCATTGACATGAGCAAGCGTCTGCCATCTATCTGGTGTATGCTTTGTCATTTGTGGTGTTTACGTTACCCAAAAACTGTGCACACAACAGATGTTGCTACATGTATGAATAATACATGTCCTCTCTCATTTCCACACTGACTTGCATCTGAGGGTTGGACACATTGACTTCACATTCATACAAGCATATTTGCAATGATGCATCTTGTGATGCACACACAGTGGGTCAACAACTACATTAGTAGCCAATGCACACACATTGAGCCATAGGCATTGAGGTATTGTACTTATGTGCGTCATCTTGCTATCCTTTCCTGATGCCAAACATGCCCAATTTGGGCAATACAGATATGTAGGCCACACGTTTGGCCATCTAGTGCATCAGTCAAGAGTGAAAATCCTGTAAATGAAGTAGCGGATCATGGTCTGCAGTAGTATGATGTCTCACATGTGCCCATACACCGTCATGACCAAAGTGGGTGCAACCAGCCTATCTCAGTTTTGTCACAAATGTAATATACCATTACAATGGTAAAATGACTCAAACCCAGTTAATGGCTTGAAATGTTGACGCATACGTGTCAAAAAATGATGCACAATCATCAAAAAATTACGCTTATGCCCAAAAAACGACGCATAATGCCCTGAAAAAACCATTGCCTCTTCCAGACTGTACCTCAGAAAATTGGTTACGTGTAAAACTATTTCCAAACATATGGACGCAGGCTCATTTCTACTCCTTTGCATCGAAAAAATTATGCAGACTGTATTCATCAACATTTTTTGACGCATAACGATAAAAACGCATGTCATTTTAGGCAGGAAGTGATGTAATAGGATTTCCTGTTTACAGATTATGTACAATGGGTGTACTTTCACATTCACTTTGCAGCCTGTGATACTTCATCATATCTGTGCCACATCAAATGAAGAAACTCTAACAACATGAGGGCTAACAACTGTCCCTGCCCCTCTGTACATTGTACCCGTGTGTCATAAATTTGTCATGGTCACAATGGCTGGTTGACTGGTAATGCAGTCCTCACGGAAAGTGGCTTTGGATGTCTCTCTTGGATACACATGATGAGACGAATACACTCCATTATTATGTCTGCTCACTAATGAAGGAGCATGTTTGCCACCACATGATAGTTAGGGCCACTGCATGAGTGCATATATGTGTGTAACAATCACTGGAGACCCATGGTATGTACATGTTATGCATGCTGTATATCGGATGCAATATCATCATGTCTGAGTGGCTTTACTTACTTATGTAATCTTACACATAGTAGTTGTCTTTGGAATTGTTGTTCAGTGCACAGAAATTGAGCACATTTCTCCCTTCCATGCCTTTCAGGTGGACCGGCACCCTACACTGTTGGCGAGGTGGCTAGATTCGAGGACCCAGACAACTCCAATAAGTGTTGATATGTCTTTTATGTGTTGTGGCAGGTCGCTTCCTCCTCACCACTGCTCCAGTAAGTGCTGCCATTGTTTTGGGCTTGTTTGGGCTCATCTGGGCTTGTTTGGGCTTCTTGGCTTCTCCTCTCCCGGAAGGCCCTGCCCCCCTCCCTCCTCCTTGGAGCTCTTCCCGCTCCCGACTCTTGTTGTCCCCACCCCCGCACTCCCATTGGAGGTTTCCCTCCCTCCTCCTAGCTGCCACTCCCTCCCACCTCCCCTCTTATGCCGGCCGCAGCGCGAGGTTATAAGCGACCTCTGACCCTGCATCCTTGCAGGCAGGTCGCTTCCTCCTCACCACTGCTCCGGTAACTGCTGCCATTGTTTTGGGCTTGTTCGGGCTTTTCTGGGCTTGTTTGGGCTTGTTTGGGCTTCTTGGCTTCTCCTCTTCCGGAAGGCACCACCCCCCTCCCTCAGAGCTCTTCCCACTCCTGACTCCTGCTTACCCCGCCCCCCCTGCACTCCCATTGGAGGTTTCCTCCCTCCTCCCAGCTGCCACTCCCTCCCACCTCCCCTCTTATGCCGGCCGCAGCGCGGACGCGCCACTGGCGCACCTTCGCAAAGGCAAGCCTGTTTGTGCCCCTCTGTGCCAAGACCGCACCCAGCGCCAGACCCCTGGCCAACACACCTCCCACGCCAACGAACACCTTTACACTGCCAACGAACTCCACGTCCTTAATCTAGGACGCTGCTCCATCTGCTTCCAGTCCACACCGACGCGCACCAAAGGACCCTTCTCCTGCAAAGCCTGCAATTTCACCTGCACCCTAAGCTCCAAACTCCAAATCAAAACAGACAACTGCCTAAGAGGCATTGTACTTAAAACCAGCTCCGTCCACAAACATGCAATTGAACTCTGGGAACTCCTGACCACTTACTCGCCCGACGTTGCATTCCTCACCGAAACCTGGATGAATTCGGCTTCGGAACCAGATGTACCCATAGCCATACCAGAAAACTACAAGATCACCAGAAGAGACCGAATCAACAGACAAGGAGGAGGAATCGCCATAGTCCACAAAAACACCATAAGAGTCTCCACCAACTCCCACGACACCATCAACTCCCCCGAGCACCTCCACTTCAAAATCCACATCAACGCCAACAACAAACTCAGAGGAACACTGGTCTACAGACCCCCTGGACCCAGACTGCAGTTCTGCGACGACATCGCCAATGCCATCAGCTTCCAAGCCTTCGCTACATCCTCCTCAGTGACCTAAACTGCCACCTGGAAAATAACAACGATATCAACACCACCAACCTAATCGACAACCTCGCCAACTTCAGCCTCAAGCAACTCGTCACTACATCCACCCACTCCGCAGGTCACACACTCAACCCCATCTTCTCAGCCAGCAACCATGTCTCTTTCACCCACACCGCCGAACTCAGCTGGACAGACCACCACTACATCCACTTCTCCTACCAGAAACCAGTCACTCACCACCACCGCACAGAACCCTCCGATGCAACTGGAGCAAAATATCAATGGATCAACTGATATCCACTCTCGTCCGGGCCCCACCCCTTGGATCCCGGTCCCCAACACAGCCACTACCAACCTGCATCGCTGGATAGAAGATTGCGGCAATACCCTTGCACCGCTCAAAAAAAACCAAACACCTCCCACAGAATCAAGGCCAGCTGGTTCACGCCAGAACTACAGGAATCCAAACGGCTATGTCGCAGAATGGAAAAAACCTGGCATCTTGACCCTACCAACTTCAACCACATCGCTTTCAAGGATGCCCTACGCAAACATCACCAACTGATCCGCACCACCAAAAGGACCCACTTCAAAAACCGCATCAACGCCAACGCTCACAACAGTAAAGAGCTCTTCGGCATCGTCAATGAGCTCTCCACCCCCAGGACCTGCTCCAACGAACCCCTGCCATCACAGGAGTTCTGCAACTCACTGGCAACCCACTTCCATCAAAAGATAGAAGAAATCCACAATAGCTTCAAACCCCAGACCCACCAGCTGACTACAAACACCCGAGAACCCAATGCTCCAAGCAACACCCACCTCCTCCACACCTGGACCCCCGTCAACATAGAGGACACCTCCACCACCATGGCCTCCATCCACTCCGGATCACCATTGGAACCCTGCCCACACCATATCTTCAATAAGGCAAACATCATCATCGGCCCCCACCTCTGCAAAACCATCAACAGCTCCTTCGAGTCAGCCACCTTCCCAGAAAGATGGAAGCATGCAGAAATCAATGCCCTGCTGAAGAAACCAAAGGCAGACCCAGATGACCTCAAGAACTACCGGCCGATCTCCCTCCTCCCCTTCCCAGCCAAGGTCATCGAAAAAATCGTAAACAGCCAACTATCCCGGTTCCTGGAAGACAACAAGGTACTCGACACCTCCCAAACCGGATTCCGCAGAAACCGCAGAACCGAGACTGCACTCATTGCTGCCACAGACAACATTAGGACCATGCTCGACGAAGGAGAAACAGCAGCACTCATCCGCCTGGACCTTTCCGCAGCTTTCGACACGGTATGTCATCACACTCTCCGCACACGCCTCCACAAAGCTGGAATCCGCGACAAGGCACTCGACTGGATCTCGTCATTTCTCTCAGAACCCAGAGAGTCCGCCTCCCACCATTCCTGTCAGAAGCCTCCAGAATCATCTGTGGTGTTCCCCAAGGATCTTCCCTCAGCCCCACGCTCTTCATCGTTTACATGGCTCCCCTCGCCAACATCGCATGAACCCACCACATCAACATAGTTTCCTACACAGACGACTCTCAGCTCATCCTCTCCCTCGGGAAAGACCCTACAACTGCAAAGAACAACCTCCACAACGGACTTCACGCCATCGCCAGCTGTATGGAATCAAGCCACCACAAGTTAAACACAGCCAAGACAGAAATCCTCATCTTTGGCACCAACCCCTCAACTTGGAATGACTCCTGATGGCCCACCTCCCTAGGAGCCGGGCCCTCACCTACCACCCACGCACTCAACCTAGGCTTCATCTTGGACTCCACACTCAGCATGACTCAGCAGGTCAATGCCATCTCCTCTTCCTGCTACAAAACTCCCCACATGCTCTGCAAAATCTTCAAGTGGATTCCCGTTGAAACCAGGAAAACTGTCACCCATGCCCTGGTCAGCAGCCTATTGGACTACGTAAACGCCCTATATGCAGGAATAACAACCAAACTCCTAACAAAGCTGCAAAGAATCCAGAACGCATCTGCCCGCCTCATTCTGGACATCCCACGCCGCGACCACATTTCCACCCACCTCAGAGACCTTCACTGGCTACCAGTATCAAAGAGGATCACCTTCAAACTCCTCATCCACACACACAAGGCCCTCCACAACACAGGCCCAGCCTACCTCAATGACAGACTCACCTTCCACACCCCCACCCGCAATCTTCACTCCGCCAGCCTCACCCTCGCCTCCATCCCCCGCATCTGCCGCACCACCGCCGGAGGAAGATCCTTCTCTCACCTAGCCGCCAAGACCTGGAACTCCCTACCGCTCCACCTTCGCCAGACCCAAGACCTCTTGACATTCAGGAAACGCCTCAAGACAGGACTCTACGACCAGTAGCTCCCCCCCTAGCGCCTTGAGACCCTAACGGGTGATTAGTGCGCTCTATAAATCCTTGATTGATTGATTGATTGTGTTTGCCGGTGATGTGTGATGGCCTCCTGTGTGTTGGACACATAGCAAGGTGTGATGCGCATGCCAATCTTTTGTTTTGTTCCATGAGTGCAATTTCATTTTATCACCATCTTTGAGTTGGCCAATCCTTATCCTATTGTCTTATTTAGGGATTCTAGGTCAGTCCTGTAGGCCCCGCAATGTGAATAGGGATTAGTCATGTGGATAACACTTGTATCAGAAAGAGTCGCACTGGACCTAATTTGTGATTTAGTCAGCCAGTCAGACCCAAATTCTCCGAAAATGGGATTGCAAAATGCTTACCCACAGACTTCTGCTTCCCAATTCACTAATGTACTGATTAAACTGTAGGATGAACTTCCTAGCAGCATGTAGCTCCACGTGTAGTACTACGAGTATGTGGGACTTGAGTGCAATGGCCTAGGTGTGCATGCAACTCATGGCCAGGGGTGTTCTTTCATCTCTGTGTTTGTTGTAAGTCATGGCTTACTGGTAGTAAATGATGTGGGCAAAGGTCTGCATTTCCAAACATGTGTGGCGCTGGGATAGGGTTTGCTGTCTCCTATTTGGAGATAATCCTTACCTGTGTTGTGTGTGTTGAGCCAAACACATGTCCAGCTTTCCTAAGCTTCCTGGGTGTCCTGGTTGTTTGAAATTGTTAATTGTTAGTCCACCCCCCACCCTCAAACACAGGCATGGGTTTGTGAATACAAACTGATGATACAAGTTTGGTACACAGACATGTAAATCAGTGAATCTTTTGTCTGAACCTCGTATACACACTCATGTTTCGCACATGAGTACTATACTAGCAAGTCCATTTACAACTTGCAGATCATGTGGCCCTAGATTTCCATCCCGTACAATGACATTTGTAGCCCTGGCAATGGCGGAGGATGTGCAGCATGATTGTTAGCTGACAACTGGCAGAACATAGATGCCAAAATCATGCCAGTTGTTACCCATCCTGTAGGGTTTGGATGTGCTTTGTGTGATAGAACCTTTGTAGGCTGGCTTGCCATGTACTTCCTCAGGGACAATCAATGATCTTTATGATGATATGAGCTGTTACAAGTGCAATTGATGTATTGTCTGATTTACTTCTTGTGCCATTTCACACAATGCAGTTCCTAATGTTAGATTTTCTATTTGTCTTCACAGCTGCTAATATGACACCCAGCCAGGTCAGGGAGCTTCAACGGCAGGCAATGAGGTATCAGCACATACTTCAAGTAGAGTATGGGTACCGAAAAATGGCCTGCAGATACCGGCACGAACGTGCCTCCGGAGCCTGGAGGTCATTTCCACAAGGCAGCCCTTCTTTGCTCACCACAGCCACCACCAGCACTACCACTGCTACCACCCATGTGGCACCACCAGCAGCTGGGACCGTTGCGGCAACCACCTCAGCAAGTGCTCCAGTCCCAAGCACAGCACCACCTGCAGGGCAGCCCACAGCCATGGACACTACACAGCCCCACACTTCCTCGGCTGGCACCCAGACCACCCCAGCTGCAGCCATTGACCCTGCTGCTTTTGTACATATGCAGCGTAAATTGGACTGTGTCCTGCGGAAGATGAGTCGACTGCGGCAGGAGGTGCGACATGTCAACCGGTGGCTGTGGTCAATCAAGAGGACCCTCCGGAGGGCCAACCTGTAGCAGTTTTGACGGACATGATGCCCTCCCCTCCCTCCTCTTTCCTGATTCTTATACTTTGTGGGTTTAGGGGGCTTAGTGTTAGGTTAGTATAGGATGTTAGTTTAGTTAGTGTTAGTGGGTCCTGAATATTTCTACTTTTTCTTTTTGAGTGTGGTGCGCAATGTTGGGGTTCTTGTGTGTTTAATAAAAATAAAAAATAAAATATATATATATATATATATATATATTTGTTTAGTATAGGATAGTTTGTATTTAGGTTAGTATCTGTTGTCCTCCATGTGTCCCGTCTCGTAAGGGGGGGTGGGGAGTTGATGTTTAGAACGTTTCGTTAAATGTGGTGAGTAAGTTTAGCTTAGGTTAGTTAGGGACAGTTGTGGGTAATGAGTAGTTAGAGTAGATTAGGGTAGGTGAGGCTTTTCCCCCGAGTTTTCACATCTGTTTTTACTGTTTAATAAATATGTAGTAACCCCTTTACAGTATGTGTGACATGCTTGTAGATCAGGGCCTTGGCATGAGTGTACAGTTTTTCTTTTGTATTACATTTTGTGTCCTATGCTACAAACAAATCCCAACTGAGCTGTAACATTGGCAGCTACCCCAAAGCTACCTTACAAAGATTAGACCATTCATTGCAACCACCAATCACAGTTATTATGGATCCCAACGTGTTTTTTTCATAATGTATGTTTTCAATGTCACATATAGTGCTTCCAGATTTATGATTTACAGTATGTGTGACATGCTTGTAGATCAGGGCCTTGGCATGAGTGTACAGTTTTTCTTTTGTATTACATTTTGTGTCCTATGCTACAAACAAATCCCAACTGAGCTGTAACATTGGCAGCTACCCCAAAGCTACCTTACAAAGATTAGACCATTCATTGCAACCACCAATCACAGTTATTATGGATCCCAACGTGTTTTTTTCATAATGTATGTTTTCAATGTCACATATAGTGCTTCCAGATTTATGATTGGGGACACTGTGTTATGTCTGACTGCAGTCTGATGTCCAAGGAAACCCTTATAAGGTGAGTGGTAGTAAGCTCTCTTGTAGTATAGTGTACATAACTCACATAGATCATTTGTTACACTGTTCAGCATGATTACTTATTTGGATGTTAACTCATACACCTCCATTCATGCAATTTGGTGACTGTTCGCTCATATTTGTGGGCAACGTTACATGTGTTAGTTTTGCATTGAAGCAACATTTTGAAGGCACTATTTTATGGTTTAGATATCCCTTCAGGAAGCATTATTCTGTCCAACACAGCATTATGGTGTATAGTTTCTCTTTTCCTCAGATATTACCCTCAGGAAGGTCAGAGTATGGTAGAATCCAGGCCACTGTGCATAGTTATCAGCCTACATTATTTCAGGACAGTTGTATTGACAAGCTATGTAATTTGACAGGAGGCAAAATTCAGTGGTCTACTGCACGTTGATGTGTCACATTACACAGAGACAAAGTGGGTGTGTAAGTGCTATTTACTGAAAAGTGCTGTAGTGCTATATGTACATTGTCCATGATTGTGAGTCCTTTATAGTGACATCTTCCATTGTGATCCTACACAAGTGCAAAAGGACATTTCATTGGACATGCTGGGGTGAAGAGTCAGACAGTGCAGAGGGACAGGATTTGCCAATGAGTTAGTGAGAGACAATCACAAGGCAGGCTGACAAGATAGACAGTGGTTTGCAGAACAGTGCTTGAGTACAGTTGTTGCAAGACTGGCATGTTACGAAGCGCAGGACCTTGGTAATAGGTGGCCATGTGGCAGGGACTAGTGCTTCCGGGTACTTTTACTTGTGAAGGTGATCTGTTCCTGGTCTTCATCTTCTGATGTGTGTGTTGCCTCCTCTGCCCTTGGTGGTGGTGGTGGTGGTTGTGAAGGGGCAACATACACCTCAGTGTGTGTAGACGTGGAGTCAGACATCCCGGTAGCTGCTACTGGTGGGGGTCTTAAGGGCAGTACTGCTACAAGGAGGATCTGCTGATTCTTAAGAATAGCAGCCACATCACGATGGTAGGCAGCCAGGATGGCCCTGAGGGGGTCATGTTTACATTTGTGCATGCAGTGGAAGGTTTGGGGTGCGAGGTGTTGTGGCAACTCTCTTACTGCAGTGGTGAATTCCTTTACAGTTTGTTGTAGTCCTTGCAGGATGGATGTTAGCGCTTGCATGGCTGCTGCCTGATCTGCAGATGACATCATGCACGAACGCATCCCCTCAAGTCTGGCTGCCATATTTTGCATCCCCTCCCGCACCTCCTTGGCCAGCTCACGCTGTACTCCCACTACATTTCTCTCAAAGCTGGTGCCTGTGTCGTCTGACTCCTCAGCTGTATTGGAGCTGGCAGGTTGTACAATTGGGGTTGTGGGTGGGTCCTCTGTGATGGCTGCTTGTTCTGTTCTCCTCCTTGTGACTGAAGGTGGGGTCTGGGGGGTTCCAAGGACATCTTGGAGGGTCTGGTGGCTGACGTTTGTCAGCTCGTCATCCATGTCATCATCCTCTGCAATGAAATAGGGTACAATTAGTGTGTCTGTGTTGTGGCATTTGTGATGTGACATGCCTGCCTTGTGATGATTTCACATTGTGTTATTGGTTCCTGTTCATTGATCCAGACTTTCAGATGGGCATTCTCCCAGGCCTATGCCCCACCTGCATTTCACATGCATTGTGGTCGGTTAGTAGACTTGTCAGCATCACATCTTCTAGGTGTTGGTTTTGGCCAAATAGTGAATTGCCACCTTCTTGTCCTACTCAGCCCTCCGTCTACTTCCATTCTCATTGTGAGACCTTTCACTGGCTGTGGGTGCTCTGATGGCACTAACAGCACACTTAACAATCTGGACCTGCCCCAGTCTCTGATCTTTCACATCTACTTATATGTAGTTGAAACGTAACGTATACTATGCATGGCATTGTTATGGCATGATATGGATGTCAGCATTGGTAATGTGTACAGTTGATGTTGGGGAATGTGTGGTACATTGGATTGCCCTGATTGTCGTAGCAGTGTCCTGTTTCCTCCTCTGACTGTGCAGGTGTATTTCAGTGACCAGTTACATGTGTCCTCCCCCTCAATGCTGTTGTCTGAGCAGTATGACATTTGGGATGTTGCATTGTGACCCAGGCACAGGAGGGGCCCTTACATATGTAGCATGGGTGTGACATTAGTGCTGTGTACCTCCTAATGGTGATGACATTGGCTGATGTTTGCGGCAACTATGGGCATTCACATTTGACAGGACTGGAACATTTGTCTTGTTTCAGGGGAGTGTTAACGTTGTCATCCTAAACCCTCTAATTTAGGTGTGTGTGATCCATGGTGACGTTACCGCCATTGGCTACTTGGCCAGCACTCACAGCGGAGGTGGTAGTGGCAACTGTTGTCAATGTTACATTCCAGTTGTCGGTATGGCTAGAGGTTTTTAATTGGGCCCTAGTTAATGTAGGGGGTATAGTGGCTGATGTGTGAAGGGATGTCAGTTTGACGTTGTGCCCTTCCCTCCTGGTGTGGCTTTACTTTTGCAACATCGTTGGCATGGCAGCATACCCCCATGGAAATGTTGTTGGTGTTGTGTTATGGTGTGCCCCAGCTTTTCTATGTACGGGCCATGCCCCTGTGACGTACCCCTTTACCCATGCCACTCCATGTATATGATGACTTACATGCATTGTGTAGTCGGTATTCCCCCCCCCCGGTTGCAGTTAACATTAGTGCATTTTAGTTTCCAATCCGACTTACCCTGCATGTGCGTTGTCTCCTGGTAGTCTGCGCTGTCCCTGAATCCCTGTGATGATCTCCTCAGGGATGATGGCTGCGACCATCTCCTCCATGTGGTCCAGGGGCTCCTGGTGTGCTGGACTCCCACCTCCAGTCTGCAGTGCTGCCTTCCTGTTCCTGGCCATCTTTTCCTTTGTCCTGCGCTTGCAGTCATGCTAGCCTTTCTTGCACTCGATGACTGTTCTGCGTACTTCTGCCACACTGTTAATCTTGTCAACTATTTATTGCCATATTTGAGGTGACAAACAGTTGGTGCTGGTGTTCCGTCACCTCTTTTACCAGAATTTCCTCCTCCTCTGCACTGAAGCGACACTTTCTTTTCTTCTTCTCCCTGTCCTGGTTCTTGTGTGGGTCCTCCTGGCTGGTTCCTGGTCTGTTGTCATCTTCCTGGGGTCTGTACAGGCATCTGGAATCCATTTTGGCTCTCCTCTGCTGAAATGGCTGTGTTTGCAGGGAATTTTGACGCTATTGAGTCAAAAAATGCTGCATATCTGGTTTGCAGTGTCGTAAATCGTCTCACAGTCATTTCCGCCCGTTAACGTTGTTTTCCTTTACGACGTGACGCTGCGGTGTGCATAAAAAAAAATGACTTACACCTGTGTTTTGCGCCACCGTGAGTCAAAGTATAAATTTGACGCCCGCACGACGCACAGAAATGGCGTTAACTGGCGGTAATATTTTTGACGCAAAACTGCGTCGGCGCAGCTTGGCGTCACAAAGTATAAATATGGGCCCAGGTTTCTTGGATGCAAAACAAGTCAATCATCATTGAACACAAGCCTCGTAATTTACACTGATCCTTCCCTAGACCTGAAACATTCCAGGAGACCAAGGAAGGGACAGTGCTAGTAACATGGCTGGTTCAACTTATCCCTAGGCTTAGGTCTATTCAGCGCCCCCTCTCTCCAATTCCAGTTTTCCTGATTGGTACCGAAGCCCTGTAGTTTAGGCCCTTCCACATCGTTCACTACCCTAATACCTTGGTGTAAAGAAACTTGCACACTTTCTCCTGAGGTATGAGAAGATTTTCCCCACTGAGTTAGCAGAATCTGATCCGTGCATCTTAGATGGCCCACTAGAATACATCCCGGACTGAGATGACGTCTATACCCCTACATTGTAGTTGCCCACAATTATCCAAGATTAGTTTCACAATAGTTTTGGAAAAAAAAAAAAAACTTTGCCTTACTCCTTCCCATACTGTGGTCAGGAAAGGCCCTCACAATATCGGTACTTTCAATTAAATTGAGCTCATCTATTTACAAAAAACATGATAATAGGAATGACCAATTTAAGCGTACATTTGGATCAAATATAGCCAAAAACTCCAGATAGTCAGGTAAGTCTGTCATCCCATTAGGGGCATTATCCCCTCTGATCTTTCCTCCCACATTCAGAGTACTTAATCCAGGATGAATCTCCTTGGCCACAGGGTAGACAAGATCAGGCGGGAGCATGATGGTGGAGTCCGATCTAGCACATGGAATCGCTGGTATCACTAGATCATCCGTCTGAACCTAGACTTGTGATTGTACAACTATAAATGCACCCTCAGTCCTATTCTGAGAGTTCTTTGATGGGGGGACTATTCCACGATGTCTGTATATTCCCCCTTTTCTCTTTCTTCAAACGTAACCTTCCTTTCTTTTTTTTTATGATTCTCCCGTTTCTTTTCTTTCCCGTCTTTTTCTCTCTTATTTGAGATATTCTGCTGACCAGACCCATATTGGTTTCAGTTTGTTCCACCTGCTTTATGGGTGTGTGATTTCAGGAAGAAAAATTGGAAATGGTGCTGCGCTGGGAATAGGGACAGCTTCCTTCATCAGGGCAACATGAGCCAGTGGAGAAGTATTAAGAAATGAGTTCATATTAGTGAACAGATTGTCCAAGGAGTATATATCATTCTCTTCAGAGGCCTGAATGACTGTAGTAGTGGCTCCCTCGACCACCTGTGGTTTTCCAGCTTGAGTTCCTCTGTCAGAGTGAGAGAGTTTATCACATACAATCTTCCAGTCCTCAACACTTGGAAATTGCAGGCTAATACCATTTGAGTTCAGGCCTAAGCTCTTACATGTTTCTTGTTAGTTTGCCATAGTCCCCTCTGTAGAGGAATGATTCATGTTTTGATTTGCTAGTAAGATTTTTAAAATAGAAACCAGAATGTCTTGAGTATGGTCTGAATCTTTTACTGTTTTTCTCCAAAAGTTCCAGGATAGAAGTTAAAATTCTTTCAAGGCACTTGAGAGAATCGGAGAGGACTACATGTTGTGCAGGTGGACACACTAGATCCGGAGTAGCTGATGGAGTTAATTCAGAGAGAAAGTGATCCAAAGGGGTACTACTGAATACTTTTAGCATGGGGGATTCGATATTAGAATGTTCTTCTACGAGCCTCGTTGGTGTAGTCGACGGAGCTAATTTGCAGCCAAGCACCTCATCCGGATCTATATCAGGGAGTGTGAAATCTGTAACTTTGACCTGATTTGACCCACTCGTGGAAGGGGCGACAGCAATACCAGCAGACCCCTCCATGACGGTAGTGCCTTCACCCATAAAAGCATTCAGATCATTGCTCTGAGCGGGACCTTGAAAAGATTTGTTAATAATACCAGATGTGTTTCCTGACTTAGCCATTATTTCTCACCAGGATCCTTCGAAAGGAATGGTAGAATAGAATTCAGACTTTTTATATTTAATTGTTGTACCCCCTTGTTTCTCAGGGGGTTTGATTTTTTTTTTTTCATGCTCGATTACGGAAAGA
This sequence comes from Pleurodeles waltl, assembly GCF_031143425.1. NCBI lineage: Eukaryota > Metazoa > Chordata > Amphibia > Caudata > Salamandridae > Pleurodeles > Pleurodeles waltl. The sequence continues at coordinate 778,348,224 of NC_090450.1, read as the reverse complement.
CCTACTCCTTCTTGTACGCTTAGACGTCATTCTGTTGATCCTGTTCTTTTGATCACACTCTTGCTGCAAAGTGGTCCTAGGTACACCACAGTCTCTTATATAAGCAGTGTCGAAGATAGTAGGAGAATACCACCAAATCACAAAGGCATCAAAGAAAAATCAAGGAAAAATAGGGAGACAGGAACAAGGAGGGAGGATGTGGAAAGACCAACACAACTAAACTCTCAACCCTCCTAGCTCTCAACACTCCTGGTCCACACCCCCTGCTGTAGGCTTTTGGCTCAGGGCTTCAAGGCAGCAACAGTAGCGGCAGTAGCAGCAGCCAAGCCAAGCAACAATCGCAGTAACTATGATATCTTTTATATCTCCTGTGAGTCAAAGGAATTCAATGGAAGTCAGTGGAAGTCATAGAAAGGAGAAGAGTACCTTTAAGCCTCCTACAAGTCTCTTACAAGGCAGTGAGAATCAATGGAGGTTGGTGAGAGGGGAAAATGAGGCGGTGTGAGCCGGTGTGAGGCAGGCAGGCAGGCAGATGGGGCAGGCTGAGGCTGGAAGAACCTACAACCAGGCAGCCAAGTAACCAGGGGGGTGAGGGTGAGACAGTCCCCTCTCCCCCTGACCTTGATTCAGAGTCCTGCAAAATCTCTGCCAAGCCAAGTCGTCTCCGAACCAGAACACAAGCAACCCAGAAATAATTTTGCCTGGATGGATACTTACACCTGCATTACTAAAATTTACTAGCAATCTTCTGTTAACAACACAAGAGATGTAAAAGAGGGGTTACTAAAAAAAGTGAGAGGAAAAAAGATACAGGAAGAAATCAGCTTCAGAATTTTATGGAATATAAAAGGAAACAGTACACAATGAGGAGGCAGGAATGTGGGGTAAAAACAGACACTAAAGTAGATAGGATGAAGTTGGAGAAAATAAAAAATGCAGAAGACCATAATGCACACTAGTTGAAAAGTAGGTAACTTTAATCGTAACATACCAGTAGCACCAGCAGGAATGGTCATGGACACATAGGCTGTGTTTGGCCCATGGGCTAAGTGGAGCGTTTTAGCAGTGGTGGGCTGTTTGGAAACGAGAAAAGATAAAGAGGAGACAGAATAGTTATCATCATCATCATCAAAGAAACTTTATTCGATTGTTTTTAACAATCATAAAAGTCATTTTACATAAAAAACTAAACAATTTTCAGCAGGAGAAGGGATGCGAAGAGTAAAATACATATAAATATGAATATGAATATAAACAGGTAAGATTTAAAAATGTAAAAGTTTAAAAAAGAAATAAAAGTTAATAAACAGTTTGATTAAGAGGAGTAATAAAAAAGGCTTCGCACATAGTACTTGGAAATCTCACCCATTTGCCTCAAGAAATTTTCTGGCCTTAATCACTGAACACAGGAACAAGGCTAATCCATTACAAATCATGATAGATGGAAGGGATAAAAGATACAAGAAAGCTGGGCGACATTGTTTAAAATGCATTAATTTTAAAAGTGGTATCACAAACGTTTTTATAAAAGTTGAATAATATTTGCAAAAGAAAAGTGTGTGCATTGTATTTTGGTCAGAGACATTAACACAGGGACATTTTTCCAATTGTGGAGACCAATCATTAATTAGGGGGAAGCTAACGAGGCGGTGAAAGGACTCTAGTCTCAAACGCGTAAGGACAATACGATGTCTTGGGTTCGTGACTTTGCATAAGTATGGTTCCATGCCATTCGTTTGTTGTATCATATGGTTTCTCCTGACGCTATATTTGTTTGCCTCCACGTCCCATCTCAATTCAGCCAGATGGGTGAGGCAAGTATTTTTCAGGTCTATCCTAGAGATTGATTTCAATTCATCTGGGGTAAAAAACAGCTCAGGGTGGCCTAATTTAATAAAAAAGTGCTTTATATAATTTAGCCATGGAATTTTGAGCGAGTAAGTAAGTGCTAGGGCATCTACTATAATAGTCCTATTCAACCTTGCAGGATCTGAAGTCCATACTTTATGCCAAAGTAGGATTCGTTGAACATGAATGAGATCTGTAAGGTATGTTACTCCCATTTCTGAATGGCATACTACTGTTGATGTTGATTGCGGGACACTTAGGACTGTTTTCAGGAGAGCGTTTTCTGTCAGCTGTAAAGTAGTGCAGTCTCGATATCCCCAAAGTCCGGCCCCGTACTGTGCTACTGAGACACATTTCGCATTGTAAAGAGTCATCATGTCTTTGGGAGTTACTCTCCCCACCCTTTTAGAGAAGTTTTTTACCACCATAACGGTTTTCGTGAATAAGAATTTTCTCGCTTTTATGGTTTGGACCCATGTACCTTTATCATCGAACATAATACCTAAGTCTGAGAAAGTCCCTGTGTTGACTAGTTTTACACCTTTTAAGGCTATATGGCAATTTTTTGTGCTACATCTAGGATATGTCATAGAAAAAGTTTTAGTGTGATTGATTTTGAGGCCCAAAGCATCCATGCAATTATCAAAGATTGTAACTAATCTTTGCAGAGCAACTGGGGTGCGGGCCATCAAAACGGCATCATCCGCATACAAGAGGGATGGAATTTTCCGAAAGCCTACTTGTGGAAGATCATTACAGGCATCAGAAAGGGTCCCCTCTAAGCTGTTAATATACAAAGCGAACAGTAGGGGAGCTAACACGCATCCTTGACGCACCCCTCGTTCAATGGGGAAAGATGAAGTACATTCCCCTTGACGCCCATAGCGAACCTTAGCGTTTGCACCAGCATACAAATCCCTAATAAAATGGACTATGGTAGTATCAACCCCCATGTCCAGAAAAATGGGCCACAATTTTGAATGCACCACACAATCGAATGCGGAAGTTAAATCGACAAATGCAAGGTATAATGCTCCGGGCTTGGCCCTTGTATATTTACCAAGTATGATTTCTAAGTTAAGAGCCTGTTCCATTGTCCCTATGCCAGCCCTAAACCCGTATTTTAAATCAGAGAGGATATGATTTTCCTCCATCCAATCTTGTAGTCTGTTTAGGATGATGCGTCCCGCAATCTTTGCAAGTGTGTCAAGCAGTGAAATAGGACGGTAACATGCAGGATTATGGCGATCTCCCTTTTTATAGATTGGAATAATTGTTGACTCAGCCCAGGTCGAGATGAAAGTAGTTGAACAACAGGCGTGTAGCACCTGCGTCAATAGTGGACCCCAAAGAGAGGTTTTAGATTTATAGATATCAACTGGGACTCCATCTGGGCCTGGGGCTTTTCCGCTTTTACCTGCGTTAATAGCGTCAGTGACCTCATTTAAAGTGAATGGTAAGATGGGGTCATAGGAGTCTAGTTTAGGGTGATTTATTTCTAGTGCCAAATTTTCTGAGGAGTAAATAGCGGAAAAGAAGGCAACCCACTCTTTTTCCGTGATGGCAATTTCAGTTTTGGTTATTTCTTCATCACGTGGGAGCGGGGAATTTACAATTTTCCAGAATTTTACATTATCGTTCCGGATGCTCGCATCATAGAGGGATTGCCATATCTCATTTTTTAAGTTCTGTTTCCTTTTCTTTATGGCATTTTTATACTCCTTCCTCTTTAAACTTAGTTAGCGTTTATCCGGGTTTTGTGAATGTAAGTAACTTTTTAAGTTCTTACAAGCTTGTGTGCATTCAGCATTGAACCAGCCTTTGCCTTCTTTCGCTTTCGGTTTATTAAAAGTTGCTTTAAGAGACTGTTTTATACCAGCTGTAATTACCATAAAAGCCTCAATACGGTCTGGTGTGCACGTGTTGTCTGCAAGGCAAATATTACATTCGTTAGCATGATTGGTCACTAGTTGGTTCATAAAACCTGTAGGTTCGATATCTGACCACCGGATAGTGTAACCATTTCTTGCTCCTAATTCAATATTTCCTACTATCTCTTCCGTGTCCCTGTGTATAAAGGCGTGTTGGGGAAATGTAAGGCCTAAGATTTGAGGGTTATGATCTCTGAATATAGTGTCTTGAATGCTGTAATCAAGTACATAAGGAAAGAGATTGTTGGAAAATAAAATAAAATAAATTATCGTGTTGGCTTGCCTACTGTTAAAGGTGGGTTTCAGTTGTAGCCTACCCTGAGTAAGGGAGTTGCATAAGATGAGGTCAAGGCTAAATAGAACTTCATTCAACGAGTCGCCTGAGTTGTTGTGTATGAAATGTAATAAATCGTTTTCACCATCAGGGGTGTGGGGGCAGTAGCCCTTAATTGAGCTGGGGCACAGGTATATGTTAAAATCACCTCCCCACACAATATAAGTTTGTTTATTTGAGGAGTCACATACTCGGTCTATGTCATCCTGGAGGAGGTTAAGTATTAATCGAAGATCTTGAAAAGGTACATTATTATAGAAATTAATGACCACCAGTTGTGCAATATTTTTTAGATGACATGAAATCACTTGGTAGAACATATTAGATGTTAAAGCAAAGTCCTTGATTATATCACACTTGTTGGATTTAAAGGTGCACAAGCCACCCTTAGCCCTGCCCCGTGCCGAAGGAACGGCAGGAGTATGTAGTGTCCTGTAGCCATTTATATGAATCGGATTCACAGACCAGGTCTCTTGGAGGCATACCCAGGGAAAACACTGAATGTATTCTAGCCAGACCTCATTCTCCACCTTAGAACGGAGGCCAGCCACATTCCAAAATAAGAAAGAAAGATGGTCTTTATGCATTGTTCTAGCCTGATCAACAAAAGGCTTGTCAGTTATCTGAGTTTTACCTGAGGTGGTAATGGTTTCTGTGCATAACAAAGGAGTCAGGGCACAGGTAGAAGTTTTTTTTGGCAGGGCTCTTGATAAGGATTCATCATTGACGGATTGCATAGAAGAGGTTTCCGTGTTCGATCGTTCTTCTCCATTGTCTGTTACTGAATTATCTACAACCAGGTGGGCGTGGTCCGATATTACTGTGAGGTGCTTGAGTCTACAAGGTTCCTTGTTGGATAATAGTCAATCAATATCTTCCATACTGAGCCCCCCGAATCTATTCGCAGTAGAAATAGTATATTGTGACTCAGGCCTGGTTCTGTGATCCTCAAGACCAGGTCCATCGTAGTTTTTGGTGCTCGTATAAAAGAAACCCAGAGGAAGCAGGGCAACACCATGATCGGTAATCTGATGTGGACTTAAATTTCTTAAGATATCTTTGACCAGCGTAGGGGTTTTAAATGAAAGAACTACACAATCACCCTTGAATATTTTACGATTTCTACCCACCCATTTTACCCTTCTGACCATCTTGATGTCTTCAAAAAGTTTGTTTGTCAGGCCAGGTTTCAGGCGAGTTGCAATCCAGTGCAGGGCCTTGTTCCTCAGAGCTGCCCATGATTCCCCCCCTGTTCCAGATAAAATGGGGACATTGGTAAGAACTGCCACATAAGGGGTTGCCACAGGCGGGAGGTCAAGTATATCTCTCTCGTTTAGGGGGGCTCCCTGGTAAAGTTTAGGAGTGATTACGTGTTCCCTTCTTTTTGGCGATATTTTGTGGGGTTGGGCATTGCCAGTTCTTTCAGGTGAGGCACAGGGATCGACTTGTCTTTGGGTAATCTGTAAAGTGGGTGGTTGGGCCTGATGCGTTAAAGGAGGCCTGACGTTGAAATCAGAATAACAAAGTTGTTGTGCAGTTGGAGATGAGGGGTTTATTAATTGTGGTTTCAGTGTTTTGAGTAAATGATCCATTTTCCCCTCCAATTGAGTTAGACGTTCCATTACATGATCAAAACGTGTACTAACTCATTTGTCTGGAGCAGTCAATGTCTCTGCGGTATTAGTTTTCCCTTTCGCTATATGAGATTTATTCTTATGGTCAGATTTTTGATTTTGGGGGCAGGTTTGAGCATTTTGGATACATACATTGGGTTGTACTTTCGAAGAGCTGTGTCTAACGTTCACAGGCGGCTCTTGTTTGGATGGACATCCTTCCTTGCTGGATGGGGTTTCCTCTTACGTTTCGGTGAGGGAGGATGGTCATCACCATCTGAGATTGTGTCAATTATATCTTGGATACAGCCATTAGTAGTTTTAGACTGGGTTTCACTTCCAGAAATCTTTGCCGGGTGTTCAGGGATTGTTATTAAAGGGGTGAGTATTTTCCCCTCAACATTGGTGATCTGTTTGTCGATTTCTCCCATTGTGCCAGAGATAAATTTCAGGATTGACGTGCGTTTTTTTTTTTAATGGAATGTCATTTACACTGGGTTGTTTCCTTTTTCCCATTATTACTGGCTGCCTTGAGGACAAAAGTTATACGATAATTGTTTACTGAGAGAAGGTACACTTAAGAGATGGAATAACAGACTGCTGCTTTTTTAGAAAGGATGGAAACAAGAGAGGCGAGATGCAGGCTACAGAAGTATAGTCACGGAGGGCCAGAGGAGAGAGACACAGTACCTGTTTTGGAGATATGAATACCAGATCCTGGGGTCGCGGAGAAGATCTCAGGGGGGTGGCCCAGCCTCTGCCGGCCGCTGACGTGCGCAGGATGGGCCCGCGCGTGTCCCGCAAGCGGGAGCGCGAGGAAGAAATTTAAAGGGCTCCTGCCCGCTTGAAGTGCTGCCGCTGGTGCTGCTGGTGCCGCCTCCTCCCTCTGCAGAGAAAACGCGCTTCCCGCGAGCGGGAGCGCGAGGAAGAAATTTAAAGGGCTCCTGCCCGCTTGAAGTGCTGCCGCTGGCGCTCCTCTCCCTCCCTTCATTTCAACCCTAAAAAATAAAATTCTTCAGTTTTACAAATTGTATTGCTCCTCCACTCACTTCATGCAATTTGCTATAGTGCCTAGGCCTAACTTTGTCACTCTGAACGCTGTGGGCAAATTAAGTCGCCCTTTGTACACTACACTGCCCTGCACAGAGATGGAGTTGACATATGTTTTAAGAGGGCAAGGGAAAAGGTTTCTGGAGCCTTACGAAAAAGATGCGAGTAAAGAAAACTACTGAAAATAAGCTAGCAGTGGAAACAGGGAGTAAAGAAAATGCAATGAACTATGGATGGAAAACGAACATTGGATCATGGAAAGTTTGGAATTTGAAAAATATTTGTGAAGGCCATAACACAAACTAGGTGGGAATGGTTAAAAGTAAGAAATAAGTAATAAACGTAATGACTCACCATTCCTCAGTAGTCCTGGGCCACAGCCAAGCTGCTACCGCTACTGTTGGTGCAGGCAGCCTACCCCTCTTGGTGTGGTGCTTGGCTCTCCTCAGGTCTTCCAAAATGAGGAAAGATAAAAATAACAATGATTAATTTAGTAGTATTCTTTACAAAAGGGCATTTTTTACAGGGATAACATTGTAATGTCTGACTAACCAGTCTTGTTCTTTCCTTCAACCTCTACACTTGGAACTGGACTGGGAACCCAAAACATCCCTGGCAATTATGTCAGACCAGTCCCCCGTTCAAGGGGGGGAATGGAGGGAGGGTGATGAAGCACTGCTGCTTTTGTTCATTTGTTACTGCTGCAAAACCAGCCCACCGTAACAAACCCAGCCCCCACCCTTGCAGCCTACCCGGAAAGCGCCTGATGCCCATTACGGCCAGTTCGGCCCTGTCTACTCTAAAATTAGTTCCTTTTGCTACACATTGTTTGCTTCTTTGAACTGATATTGCGACTTTTCTCAATTTATAGTTTTTTGCTAATGGTGGACAAAGTCAGTCTCCCTTCACACCCTGCACCCCACGGAGATGGAGACTCTATTAATGACATAAAACTAAGGGCCTGATTTGGATCTCAGCAGACAGGTTTCTCTGTCACAACAATGACTGATATCCCACCTGCCGAAATATAAATCCAATTATATCCTATGGGCTTCATATTTCGGTGGATGGGATATCTGTCACCGTTGTGACAGAGTAACCCATCCACCAAAATCTAAATCAGACCCTAAGTCATGGAGGAATACCAAACCCCTGATATCAGACTAGACTAGTGACATCCCTCAAATCAGCCCAAGCAAGCACCTGACTCACCCTGGAAAAGAATCAGGGCAGTATGAGTCACTGGTCATTGACTCCCAAGCCTCCAGCCCTATATCCCCCATGCCAGACTCCAGCTGCCAACATGCCCTCTACTCTGCATCACGTGCACTCTCCAAAGTGTATGGGTAAACCTTAATGTATCATATGCCCGCTCATTCAAAGCAAATACAGTGGACGCATGCACTTAATTATGCAAACAGTGCAAATATGTATTTGAGCAGCACACAGCAATATTAAAAAACTTCTGGCCTGTTCACTGCAAGCATTGTACCATATTTACAGTGCATTTTTTGCACCTAAGGGCACTTGTGTCCACAGTCTTAATTGCAAAGGAGTGGTAAAATAAGTACATTCTAATTTAAAAAACATATATACAAACATCAATTATTCCATTCATCAATAAAAAAGGATTCCATATTCAACAGAAATATCATAAAAATAAAAACGGATGACTATAAATAAGAAATGCAGCTAAAATGCATTGGATATGAAATTAAGACCATGTATAAAGCAACGCCCTTCCCATCAGGTTTCATGAGGTACCTCATACTACATACTATGAAAAAAGCCGCCAACATAAAATAACGTATCATCCAGCAGTCTCTCATGCCATATACATTAACAATCACATATAAGTTCAAACAAAAAAACCACTACAAAATAAAAACATATTATACCATAGGATACTCTCCCAATCCTTTCCTTATTTGTTTAAGATACCTATCCACAGTTGGGCAAATCAGTATTTGAGCGTAAGAGGCTTAGAGCCAGATGTAGCTAGAAAGGATTTTGCGAATCGGAAATTGCGAGTCGGTGCGACTCGCAATTTCCGATTCGCAAAATCAAATGCAGAATGGTGTCTCAAACACCTTTTGCGAATCGCAAGGGGGTCGCAAAGACCCACCTCATTAATATTATTGAGGTGGGTTGTAATTTGTGACCCCCTTGCGATTTCCTGCACTCACAGGGATGGTGGGCTGCTGGAGACAGCAGACCTCAATGTCTGTGACTGCTTTTTCAGCCATCCTAGGATGCTTGTTTCTGGTCTAGGGAGGACCGGATCTGGCAGTTCAGGCTGGACTGTTCCCATGGGGAACATGGTCAAGACTTATTTGCATATGGCTGGGTCCAAACTGGAATGGCATGGTGAGCAAACAAACTGATGGATTAAACCCAATTCTCTGGGGATGAATGTTTGATTTGTTCTGCATTCCGTCCATCAACTGTTCTTTTTGCATTTGTCGCCCCAAGTGGGAAGGGTATGCCCAGATGTGGGTCCCGTGCTCACTATGCCACCAGATTCAAGCTATCCTGGCTGAAGAGGGGTAATACCCTGAAACCTGTCCTAGGATGCTTGTTTCTGGTCTAGGGAGGACCGGGTCTGGCAGGTCAGGCTGGACTGTTCCCATGGGGAACAGGGTCAAGACTGATTTGCATATGGCTGGGTCCAAACTGGAATGGCATGGTGAGCAAAATAACTGATGGATTACACCCAGATCTGTGACTGGGATTGAATGTTTGATTTGTTTTGCATTCCGTCCATCAACTGTTCTTTTTGCATTTGCTTTTTCAATAAAGCCATTGGATCACTGCCTGCTCTGAAAAAACATTTTTTGCAACAGTCATAGGGACCCCTTCCCTTTTGCGAATAAGTTAGCACCCACTTCACGTTCGCTTTCACGGCCACAAAGGAATTCTGCATCGCGGTGCGAGTCGCAAATAGGAAGGGAACATCCCTTCCTATTTGTGAGTCGCATTCCCATTTTGGAATTTTTGGAATGTGCATCGCAATGCCCGTTTTGCAATCACAGTTTGCGCCATGCAAAACGGTTTGTACATCTGGCCCCAAAAGACAGCAGAGTCAAGTGCAAAGTGCTTTGTATTGACTCTCCAACATAAAGACTGAAGGTGCGAGTCCATGTCTAAAAGTACATTTTAGGGAATGAGGCCATGACGTGATAATGTATATTTAAATGAGATAGCTCTTGTTCTTACATCTCATTTTCTAGTTCTAAAATGTTTCTCAGGTCAGGTATCTGATCCATTCTTAAAACTGAGTCTGGGAGAGATACCAGTATGTGTGAATTGCTTTTTCCTTTTTTCATCGCATGCATTTGCAGATATCTACAAAACCAACGTGGACTTCTGGACAGAAAGAGAATCCCGTATTAAGCACTTTGTGTTCTGATTCAGCTGAAGTATACTTTGAAAGATTTAATACCTGAATTTTATTCTCCTTAGTTATCGTTTCTTTCGGTTTCGAGGGGGATATTTTCTTTCCATGATCTCTCCTGGTTTTCCTCTTCCTTTTCCTCCTCCAAGGCCACATTCTTTGCTTCTCTGTTGGTCCATGTACACTAATTTAATCTCTTTAAGAACGTTGTTTTGGATTTCATAGGGTAGTAAGAATTGAAGAGTGATATCTCATTTGGAAATGAAAGCCACCGAAAAAGTGTGAAAGTTTCAGGACATAACGCTGTTGGTTAAAATGATGTAATAAACCTTTCTGTGTTGCTTTAAAAAATCTTATTTACCGAATTGTACCATGAAAGACACTCACTGAGAGATGATAAGCAGTTAGTTATGTACTCTTAGCCCTTGATGAAATAGTAGAGATTATTCAATTTTCCTCTCTATTATATTTTTAAGAATATTTTTGTGCACACATCTCTGTAAAACTACAAACCAGAGAATGCCTCATTATGGCATAATGGGCAGAATGGGAGAATATGTAAGTAGACACTAAAGGTGGACTCTTGAGCCCTGAGCAAGACTAAGGCCTCATTATGACATTGGCGATAAATCCCTCTTACCGCCATGCTGACTGCCGCCAACATACCGCCACCGGGGCAGATATCCGTTCACCATATTATGACACACACACCAATCCGTCACTATTCAGCCACATACACAATTCAGCCACACCAAATGTCTGTGATAAACTGGAGGTATCAAAACCCACACCGTTACGCCAACAGAACAACGCCCATCACATTATGACCCACAAATCACTAAGGCGGACATTCAACGGCGGTAAACCATTAGCGGTACATACTGCCGCGCTCAAAATACACACACACATACAAAACAACACCACATTGGACAATTCAAACTACACACACCTGACACTCATACAGTCACCACACCCACTCACTCACACCACTATAAAACATACACCCAATATACACCCACATTACCCAGAACCCTTTACCATTACAAACAATTGCCACCAAAGAGATATATCAAGATCACAGACAGAACCAGAGCCACACACCACTCACACCTATACACCACTCACGCACCCCACATCACACACCCCAACACATTACCCTACACACCCTCACCTACCCACCTCACAAAACACCCATGGCACCACAAAGACACCCCGATTCTCAGAGGAGGAGCTAAGGGTCATGGTGGAGGAAATCCTCAGGGTAGAGCCCCAGCTATTTGGAGCACAGGTGCTGCAGATATCGATAACTAGGAAGATGGAGCTATGGCGGAGGGTCATGGACAGGGTCAACGTCGTGGGACAGGATCCAAGAACAAGGGATGATATCAGGAAGAGGTGGAATGACCTAGGGGGGAAGGTGCGTTCCATTTCAGCAAGACACCAACTCGCTGTACAGAGGACTGGCGATGGACCCCCATCTCCTCCCCCACAACTAACAACATGGGAGGAGCTTGTCTTGGCAATCATGTATCCTGACGGCCTGGCCAGAGTAGGAGGAGGACTGGACTCTGGTAAGTCAACTCTGCTACTATCACCCCCCTACCTGCATGCCATCACATACCACTACCCTCACTCCCATCACTCCACCACCTCCCACACACCCCACCATCACATCCCACTCGTTCCAATGCCAAGCCCTGCATGCACTACCAATGCATGGATATCACTCACAGCCCTGCATGGACACCTATCACCAAAGCATGCACACTAGAGAGCATCAGCTAGCCCACTACATACCAACTTACACAAGTGAAAGCTGCCAGGGCAAATGCAGCCAAAGAGGGCAACCCAACAATGCACAATATGCCGCACACAGAAACAATAACACATCATTTACATCCCCACAGGTATCCCAGCCAATGTCACCAGAGAGGAGGTGCCAGCAATAACCAGTCCCCCAAATGAAGAGGCCCACAGTGATGACAGTAACTCTGGTCGCCTGGATCAGGATAACCAACCTGGCCCATCAGGAACCTCGGGACAGTCGGTTACCCAAGCCCAGTCACACCATCACAGAGCCTCCCCAATCTGGAAACACCACCACAGCACCCACACAGCAACCCATACCGCTGTCCCCAGGACAAGTCAATAAGCAGTGTGTCCACCTCTACAGGGACCCCAGGGCACACCTCATACCCGAGACAATCAGGGACCTGGGGTCAGTGGCAGTGGGCACATGGTTCAGGGGACAGAGGCACAGGACAATAGGGAAATTGGGAGGACTGCTGGGAGCCAGGGGGCACCAGGGGGAGGACAGGCCCAGGAACCGACTCACCAGGAGGCACTCACCGAGATCCGACATCCTGGGAGCCTGCCATCATTCCCAGGACACGATGGGCCAGATCCTGGATAATGTGCATGAGAGCAGGCAGCTGCAGGAGGGACAGTTCCAGGGGATCAGGGAGGACTTGCAGGCCATCAATACCACCCATGTCTCCATAGCAGGGGTGCTGGCAGACATGGCTAACATTATGAGGGAGGCAGTCTCACACCAGCTGCCGATAGTGACAGAAGGCCCCACCACAGGACTCAGAGGCCACCGGCACCCCTCCCCCTGCTGAAGGAGAACCACCCCGCAGATGTTCCCTGCGATCCAGGCAGAAGCCAGAGACTATTGCCAAGACCCCCACCAGGAAATGAGACTCTCCTGATTGTCACCGATGAGTCCCACTTTGTCACCCTGTCCACCTTGAACTGCCATTGCTCCCCTTCCTATGTCCCCTTGGACAATGCATCTGTGCTACAAATAGACTGGAACAATACCCTGAACTTTCCTCCATCATCACCCCATCCCATTGCACTTGCCCCTCTTTTTCTTAGCACTTCAATAAACACCCTTGGAAAAAAGTATGGAGTATCTCACATTTTTCAAGTATGTATACGTTTAACCAGGTACAAACATTGCAATTCAACTGTACAGTAAATGAGCACATAGGAAAGACCTGTAGTTGGCTGCAGTGATCACACCAGGAGCTATAGTGGGGCACTAACATCTGTAAAATGATTTGCCAAAGGGTACAGTAAGTGGGCATAGAAGTGGGAAATAACAGCATGTCAGTGCCAAAGAATTTCAATATAATGACAATGAAATGTGAAGTAATACTGCCTTATCTGTGTGTCATTGGAAGTATTGTCGTATCACTGCTGTTCTGTTATCCTCATCTTCTTCCTCTGCCTCCTCACCCTCATTGTCCACAGGGTCCACTGCTGCCACACAGGCATCTCCAGCCTCCTCCTCCTGCAGAAAATGCACATAGAGTCTTAGGGCAAGGTTGTGCAACATGCAGCATGCCACTATTATCTGGCAGACCTTCTTGGGTTAGTAGTACTGGGATCCACCTGTTAGATGGAGGCACCGAAACCTGGCCTTCATGATGCCAAAGGTTCTCCAGTTTCAGTTTCAGCTTTATTTCGGTAAAACAATACCATAAAAGCATACTGGCAAAATTCTTACATTTCTAAAAGGAACGAAAACACTTTTTAAAAAAAAAACACTAAAAACAGATCGAGACCAGAGCTCCCTCAGGGCCATACAATGCAAATAGGCAAGTTATGGGTATAAATGTTATTAAAAGTAAACAATTAATCAGTAAAAACACTATAAAATATACAGTACACATCATCATGCAAATCACCATATAAATATTATAAAATTTTATAAAATACCCCTAAAATATAAATCTTTATACAAAAAACAGTTAAGATTGCTATCTCACTAATAGTAGCATTAACTATGGACTAGCTCAAAAAGTGACCATTATAAAAATAGGATATATGCTTTTGAAAGATTATTTGCCTCTAGCATGTCAAATTGCCTCTACAATCTTGGCAATATGGATACCATCATCACATTAGGGGTTATTTAACTAATTTTTAAGAGATGATTGACAATCCCTAGGGCCCAACGATTCCTTTCTTTCTTTCGTGCCTATATTACTTAGAAGCCATATACAATCAAGTAGTACAAAGGGCACATTGTTCTAGCAGCAGCTAATATTCACTTGACTACTAGAAACAAGTTATCTGATGTTGGTCTTAAAAACAATAAATAAAAGTCGATTACAGTATTTCATTTGTAAGACCCATAAAATTTACCTCCCGTGCCATCAGGCACTTATTTGACTAGCTAAGAGGAGATTTTTTGGGATAAAAGTAGATAAATATCAGAATCCAGGAACAAGTTTCATAAGTGTCAATGACCATTCTAGGTAACTTAATCAACCTCCCAGTAACTACGGTCCTCCCGGGCATAGACAATGTCCCCTGGGCTAAATATATCCTTGGCTGATTGTAGGTCCCAAGGCCATTGAATTGCAGAGGGTGACTCCCAATTATCGATTTCAGGACCATAGGTTAACTTTGGGAGTTTTGCCTGAGTTAAAGCGCCTACAGCCTCAGGCCCGCCTTGTCTCTGATGAATGAAATTGCTATTAAGAACCGGCTTAGACCAAGAACAACATATGGTATCGAGCTGGATCTCAAGAATCTGGCAGCTTCATTGTAGTTCCTGATTCCAACGTTCCTGCAGATGGGTCTGATCCATTTCCTCCTTGGTTTATCGTAGGCAATGCAATTTAAAAGGACATGATCCGTCGTTTCTGGAGTCTCCATATTACACAGCTCGCAGGTCGCCTCATGATTACTCCCATTCAGGAGGCCCCATTTAAAGGTAAAAGCCTTGACCTGGAGAATCCCATATCGAAACTTCATAAATAAAACTTTTGCTCGTCTAGGTTGGATAGTATCGATCCATTCCTCAGCGCTCGGTAATGGTTTAAAATCCAGAAAACTTAAGGTTAGTCTACATGAATCCTTGCTATGAAAAGGGCTATTAAAGATGAAGTCCCAAAATACTTGCTTTAGTCGGATCTTTGATTGGGTTGTGAGTGTATGCGGTTCATCCCAATAGAATTTCAGCCCTAAATTGTAAAAGCATTGCCTGATATAGTGGAGCCACGGGAGGGAGATAGCCTTGTCCAAGCCCATGATCTCAATTAGTGCTTGCCTGTATTGGATCAGTTCAGGGGTTGTCCAAAGTCTACACCAGTAGAGCAGGGGCCTCAGGGCTGCCAATTTGCCTATTTGTTTCATATTAGTGTCATAGGCTAAAGGAATCAACGGAGTGGATGGAGGGAGGCCCAATACCCCCCTCATGAAATTATTTTCCTGAGTAGCCAATGGAGTTAGTTTTGTGAACCCCCAGAGTTCTGCACCTATAGATCTCGAATACTGGTGACACAGTGCTCGACCTTGAACATTTGTAATTTTTATTGATTGCCATGGAGCTATGAGTTAAGGAGATAGCAGCTTTGTTGATGTGCGGTGCCCATGACAATTTGGCATCAAGCAGTATCCCTAGGTAGTTGAAATTTTTAACTCGTTCCAATGCCTGCCCTCTAATCCAAATGTTTCTCTTGAGTGCTTTGTGAGGGTTAACAATCAAGTATTTAGTCTTGTTTGCATTTATTTCTAATCCCTTCAAGCTGCAATACTCACTGAATTTATCTAGTAGAGTTTGCAGGCCCATTGGAGTTTGAGATAATAGGATGGTATCATCTGCAAAAAGGAGGGCGGGGACTGGATCATCATTCAATCTTGGTGAGTCGTGGTTACTTTGTTTCAGATGATGAACCAGATCATTGATGTATAATGAGAAAAGTGTTGGGGCGAGCACACAGCCCTGTCTCACCCCCCTCTTGATAGGTATTGGGTCTGTCAACTCTCCCTTTGGCCCCCACCGGACCTTTGCGACTGTATTTTCATGTAGCCTCTCCAGCTGGCCCAGGAGGTTCCCTGGCATGCCCTGTTTTCCTAATGTTGCCCATAAGGAGTCTCTCGGCACCAGATCAAAGGCTGCGCGACGATCCACAAACGCGATATACAGTTGGCCTTTCTTTAGTCTAGTGTATTTCCATATTATTGTCAATAGCCTAAAGGCCTGGTTGACTGTACTGGTCTGTTGTCTAAAGCCTGCTTGGTATATAGTCATTATGCTGTTCTCTTCTATCCAGATATTGATTCTATTCAGGATCTGTCTAGCATAAATTTTTGTGTGTGACATCTATGAGGCTAATTGGTCTGTAGTTCCCTGGGTCTTCCCTGGATCCTTTTTTTGTAGATTGGGATTATTTCTGCCCCTGTCCATGTCTCGGGCATTAGGCCTCCCCTTGCTATAGCGTTACTTAGAAGGTTTAGATAAGGTGCCCAGATTTCTATGCTATGTTTGAACATATCCCCCGGGATCTTATCCAAACCGGGGGCTTTTCCTGGCTTGATTGCTTCAATGGCAATCACCGTCTCCTCCAGACTAAATTGTAACTCGGGTAAAATACCCCAAGTAACTGGGGTTTTATGTCTTGAGGGATAGAAATCGAGGGTGGGGGAGTCAGAGTAAAGATATGTAAAGTAGTTAACCCATGTTTTGGGGTCTATGTGATGGTCTGTAGTAAATATCCCCTCTTTGCTACCATGGGTAACTATTTTCCAGAAGGTCCTTGCATCATTGCTTTTTGCTGCTTCCAGCAGGTCTTGCCATTTTTGGTCCTCCCAGTTGCGTTGGGCAGTAGCCAGCGTTTTCTTATAACTGGCCCTTGCCTGCTGTAAGGCTAATTGATTTTTTTGCTTTAGTGCCTCTACCAGTACTCTTTTCCTCTCTCTACATTTGATAGTATACCATGGACTGTTTGGGGTGGTTTGCACCTTCTCCTTTTTATGCTTGTTCTGTGGCTGTTTGGTCAGGACGGGTCTTAACGTAGTGCTCAATGAATGGTGGATAGCCGTAATAGGAATGTCACTAGGTTTATTTTCTGCATAAGGCTCCAAGAGATCAGAAAATATGTTGGAAATATTTGTCATAGTGACCTGATTGCCTAGTATTGCTGGCCATTTTACAACCCTTCTGTTGTTACTGAGGGTGGGTTGTAACTCCACCTTATCATGTTCTATATATTTCGAGTCCAAATCTAAGAAGTGGGCCCTGAATTCAATTATTAGCGGGAAGTGATCGCTATCCCTTCTTTTATCAATTTTAAAGGTCGCTAGTCTTCCCCATGTATTTATACTATGCAGAATGTAGTCTATTTTTGAAGTTGAGTTGCCTCTCTGGAAAGTAACCAGATTAAGGCCGCCTTCACCCACTCTGCCATTGCATGCCCTCAGTCCGTGGTTTAATGTAAGGCCCATGATTTGCAATGCGGCCACTGTGCCTGGGACAGTTTTTTCTATTGTTAGGTAAGGAATTGTTCTCATTCGATCTTCCTCTTCTGCTAAATGTTCGAATCCAGTTATAGGTTCATAATTACAGTTAAGGTCACCCCCTATCATAATTGTCTCACCTACTGGGATTTTTTTGAGCAGGTCGTCTAGTAGAGTTATTTCAGGAGACTCCACGTTTGACTTTCTAGGTCTTATATATACATTGAACAAGTGGGTTATTATCTTATTTTTTTTCCCCATTATCAACCATAAGATGTCCTCCGACTCAGTGGCTTGCATGCGTATCTCAACATTTAATGAGATTTTCGCCCATACAACCAACCCCCCAGACGGTCTCCTTCTGGCAGCTGAAGTTGCACTAATAAAGTAGGTTTTATATCCTACTTTATACGGTGGATCTTTAAGCCACGTCTCTTGGAAGAGACAGAAATGGTGTCGATCAATATAGTCCTGCCATTCGGGGTCTATAAGCTTATTTTTTAAGCCAGCTACATTCCATGAGATCATGGTGATAGGACCCCTTCCGTTTAGGCTTGTGGCACTGAAAGTATGGCTCGGATAGGTTGTTAGATCTTTCCTACCATACAAGAGCTCCGCTACGCTCCCTGCCCCTGTAGCATGAAGATCATTCCCTTCATGGGGCTCCCCTACTATTGGGTCCCCATTGGGTTCCACTTGTGCCTGATCTATCTGGATTAGTCAATCTACTCTTTCAAGATTTGAATCATCATTTCTCTTTTGCAGTCCCTCGTTGTGATTGGGTTTATGCCTTTGAACTCGAAGTTTGGAAATTAATGGATCCAAACTAAACCTCATGGCATTGAAATTAGGGGCGGGGGTTCTCTGTTCCATGTCAATCAAACCTCTGGTTAATCTTCCATCCTTGAGTGTTAATGCAATAACGTCAAGTTGCCCCTTCTCTCCAGGGATTCTTTCTGCCCCTCTAATATCTGATCGAATTATGGATAAACAGTGTCTTTTGGCCCTAATCCAATGTATAAGCTTGTTTTTTAAGGAGTCGTCATCTTCTCTGCTATTTAAGGGCAATTTTGGAACATTTAACAGATGAACAACATTGGTCCTGGTAGGAAACCTATCCTCCTCAGAGTATGGATTCCATATAGTGTTTTTGTTATAATCATTAGATACTTGGGGATAGGGGTTCAGAGTGAGTTCCAAATTTCCTTTTTGGGGTCCTTTTACCAAACGGGGATCTCTTTGTAGTTTTCCTGTTCCTTGGCATAAATTACTAGCATTTCTTCTCGGGAAATTGCGTGAACCAATATGTTCCACATTGACCCCTATCATGCATCCCTGTGGTTGTTGTACAATCTTAGCTATAGCTGGGGTAAGGTTGGGGTTAGTAATCAAATTTTGAGGATATGTGGGTCTACCTTGTAGATGGAGGGATATGGGGGGGGACTCCCTTTCGCATTGGGCTCTATAGGTACCCCTACCCCCCTCCATTTCCACAATATCTGTTAAGGTTCTTACTTCAAGTTTCAAGTCCCTAACTTCCTGGATTAATCCGGTGATTAGATCATAAAGGCCTGCTATAGATCTTGTTTTATATTTTAGAGGGTTCCCTGGTTCTGAATTGAGAGGAGTGGTCCTTTCACTATCTAGCTGTACAGTTGGGATAAATGGGTGTAACTCATCCACGGATTCCCCCTCTTGTGCATTCTGTATGTTACTACTATCGAGTTCTGCCAGGACTGCATATTTATTGGAGCACATAGCTTCGCACTCCTGGATATGGCCCTTCTTCCTAATATTATCAATGGTACATAGGTGTATGGATCGAGTTGCAGCAACCCTAGGGCTGTCAGTCCTGACATCGGATGGTGCCTCCCCTTCTTGCTGGAAAACGATCTCTATCGCTTTATCTTCCACTGGTTCGATTTTCTTCGTGTAATAGGAGGTAATCTTTTTATCGGGACCCTCTCGAATAGTGGTCCTACTACATAGTAGTGACTCTACCTCCTCGATAAGATCGTCTATTTCAGCTATTGTGCAGTTCTCACCCGCATTCCTAAGTTTTTTTACAGAATTCACCTTTCCCCTTGGGGGTTCTGATGCCTTGCGTTTTCCCATAGATTAAGCTGCCTAAATAGTGCTTCGGCTCTGTGAACCAGTCCCCAATATGTAGTTATAAAGGAGAGTAGGAGAAGGGCTGGTAGGGATAGACCTATTTAGTACAATTATCTTCACATATGAGAACGATAGCTATATGTTTTCCACTATAAATATAAGCAGACCTCTTGCCAAGTATAAAAAGGCAGAGGCCCAGCCTGGCCCCACTCCAATATTTATTGGGTAATGGAAAAAGCGTTGCAACAATAAGTGGAGAATACCGTCCAAAGGCCCTCTGTAAAAGGACCTATTTAGGAGTAAATGTCAACACAGTACCTTCAGGCAGCCATACGTGTAGATTGGCATGTCCATGCAACTTTAGATGAATGTCAGGGGGGTGGCCCTGCCCTGCCTCTTCCTGGCAATGACGGGCAAGGACGGGCCCACCCTTGGCCCGGGCTTTGCCCGGGCGCGTCCCGCGCGGCGGGAGCGCTATTAGAAATTTAAAGGGCTCCTGCCCTCGACACGCCTCCCGGGACCTCCTTGCGCTTCCCGCGACAGCGGGAGCACTATTAGAAATTTAAAGGGCTCCTGCCCTCGACACGCCTCCCGGGACCTCCTTGCGCTTCCCCAAAGGTTCTTTCTATTATCCTTCTGGTTCGCACATGTGCCTCATTGTAACATTCTTCTGCCCTTGACCTGGCATTCCTCACAGGGGTCAGTAGCCATGATAGGTTGAGGTAACCAGAGTCACCTGCAAATATCGAGGGAGAACATTTAGCCACACACTATCCTATATGACCCACACCATACCCATGCATCAACATATACTTGGTGGGGACCAGGGTCTCACCTATTAGCCACACCCTGTGCCTCTGTAGTTGGCCCATCACATTTGGGATGCTTCTATTCCTCAGGATAAAGGCATCATGCACCAACCCAGGATACTTAGCGTTGACATGGGAGAAATACTGGTCCGCCAAGCACACCATCTGTACATTCATGGAGTGGAAACTCTTACGATTTCTGAACACCTGTTCATTTTGCCGGGGGACCATTGCAATATGTGTTTCATCAGTCGCCCCAATAATGTTGGGGATATGTCCCATTGCATAGAAGTCAGCCTTCACTGAGGCCAAATCCTCCACCTGGGGGAAAACAATGTAGCTGTACATGTGTTTAATCAGAGCAGACAACACTCTGGTCAGCAGTATTGAGAACATTGGCTGTGACATTCCTGCTGCCAAGCCCACTGTCACTTGGAAAGAACCTGTCGCCAGGAAATGAAGCACTGATAGAACTTGCACACAAGGGGGGATCCCAGTGGGGTGACGTATAGCAGATATAAGGTCAGGCTCCAATTGAGCACACAGCTCTGTGATTGTGGCCCTGTTAAGTCCATAGGTGAGGATGATGTGCCTTTCCTCCATAGTTTCCAAGTCCACCAGGGGTCTGTACACGGGGGTATGTCTCCATCTCCTATTCATGCACAGAGGTAGCAATCTAAGGGACAAAAGAGTGAGAAGCTGGTCACACACTGAACAATGGGGCTACAACAGTACAATGCATGCTGTCAATTTGTAATGGGTCAGTGAGAATTGTCCTGCATGTCCAAATATTAACAGTGATGCAGTTTTTATCCAGGGCCTGCCCCCCGGAAATGGCGTCCTGTGTGGAGGGACAGGTGGAAGTGAGGTAATTCCGCTGACGTTGTGCGCCATTGTGGGAGGCGGTCGAGAACCGCGGTGCAACTCCTCATTGGTTAACATTGGGCGCCATGGGTTACAGTGGCCAATGGTGATGTACGCCGGCGGTGACGGTATGGACCGCCATGAACGTGACTGTCATTTTCTATCTGATCCCTCGCTTGCTTCCTGACCTCCAACAAGAGAGGACCTACACTGCATGTGCTGCTGTGACCTGTGTCTGGAACCTACCATGGCATGTGTGACTGGGGAAAGGGCCCCTGCCTTCACCTCGGCAGAGTTGGAGCAACTGGTAGATGGGGTCCTACCCCAGTAAAGACTGCTGTATGGGCCTCCAGACCAACAGGTGAGTAGACTGTGGGCACGATGCATGTGGCATGAATGCATGGAGTGGTGTGTGTGAAGGCCTCGTGTAGGGGGGGTGGGTGGATGTCCTCAGGGTGGCGTGTTGGTTATGTGCTAGGCCATATGTGTGTAAATGGTAATGTGAAGGGGTATGGTGGGCCAAAAGTGTAACAGGCAGGACTGTCTGACCGATACTATTTTCCTTTGTGTTTCCTCTGGAGTTCAGCGCCCATCAAACGAAGGGTAAATGGCATGCCATCGCCAAGGAGATGCGGGCCCTGGGGGTCTACGGAAGGTGAAGCACCCACTGTTGGAAACGGTGGGAGGACCTGAGACGCTGGGCATGGAAGACAGTGGAGGCCCAGCTAGGGATGACCTTCCAATGAGGAAGGGGTGACCGTCGAACCCTGAGTCGCCTGATGGCCCGCACACTGGAGGTGGCCTACCCTGAGCTGGATGGGCACATGAGGGCATCACAGCAGCCCCAAGGGGGTGAGTACAGCTCCCATAATTACAACTTACGCATGGTAGGGTGGTATCCGGGTGAGGGATGTGTGTCAGTGAGTGCCCCTAGGTCAGGCCTGACATTGCAGAGTAGGTCACCTGGTGGCAAGGGTCCTGAAAGGATAATCCTGCTACCTGGCTCGTAGTCTGCCACAACTGGTCAGGGTTGCGTGGGTCTCAGGTGTGCTGCTTTTGGGGGTGTGTGCCCCTCCCCATGCCTTGGCAGCTAGCAATATAACTGGTAGTGCAATGCATAGTGCGTAGGGCTATTCCCTGTGTGAGGGTGGTGTATACGCCAACGGTGGTGTTGGTGCAGCCATTGACCAAGTGTATCCTTTGTCTTTCCCCCCCTTTCTTGTTTTGTCACCCTGTCCTTATGTGTATTAGAATCATCTGGCAGAGGAGCAGAGGCACTGGTGACGGAGAGAGCTGCATCACACACGACCCAGGAGGCAGAGTCCACTGACGCGGAGGGCGAGGGGAGCACCACGGCAGAGACAGGAGGGGACAAGTTCAGACACAGATACCTCCTCCGATGGAAGCTCCCTGGTGGTGGCAGACACCTCTGGGACCACCCCTGCTACAGGTGCAGTTGCCACCCTTGTACCAGCACCGCCCTTCCAGCAGCCTCTCATCGAGTTGCCCGTGCCCACTCACCCAGCAGGGTGGTCATCTCCTTCGCCCCAGGCACCTCAGGCCCTGCCCCAGTTAGCCTTGCTGTCCTGAGTGAGGAGGCTATTGACCTCCTGAGGTCCATCTCTGTAGGGCTGTCAACCATTGTGAATTCCATCCAGGGTCTAGCAGCCCAGATGCAACAGACAAATGCATTTCTGGAAGGCATTCACACTGGCTTTGCGGCCCAGCAGAGATCGATCCAGGTTCTGGCTTCCTCTATGAGGGCAGCCATTGTCCCTGTTTCCACCCTCCCCCCTCCAACTTCCTCTTTCCAATCCCATTCCCCTCAACCCCACCTATCCCAAGCACACAGGCAGATGAGCATGCACACAAGACAACACACAAGAGTGTCACAGGCAAACACAAGCACCACACATCATCCCACAGGCACTCACACAAACACCATCCAGATGCAGAAATACCAACATCCACAGTTTCCACTGTCTCCCCTCCTCTTCCTCCTCCACCGTCTACACTCACACCTGCATGCACTACATCCTCATCCACTACCAGCATCACCACCACATCTAGCAGAACACGCACCTCATTTGCAGACACCTCTACAACAGCCATGCACACGTCCCCTGTGTCCTCTCCCACTGTGTCTGTCTTCCCCTCCTAAAGTACACAAACGCAAGCACTCAGACACCCAACAGCCATCCACCTCACAACAGCATCCAGCCCATGCACCTGCACCCAAAATCAGCAGACTGACACTTCCAACAACCACTCCCTCTTCCTCCACTCCCAAACCTTCTCCCTCTTCCCGCCCCAATGACCCCAAGAAGCTTTTCCTGTGCACTATTGACCTCTTCCTTACACCTGCCCCCTGTCCTTCACGTCTGGCCAAGGTGGGAAAGACCCAGGCAAGCACCTCAGCCACCAAGTCCACGGGCCCAGTAGTCACCACACCCACTTGTGGTTGGAAAGGATCCAGGGCTCATGTCCTGAGGGTGAAGGAGCCTGCACCAGGCACCCTCAAGGGTAAGGAGCCTGCCACAGCTGCTGCCAGGAAGGGCAAGGAGCCTGCCCAGCTGCTGGCAGGAAGAGCAACAAGCCTGCCCCAGCTGCTGCCAGGAAGGGCAAGGAGCCTGCCCCAGCTGCTGGCAGGAAGAGTAGCGAGCCAGCGCCAGCTGCTGCCAGGAAGAGCAAGGAGCCAGCACCAGCTGCTGCCAGGAAGGGCAAGGAGCCTGGGGAAGGGACTCTGATGCAGCCCCCACCACCAACCATGGCTGTGCAGCCGTCCGAGGCTGCATGGGATGGGCTGGAGCCTCCCCCACCTGCAGCAGCAGCACCACCACCAGTGTGCAGCTGTCCGAGGCTGCAGGGGATGGGCTGAAGCCACTCCCCACCAGCAGCAGCAACAGCACCACCACCACCAGTAGGCAGCCGTCCAAGACTGCAGGGGATGTGCTTGAGCCCCCACCCCCACCAGCAGCAGCAGCACCACCACCACCAGTGGGCAGCCATCCGAGGCTGCAGTGGATGGACTGGAGCCTCCCCCCACCAGCAGCACCACTACTACCACCACTGAGCAGCCATTTCTGCCGGCGGGCGGTATGTAATCCTGCCTCTATGGGCTGCTGTGCGACCTGCCCCCTGCAAATCCAGTGAGTATGACACCCACCTAAGAGACTGTAACCGTGCACTCCCCAGGATCAAGAGAACAGGGCACTATGCATCCTCCAGAACCAGTGGGTAAGACACCCACCAACCCCAGCCTCCCCAGGATTAAGAGCACAGGGCACAATGCCTCCTCCAGAACCAGTGGGTAAGACACCCACCAAACCCAGCCTCCCCAGGATCAAGACCACAGGGCACGATGCCCCCTCCAGAACCAGTGGGTAACACACCCACCAACCCCAGACTCCCCAGGATCAAGCATAGGACATGTTGCCCCCTCCAGTGCATGTGGGAAAGTCACCCACTTGAGAGACTGTGTCCTTGCACTCCCCAGAATCAAGCACAGGGCATGTTGCCCCCTCCAGAGCATGTGGGCAAGTCACCCACTTGAGAGACTGTAGCCTTGCACTCCCCAGGACCAAGCACAGGGCATGCTGTCCCCTCCAGAGCATTTGGGCAAGTCACCCACTTGAGAGTCTGTGGCCTTGCACTCCCCAGGATCAAGCACAGGCCATGTTGCCCCCTCCAGAACCAGTGGCCTTGTTCCATTTCCCATCTGAGGTGCTCCCCGTCCCCTGTCCCCATGAGGTGCCTGCCTATTTTCAAACTGATGCTCCTGCAGTGTTCTTTCCGTGTTGATGCAGGTGACAAGTGGGGCCTTGGACTTTGGCCTGTGGCCATGTGGCCCATGCACAATGAGGACTTGGCAGTGTCCCTTGAACTGTACAAATGTATATATCTGTTACACTGCATATTTCTTATTTATACTGTGCTGATCTTATTATACTCACTTTAGTAAATTCCTGTTGTCCTTGCATTATTCATCCGAGGTACGGGGTAAACATGTTTTATTACTGCATCTGGTTGTTTGTATGGTGTGTGTGTGGGGTGTGTATTGTGCGTGCGTTTGCCACTCTCTTTTTCCTCCCCCACCCCTTGTGTGCTAGGCGTCTGTAATCACCGTCATTGTCTTTGCCGTCGGTGGTGTTCGTGGTGGAGCAGCACATAGAAAAGCGTGGGGAAGACATGCAGCTCAGGCTCCATAGTGGTGTGGTTGTTCCCTGTGTCTCCAGTGAGGAGTCCTTTCCCTTCTGTGCAGTGTTTCCACCAGGCTTTTGATGCTGTTGGTACTGCCCCGGAAAAGGTGAAGGATTGTGTGGTTGTAATATGGTGGGCGGGACATTGATTTCCGCCTGGCTGTAGGCGGCTACCGCTGTGGTGGCTGTTGTTTCCGCCCTGGAGGTCGGTGTGGTAAAGTGGCTGTCTATCTGAGTTCTCACCGCCATGGTCCTAATATGGTGGTAATTACCGCCAGCCTGTTGGCGGTATTACCACCACTTTTACACCAACCACCAGGGTTGTAATGAGGGCCTAAGTGGTTGAAAGGTGTTAGCTGGCATATGGACAATGTAGAGATTTCACAGCCTGATGGGCAGAAAATGTGGATTTTATTAAAGACAGGGGACAAATATTATACATCATCCTTTATTGCCACTACTCACAGCATTGTTTAAAGAATATAGAACTTAAAGTACGAACTTAATAAAAACACAGAACTTCAACCATCAACTTTTTTTCTCTGCTGCTGCTCCCACAGTTAAGTACTTATGTGTAGTATGCATGATATATGTTAGTTTATAAATCTACTGTGATTGTTACACCAATATAATTGTGAACAAGTTGTGAGGGATTAGGTTTTGGTGTGTTTTATATCTTTATCAATACGATTTAGAATGATTATTTGAAATTGTATGATATTTATTATTTCTTCACAGCCTTTAAAGTTGGTAATGAGTGATTATATGGTAATTGGTATATTTTGAAAGCCAAGTGGGTTTAGGTTATTTTAGAGTATGAAGTTATTTCATTTTTCAGAGGCTACCCTGCTGGCTAAGGTTACTCATAATCTCTAAAGAATCAGAAATTTGAAGATCAAAATAATAATTATGCAGCAAAAATCAAAAACAAAATCTTCAATCACCTTTCAGCAATTATTTACAGCTTTCAGTCTAACTTCCAGGACCCTTTGTCAAAATTAGTAAGGTTGTCAAAACTTGGTTTAGCAGCTTGTCAAATCAGGTTATCTTGTCAAATCAGGCTACTTACCCCTTCGCTGCCAGGCTTTGTCCACCTCAGGTGCCAGGCCTTTTTTTGACTATTTGGGGTAGTTCGCCCTTAGACCCTCATAACTTTTTATTGACATAAGCTACCCACGCCAAATATGCATCCTTTTTTTCCTAACATTCTAGGGATTCTAGAGGTACCCAGAATTTGTCGGTTCCCCTGGAGGGGAAATTAGCCAAAATACAGCAAAAATGTCATTTTTTAAAAAGAAAATGGGGAAAAAGGGCTGCAGAAGAAGGTTTGTGTTTTTTTCCTTGAAAATTGCATCAACAAAGAGTTTGTGGTGCTAAAATCACCACCTTCTCTGCTTTCAGGAACAGGCAGACTTTAATCAGAAAAATACATTTTCAACACATTTTTGGCATTTTACTGGGGCATACCCCATTTTTACAAATTTTTTTTGCTTTTAGCCTCCTTCCAGTTAATGACAAAAATGGATATGAAACCAGTGCTGGATCCTGGAAAGCTAAACATTTCTGTAAAGTAGAAAAACTTCTGAATACATCAAGGGACCATTTGTGTAGATCCTACAAGGTTTTCCCACAGAAAATAACAGCTGGAATAAAAACATATTGAAATTTAGGTGGAAAAAAACTGCCATTTTTCTCAACATTTTACTCTGTAACTTTTTCCTGCATATCAGATTTTCAAAAGCAATATACTGTTAAGTCTGCTAGACTCTTCTGGTTGCGGGGATATATAGGGCTTGTGGGTTCATCAAGAACCCTATGTACTCAGAGCCAATAAATAAACTGCACCTTGCAATGGGTTTTCATTGTATACCGTGTATACAGCAATTCATTTGCTGAAATATAAAGAGTGAAAAATAGGTATCAAGGAAACCTTTGTATTTCCAAAATGGCCACAAGATAAGGTGCTGAGACTCAGTGGTTATTTGCACATCTCTGAACTCTGGGGTCCCCATGTTAGCATGTGAATTACAGAGCATTTCTCAAATAGTTGTCTTTTTTACACACTGTCTCACATTTGGAAGGAAAAAATGTAGAGAAAGACAAGGGGCAATAACACTTATTCTTCTATTCTGTATTCCCCAAAGTCTCCCGATAAAAATGGGACCTCACTTGTGTGGGTAGGCCTAGTGCCTGCGACAGGAAATGCCCCAAAACACAACCTGGACACATTACATTTTCCCAAAGAAAACAGACCTTTTTTTTTTCAAAGTGCCTAGCTGTGGATTTTGGCCTCTAGCTCAGCCGGCACCTGGGGAAACGTACCAAATCTGTGCATAGGGGAATCCAAGATGGGGTGGCTTATGGGGCTCTGACCAGGTTCTGTTACCCCGAATCCTTTGCAAACCTTAAAATTTGTTTAAATAAAAAGACTTCACATTTCGGTGATAGAAAGTTCTGGAATCTAAGAGGAGCCACACATTTTCTTCCACCCAGCATTTTCCCAAGTCTTCCGATAAATATGGTACCTCACTTTTGTAGGTAGGCCTAATGCCTGCTAAAGGAAATGCCCCAAAACACTATAAGGACACATCAAAATTATCAAATGCCTGTTTTTGGCATGGGGGCACCTGCGTGTTTGGTCCTTGGCTCAGGAGCTATATAGGGAAACATATCAAACCCAAACATTTCTGAAAACTAGAAATCCGAGGGAGTCAAGGGAGGTGTGACTTCTGTGGATCCCCCAGTGTTTTCTTACCCAAAATCCTCAGCAAACCTCAAATTTAGCTAACAAATCACATTTTTTCCCACATTTCTGTGTGGGATCACCTCACCTAGACAAATTTCTACAACCCAACGTTCCTCTCAGTAGGTAGGCCAAGTGCCTGTGACAGGTAAGAGCCACGAACATGTTGAAATTGAGGGGGAACCAAATGGGTCCAAAATGGCTTTTCGAAAAAGAAACTTTTTAAGCAAGTGGGGCAGAAATGTGTCGGTATAGCTGAGACAATGCTGGGTGGTAGGAACTTTGTAAATTCCTGCAGATTCCGGAAGGTTCCATCAGAAAAATGTGGGAAAAATTTGTGATTTTCCGCAAAATTGGAGGTTTGCAGGGCATTGTTGGTAAGAAAATGGTGCTGGTGCATGTGAAGCACACGACCAGGACTTTCTCATGACAGACCTGCAACTGGTTCAGGAGGAGTCAAACCACAGTGGCTTTCAATCTGCTGCTGTACACATTTCAATTTGACCCATGACCTATCTCCTACCTGTCAACATTATTTTGCAGCATTGTCAGCTCCTCCACGGTATCTATTACATGTAATGCATAACTTCAACTTGCCTCGTCTTCCTCAAGTAGCAATGCCCACTTATCTTTGAATGATGTACAGTTCAATGTGCAAAACCTTGCAACTATGATCCGTATATCCATTTGCCATTGACACAAAATCTTGCGATTTCAGATGTTCACTGCATTTCACCATGGCAATCTTTTCAGGCATTTGGATAGCTTGCAACAACTCCTGAATTCTCTCACCATTTCTTACTGGTGAACCAGAAGAGGTCAGGACTATAACTGGCCATAGTCATGCACTATTTCAAATCCATACTGGATATCTGTGTATATGGTAACTTTAAGCTGCGCGGAAACATGGCACGCTTTAGTAAAGGCTACCAGTTCCGCTACTTGTGCAGAATATACTCCTCGAAGCCTGGACTCTTCAAGTATGCCAGAAATTGTGCACACAGCATATCCTACTCTTAGTATTCCCATTTTGTCCCTTAGGCTGGAACCATCGACAAAAATAATTTGGTCATTTTCTTCCAATCTGATGTCTCTAGTATCAGGTTTCAATTTTTGTGCACAGATCAATTACTGCAAGACAATCATGTTCAATATCTTCCAAGCTTTCAATTTAAACATTTTCATTTCTCGTCTCAAAGTGAGTCAGCCTGGCACCTGTCAGGTATTGCGTCTTTGTTCTTGTAAGTAAAACTTCAATGGAGGGAGGGACCATAATATTTAGGGGATGTCCCATCACAATGCCTTCACACTGTGCGCGGCTCTGTCCAACTGCTGCAACTGCACGGAAACAGCTGGTAAAGCTGCTGCGACTGGGTCCAAAGTAGCTGAAAAATTTGCTACTGGGCGGTTTACGCCTCCATGGACTTTAGTCAAGACAGACAAAGAACATGCATCATGCTCGTGGCTGAACAATGTAAAGCTTTTTGTTTAATCAGGCATTCCCAAAGCCGGGGCTTTGCACAAACTCTCTCTCAGTTCGGAAAATGCTTTCATACAGGCCTGATCTAACACTAGGGGATCATTGACTTCTTTGTGAGTCAGCTTCTGCAATGGCTTTGAAATGGCTGAAAAGGTGGGAATCTACTGGCAACAGTAGCCTACCATCCCCAAAAACATCCTGACATCTCTCTGTTTGGTTGGGGGACTCATCTGCAATATGGCTGTGACCCTCTCTCTGGATATTTCCCTACTCCCCTGCTCAATCTGGTGACCCAAATATTTCACTTCTTTCTGATAGTATTGCAATTTAGTTGGAGACACTCTTTCCCAAATGGCTCAGTAAGGCAATAATGTCATATTTACACTCTTCCTATGTTTTGGACGCAATCAACAAATCATCAATGTACTGTACCAATGTCGATTGGAAAGGCATTTCCAACAACTCCAGGTTCTTTTTCAAGATTTGATTGAATATGGAATGTGATTCTGAAAACCCTTGAGGAATTTTACACCAACAGTAAACTCGATCAAAAAATTTGAATTTGAAACAGAAGGGAAATTCACTATCCTCATGAAGAAGCACAGAAAAGAATGCTTATGACAAGTCTACCACAGTGAACCATTCAGCATTGCATGGAATCTGGAACAACATCACAGCTGGATTTGGTACTAGGGGACAACATTTCATCACAATGGCATTTATTTGTCTCAGATTCTGGACAGTTCGGATTTTCCCAAAGGGCTTTCACAACCCCATTATCAGTGAATTACATGGGCTGCTCAACACTACCTTCAGAACCCCTTGGTTTTCAAATTCTGTAATTATGGGAGCGACCTTATCAATGATGTCTTGTGTCATGTGGTACTGGGGAAAAATTGCGTTCGGTTTTACTGGAACCTTAACTGGCTCAACTCCAATGTCAGACCAATGTCTTTCCCTGTCAAATCCCAGACCATCAACTGTTCCCTGTAAGTCGGACGGGAGATCCTTTTCTGTAAAAACTGAAAAGAAGCTAATCAGAGGGTATTCCTCATTTATTGCTTCACACTCTGGGGGTCATTTTGACATCGGCGGTCTTTTTTAAAGACCGCCGAGGGACCACCGTGCGGAAGACCGCCAGTGGAGGCGGTTTGCCGCTCGGCCTATTATGACCGTTGGCAGCTCTCCGTCCTTTTACAGACGGAGAGCCGCCAACAGCCATACTGGCAGGAGGCGGGGAAGTGGAGGTTGCTCCACCTCCACCGCCACGCCAACAGAACACCGGCCACCGAATCACGTCCTGTGATTCGCTGTGGCAGTGTTCTGTTGGCGGTGTGGTGTCGGCAGAGCTGCCCCCATGGCTTCCATCCCCTCCTGGTGGATCGTCGGACCAGGTAAGTCAATCGTCCGTGAGGGGAGGGGGGTGGGGGGTGTTATGTGTTGTGTGGGTGCATGGGGTTGTCCGTGTGTGTATGTAGAGGGGGTGTGTGAGTGCATGTATGCTTGCGGGGGTGTTGTGTGTATGGGAATGAGTGCGTGTATGTCTGTGGGTATGTCTGTATGGATGTGTGCGTGTATATTTTAATGTGGGTGTGCGTGTCTGACTGTGTGTGTGGATGTAGGCATGTATATCGGCGTGTGTGCGTGTAAGTGTGCAGGTGGTGCCTGCGTGCGTGTCGTGTGGGTATGGGTGATGTGATGTTGGGGGTCGGGGAGAGGAGGGGGGCCCTGCCACCTTTGAGGGGTGGCAGGGGTGGTGGGGGGGTAGGGGAGGGAGTCGGGGTGGGGGTGGAGGGTGGGGGAGACCCCTATCAGTGCCAGGGAAGGAATTCCCTGGCTCTAATAGTGCTTACCGCCATGGATTTAATGGCGGTTCAAACCGCTGGAAATCCACAGCGGTAAGCCAGGTCAAAATACCGCCGGCGGTCTAGTGACAGCCGCCGGGCTGGAGACCCAGGTCTCCAGCCCAGCGGTCGTCTCCGCCCTGGCGGGCGGAACGGAGAACCGGCGGATGACCATGGCGGTAACCGCCATGGTCATAATTCCACAAAGTAAGACCGCCGGCCTGTTGGCGGTCTTTTCGCCGGTTCTCCGCCTTCCGCCAGGGTCATAATGACCCCCTCTGTCTGTTGCGCTGGGTCATCCTCATCATCAATATTCATCTGTATCTCGATTCCATCATTTGAGCAACTAATCGAGCACCTTGATTTGCACAGCAAGTCCCTTCCACATAGGGATTCCAGACTCAATCAAAAACTACAAATTTGTGTAATCCCTTTAAGTTGCCACTGTTGACCTGAACTGGTTCTGTAATGGGGTTGGTCAAGTACTGAGTCACTACTCCTACAATCTGGACTGTTTTTCTTGAAAGTGGTAAGTTTGGAACTTCTGCAGTTCTTACTGTAGAGCGTGTAGCTCCCATTTCACCAAGAACGAAACATTGTGAACCATTACCTTTCCCTTCACAAATGGACCCTCCTGATCTACTGCTAGCACACATTCCTCTCCATCAGAACTCTTGCTCACCCAATCATCGTTTATTCCATTCTCACTGTGTAACAGGAATTGGTGTTCTGTGTTTTTACTCTGGTTAAACCTTTGACCGGTGACCTATTAAGGAAGCATCACCTGCTGCTGCTCAATAGGGGCTTGAGATATTTTGATTTGTTGTCTAGTACCATTTGAACCTGCTGTTGCATTGGCTGTGACCGTGCCATCTGCATACATGGCATTTGCACCTGTTGCATAGGTTGAAAATGCTGCATCTGATTCACATTGCTTTGAAAATTTGGATTTTGACCCCTCATTTTCGGGCCTCTCATATTTTTGAACGAATTGACGTCATTTGTTTACTGAACAACACCATCCTGTACTATCATTGGACACTCCTGCTTCCAGTGACCAATACCTCTGCAGACGTGACATGGCAACAATCTCTTCATTCCCTGCACATCATTCTGAACCACTAAAGTACTCAAATCAGGACGAAAGTTTCCATTTCCAATTCATCTGCGACTGATTTTGAAATACCACATTTCCCTGCTGCTGCTGTTGCTGGTGAGGAAAATTTCCCTGCATCCCTGTTTGTGTCGCCCATCACCATCGCCATTTTCTTTCAACTTTCTCTGCTTCAACTCAATCTCATCACTACAGTACTTTGTATATTGCAATACCTCATCAATCGGCTTCGCTTGCCACCAAATCAAGTGACTCTTAATCATCTGTCTCATTTCAGGTCTCAATCCTTCCACAAATGAAGCATGTCTTTCGGCTCGATCGTTTCTGTACCACTGTAATGCACCTGCATCAATGTCTCATAATATGCATGTATTGGCTCTTTCGCTTCCAGAGCTGTCCTGTCTATTCTCTGCCAGTCAATATTTGTGGGCGAAATTCTCATTTTCAAAAATTCTATCACTTTATAGAAGTATTTCATCACCTTGGGAGATGGTACACCTGTAATCGGGTCTCTTTCTGGTTCTTTTGTTGGCTAATCTCCACTCTTCTTGCACTCAATCCATAAGTCTGCAGGAACTACTGTCTCTAATAGAATGCTCAAATCCTCCCACAGGCATTTCGCAAGTTTCACAAACCTGTCTGTCAGCTGGTACCGTTCTTCTGGTTTCTCTCTCAACCTGGGATAATCATTTGTAAAGGATAGAATGTCACTCCTTCTCCAAGGGATATGGAGAAAATTCCTTCCTGGAATCTCTCTCATTGGTAAACTTTTTAATTGGGTCTTCAACCTGCGGGACATTTGCAGCAAGATTTGCAGAATCCCTTTTCTTCTTATCTCTTTTCTTCACCCATCTGCCTTCCCACTTGTCTAATGCTCCCCAAGTCTGGACACTTTGGAGCAACTCTCTAAGGTGTGCCTTCGTTCCTGCAGATCTCATGTGTTCAAAATATTTTGAATCGAAATCTAACCTGTAACTCCTCTTCAAATATTGTGTTTTCTCTATTCCTATTCCATATTTCTCTGCCAAGTCTGCTAACTTTTGATGCACACTGCTCAATTCCCTAGTAATGTTCAGGCACAGGTATCTCAGTTCTGTTTCGGTGTAAGATTCAAGTCTGTTCACACCCATAGTAGCTTCAATAAGTTCATCTGCTTCCATCCCTAATCTCATGGAGTTTAAGTATTCCTCTCCCGTAGGCGCATTCTGCAGGGTATTCGCCTTATCTAACCATTCAGTCAATTGTTGGGCATTCAAACCTTGCAATGAAATGTTGTTGGGATGGGTACTTTACAATGGTTGCACAGTTAGCTTTGGGGACTGCGGTGTCAGTAATTTCAGGCTATGGCTTGTTTTTGACCCAGTTCCGGTGTCTGGAGAAACTCCGAATGGATTAAGGCCTAGCAATGATCTGGTTCCATCAAAGGGCTGTCCTACAGGAGAGAACAGGAGAGACTACTCTGGCACCTCCATTGAGTTCTCCCCTCATTGAATTCTGACTCAGGACTCCCTGTCCATTTGTACTGTTATTTCCCTGGGCAAACAAGGGTATGACTGGACCAATGGTAACGGGTACAGACACAGCATCTGGACTTGGTCTAACATTCAGGTTCTGAGTGCATTATTCCCGTATTCTGACTCATCAGCACGGACATGTCTGTCTGTGTCCCTGGTATAGGAGTGTACTTTGGCATTGCTTGTGACTGCACTTGAGGCAGTAAGTGTGGGGTTGGTTTTGTCTGAACCAATATTGGTTTCTGGTAAGCCTGTCCTTCTGGCGCAAATAGGTTTGTGGCAGTTTCTACAATGGGTACATCAGGGTAAATTCTCAGGACATTCGACTGTGGCATCTGATTTTGTGCTGCTGATGTAGTAGGTAAATCAAGACTGCTCTGCATTGAGCTCTGTGTCATGCTAGAATTAATCTGCACTAGACTTGCAGTCATGTTAACTGATGTCGGTACCTAAGGATTTACACTAGTGCTCGGACCGCTCTCTTGTGCTGCACATGGTAGGGAATGATTTCTCAGTAACTGTAAAAATAACTTGTGGTCAAGTGTAAAAAAGTTCCTAGACTCTTTAGATCTCCGCTCACTACATTCAGAGGAACATCTGTTTGTTTTTCTGGTAGCTTTCCTTTCTTCTCTCTCGCTGTCCTGTGTAATTGCTGGAAACTACTTTATTCCCTGTAAAGTCTTGGTTCTCCAAAAGTTCTGATCACTGTCCCACCTAGCCTCTGCTAGTGTCTTTTCTGTCTTTCTCATTCTCCTCTCAAACTTCTGTTGCTGTCTGGCTACTAATTCCCAGATTGCTAATGCCTGGAACTGTGCTGGTCTCTGTGGGGGTTTCAAATCATACAGCACCCTCCTCAGATTATCTAAACTCCTCAAATTGAATGTTCTGTGTGCAAGAACTGCTAAACTCCCATCTTTCTCTGTCACTTTCCACTATTGTTTCAGCCAAAGACATGGTACATCACCCTTTTCTTCTATTACAATGTAAGCTGGTGTAACTTCTCGTGGTGCAACATCTCCTATACTCGTTGTAATATATGTATCTACCCCTAAAGCACTCATTAAATCTTTTAAGCATTTAATTTCTGTGACCTTTATGTTATTCTAAATCAAATCAGGAAGTGACTTTCAATCCCAGAATCATTTTCACTGACCTTCTTAACAAATTGCGCTTCATGGTTGTCCGCCAATCCATGTGCCACCCATCTCCCTAACCAATCTATTCCAGCGCGGCTCCGATGAAGTCACACTCACACGTACTGCAGCTGACAAGGTCTTGCAGCTTGTCCTCCTAAACTCAGATTCACACAAAACTAATGCAAAATTTATTGCGAGCACTAAACAAAATCAAAATTCAATGTGTCCGTTTACCACAGGTAGGCTAACACAATTGCTTCAGAAACCTTATGGATTTTTCACTGACGGCTTTCACTCTAGCAGCTACTTTCTCAGTTTCCCGGATTCTCAAGCAAAATTTGACCCGCAAACTTTTACTCTCAACTGATCAGTGGGTCTGTCCTGGTGCATATAGGACTCGCCAGATCTCAGTCAAAAATTCTTTCACTTACTTTGATTCTCACTCTGACTTGTTGACAATGCCCGATCAACCTATTAAACCAGACGAATTACAATAAAAACTCAGGCCCTCATTACAAGCCTGGCGTTAAAGGCCGCTGATCGCTGTGCTGACAGCCGCCAACATACCGTGGCCACAGCGGAAATCCGCTACAGGTATTATGACCCACATATAGAAATCCGCCACAATACAGACACCCATACAAGTCTGCCACACCAAAGGTCAGCGATAAACTGGCGATAGCAAAACCCACACTTGTACGCCAACAGGAATACGCCCACAGTATCACAACCCACAAATCAACACGGCGGTCTTTCAACTGTGGTAATCCATTGGCGGTACACACGTTGTGCTCAAAATACATACACACTTACAAAACACAACCACATTGGACAATTCAAAATACACACACCTGACACACATACACACACCGCAACCACACGCTCACACCACTATAGAACACACACACACACACACATTACCCACAACCCCTTACAACTACATTTTTGGAAGAAGCAGAGAGAGAGAACAGCACAGACAACACCAGCATCCAGAGACACACAACACCATCACTCATACACCATTTACGCACCTCACACCACACACCCCAACACATCACCCCACACAGCACATCAACCATCACCTCACACATCACCCACACCACATCATGGCAACTCAAAGACACCTGAAGTTTTCTGAGGAGGAGCTCAGGGTTATGGTGGAGGAAATCATCCAGGTAGAGCCACAGCTATTCGGATCACAGGTGGAGCAGACATCCATTGCAAGGAAGATGCAGCTATGGTGGAGAATTGTAAACGGGGTCAACGCAGTGGGACAGCATAAAAAACATGGGATGACATCAGGAAGAGGTGGAATGACCTATGGGGGAAGGTGCATTCTGTGGTCTCCAGACACCAGGTAACCGTACAGAAGACTGGCGGTGGACCCCACCTCCCCCCCCACAACTAACAACATGGGAGGAGCAATTCTTGGCGATCATGCATCCTGAGGGCCTTGCAGGAGTAGCAGGAGGACTGGACTCTGGTAAGTCAAATCTTTACTATTATACCCCCACCCTACCTGCATGTCATCACAAACACCTACCCCTACCCTGATACCCATCACCTCAACACTTCACAGATACCCCACTATCACAACCCACACATTCCTATACCAAGCCCTGCATGTGACAACAATGCATGGACACCCATCAAAGACCTGCATGGACACCCATCACCAAAGCATGTGCAGTAGAGAGACTCAGCCAGGGCACACAATCACCACTCACACAAGGGCCAAGGCGATAATGCTAGCACAGGAGCAGAGGGAAACTCACCCACTGCACAAGATGGCACACACAGATACAATAAGT
This sequence comes from Pleurodeles waltl, assembly GCF_031143425.1. NCBI lineage: Eukaryota > Metazoa > Chordata > Amphibia > Caudata > Salamandridae > Pleurodeles > Pleurodeles waltl. The sequence continues at coordinate 778,311,174 of NC_090450.1, read as the reverse complement.
ATGCATTTACACCCCAACAGGACCCCTACCCAACGTCACCGGACAGGAGGTGCCAGCCATATCCAGGACCCCCACAGAAGAGGCCCACAGTGACGACAGCAGCTCTGCAGGCCTGGATCCAGATGACCAGCGCGGCCCATCAGGGGCCTCTGGACAGTCTGTTCCCCTGCCAAAGTCCCAAACCACAACTGAACCTCCCCCTCAGGAAACACCACCACAGCACCCACCCAGCGGGCCCATGTCCCTGTCCCCTAGACACGTTAATCAGCAGTGTGTCCACCACTACAGGGACCCCAGGCAAACCCACTAACCCAGGACGATGAGGGACCTGGGGTCAGTGGTCACACGGTTCAGGAGACAGAGGCACAGGACAACAGGGAAGCTGGGAGGATTGCTGTGCGACAGGGGGAGGACAGGCCCAGGGAACCCACTCTCCACGCGGCACTCTCCAACATCATGGGAGCATGCCACCATTCCCAGGAGACCATGAGTACGGTACTGACCAGGTTTCAGGAGACCCAGCAGCTGCAGGAGGAACAGTACCTGGGGATCAGGGAGGACTTGAAGTCCATTACCACCACCCTGGTCACCATAGCAGGGGTGCTGGCAGACATGGCCAACACCATGAGGGAGACAGTGGCATACCACCGGGCCACTGACACCAGCCCGAACGATGAATAGCCCTTCACGTCTGCCGGCGCTAGTGGGCAGGAGGTCCCGCCACAGGACCAACATGCCACCAGCACCCCACCCCCTGCAGAAGGAGAACCACCCTACAAACGGTCCCTGCAATCCAGGCACAAGACAGAGAACATTGCCAAGACACCCACCAGGAAATAAGACTCTCCTGATTGTCACCCTTCTGTCCCACTACGTCACCCTGACCACCTTGAACTGCCATTGCTCCACTTCCTATGCCCCATTGGACAATGCACCTGTGATACAAAGAGAATAGACTCTACCATGGATATTCCTCCACCATCACCCCAGCCCATTGCACATCCCCCTCCACTTATCAGCACTTAAATAAACACCCTTGAATCACAAAACAATCTGGAGTCAGTCTGTACTTTCACAAGTGTGTTATTACAACCTCTTTAACAAATATCAATGTTAATGTTCATTTGCACATACCAAAGTATGAAAGTTGTTGGGCAGCAGTGAACATAGCAGAAGGCAGAATGTGGTACCCAGATCTGTGAAAAGGAAAGCCAAAGTGAACTGTCAGGGTCCATACACAGAGATTAAAAGGCAGACTTATACAGTGTCCCACAGTGGTCTGATATGAGAAGAGCAGTGCCAGTCTCTTACCTGTGTGTCACTGAAAGTACTGCATGATGATGTTGTTTCAGTTGTCAATATCTTCTTCTTCTGCCTCCTCTTCTTCACTGTCCACAGGCTCCACAGCTGCCACAAGACCAACATCAGGCCCATCCTCCTGCAGAAAAGGCACCTTGCAACGCAATGCCAGGTTGTGCAACATACAGCATGCCACGATGATCTGGCACACCTTCTTTGTTGAGTAGTATAGGGAGAAACCTGTTAAATGGAGGCACCGGAATCTGGCCTTCAGGAGCCCGAAAGTCCGCTCGATAATTCTCCTAGTTCGCCCATGTGCATCATTGTAGTGTTCCTCTGCCCTTGTCCTGGGATTCCTCACTGGCGTCAGTAGCCATGACAGGTTGGGGCAACCAGAGTCACCGGCAAATGTAGAAGGATATCTGCTAGACATACACCAACCCTTAGGGACTATCCCATGCCTAGACACCTATTCATACTGTGTGGGGACCTTGGGCTCACCTATTAGCCACACTTGGTGCCTCTGGAGTTGCCCCATCACATAAGGGATGCTGCTATTCCTCAAAATGTAAGCGTCATGCACAGAGCCAGGATACTTGGGATTCACATGGGAAATGTACTGGCCTGCCAAACACACAATCTGCACATTCACTGAATAGTAGCTTTTACAATTTCTGTACACCTGTTCATTCCTCCGGGGGGAACAAATGCCACATGTACCATCAATGGCACCAATGATGTTGGGGATATGTCCGAGGGCATAGAAGTCAGCTTTCACTGTGGGCAAATTCTCCCCCTGGGGGAAAACGATGTAGCTGCGCATGTGTTTCAGCAGGGCAGACACCACTCTGGTCAACACGTTAGAGAACATTGGCTGTGACATCCCTGATGCCATGGCCACTGTTGTTTGAAAGGAACCACTGGCCAAAAAATGGAGCACTGACAGGACCTGCACTAGAGGGGGGATACCTGTGGGATGGCAGATAGCTAACATCAGGTCAGGCTCCAATTGGGCACACAGTTCTTGGATTGTGGCACAATCAAGTCTATAGGTGATAATGATGTGTCTGTCTTCCATTGTCGACAGGTCCACCAGGGGTCTGTACACCGGAGGACAACGCCATCTCATTATCTGCCCCAGTGGAGGTGCCCTATGGAGGAGAATGGTGAGCAGAGGGTCATATACCACATAGGTTGCACAAGGCTGTTTTGCACTAATGTGATTTAATCAGTGTGTGGTGTTGTCTGTCCGTATTTGTGCCCAAATGTGCCGTGACGCAGTTATGTGCCCTCCCATGTGCCCCCATAAAATGGTGGCTGCCTGACCTGTAAGGAGGGACAAGGGGAAATGAGGTAACAGCGCTGGTGTTGTGCAGCATCGCGGTAGGCGGTCGAAGACTGCAGCGCAATTCAGCATTGGTTATCATTAGGCCCTATGGGCTCCTGGAACCCGGTATGCACCGCCGCGGACGTGACCGCCAACCGGCAGGGGGACTAAGCTTCATTCTTACCTTACCTTTCCTCTAGGTAAGGGCCCACCAGAAGAAGGGTATTTGGAGTGCCATCGCCAAGGAAGTGCGAACCCTGGGGGTCTATCATGGACGGAGCACCCACTGCCGCAAGAGATGGGAGGACCTTCACTGCTGGAGCAAGAAGACAGCAGAGGCCCAGCTGGGGATTGCGTCCCAACGTGGAAGGGGTGCCTGTCGCACCATGACCCCCCTGATGTTCTGGATTCTGGCAGTGGCATATCTGGAGTTGAATGGGCGCTTGAGGGCATCACAGCAGCCACAAGGGGGTGAGTACAGTCTTATTCAGCTGACTCTGCATGCTTTACGAGGTGTCTGGGTGGGTGATGTGGGCTGTGGGTTCCCCTAGGCCAGGGCGAACGTGGTTGGGTAGGTCCCTTGTTAGGCAGGCTCTGTGCCACTCCAACCGCAGTAGTGGTAGTGGCCATCTACAACTAGTCAGGCTCCTGTGGGTTCCAGGTGTGCAGCAAATGGGGTTAGGCATAGTCCCCCATGGGTAGGTGATTTTCCTAAGAACTGTTAGTGCATGGGCTAGTGCATAGGGCTGCTCCCTGTGTGTTGTGTTCGCCAACGGTAATAGTGTTGCTGGCATTCACCATGTGTCTCCTCTGTCTTTCTCCCCCTTTTTGTTTTGTCACCCTCTCCTTGTGTGCATTAGCATCATCTGGTGGAGGAGCAGTGGCACCGGAGCAGGAGGGAGCTGCAACCCACATGGCCCAGGAGGGTGAATGTACGGAGTCTGAAGGTACCAGTGGGGCAGAGGGCGAGAGAATCTCCATGACAGGCAGCGACTCCTCCTCTGATGGGAGCTCCCTTGCGGTGGTGGGCACATCTGTGCCCACCACAACAACAGGTACAGCCACCACCCCCCCTACCAGCACCGCCCTCCCAGCAGCCCTTCAGCGTGTTTCCCGTGCCTGCTCACCCAGGAGGGTGGGCATCTCCTTCACCCCAGGCACCTCAGGTACTGCCCCAGGCAGCCCTGCTGCCCTCAGTGAGGAGGCTATTGGCCTCCTGAGATCCCTCACTGTTGGGCAATCAACCATTTTGAATGCCATCCAGGGTGTTGAGAGGCATTTGCAGCAAACAAATGCATACCTGGAGGGCATTCATTTTGGTGTGGCGGCCCAACAGAGAGCATTTCAGGCTCTGGCCTCAGGACTGATGGCAGCCATTGTCCCTGTGTCCAGCCTCCCCCTCCAACCTCCACTACTCAGACCCAATGCCCTCTACCTCAGCCTATCCCAAGCACACCTACAGACCAGCATGCACACACATCAACACACAAAGGTGGCTTAGGCAAACATAAGCATCACACATCCCACAGGCACTCACACAAGCACCATACCCATGCAGACACACTAACATCCACTGCTTCCACTGTGTCCCCCTCCTCCACGTCCTCCACCTCCCTCCCAGTCTCACCTCCACTCACACCTGCATGCACTACATCTTCATCCACTACCTCCATCACCACACACCTCTCTCGTGCAATCACCACCCCCACTACCATGCACACGTCCCCTGTGTCCTCTCCCGGTGTGTCTGTGAGCCATCCTCTCAAAGTGCACAAACGCTGGCACCCACCCACTCAACAGCCATCCACCTCACAACAGCCTCCAACCCATGCACCTTCACCCAAACTCAGTAGACGTACACCTCCTACAACCACTACCTCTTCCTCCACTTCCAAACCCCCTTCATCTTCCCATACCAGTGTGTCTAAGAAACTTTTTCTGGCTAGCATTGACCTCTTCCCCACACCTCCCCCGCCCTTCCCCTAGGGCCAGGTTGTCTCGAGCACTGACCAGCACCTCAGTCAACCAATTCTCATCCAGTGTGGTCCCTGCAAGTCCGGGAACATCGAAGGGGGCACTCATCAGGGCTGGCAGTGTGCCACCTAGTGAAGCCAAGGACCACCCTATTCTGCCACCTGCCAAGGTAAAGAAGGGGCCAGCATGCAGAAGAGAAAAGCCCCACCAACCACCCCGCAAGGCATCTTCCAGAACCAAAAAGGACAGTGCCAAGGTCCCAGCAGTGACTTCCAAGGTGGGCAAGGGACACAGGAGCAAAGGGAAGTCAGCTCAGAGCACGGAGCCTCTGGGTGAGGGACAGCCACGGCCACCTGCACCGCGACGTGCCCAGCCAGTGCCACTACAGCGGGCATCAGCAGCATCCCCAGTGGGCAGGGGTCCGAGGCTGCAGGAGACATCCTGGACCCTGGACAGACTACATGAGACACCACCACCAGCACTAGCACTACCAGCAGTTTGCAGCCTTAGTCGTCGCAAGGAGGAGTGTGGCTCCGCCTCCATGGAGCATCATGCTACCTGATACTGGTAAATCTCGTGGCTCAGACTCCCATGTGAGGGAATGGGAACTGCCACACCGCTGGTGCAGCATCACTGGGCACCATGCCCCCTCCAGAACCAGTGGAGAACAGCATCCACTACCCCAGTCCTTAGCAGTATGAAGCACCCTGGGCACCATGCCTCCTACAGAACCAGTGGAGAACAGCATCCACTACCCCAGTCCTTGGCAGGATGAAGCACTCTGGGCACCATGCCTCCTCCAGAACCAGTGGAGAACAGCATCTGCTAGAGAGACTGTGTCTTTGCACTCCCCAGGAGCAAGCAGTGGGCAAACCACCCACTTGAGAGTCTGTGGCTTTGCACTCACCAGGACCAAGCAGTGGGCAAACCACGCACTTGAGAGACTTGAGAGACTGTGGCTTTGCACTCCCCAGGACCAAGCAGTGGGCAAACCACCCACTTAAGAGACTTGAGAGACTGTGGCTTTGCACTCCCCAGGACCAGGCAGTGGGCATGGAGCCCCCTCGAGGAGTAGTGGGTTAGTCCCATCATCTGGCTGAGGTGCCTCTCCTCCTCTTCCCCCTGAGGTGCCTGTGTTTTTTTAGACCTGATGCCCCCAGCAGTGTTCTCTCTGTTTTGAGGCAGGTGTCATGTGTGGGCTTCGCCCATGCTTTTTGGGACCACTGGTCCACGGACATTTAATGCGGCAGTGTACAGACTTGTGTACTTGCTGTAAATATTTGTATATACTGATGATTTAAAGTTATCTTGGGCTATCTGATTGTTCCATTATTACACTTGTTAAACTCATTTCATTTGCTCCTTGCGTTCTTCCAGGGGTGACCGGGCGTATCTGTGATGTTATTGGATGTGTGTGTGTGCATGTTGTTGTGGGTGGAAGGGGTGGGGGTGTTGCGTGTCGCGTGTGTATGTGTCACTCTCTTTTCCCTCCTGCCTTCCCCTGTGTGCTTGGTGCAGTACTAACTGTCGTCGTCGATGCCATCTTTGATGTTCCTGGTAGATGAGGAGGTAAACCAACATAGGCAGGACCTGTAACTCGGGCTCCATGGCATCCTGGATCCTCGTTGGGTATCAAGAGGTGAGTGGTTTCCCTTCAGAATACTGTTTCCGCCGTGCTTTTGATGGCGTTGGTACCTCCCCGGAAAAGCTGGCGGATTGGTGCCTTGTAATAGTGTGGGCGGCGCATTGTCTTCCGCCTGCCTGTTGGTGGTGACCACCGTGGTGTTTGTCGGAGTGTTAAATTGGCTGTCTGTGTTGGCGGTTTCTGCCATGGTCGTGATTCCATTTTTTTTACAGCCGGCCTGTTGGCGGTATTACCCCCGCTTTATCACCGACCGCCAGGGTTGTAATGAGGGCCTAAGTGTCTCATACACTTTTCAATGTTTTCCGGAGTATTAAACCTACCTGCGTGGTCCTTATACCAACAACCATGTGGACAATTTTTGAGCACAAAGCGATTTGCATAAGCTGTGCATGTGTAAAACCTATTCCATTCCCTCTGTCACTAGAACGCTGGGAACCTCCTCAAACAACCATTGGCATGCTCCAAGGTTCTGGGAAAGTCATTCTAAGTATTTAGGGGCACATTTTCTCTCCACTTTGTATCATCGAATCTGAAAGATGTAAACTTTCTGCCAATTTTCTCTTTTAGGGGTTACCCGTGTATGGGGCCTTTATGATGGCTCTTAAGGAGAGTAATCATCATACTCTGCTACCATCTTTGTTAGCGTGTCTGACCTTATTCGGTTCATTGACATTCATTTATAAGGGAAGGTGTTAGAGGTTCGATGGACCTTTTGACTGCGCTTAGAGAAGTTCACACCATAATGCTCAGTACCAATACAAATAAATAGCAATAACAATCAATAACATCAATAATCTTGGGAGTCAGTAATCTTCACTTACCATGACCTCTTGGCCATGAATAACCACACCTTTATGTAAACGTTAGGATGTTTAATTCTCTATATTAACAATGTTAATAGCACGTAACTTAGGCCCTCATTACATACCCTGGCGTTGGTGTTAAAGGGGCAGTAATCCTGCCAACAGGCCGGCGGTAAAAAAAATGGGATCACGACCACGGTGGAAACCACCAACACAGACAGACACTTTAACATTCTGACTGCCACGGTGGTAGCAACAAACATCGCAGAGGTCACTGCTAACAGACAGGTGGAAGACAATGTACCACTCACCCTGTTACAACCCGCCAATCCGCCAGCTTTTCCGGGGCGGTACCAACGCCATCAAAAGCAAGGTGGAAACAGTGGCGTCATTATGAACACGGTGGTAAACACCCCCGACCGCCATGGCGGTGGTGAACAGAAGACTGCCGTTTGCTGTGAATAGAAACCCGCCACATAATGAACCAAAATCCCAAACCTGCCAAAAATCACCAGTCCACCAGTCACCGCCAGGACCCGGTTGACGGAAATGCTGGACCTTCCACCCTGTGGCCGCCACCTACATCCCGCCCTCCAAATAATGATGCACAAATCACCTTGGCGGTCAGTGGAAGTCGAATGACCATTAGCGGTGCCGACCGCCACGGGCGGCAAATGGACCCTACAGCAAGAAGTGCACACATTGGATAAGCTAGAAACCCACACACCTGACGCACATCCACAACACCATAAAACACTTACAGACACACCCCACAATCCTTTGCCACAAAACTAGGCCAACGAAGACAGAGAGCACCAGAAGCAGACAGCGAACACCATTATACACGAGACTCACACTGACCCACAGAAGAGCATCCTCACCGTGATTCCAGCTCCAACACCATTCACCACATCCACTATGTCACACCTAAACATCCATGCTTCACAGAAAGGGAGCTAAGGACCATGGTGGACGAGATCCTGAAGGTCGAGCCACAAATATTTGGGGCTCAGGTGCAGCACACACCCATCGCCAGGAAGATGGAGCTGTGGCAGACCATTGTCAGCAGGGTCAATGCAGTGGGACACAATCCATCCGCAAGAGATGGAACGACCTGTGGGGGAAGGTCAGGGCCATGGCATCTAGGCACCACGTTGCAGTCCAGAAGACTGGGGGAGGACCTTCACCAACACCACCCGAATACACAGACAGGGAGGAAATGGTACTGGCCATCCTGCACCCTGAGGGACTCACTGGACTCAATGGAGGAATGGACTCGGGTAAGTCATTTACATTTACCCCATAAACATCACACCTGGAATGCATGCACCACCCCACCAAAACCCACCAGGACCACTACCCCACCCAGCCCACAGCCACTGAACCCACCCCGCATGCCCACAAACCCACTTACAGGCCCACATCCCTCCCCCTGTGCACAGCTACCTACCCCTGCAAGGATTCTCAATGGCACTACACCACCCACAATGCAACTCCTCATCATAAGCAAAATGCAGTGCAAACCTCACAAAGGCACCCTGCATGGCCCCAAAAAGTTACACCTGCACAAAACAGCCCAGCCCTGTGCACCCCATCCGATCATGTATTTGTAACAGACATGTCCATTTCCCCCAACAGGCACCACCACCCATGTCACCCTGACGGACAGGACAAAGAGTGTCAGTGCCCCACAGGGAGACAGAGGCACCTCACAGGACACTGGGGATGTATCCCTGGACACTGATGAGCAGGCTGGCCCCTCACAAAGTCCTGGACTGTCACCATCCAGCAGCCCCACCCAGGATACCAATGACACCCCTACCACCCAGCCAAGAACATCAGTCCAGGGCAAGCGTCCCCACACCAGTGTATCCATGCCACAGACTGGTGGAACACAGGTACAGAGGCCACAGTCACCCCCTACCAACGGGCAGGAAGACAATGGCCCCAGTACAAGTGGTACCGACAGACCTGTGCAGGGGACACAAGAAAATGGGGCTAGGCCCAGTGGTAGGGCCTCAGTGGTCCAGGGGGAAGGCCACAGGATAGATGCTGCAGCCCAGGATGTGATCTCTGAGGTCCTGGGGCCTACCAGCAAACCCATGACAGATTGGCCCAGATAGTATCCACCCTGGAGCATAGTCAGAGGATGCAGCAGGAACAGCACCAAGAGGCCATGGAGCAGTGGAAACAGCACAGCGCCACAATGGCCAGCATAGTAGGAGAACTGCTGCAGCTGGTACAAACCCAGTCTGAGACCCACACAGGACAGGAGGCCCCCACTACAGCACAGGAGACAGACCAGACAATGACACCATGAGCAGCAACATTCCAGGACCTACCCTAAGAGGAAACATAAGGAACAACCATGTCATCCCCTCTAGGTAAACATCAGGCACCCAAACGGACCCTCAGGCAACGATATGGGACTGGAACCCCTGCCAAAAACAACGCCCCCTTCAAGAAGGTACTCTGCAACAATCTGCCCAACAACCATCCCACACAATCAACCACCAAACAGTGCTAACAATCAATAAGAACTCATATAAGCATTGATGGACCCATCAATACTAACAAAAAGGCTGCCACCATGCTGGCATTGAAGACAACCACCCATGACCAACTGCCATCTCTGTAAATTGCACTATTCAATCCCTGCCACCAATAAAACACATATCAAACCTGTAACACTGTCCCTGTCATAATGTGTGAACAAAGTGAAGCATGGATGCAACTGGCTGATAACTACTTTATGGGTAATGCATAGCATGAAAGTACACCTGTGTGCCTAAATGTTGTCACAAAAAAAGCACTATATTGTATTTGATACCATGCAGACCTGGACCCAGTTGCAAATAGTAGATTCAAATCCCCCCTAGATGACAAAGCACACTGTCAGTATGGGTCACAAACACCAATGTCAGCCCTTAGTCCCACATAGTTACTGGAAGTAGAGTTGTATCAGTTGGGTCCTGGAATTGGCATCTTCCCCTTCCTCATCATCACCATCACTCTCCTCCCCTCTCTGAGGAAGCTGGTCAGGATATACAGCACCATCCACCTCCAAGAGGGGGATAGAATTTCCCCAAGCCAAGGACCACCCTATTCTGCCACCTGCTAAGGTAAAGAATGCCAGCATGCAGAAGAGAAAAGCCACACCAACCACCCCGCAAAGCCTCTTCCAGAACCCAAAAGGACAGTGCCAAGGTCCCAGCAGTGACTTCCAAGGTGGGGAATGGACACAGGAGCAAAGGGAAGTCAGCTCAGAGCAAGGAGCCTCCGGGTGAGAGACAGCCACCGCCTCCTGCCCTGCGACGTGTCAAGCCAGTGCCACTACAGCGGGCATCAGCAGCATCCCCAGTGGGCAGGCGTCCGAGGCTGCAGGAGACATCCTGGACCCTGCTCAGACTACATGAGACACCACCACCAGCACTGGCACTACCAGCAGTTTGCAGCCTTAGTCGTTGCAAGGAGGAGTGTGGCTCTGCCTCCATGGAGTATCCTGCTACCTGTCACTGGTAAATCTCGGGGCTCAGACTCCCATGTGAGGGAATGGGACCTGCCACACAGCTGGTGCAGCATTACTGGGTACCATGCCCCCTCCAGAACCAGTGGAGAACAGAATCCACTACCCCAGTCCTTAGGAGGATGAAGCACTCTGGGCACCATGCCCCCTCCAGAACCAGTGGAAAACAGCATCCACTACCCCAGTCCTTGGCAGGATGAAGCACTTCGGGCACCATGCCCCCTCCAGAATCAGTGGAGAACAGCATCTGCTAGAGAGACTGTGTCTTTGCACTCCCCAGGAACAAGCAGTGGGCAAACCACCCACTTGAGAGACTGTGGCTTTGCACTCCCCAGGACCAAGCAGTGGGCAAACCACCCACTTGAGCAACTTGAGAGACTGTGGTTTTGCACTCCCCTGGACCAAGCAGTGGGCAAACAACCCACTTGAGAGACTTGAGAGACTGTGGCTTTGCACTCCCCAGGACTAAGCAGTGGGCATGGAGCCCCCTTGTGGAGTAGTGGCATTATTCCATCTTCCGGTTGAGGTACAATGGTACAATTGTACCACCACTCCCATGTGAATGCCAAATATCCTGGCTCTGTGCATGAAGCCTTTATCTTGAGGAACAGCAGCATCCCTTATGTGATGGGCCAACTTCATAGGCACTGAGTGTGGCTAATAGGTGAGACAGGTCCCCACACACTATGAATAGGTGTCTGGGTATGGGGTTGTCCCTAAGGGTTAGTGTGTCTCTAACAGTGTCCCTCGATATTTGAAGGTGACTCTGGTTACTCCAACGTCTCATGGCTGCTGACCCTAGTGAGGAATGTCATGACAAGGGCAGAGGAAAGTTACAATGAGGCACATGAGCGTACAAGGAGGATTATAGAAAGGACCTTCGGCCTCCTGAAGGCCAGGTTCCGGTGCCTCCATCTGACAGGTGGATCCCTGTACTACTCACCCAAAAAGGTGTGCCAGATCATCATTCCATTTTGCACGTTACACAACCTGGCCTTGAGATTCCAGGTGCCTTTTCTGCAGGAGGATGTGCCTGGAGATGGTCTTGTGGTAGCGGTGGAGCCTGTGGACAGTGACGAAGAAGAGGCAGAGGAGGAACAGAACCAATATAATTCAGCAGTACTTCCAGTGACACACAGGTAAGACACTGTAACTTCACTTTACATTTCAGTTATCTGTTGGACATTGTACAAGGCAGCGTCTTTCCCTCTGTCTATGGCCACTGATTGTACCCTTTGGCATCTCTATTTTCAGACCTCTGTGCCCCACTCTGGCTCCTGCTATGTGTACTGCTGCCCACCAAAGGTCATCCTAAAGTGTATTTCACTGTACATTTGAGTTGCAATGCTTTGATAATGTTGTGCTAATACATTTGTGAATGATTTGATAGACTCAAGATTGGTATTTGTTCCAAGGGTGTTTATTTAAGTGCTAAGAGGTGGAGGGGATGTGCAAGGGGCTGGGCTGATGGTGGAGGAAAGTTCAGGGTAGAGTCCAGTCACTTGGTATCACAGGTGCATTGTCCAATGGGCATAGGAAGGGGAGTAATGGCAGTTCAAGGTGGACAGGGTGACAGAGTGGGACAGAAGGGTGAGTCGTATTTACTGGTGGGGGGTCTTGGCAATGTTCTCTGGCTTCTGCCTGGATCGCAGGGACCGTTGGCGGGGTGGTTTTCCTTCTGTAGGGGTTGGGCTGCTGGTGGCCTGTTGGTCCTGTGGTAGGGCCTCCTGTCCACTAGAGACGGCGGAGGTGGAAGGCTGTTCCTCAGTTTGGCTAGTGTCTGGTGCCTGTTGTTGTGCCACTGCCTCCCTCAGGGTCTTGCCCATGTCAGTCAGCCGCCCTGCAATGGTGGCCAGGATGGTGTAGATTTTTTTTAGGTCATCCCTGATCCCCAGGTACTGTCCCTCCTGCAGCCGCTGGGTCTCCTGCAACTTGGCCAGTATCAGGCCCATCGTCTCCTGGGAATGGTGGTATGCTCCCAAGGATGTTGGAGAGTGCCTTGTGGAGAGTGGGTTCCCTGGGCCTGTCCTTCCCCTGTCGCACAGCAGTCCCCCCTGTTGTCCTGTGCCTCTGTCCCTTGAACCGTGTGCCTAATGCCACTGACCTCAGGTCCCTGATCATTCTGTGTTTGTGGGGTTTCCTGGGGTCCCTGTAGTGGTGTACACACTGCTGATTGACGCGTCCTGGGGAGAGTGGCATGGGCTCGCTGGGTGGGTGCTGTGCTGGTGTTACCTGAGGGGTGAGGCTCTGTGGTAGGTTGGGACTGTGGCAGGGGAACAGAGATCCCAGATGGGCCAGGTTGGCCATTGTGATCCAGGCGTGCAGAGCTGCTGTTGTCACTGTGGGTCTCTTCGGGGGGAACTGGATGTAGCTGGCACCTCCTCTACGGTGACGTTGAGTATGGGTCCTGGGGTGCTGCAAATGCATTGTTAATGTATCTGCATGTGCCATCTTGTGCATGGGTGTGTTTCCCTGTATGATTGTGATTTCCCTGTCAGCTTGGCCTTGTGTGAGTGGTGATTTTGTGGGCTGGGTGAGTCTCTCTACTGGGCATGCTGAGGTGATGAGTGTCCATGCAGGTCTGTGATGGGTGTCCATGCATTGGTGTAGTATGCAGGGCTTGTTATTGGGATGGGTGGGTTGTGTTAGTGAGTTATATGTGAGGTGGTGGAGTGATGGGGTGAGGGTAGGGGTAGGAGTTTGTGATGGCATGCAGGTAGGGTGGGGGGATAAAGTAGTTAAGGTTTGAATTACGAGAGTCCAGTTCACCTGCTACTCCTGCAAAGCCCTCAGGATGCATGATCGCCAAGACTTGCTCCTCCCATGTTGTTAGTTGTTGGGGAGGAGGTGGGGGTCCACCGCCAGTCCTCTGTACTGATACCTGGTGTATGCAACCACGGAATGCACCTTCCCCCGTAGGTCGTTCCACCTCTTCCTGATGTCATCCCTGACTCTTGGGTGCTGTCCCATGGCGTTGACCCTGTCCACGATTCTTTGCCATAGCTCCATCTTCCTTGCAATGGACGTCTGCTGCACCTGTGATTCGAATAGCTGTGGCTCTACCCGGATGATTTCCTCCACCATGACCCTTAGCTCCTCCTCTGAAAACCTGGGGTGTCTTTGGGGTGCCATGGACGTGGTGCGAGTGATATGTGTGACGATGTGTGGGGTGATGTGTGGGGTGATGTGTTGTGGTGTATGCTGTGATGTGCGTGGATGGTGTATGGGTGATGGTGTTCTGTGCCTCTGATTGAGTGGGTGCTTCTGGCTTGTGTCTCTCTGCTTGCTATCTTTTTTTTCATTGAAAGGGTTGTGGGTAATGTGCGTGTGTGTTTTTTTTGTGGTGTGGGTCTGTGGATGTGGTGTGTGTATGTGTAGTTTAAGTTGTCCAATGTGGTGTAGTTTTGTAAGTGTGTGTGTATTTTGAGCGCGGCGGTGTGTACCGTCAATGGTTTACCAAGGTTGAAAGACCACCGCGTTGATTCCTGGGTCGTGATACTGTGGGCGTATTTCTGTTGGCATAACGGTGTGTGTTTTGCTATCGCCAGATTATCATTGACCTTTGGTGTGGCAGACTTATGTGGGTGTCTGTATTGGTTCTCAGTGTGGGTCATAATACCCATGGTGGAATACCACAGCGGACACTGTATGTTGGCGTCCTTCGGCATGGCAGTACCGCCACAGTTGTAATGAGGGCCTTAGTCTCAAAATCAAATGATAAGCATGCAGAAACAATACTGGCTGACCAAATCTTCTAAAGAATTGCAATTTAATCAAGGCTTGGACCACTACACATTCCAAGGTTACAGTACAAATCAATAGCAAGAATAACTGCGCAAGAGAAATAGCATACATTTGGAATTCAGCAAGGAAGAGACATCAACTGTTATTATATGTAGCAAGCATCATCAGTGAGTATCCTAACTAACCTTCAGATTAGAATAACATGTTTGGGCTTCATGCAAAATAATTTTGGTCAAAACAAATGTGGAAAAACATCTAACCATGGCTCTTTCAAAATTAGCGGTTGGTACCTAGGGACAAAAGCAATTAGACATTACAACCAGTAATATCGTCTTAAACCTTCCCTCAGTATGGTTCAGCAAGCTGTGACAGTCTTCATCAATTGAACATCTATTCGGTCAACAAAGCATCAAAATCCAGCATTAAAGTTCAGGAAAGCAAAGTCTCTGCATGCAGTTCAGAAAGAATAATTTCTAAACGCTCAAGAAGAATGGGCCTAATAGCCTCTCTTCTCTCAGTGCAGTCTGGCTATGTTAGATTCTCTAAAAGTACGTCCCACTTTGTTATTGGTCAAAGAATTGTACATTTATATTTAGTCCAATAAAAGTAGAACCTCAAATTTAAGAATTTACTAAATCTTTGCTCACATGTCGATGATTGGCTCCTCTTCTCCCGTTCCTGTCATTGGGCTCATGAGGTAACAAATTTGTATCAGCTTATGGTTTAAGTCAGAGCATTCATTGTCCACTCCTGGCAACGTCGTCTTTACACACACTAAGTTATACCATGTATCCCTAGCTGGTACAACATATTCTAGCAAGCAGTTCTCATGGGAAAGGATTTCTACAACTAACATTCGGTCCATGCAATTCTCTAAGCAGCCATTTTATGAGCGGTTTAAGCAATGCAGCTTGACATGAGGCCGTGCAACTAGGCCCAAGACCTCGCTAAAATAAGGCCTATTATTAATAAAGCAAATACATAAAACATAACCATTAATATGACATACTACTACATTAATTCAAACATGAGCTCAACATTTTACATTAATAAGCTGTTAATAAGTACACTGCATGATTATTGATGGTCACTCAAGTAGGCACATTTTCAAACATGTGTATTATTTTCTGTTAACTCATTTTCTTTTCATTTTTAACGTCCAGAATACATGAATATTCATTAGTAAAATGTCAGCGTTAACAAGGATATCGGGAAAGGAAGTCAGCGTTTACATGTTCTTTGCCTTTTCAACGGAAAGTTTGGAACTGAAAGGGTGGTAATGTTAAAAACCTCCTTAGGACCACTGTTATTTCTATGGTTATAGGCCTTCCATTCAAGGGTAGCATGGGTTGTATAGAGGGAGAATTCCCGTCCCTCTAGATCTTGGGTTTTCTATGGCCCATTTAATTGTCAAGGTTTCCTTTTTGACCACATTATAGTTCTGTTCCTGGGGATATACCTGTTGGCTTATGTATACAACTAGTTGTTCTTCTCCCTTGTCATCATTCTCTCATAACAGGGCCCGAGCTCTACCCCTAATGCATCAGTTGGGAGAATAAAAGAGCATGTAAAGTCTGGACTTACAAGTTCAGGTTCAGAGATGATGGAACTTTTTAGAGTTTGAAAGTTCTTGAGTACTGCTTGAGAGAGGTATTCAAATTCTTGTTCTGCTTCACATGATTTCTTTAAAAAATATATGAAGGGGGTTCCTAGCTGGAAAAACAGGGGATATAACACTGGTAATAACAGAGGAGGTCAAGGAAAACCCATAGAGTTTTTTTGGTGTTGGCTATAGGGATTTTTGAGAGGCTGTGACTTTTTCTAATTGAGGTCATATATAACCATCTCCCAAAAGAAATCCTAAATATGTCACTTTCCTATCAGCTAGGTTGCTCTTGTCTGGGACTATCTTCAGGCCGCTAATGACAAAGGCACAAAGTATGGACTGTAATTGTTGTAAATGTAGATCACTTGAAGGGCTATAGATGACAATGTCATTGATATGTGCAGTAGTATACTTTTCATGAGGCCGAGGGATAGTATTAATCATGCATTGGAAAGTTGCAAGCGCTTCATGGAGCCTGAAAGGTAACACCATGAAGTGGTATAAACCGCCAGGGGAAGAGAAAACTGTTTTCTCCTGCCTTCTTCTCCAAAGGGACATGCCAAAAGCCCTTGCACAAGCCTAGAGTGCTTATGTATTAGGACTCCCCCCATTTTTCTATCATTTCATCCACTCTAGGTAGGGAATAATTATTGAAATTAGAAATTTCATGAACTTCTTTGAAGTCAAAACAAAAGCAAACGGACCCAGGGGGTTTAGGGACTACAACAAAAGGAGAGTTTCACATGATACAGGAGGGCTCAATGGGGGGGGGGACTCAATGACTCCAAGGTGTAACATTTGTTGCATCTCTTTTCCTATGAATTCTCAGCAGGCTTTTGGATCACAGTAAGATTTTAAGCACATTTTATTTCCTGGAGGTGCATTTGTGAGATGTTCTATGACAGTGGTCTTGCCATGGACAAGGGAAAACATCCCCTGAAGGGGTTGTAGTTAGAGTTGCAACTCTTGTTTGAAACTTAGAGGGAGTTCTGAGTTCTGAATCAATATATTGGGAGTACAAGGGTGTTTCTTCCGAAGTAGTTCCATATAAATCAGGTAAGGGATCCTCCAATTTGTTTTAGAAGGTTTATGTGGTAGATTTGGGATATTCTTTTCTCTGGGCTTATCTTAATATGATAAGAAACATTAGTTACCTGTCCCAAGACTTTGTATGGGCCTTGTCACTGACCCAAAGGTTTATGTTCTGTGGAGGGCATCATTCAGATCCCCTGTGGCAAAGGTCCGAGCCTTTGCTTATTTATTGTATTGTTTTTTCTGGGATTGTTGTGCTTTCTCTAAACTGGTTTTCATTATGCTTCTAATCTGTCCTAAGTGAGTTTCAAGAGTGGTAACGTATTCTAAATGTGGCTTGGTCTCATCTTTTTTCATATTCCCATTCTTCTTTAGCCATGTCAAACAAGGACTGAGGCTGATGGCCAAAGGGTAACTCAAAGGGACAAAAAAACTGTGCTTTTCTGGACTTTATGCTGGATTGCAATAGCAGCATACTCTCGCACTTTCTTTTTTTCAGGTCCAGTAGTTTTTTTCAGGGAACTCTTGAGAATGGAATTGTACCTCTCAATGAGGCCATCAGTCTGGAGGTGGTAAGCATGGGTGCATTATTTTTGATACCCAATTGCTGACACACTTGTTTCATTAGTTGTGAAATTAATCGGGTCCCTTGATCAGTTAATATTTCTTTCAGAAATCCTACTCTTGAAAATATGTTTATCAAAACTTTTGCTATGTGGATGGTGTAGAGCTGTCACAGGGCTATGGCTTCAGGGTATCGGGTGGCACAATCCACCATTATAAGGACGTAGCAACATCAGCTACATGAAGGGAGAAGGGGACCAATGATATCCATTTCTGCTCTGGGAAATGGTTCCTCAATTATAAGAAGGGGAAGTAAGGGAACAAAGGAGGGTCAATGATGACTATTCTATTGGCATACATGGCATTCTCACAATACCTCTTCACTTGTTGATATATGCTGGACCAATAATTCCTATCTAGGATGGACTTTTCTGTTTTTCTCAGTGCTCAAATGTCTACCCAATACATGGCTATGGGCCATGAATAATACCCTCTTTCTAAAGAGGCTGGGAATAAATAATTGCAGGTTGGGCTTTCCCTCCCTTCCTATACAATAACCCCTCCTTGAGAAAACAATGAGGACCTACTTTCTCAGGATCTTCTTGTTCTGAAGTGGTGTTCCAGGCTTCTCTGAACAGAGGGTCCTCCTGTTGGCCAACATGGACGTTCCTATTGGAGTTCCATATAAAATCATCAGTAGCCACAGGCAAAACAACCCAGGGTTTTTTCTTTTCTTCTCTTTGCTATGCCCTACTCTTTTGGGGTAGACCATTCATCACCTTCAGTTTCTGAGAAAGGTGTATGTTCCCACCATGAGTCACAGGTTTCTTGCACTAAGGTGTCAAGGGGAGGATAGTCACTACACACAATGAAGGGTTCTGGTAATTTGGGAATGAGTCGTACCCTTAGAGGTACAACAGGATCTGTTTGATGTCGTATGTTTACTTCTATCATGGGATACATCATTTTGTCTCCATGGACACATTGGATGTTTACCATTCCTGTTGACTAGGCTCTTCCTCCTGGGATTTTCTGGGGGCGCATAACTCACTTATGCCACCTGATGTCCACCAAGGCTGAACCAAGTTTACCATTTACTTTAATTTGACAGTGATAAGGGGGAGGCCTGTTTCCTGTGTTGTACAATAGAAGGTCTTAATCAAGCCGACCCCCATAGGCTCTTCCTTCTGGGGACCGTGTCGAGCAATATGTCCCAACCCTCCACAGTGAAAACACTGTGGACCAGCAAATGAGGGCCTAGGCTGTGGACCAGGTACAAAGGTTGCTGCCTCTGGCTTTTTGATCAGTCCTGGTTTGGGTGATTTAAGTGAACCTGGGCCAGTGCCCTTCCACCTGCTTTCATCACAACTTGACTGGAGTTCCTGGACTTGATTAAAGGTATTTGCGATCTCAAGGTTCCTATCCAACATTAACTGGGTATGTCGTCATAAACATTTCTGGACTGGGGGAGGGAGAGAAGCAAGATATTGTTTGAGGTATATCTTTTCTAAGATTTTCTCTTTTGTTGTGGTGAGGGATTTAAGCCAATGATCAGTCATATCCTTAACTCAATAGTATAGGACCCACGGAGTCTCCTGGGGTCCCTCCTTGATTTGTCTCAACCTTATCCTATATGTTTCCTCTTCTATCCCCAATCCCTCCAGAATACTCCATAGGGAGTGGTTCCTTGGGGATTTGACTCCTGATAGGTGGTTTGTAGGTCTCTGGATAGTAAAGGAGGTAA
The DNA here is from genome assembly GCF_031143425.1 of Pleurodeles waltl. NCBI lineage: Eukaryota > Metazoa > Chordata > Amphibia > Caudata > Salamandridae > Pleurodeles > Pleurodeles waltl. Next base: position 778,291,910 of record NC_090450.1, on the reverse strand, counting down.
ATATTGATCCCATCTGTCTGCAGGCGAGGCAGTTGCTTGTGACATAGGTTCAAAATTATTGAAGAAAAACTCTGGATCCTCTCCAGTAACATATTTCTGCAGGACCACCAATGGTAAGGCAGTGTGGCCCCTTTGTTGGCCTAGAACATCAGTGAGTTTCCCTATGGCTGTGCCCTGGGACTGCGTTTGGCTAGTAAGGGTGTTATGGAGGTTCTCTCTATCTTCAGTGGCCGTGTTTAGGAATTGTCTAACTTCTGTTGGCTCTATGCCAAATGATTCAACATAGTCTCAGTCTCCATATCTCCAGATCCCACTTCTGACACCAAGTGTAGGAGGGAAGGGTAGATATAAGGACGTGGAGGCTGCCTAGGTTTCTGAATTGTGAGGTTTATTTAAATTCACTGAGGCAAACAGATGAGTTTGATGAGGTCTTTGTGATGTTCGTGGGATATACAGTCTCTTCCTTCTCTTCTTTACAGTGGTCAATCAATCAATCAATTTGTTGAGCGCTCTACTCACCTGGAAGGGTCTCAAAGCGCTGGGGGTGGGGTGCTACTGCTCGAAGAACTAGGTCTTGAGGCGCTTCCTGAAGGTCAGGAGGTCCTGGGTCTTACATTGGTTGGTGGGGAGGGAGTTCCAGGTTTTGGCAGCGAGGTGGGAGAAGGATCTGCCGCCGGCTCTGGTACAGTGAATTCGGGGGACTGTTGCGAGGGCGAGGTTGGCAGAGCGGAGCTGGTGTGTCGGGTTGTGGAAGTTGAGTCGATCGTTGAGGTGGCCGGTCCAGTTTTGTGGAGAGCTTTGTGAGCGTGGATTAGGATTTTGAAGATGATCCTTTTGTTGATGGGTAGCCAGTGGAGGTCCCTGGGGTGGGCAGAGATGTGTTCGTGGCAAGGGAGGTTGAGGATGAGACGTGCTGAGGCGTTCTGGATGTGCTGGAGTTTTTTCTGGAGCTTGGCCATTGTTCCCACGTAGAGGGCGTTGCCATAGTCCAGTCTGCTGCTAACGAGGGCGTGGGTGACCGTTCTTCTGGTTTTCACTGGAATCCACCTGAAGGTCTTGCGGAGCATTCGAAGGGTGTTGAAGCATGAGGACGATATGGTGTTGACTTGCTGGGTCATCGAGAGTGAAGAGTCTAGTATGAAGCCGAGGTTGCATGCATGGGAGGTGGGCGTTGGGGGTGACCCCAGGGTGGTTGGCCACCAGGAGTCGTCCCATGCTGACTTGTTGATGCCAAAGATGATGATCTCGGTCTTTTCTGAGTTCAGCTTGAGGTGTCTTGCTGTCATCCAGTTGGAGATAGCGTGGAGTCCGGAGTGGAGGTTTTTCTTGGCGGTTGCAGGGTTCCTCGTGATGGAGAGGATGAGCTGAGTGTCGTCTGCGTAGGAGATAATGTTGAGGTAGTGGGATCGGACAATGTTAGCGAGCGGAGCTATGTAGATATTGAAGAGGGTGGGGCTGAGTGTGGATCCCTGGGGGACTCCGCAGATGGTCTTGGTAGCCTTTGACCAGAACGGGGGAAGGCAAACTCTTTGTGTTCTTTTGGAGAGGAAGGAGGTGAGCCGGTCCAGGGCTCTGTGGTGAATTCCAGCGTCAAAAGAGGCGTGTGCGAAGGGTTTGGTGACATACGGTGTTGAAGGCTGCGGAGAGGTCAAGGAGGATGAGGGCAACAGTTTCCCCTTTGTCAAGCCTGGTCCTGAGGTCGTCGGTGTAGGCGATGAGGGCCAACTCGGTGCTGTGGTTTTTGCAGAAACCAGATTGGGAGACATCGAGTAGGCTGTTGTCCTCCAGGAAGCAGGAAAGTTGGTTCTTGACTATCTTCTCTATGACCTTCGCAGGGAAGGGGAGTAGGAAGATGAGTCGATTGACTTTGGCGTGTTTCCAGTTTTCCGGAAAAATGGCTGTCTCGAAGGAGCTGTTGATGATGGTCCGGAGCTGGGGAGCGATGATTTGGCTGGCCTTATTGAAGACGTGGTGAGGGCAGGGGTCTGTGGGAGAGCCGGAGTGGATGGTGCTCATGGTTTTGGTGGTTTCCTCATCGTTGGTGGGGGTCCAGGGGCACAGTACATAAGTGCAGCAGGGTGCGATAGGGTCGACCATGTCAGTGGTGGTTGTGGTGGGGCATGGTGTTGCAAAGCTTCCATGTATGTCTGAGATCTTGCGGTGAAAGAAGATGGATAGGGAGTCGCAGAGGTCTTGTGAGTGGGGAGGGTCGGTGGTGCGGGAATTGGGGTTGGTGAGTTACTCAATGATGTTGAATAGCTCCTTACTGTTGTGTGCGTGGTTGTCAATCTGTTCTTTGTAGAAGGATCTTTTAGTGGTCTGGATGAGCTGGTGGTGTTTACGCAAGGCTGATTTGTGGGCGGTGAAGTTGCTCTCTGATTGTTCTTGGCGCCAGGTTTTCTCAGCTTTCCGGCATTCTCGTTTGGAGACCTGTAGGTCTGCAGTGAACCAGGGAGCTTTCTTGTTGACGCAGGTGTTGCTGGTTTTCTTGAGTGGGGCGAGGGTATTGGCGCAGTCGTTAAGCCATTGTTTGAGGTTGAGGGCGGTGGTGTTGGGGTCGCTGGTTTTCGGTGGTAGTGATTGGGCGAGGTTGGAGATCAATTGTTCTTTGGAGATCTTGTTCCACTTGCGGTGAGGAATCGGATGCTGTTGGTGGTGGGTGGTGGGCTTCAGGAAGGAAAAATGAACGCAATGGTGGTCGATCCAATGAAGTTCGGTGGTGTGAGTGAAGGTGATGTGACTGCTGGAGGAGAAGACGGTGTTGAGCGTGTGCCCTGCTGAGTGGGTGGGCGAGGTGACCAGTTGCTTGAGGCCGAGGTTGGCGAGGTTGTCTAGTAGGGCAGCGGAGTTGCAGTCGCTGGTGTTCTCCAGGTGGAAATTTAGGTCGCAGAGGAGCGGGTAGTCCAGGGAGGTGAGGGCGTGGGAGCTGATCGTGTCGGCGATATCGTCACAGAATTGGGGGCCGGGGCCTGGTGGTCTGTAGACGAGGGTTCCCCTCAGGGTGGTGTTGGCATTGATGTGTACTGGAAGGTGAAGGTGTTCTGCAGCATCCAGGGCGTCGTGGGTGTCGGTGGACATGCTGATGGAGCTTCTGTGGACTGTGGCGATTCCGCCTCCAGGTTTGTTGATACGGTCTCTTCGGGTGATCTTGTAGCCCTCAAGGATGGCTATGGCGATGTCTGGTTCTGATGAGGGATTCATCCATGTTTCGGTGAGGAAGGCGATGTCAGGGGAGGCTGACGTGAGTAGGTCCCAGAGCTCGATGACATGCTTGTGGATGAAGCAGGTGTTGAGGAGGATGCAGCTGAGATGGTTGGGGTGTCTGGCGTTCCTGTGGTGCTTGTGCCCTCTTCTATTTTCTTTAGGTTTTCCCAGAAGGATGGCATTGCCAGAGTTCTCGAGAAAAGGAAAAGCAGTAAGTATGGGTTTTTTATTCATTCATTCTCTAAACTGTCACCTCACCCATGAGTTTATTTAGATTAAGGCTAACTTTATAGAATCCAATCTAGGTCTAAACAAGCCTCTTTGAATTAGCTTGTATCACTATGGAGCCTTGATGGTAAAATCATGGACTCATTCTTGTCCTCCATTTCTTGTCTGCATTCTAGTGTACACAAGATACCCATTATATTTATTTAAATTAGCTGAGACAATCCAAGAACCTGCATCAGAGGGTGAAGGTGTCACCATTGTTGGTGAGGTGGAGGGACAGCAGGAGACATATAGGTCCTCCTTCTGGAGGGGTGAGAGTTCCTTCCTAAGGAGAGATGTAGATGAGGGAATGTATGTACCACTGGATGACTGTGCCCTACAGCTATCCTGATGGCCATAAACGTGTGAAATGATGATGGCCACAAAAGCATATGGGGCTTATTTGCAAGCCCCTTGTGCTGCCGTAGCATCACTTTTTTGTGACACTGTGGCAGTGCAAGCAGTCCCCTACACTGCACCACATTTACAAGCTGGTGCAATTGGACAATTCAAACATAAACATGCAATATAAACACATCGGGCATGAAACATAAAGGAAACTTAACCTAGAAGTCTAAGGGGGTCATTACAACATTGGCGGTAAAAGCCTCTTACCGCCATGCAGAAGACCACCAACACACCGCTGCGGCAGCGGTATTCCGCCACGTCATTATGACCCACAGCTCGGAATCCGCCAAAATTGAGACATCCACACAAGTCCGCCATACCAAAGGTCAGTTATAAACTGGCGAAAACAAAACCTCCCCCGTCAGGCCAACAGAAATACGCCCACACTATCACGACCCACGAATCCACGCAGCGGTCTTTCAACAGTGGTATTCCACCGCCACGCTCAAAATACACACACACTAACAAAACACTACCACATTTGACAATTCCAAATACACACACCTGATACACATACACACACCACTCCCACACACCCAATACAATATAAAACACACACCCACATCACCTATAAACCCCTGCGACCACAATTGCGACTGAAGGAAAGAGAAAGACACTACAATCTACAACCAAGCATCCACAGGCACACAATACCATCACCCATGTAACATCCACGCACCTCACACAACACACCACTAAACACCACCCCAGACATCACCCACACCACCCCATGGCACAGCAAAGCTACCCCAGGTTCTCTAAGGAGGAGCTCAGGGTCATGGTGGAGGAAATCATCCGGGTAGAGCCCCAGCTATTCGGATCACAGGTGCAGCACACCTCCATAGCTAGGAAGATGGAGCTATGGCGAAGAATAGTGGACAGGGTCAACGCAGGGGGACAGCACCCAAGAAATAGGGATGAAATCAGGAAGAGGTGGAACAACCTACGGGGGAAGGTGCGTTCCGTGGTCTCAAGACACCACCTTGCGGTTCAGAGGACTGGCGGCGGACCCCCACCTCCTTCCCCACAACTAATAACATGGGAGGAGCAAGTCTTGGCTATTCTGCATCCTGAGGGCCTCGAAGGAGTAGCTGGAGGAATGGACTCTAGTAAGTCAAACCTTAACTACTATATCCCCCACCCTACCTGCCTGCCATCACATACCCCCACCCTCGCCCACACCCCCATCACTCCTACTCTTCACAAATTTCCCAATATCACAAACCACACATCCCAACACCAAGCCCTGCATGCAACAACTAAGCATGGACACCCATCACCAATGCATGGCCATTGCACATACCCATACACCCCCCTAAGCCATCATCACACAAGGTCCCACACAGGAATGCAAGCACTGGGGTACACGGTCACCCACCCATTGCACTCCATGGTACACGCAGATGCAATAATCAGGCTTTTACACCCCTGCAGGACCCCTACCCATCTTCACCGCACAGGAGGGTCCACACATGTCCACACCACCAACAGAAGAGGCCCACAGTGATGACAGCAGCTCTGTCCAACTGGATCTAGATGACCAGCCCGGCCCATCTGGGACCTCGGGACAGTCGGTTCCCCTCACACTTGCACAGGCCACTACAGAGCTTGCCCCCTCTGGAAACACCAGCACAGCACCCATCCAGCGGGCCCATACCTCTGTCCCCAGGAAACGTCAATCAGCAGCGTGTCCACCACTACAGGGAACCCCGGTTAACCCACCACCCCAACAACAACAGGGACCTGGGGGCAGTGGCAGTGGGCACACCGTTCAGGGGACAGAGGCCCAGGAACACAGGGGAACTGGGAGGGCTGCTGTGCGACAGGGGGAGGACAGGCCCAGGGAACCCACTCTCCACGAGGCCCTCTCCAACATCATCGGAGCCTACAATCATTCCCAGGAGACAATGACAACTGTACTGGCCAAGTTTCAGGAGACCCAGCGGCTGCAGGAGGAACAGTATTTGGGCTTCAAGGAGGAACTCAGATCCATCAATTCCACCCTGGGCACCATCGTAGGGGTGCTGAAGGAAGTCCTCAACACCAGGAGGGACACTGTGGCACAACAAGGGGACCCTGACACTAGCCTGGACGATGAACTGCCCACCACCTCCGCCGGTGATAGGGGCCAGGAGGCACCGCCACAGGACCACCACACCAGCACCCCACCCCCTGCAGAGGGAGAACCACCCCACAAACGGTCCCTGAGATCCAGGACAAAGACAGAGTATGATGCCAAGACTCCCACCAAGAAATGAGACCGCTCTGAATGTCATTCTTTTGTCCCACCTTGTCAACCTGTCCATCCTCAAATTGCCCCAGCTCCACTTCCTATGCCCCTTTGGACAATGCACCTGTGAGACTAATAGACTGGACTCTACCACGGCCAATCCTCCACCATCACCCCTCACCATTTTACAACCCCCTCCAATATTGAGCACTTAAATAAACACCCTTAAAGCATAAAACAATCTGTAGTCTGTCTGTGATTTCGAAATACAGGGAGTGCAGAATTATTAGGCAAATTAGTATTTTGACCACATCATCCTCTTTATGCATGTTGTCTTACTCCAAGCTGTATAGGCTCGAAAGCCTACTACCAATTAAGCATATTTGGTGATGTGCATCTCTGTAATGAGAAGGGGTGTGGTCTAATGACATCAACACCCTATTTCAGGTGTGCATAATTATTAGGCAACTTCCTTTCCTTTGGCAAAATGGGTCAAAAGAAGGACTTGACAGGCTCCGAAAAGTCAAAAATAGTGAGATATCTTGCAGAGGGATGCAGCACTCTTAAAATTGCAAAGCTTCTGAAGCGTGATCATCGAACAATCAAGCGTTTCATTCAAAATAGTCAACAGGGTCGCAAGAAGCGTGTGGAAAAACCAAGGCGCAAAATAACTGCCCATGAACTGAGAAAAGTCAAGCATGCAGCTGCCACGATGCCACTTGCCACCAGTTTGGCCATATTTCAGAGCTGCAACATCACTGGAGTGCCCAAAAGCACAAGGTGTGCAATACTCAGAGACATGGCCAAGGTAAGAAAGGCTGAAAGACGACCACCACTGAACAAGACACACAAGCTGAAACGTCAAGACTGGGCCAAGAAATATCTCAAGACTGATTTTTCTAAGGTTTTATGGACTGATGAAATGAGAGTGAGTCTTGATGGGCCAGATGGATGGGCCCGTGGCTGGATTGGTAAAGGGCAGAGAGCTCCAGTCCGACTCAGACGCCAGCAAGGTGGAGGTGGAGTACTGGTTTGGGCTGGTATCATCAAAGATGAGCTTGTGGGGCCTTTTCGGGTTGAGGATGGAGTCAAGCTCAACTCCCAGTCCTACTGCCAGTTCCTGGAAGACACCTTCTTCAAGCAGTGGTACAGGAAGAAGTCTGCATCCTTCAAGAAAAACATGATTTTCATGCAGGACAATGCTCCATCACACGCGTCCAAGTACTCCACAGCGTGGCTGGCAAGAAAGGGTATGAAAGAAGGAAATCTAATGACATGGCCTCCTTGTTCACCTGATCTGAACCCCATTGAGAACCTGTGGTCCATCATCAAATGTGAGATTAACAAGGAGGGAAAACAGTACACCTCTCTGAACAGTGTCTGGGAGGCTGTGGTTGCTGCTGCACGCAATGTTGATGGTGAACAGATCAAAACACTGACAGAATCCATGGATGGCAGGCTTTTGAGTGTCCTTGCAAAGAAAGGTGGCTATATTGGTCACTGATTTGTTTTTGTTTTGTTTTTGAATGTCAGAAATGTATATTTGTGAATGTTGAGATGTTATATTGGTTTCACTGGTAATAATAAATAATTGAAATGGGTATATATTTTTTTTTGTTAAGTTGCCTAATAATTATGCCCAGTAATAGTCACCTGCACACACAGATATCCCCCTAACATAGCTAAAACTAAAAACAAACTAAAAACTACTTCCAAAAATATTCAGCTTTGATATTAATGAGTTTTTTGGGTTCATTGAGAACATGGTTGTTGTTCAATAATAAAATTCATCCTCAAAAATACAACTTGCCTAATAATTCTGCACTCCCTGTAGTGTATTAGCAATTACAGTGACAAAATGCTCTTTCAATTGTAATGTCCACATACCTATGTCACACAGCTCTAGTCCATGAGGAAACAAAGCAGATGTCACACAGTAGGACCCATATCAGTGAAATTGTAAGGGAAAGTGACAACTCAGTGACCATACACTGGGTGAAAAGGACAGACAGTAGAGAAGTATTACTGTAGTGTTAAAGTGCATGTAGTAGGCAGGTTTGTCTTCTTACCTGTGTCTCACTGGAAGTATTGCAGGATCACAGACTTCTTGTTGTCGATGTCCTCTTCTTCTGCTTCCTCTTCTTCACTGTCCACAGGCTCCACAGCTGCCACACCATCTCCATCTGGACCATCCTCCTGCAGAAAATGCACCTGTCGTCGGAAAGCTAAGTTGTGAAGCATACAGCAGGCCACAATGATCTGGCACACCTTCTTTGGTGAGTAGAATAGGGAACCACCTGTCATATGGAGGCACTGGAATCTGGCCTTCAGGAGGGCGAAGGTCCGCTCTATAATCCTCCTAGTTCGCCCATGGGCCTCATTGTAACGTTCCTCTGCCCTTGTCCTGGGATTCCTCACAGGGGTCAGTAGCCATGACTTTGGGGTAACCAGAGTCACCTGCAAATGGCAAAGGACAACTGTTAGACACACACTAACCCGTAGGGATATCCCCAGACCCAGACAACTATTCCCACTGATTTGGTTCCAGGTGCTCACCTAATAGCCACACACAGTGCCCCTGGAGTTGCCCCATCACATAAGGGATGCTGCTATTCCGCAGGATGTAAGCGTCATGCACTGAGCCAGGGAATTTGGCATCAACATGGGAGATGTACTGGTCTGCCAACCACACCATCTGCACATTCATCGAATGGTAACTCTTCCGGTTTCTGTACACCTGTTCACTCCTTCGGGGGGACCAAGGCCACATGTGTCCCATCAATGGCACCTATGATGTTGGGGATTTGTCCCAGGGCATGGAAGTCACCTTTCCCTGTAGGCAAATCCTCCACCTGAGGGAAAATGATGTAGCTCCGCATGTGTTTCAGCAGGGCAGACAACACTCTGGACAACACGTTGGAAAACATAGGCTGGGACATCCCTGATGCTATGGCCACTGTTGTTTGAAAAGACCCACTTGCAAGGAAATGGAGTACTGACAGCACCTGCACTTGAGGGGGGGATTCCTGTGGGATGGCGGATAGCTGACATCAGGTATGGCTCCAACTGGGCACACAGTTCCAGGATTGTGGCACGATCAACCTGTAGGTGACGATTATATGTCTTTCCTCCATTGTCGACAGGTCCACCAGCGTTCTGTACACCGGAGGATGCCGCCATCTCCTCACATGTCCCAGAGGACGGTGCCTATGAAGGACAACAGCGTACACAGAGTCAACCAACTCAGAGGTACGTAAACACAGCTTACTCATAAAACCATTCATAACCCGAATTTTGCCTGTATGAGTGTTGAGGCAAGGCCTAGGTATGTGTGACGCAGTTAAAAATAAAGCCATGTGGGCCCCTGAAATGGCAGCTGCCTGACCTGTAAAGTGGGACAATGGGATGTGAGGTAACTGCGCTGGCGTTGTACACCATCGCAGTAGGCGGTCAAAGACCGCGGCGCAATTCTGCATTCGTTAACATTGGACCCTATGGGTCCCAGGAGCCAATGATCTGTTCAATCACTCAATACCTGATCTTCTACAGGAGAGGACCTACACTGCAAGTGCTGCTGTGACCACAGTCTGGAAGAGACAATGGCTCATGCATCTGGGGAAAGGGCCCCTGCCTTCAGCACAGAGGAGTTGGAGAAACTCGTGGATGGGGTCCTCCCCCAGTACACGCTACTCTACGGTCCTCCAGACAAAAAGGTAAGGACACTGTGAGCATGCTGTATGGGCGTGGAGTGGTGTGGATGAAAGATAGGGGAGGGGAGAATGATGCGTGCATGAAACGACGGTGAGTGCATGTGCCACATGGCAAGGATAGGGATGCGGGCCAATGACTGTGACGGTGCAGTTGGTAATAACTTCTCTTTTTCTCCTGTACAATTCATGTAGGTCAGCATCCAACAGAAGCAGGATATTTGGCGTGCCTTCGCCAAGGACGTCCGGACCCTGGGGGACTATCAGAGACGGAGCACCCACTGCCGGAAAAGATAGGAGGACATTCGCCGCTGGAGCAAGAAGATGACGGAGGCCCAGCTAGGGATGGCCTCCCAAAGTGGGAGGGGTGCCCGTCGCACCATGACCCCCCTGATGTTCAGGATCCTGGCAGTGGTGTACCCAGAGTTGGATGGGCGCTTGAGGGCATCATAGCAGCAACAAGGGGGTGAGTACACTCTCATTCTTCTGATTCAGCGCGCAGTGGAGGTGTCTGGGTGGGGGAGGTGGGCTGTGGGTTTCCGTAGGCCAGGGTGAGTGTGCTAGTTAAGCCCCCTTTTTCAGGCAGATCCTGTGGCACCCCACCCCTCCTTGGTACAGTGCCAACTACACCTAGTCAGGCTCCTGTGACATCCATGTGTGCAGATATCAGCCATAGCCTTGTAGGCCATGTCCCAGGGATTGAATAGTGGACCCCAAGTGAGCGGCGTAGTGCAGGGGGCTTCTGTGTCTGTCGTGTCCGCCAACGGTAGCAGTAATGCATGCACTCAACATGTCTTTCTTCTGTCTCCCCCCCACTTTTTGTGGTCTCCCTGTACATGTGTGCATTAGCATCATCAGGCGGAGGAGCAGTGGCACCGGAGCAGGAGGGAGCTGCATCCCACATGGCCATGGAGGGTGACACTACGGAGTCTGATTTCACCAGTGGGACGGAGGGCGAGGGGAGATCCACGGCGAGGACAGGAGCTGACACCAGTGATACAGACTTGTCCTCTGATGGGAGCTCCCTTGTGGTGGCAGGCCCATCTGCGCCCCTCGCATCTACAGGTACTGCCGCCACACCCCCTCCAGCACCCCCCTCCCAGGAGCCCCTCAGCATTTGCCCCGTGCCCGCTCAGCCAGGAGAGTGGGCATCTCCTTTGCCCCAGGCACCTCAGCCCCTGCCCCAGTGACCCCTGCTGCCCTCAGTAAGGAGGCCAGTGACCTCCTCAGGTCCCTCACTGTTGGGCAGTCTTCCATTTTGAATGCCATCCAGTTTTCAGACTCTGGCCTCAGCACTGATGGCAGCCATTGTCCCTTTCTCTAGCCTGCCCCCTCCAACTTCCTCCACCCAGACCCAATTGCCTGTACCTCAGCCTACCCCAAGCACACCATCAGACCAGCATGCACACACATCAACACACAAAGGAAGCTCAGGCAAACATAAGCACCACACATCCCACAGGCACTCACGCAATCATCACACACATGCAGACATAGCAACATCCACTGCCTCCACTGTGTCCCCCTCCTCCTCCTCTCCCTCCTCCCTCCCAGTCTTGTCTCCACTCACACCTGCATGCACTACATCTAAAGCCACTACTTCCATCACCAGCACACCCACCACCACACGCCGCTCACGTGCACTCACCACCCCCACTTCCATTCACACATCCCCTGTGTCCTTTCCCAGTGTGTCTGTGACGCCACCTCCCAAGGTACACAAACGCAGACACACACCCACCCAACAGCCATCCACCTCACGACAGCCTCCATCGCATGCACCTTTACCCAAAGTCAACAAACGTACACCTCCTACAACCACAACCTCTTCCTCCACTCCCAAACCCCCTCCAGCTACCCGTCCCAGTGTTCCTAAGAAACCTTTCCTGTCCACCCTTGAACTCTTTCCCTCACCTCCCCCACCCCATCAGTCTCCTAGGGCCCGTCTCTCCAGGTCCCAACCTAGCACCTCAGCCACAACATCGATGGGACCAGTGGTGCCAGTAGTCACCGGATTCTGGAGTGCACCAGGCAGCAGGGCAGCCAGTGTGGCAAGGAGCCACAGCACGGACAGTCCTCCACCTGTCAAACATTAAAAGTTAGCCAGTGCCCGGCGGGAGAGGGGGCAGATGCCAGCCACCAAAGCCGCTCACAGGGGTACAGGTGGGAGTGTGGAGACAGCTGCGACACCTTCCATGGTGGGGAAGGGGCACAAGAAACCCGGCAAGTCTGGGAAGATCAGCACAGCGGAGAAGACCGCCATCAGTCCCGCTGCCCAGGAGCCGGCCAGCAGCACCCCCGCTGCCCCAGACAGGACCGCCAGCATCAGCTCCGCTGCCCAGGAGGCGACCGCCAGCAGCCCTGCTGGCCCAGAAAGGACTGCCAGCAGCAGCCCCACTGCCCCAGACAGGACCGCCAGCAGCAGCCCCGCTGCCCAGGAAGCGACCCCCAACAGCCCCGCTGGCCCAGACAGGACTGCCAGAGGCAGCCCCACTGCCCAGGAAGCGACCACCAGGAGCCCCACTGCCCAAGACAGGACCGCCAGCAGCTGAAGCGCTGCCAAAGACACCGCCGTCACAAGCACCGCTGCCAAGGACACCGCCTCCACAAGCACCGCTGACAAGGACACCGCCGCACCAAGAACCGCTGCCAAAGACACCGCCGCCACAAGCACTGCTGCCCAAGACAGGACCGTCAGCAGCTGAAGTGCTGCAAAGGACACCCCTGCCACAATCACCACTGCCAAGGATACTGCCGCCACAAGCACCGCTGGCAAAGCCACCGCCGCCACAAGCACCGTAGGCCCATGAGCGCCAAAAGCACTGACACTACTGAGGCCGCCACGAGCAGGATGAAGCACTCTGGGCACCAAGCCCCCTCCAGAACCAGTGGAGATTTACATCCACTACCTCTGTCCTTGGCAGGATGAAGCACTCTGGGCACAAAACCCCCTCCAGAACCAGTGGAGATTTCCATCCACTACCTCTGTCCTTGGCAGGATGAAGCACTCTGGGCACAACCCCCCTCCAGAACCAGTGGAGATTTACATCCACTACCTCTGTCCTTGGCAAGTTGAAGCACTCTGGGCACAAAGCCCCCTCCAGAACCAGTGGAGACTGTTATCCACTTGAGAGACTGTGGCTTTGCACTCCCCAGGATTGAACAGTGGGCAACCCACCCACTGTAGAGACTTGAGAGACTGTGGCTTTACACTCCCCAGGATTGAACAGTGGGCAAACTACCACTGTAGAGACTTGTGAGACTGTGGCTTTGCACTTCCCAGGATTGAACAGTGGGCAAGCCACCCACTGTAGAGACTTGTGAGACTGTGGCTTTGTACTCCCAGTATTGAACAGTGGGCATGGGGCCCCCTTGTGGATTTGGCGTTGTGCACTCAACCGGCTGAGGTGCCCACCCTTTCCCTTCTCCCTGAGGTGCCTGTTTTAGTTCTATCTGATGCCCCTGCAGTGTTCTCTCCGTCATGTTCGGGTATCTTGTGTGGGCCTCGCCCATGCAGTGTGGGTCCAGTGGTCCACGGACTTTAAGGGTGGAATACCTTGGACTAATATTCTTGGTGTATATATTTGTAAATGGTGTATGTATATTATTTGACTACTGGATTTTAATTTATTACAATCGTTCACCTCATTTCCTTTTGTCTTTGCATTGTTCCAAGGGGGTTGGGGGGTGTAACTGTAATGTATCATGCTGTATTAGTGTGTGTGTTGTCGTGGTTGAGGGTGGGGGTGGGGGTGTTGCGTGTGTCACTGTTTTTTCCCTCCCTCCTCCCCTGTGTTGTAGGTGCAGTACTCACCGTGGTCTTCGCCGCTGGCGTTCGTGCTCCTGGTAGAAGAGCAAGAAGATAAAGGCTGGAAAAATGTGGAGCTCTGGTTCCTCGTGGGGTGTGCAGAGGTGAGCGTTTTCCCTTCGAAATCCTGTTTCCGCCATGTTTTTGTTTGTGGTGTATCCGCCCCGGAAAAGGTGGCAGATTGGTAGGTTGCGATACTGTGGGTGGTACATTGCCCCCGCCTGTCTGTTGGCGGTGACCACTGCGCTGTTTGTTTGTACCGCCGTGGCAGTCGGAGTGTTAAAGTGGCTGTCTTTGTTGGCGGTTTACGCCACGGTCGTAATTCCATTTTTTTTCCGCCAGCCTGTTGGCGGTCTTACCGCCGCTTTAACACCGACCGCCAGGGTTGTAATGACCACCTAAGTTTGCAACTTTTGGTATTCACAAAGGTAAGTTACGAATGGCATCCTTAAGTCTGCACTCGGTCAGAATCTCCTTCTGCCCCGAGTGCAGCGATTTTGGCCCGTGTACGGAGATTCCACTTCAGGTGCTTAGTGGTAGCCTCTAAATCCAGGACTCTCCCCACCTGTGACAGCACCCCTATGCCCAGACCTCATAGCAGTCCTGTGCCCAGCTGAGACTGCATGCCTCTGCTCAAATCAGACAGCAACCCTCTGTCTTAGACTGCTGGCCTGCTGCTGGCAGGTGGTCACAGCACTGCAGTTTCATTTGGGAACAGATCTGTAGTTGGAACACAGGCATGAGATCTGAGCCGGGCACACAGGTATGCAGTCTTAGGCTGGCTCAGGTCTGCCCTCTAAGGCAAATACTTGATGTTTCAGTTTCTCATAAAATTGAAATCTGCGCTGGGCTATGCCTGAAGTCTGACCTGGGCACAGACCTGCAACCTATCTCAGGTGCAACTGGAGTAGGTCACTGGACTGCAATGTGGCAACTGATGTAAAAGCACATTTTTTCTTTGGATGCCCAGCACTCTATGTTGCAGAAAGCCGTAAATGAGCTGGATAACGCTTTTCCCGGTAAAGCATAAACAAATCCCTACATAATGCTATGTATCCAGAGTCCATCTGGGGAGGCCACACATTTTCCGAGTGGACTTTGTCCCTATTTTCGATTTCACTATTGGTAGTACATTATTTCCAGTCGGCCTGGTGCTTTGTTTTCTATGTGAGAAACTAAAGTCCATCAAGGGCATAAATGCACCTCTATGAGAAAGTAAATTTTACGTGCAGTCTATTGGGAATTCAAAAGAGATAAGTTAAAAAAATATATATTTTACTTTTGGACAGACATGCATGTCTTACATGTTTTTTTGGTATGGCTTGGTTCCAGTGGCACAGTGAGAACGGGACATGCAATTGAGGTGTCATGGTGGAACATTATGGTCAAGGATGGATGGGTGCTGCTGTTTTAGACAAGTAGGAATGTTAAGGGGCATACTTAAGTGCCTCTAGAGCCATTCCAACTCTGCATTAGCTTAATTTGTTTACGCTTATGAGGCATTACAAGGCCAAAAACGCCACACCATATTTACAAAGTTGCGCAATGCATGCATTCCGCCACTTTGTAACCCTTTGCACTACATTATGCCCGCACCAGCATAATGCATGCAAAGGGAATGTTCCCCCGTTAAGGGGGCCGAAAAAATAGTTGCATGGAAATCTGAGAGGTTTCTTTGCATTGTTTTTTTTGGCACTTTGAACACCTGCTCAGAGCAGCCGTTAAAAGGGGGCATGGCACTGATTACGTATGGGCCCTCATGTACTCTGCAGAAGTAGCGCCATAAGCTTGGAGCTACACCTGTAGAGTACAACCAGAGCGTAAAAAAAATGACACTATTGCCCTGTGCTATGCCCTGTGCCAAGGTGCGCTGTATTTTAAATATGGTGTACACATGGTGACGGTAGAGGGGTGCTAAGAGGCACAAGAAAAGTGGCGCTGCACAGTGTGCAGCGCCACTTTTCTTAAATATGCCCCTTAGTTTTACAGTTAAATGCAGTTTGGAAGGTAGGGTGAGCCTAAGAAAGCTGTTTCACGTAGAGTAATCAACTGCAGAGTAGTTTTAATTTGTATTTTCAACCTTTTCCCTATTCAGTTGCCAGTGATACACATTACTGTTTTTTTTCTTTTTGAGTGATTTTATGTTTACTTTTCCGTTTCAAGTTTTAAAACATAGTAGGATAGTAGGATTTACTTTTATTTTTCAACCACTATATTCCTTTTTTCATTTTATCAGTTTTTGATAACTTCACATTAGTCCATACTTAGGGCCATATTTAAATGTTGGCGGATGGTGTTAGTACCACTGGCAGAGTACTTCACTCCAACCATGTTGAGGGTACTCTGCCTGCCACATTCAGGAATGTCTGATGGCCTAATGGACATCTCTTGCATTTACAGGAACCACTGTCATGGCCATGAAGCAACTTTCTCATCTTTTGTGGGAGTCTAGGTAGCTCAAGGGTTTCTTAAACCTTAAGTGCATGACTGTATTTCAACAGCAAACAACATACATTTGTTAATTTGAAATGATCAGTATCCGAGTCAAAATATTTGCCACCCCAAGAAGCCAACCTTTTACAAATGCCTCAATAAGTAAACTCTCTGAGATTGGATGTGAAATAAAATAAGCTGGATGAGGCAATACATACACCATTGTGAAACTGCTGCTTTTGGTTAAGACTTATAACATTTCTGTGTGAACTGGTCCACCAAGGCTTCAATAAATGGGAAAATACACTTTGTTTATTGTTTAGCTTCCAATATTTCCATAAAAAGAGATGCTATTGATTCCACAGTAGGAAATGTCATTTATATATTTAGCTACCTTTTTCACAACAAAATCAAATTGCACCTCCTGTAAAGAAACTGTGGAACAGGAAAATCTATTTCAAGCGTCATATCCACACAACACATTTTTCGGATGTGCAAGCGAAGCAGTACCTAAATCAAGAGGCAGAACCAGGTTGTCTACCTTACTTGCATTGTCTTCATCTCCTTTCCAACAAGAAAAGACCACTTGAATTGAGTTTGAATACAATACAAAAAAGTCATGTTTTTTCTGCATAGATTACTTAGTTGTAATCTTTGGTATTTGCAGGTAACAAATCTCTTTTACAAAAGACTGAGGGCCAGATTTGCGAATGTGTCACCCTAACAGCTCAGCAGCCAAAAATTCAGTGCTGCGTTGCATGACTGGGAGGGAGCAGGAGATGTACAGAGATAAGGCACCCTCCTCCCCAATTCCTAGTGCTGGTGTAGAATATGCTGGCAAGCACCACAGTGCAAAAGCATGTGCATGAGTCTAGTATAGGTTTTGTACTGAAAGGGTTCCCTTCCAGTTCAAAATACTATGCTTAGACTAATTTTAACTTTTCCTTCTTTCCATGTTACTGTATAGTGCAGCATGCATGCAAAGTAGGAAAGGAAAGGAGAAATGCAAACATTCCTCCTTTTTTCACCTGCTTTGCACTGGTGTTAATGTTTGATGCAAAACCCTTTTCACTGTTGTTAATAGATACTATTTTGCATAAAAAGGAATGGGTAGTTGCATGGGAACTCCTATGTACCACCACCTGGATGCTGAGTAATGCAAAGCAGTCCTTCACACTGCTTTGTGTTACTTTTATGCAACTTTCCAGAGCAAAACAAGTTTTGTGCTGCAAAATAAGTAACAAATAAACCCTTTTGCACCAGTTTCCGTCAAACACAGCTCAAAATGTTTGTTAATCTGGCCCCAAGCCTTATCCTTTATTATGAAAGCCTCAGGTTTATTTTCCTGCTGAAACCGTCTTCATAGCCATCATCGCTGATGCCAGAATTGGTGCTGACAGACAGTCCTGGTATGTGACCTTGTTAAAAAATGAAGCCTGCTAAATATACATGCAAGCAGATGGGAAAGCTAACTTTGAGATGGGCTCTAATGCTGGCAGCAGCTCAGCAGTGGAAGATGTATCCTCATTAAACCTCTTCCAGTTAGAGCAATAATGTTGAAACGCTCTACAATGCTCCATAATGTTTTTGTTGTGTTTCTGACAAGCTGTTTGAGATATGATGTGATATTATGTTCCAGGCCTTGCTGTAGAGTGAGATCTATACTTGCTCTTCATGGAGTCCACCATAACTTTTGTTTCCCTCTTTCAACACCTTCTTTCAAACACCTTTAAAACACATATGGAGCAAGAAGCAGCATAGTGCAAACTCCACAGACACTGCAAGCACCCCACTGGGGATTCATGACCAGCAATGTTCAACAGTACCTAAAATACTTCAGAGGTGGGAAACCTGGAAAGACTCAAAAGTCTTGTGAAATCAGCTAGGGAAAATCCAAGTTGTAATCATCCTCCTGAATCCCAACTGTCTTTATCCTTGCCAGCAGAGAGTTCCAGAATTTGCAACTTGCTCAGAGAAAGAGGTACCGTCTATAGCTTGTTTTAAAGTCATCCAAGTAGTTCTAGTGCCAGTCTGTATTACAGTGTCCTGTACTTTCAGAATATCCCTTGAGCTTTACATGTAGAAGAGCTAGACCATTCCAATATGTGGCCGTATGGGAAATGTAGTGTGCCTTAAGAATAGATCGTCTAGTGATTGGAAGAAAGTGATGGGCTTTTAAAGAAGGGGGTGTGGTCCCATAGGTTTATGTGTACGAGTTGCCTTGCTATTGCACTTTGACTTCTTGTTAGGAGTCTTCTAACTGAAAGTCTGTTTGCGTAATCTATTTGTGATCAAATGAGGGATGTGGTGTAATTATTAACTCTCGTTCAGTAAAGTGCCCTCAGTAGTAGAAGTTCTTATATCCATTCCTACATTTCCAAGTAAAAAATTCCATTTGCAAATTGAACCAAGTGCAGGTACTTCTGGGTATAGCAGACTTTACAAACAATGCATTAAGAAGCATTTAACCCTACCTATTATTATGGTTTATAAGTTGGACAGAGCTCGACATCCTCATACCAAGACAAAGAGCAAACTGCGGCCCATATTTATACTTTTTGACGCACAATTGCGCCAACGCACATGGTGGAATTTTGACGCCCGCGGGGTCGGACGTCAAAGTATAAATATGGGGCAGGGTTTGCGCCGACTGTGCATCAAACTTTTTGACGCACATTCGGCGCAAACAGAGTATAAATCTGCCCCTGCATGTTTAAGAGCAATGTATCAAGACCAGGAATGAATGAATACCTACTGAAATGATAGGCCTCTAAGCTCAAGGATCAAGCTCAAAGATCAAGGAGCACTAAAAGCTGACATGTCAAAAAAACAGTCCTAGCTACTTAAATTTAAAAAGGAATTAAAAGGAATGATAGCAGTGTGACAGAACTGAAATTTAGAAACATGTTTGTGAAATAAATGTGTACATATAGAAAATCAGTAAACATATTTTACAGAATGAACATTTCCACAATGGAAGTTGCAGAACTGCTTTGCACTTCACTTCACATGTACTAAATTTGAATGATTTATTTATAAATTATGTGGAAAGGATGCGCACTGGGTGCTCCGTATTCAGTAAACCAAGAGGAGCTGCAGCAAATCCACAGCCAGGAGTACAGCTTTTGGTGGATATGGCCCTAAGGAACACTATGAGACAAGGCTTCTAGGAAAATATATTCCATAAATTATTCCAAAATATGTATAGATCACTCAGTACATTTTTGAAAATTGGTATTTCGTTATTGCAAGAAATACATTTACCTTGGGTGGGTCTTGCAACGGGACTTCAACAACTAGTGCCACCTCTATCACCAGCCAGAGAAGCAGGTACTCACAAAAGTAATGCACTTGATTTATTCCCCTACAAGGCTTTTTAAGGGAGTGTTGGTGTCAACAATGGATCCAGGCTCATGTTGTCTGTTGCATTCTGTTCGTCATCGCCTGTGCCTTCATTTCCCTTTGGCTGGGCATGTGCCACAGTATGCAACTAAAATGGTGAGTACTGTCCAAGTTCCTGTCAAGGAGGAAATGGTTTGACATTCTTTCAAGTTTCCTTGGCAAGGGCCTTAGGAAAGGTCTCTTATCAGAATCCACGGTGCTATCATGCACATGTAATATACATGGGAATAGTGTAAAGTGCCTCCTTAAGACAATCTCAAAAGGAGGAAAACTCCACAATGGCAAAAGTATCACCTTGGCAGGTGTAGATGAGCAGGCAGCAAATCTTCCCTTAACAGGGTAGAGGAGAGAGCCCAGCAAAGATTTTCCAGAAACAAGGATTTGAATGGTATCTAGTTGCAGAAAAACTGGAGCAAGAATCAGTGCCTAAAATAGAAGCAAAAGGGAAATAAACATGATGAAAAACAGGGAAACAAATGCATTGTGACACATCTGTCTCTTTTCAATCCTTCGTTTTATATGTACGATTTAAACAGGATATTACGTCATTCAGCTACGACAATGCCT
Organism: Pleurodeles waltl; assembly: GCF_031143425.1. Taxonomy (NCBI): domain Eukaryota; kingdom Metazoa; phylum Chordata; class Amphibia; order Caudata; family Salamandridae; genus Pleurodeles; species Pleurodeles waltl. Next base: position 778,271,884 of record NC_090450.1, on the reverse strand, counting down.
CTCTTTGTTGTCACCAAGCCTGCTGCCACCAGTCAGCAGGACCTCGATGTCCTTCCCAAATCATCCATTATTTCTGGTAGTGCTGGTTTAGTGTTAGTGCATGCTCGGTAGGGAGAAGAACAGCAATGCCAAAAATTAAAAGGAACATTGCACGAAGAACATTTAATGAAGAATGTAGTAGTACATAGGGTCTCTCTTTACTTCTTTTGAATGTTGAAGTTGCCATTCACACAGTACAATCTTGCTCTCACAAACAGCTTCCCCTTTGCGAATATTTATAGACTATCGCTATGTTATGTAATCTTCCAATGGCTTGAGACTACATGAACAGTCACTATCCATTAAGAGATTTCCATGCAACTCAAGAGAAAGGGTGATTGCAACTTTACCACCATTCTGTAAATCAATTTGCAAGAAGTTGCAATATTGTCATGTCTCAAAGATTTTGGTGAATCAGAATGCCACTGTAATACATTGGGATTTTTACAGGCACTGAAATGATCAATGCAGGTGTTGCGATTGAAAAACACTTTGTACATCTGTTGCATTATTATTTGAGCAAAGTTCAACAACTGACATCAGAATAGTTATATAGATCCACCCCTCTTCGATTCAGTGACCTGATGCTCCAAAAGAGAAATTTCTGTCTGAAGTGCTTCATAAACATTATGCAAATTTGTATTGTGGCTCCATTAATCTATTCAACTATTTTAATGGTGGGGAATACTTTGAGGCTTTTGCCTTTGAACAGCTGACAGGTATGGGGAAAAGTCAAGCAAATAGCAAGCGGCTCAAATGGTAAATGCTTAATAAATACATTATTTTCAGTAGTTGCTGAGCAAAAAGTGAAAGAGACGTGATAGTTACATGAAACACATCGTTCATTCATGAGACACTCAACTACGTGAAATATAAATCACTATTGTGGGCCTGATCAAGGGGATTGTGCTCTCAAGCAAGTAATCTAAAATGTAAATAAGTCATCCACAGCCCTATCAACCTTTCCAAGATTAATGTATGTTGCTAATAGCAATGTGAACGGACACAAGAATTATGCGTCAGCAGAGGACCAAATTATGACATGGAGGGACCAAATTATGAATCAGGAAAAGGCAAATTATGTAGGATGAGCAGATATCCTGGATTAGCCGAGACAGACCTGGTTTTAAAGGACTGTCCCATTGTACTAAAAGTTTGCGTTAGAATAAATACAAGTCCTGGATTTTAGGAGAGGGTCAGGTGAGCTAGCACATTGTTAGAAATAGGGTTTCTGGTTGCTAGGGTATGCACCTAAGCCAGGCAGAACCCACACACTCCAGTCAGGGCAAGGGAGTTACACATCAAAGATAACTCCTGCTCATCCCCTTGGTAGTATGGCACAAGCAGTCAGGCCTATCCCAGAGACAATGTGTAAAGCGTTTGCACAACACACACAACACACGTGATGCACTATCCCCACCACAAAGGAAACACAACACCAAGCTATATGAAAATAAACTGTATTGTGCACAACATAATTATTAGGCAAAACACTGAGGGTTCCATTGGGGCGGGGAAGCCTCGGGTGAGGCTTCCTTCACCCTGGCCCATGCACCATTCAATCAGGGGCTCCGGCAGGCAGGGAGACTCTGATGAGGCTTCCTACCCTGCCCGACCTCTCCAGAGGAAACAAAGGGCTCACCGTAGCTGCAGCGATGATCGGCCCAAAGCAGGAGCCTGCTTGTGCCCCGGGGGCGCTTCTCATAGCGCGCTTCACCCGGGGGCAGGGTAGGAGCGAGCTTGCCCCTTTTCTCCAATCGATTGTCTCAGGGCCAGCGCGTCACTTGCACTCCACAACACCAGCTCACCCAGGCTGCCGCGGTGATTCCAGGGACATTGAAAACACACGCTTTGCCAAGCGCAACTCCCGGGTCATGGCGGTGATGTTGGGATGCAAGAATGCGATTACCAAGTGCCAGGGGCACCAAAATAGAAGTGCTTACAAGGCGCTTAGGTAATCCCAGCAAAGCACCCTCCCTCTGCTATAAGAAGAGATGGAGCACTCCTCATGCTTGAGGCAGTTGCAGAGGTTAGGGCCTACGGCACCCTGCCCCTGGAGGATAAGAGTCAATAAAAAAGGAGCACATGTGGCAGGGCCCAACAGTAGGCCAGCACCAGGGGGATGCAGACAGATGGCAGTCTTTCTTAGTGACCCAGCAGGTCACAGGATAGCACAGCAGCAGCAGTCCATGGCGGTTCCTGCTGAGTTCCTTCCAGCATTCTGTGTCAAGATCAAGATAAGTTCCAAAGTGTCTCCAAATTGTGGGGGAAACCCCCATGTACTTATACTCAGTTTTACAGTGTTTCACAAAGAAGGAGAGAGGAGGTTCCAACCAGTTACAACTGGTTCTGGGAGTGCCTCCTCTCTCCTTGAGGACAGGCTCCAAACCTCAGTTGGGGGTAAACAACCCTTTTGTGTGTGGCCAGGGCACAGCCTTTACAGATGCATGTGTGTCCCTCATCTTCGTTCTCTCAGCCCAGGAAGACGATTTAGTATGCAGATGCACCTCTGTGACACCTCCACGCTCTCTGTGTACAGGCTATCTGCAAAGTATGCACAAAGCCCAGCTGTCACTCTGCCCAGATGTGGATTGGAGTCAAGCTGTAAAACACCAGAGTCATAAGCACAGAGAAATGCTCACTTTCTAGAAGTGGAATTTCTGTAATAGTAATAAAAAATCCACTTACACCAGTAAGAAGCATTTTTCACTACTGTTACACACATACCAGAAATACCTACGCTATACCTCATAAATCAGACAGTACCCCCTGGACATAAGGCAGGGCATTTCCAATGCAATCCTATAAGGCAGCACTCACAGCAGTGAGGCTGTTTGTCACTACCAGGAGAGGCCACGCTACTAGGCACTTGTCCTGCCTTTTACGTACATATGCCACAGGGCTAGCCAGAGCTTACTAGGGCCTACCTTAGGGATGACTTAAATGTAATAAAAGAGGAGTTCTGGGCCTGGCAAGTAAAGTTAGATACCGGGTCTCTGTATCAAAAAACCGCGTATGCAGGCACTGCGCTAGAAGGCCTGAGACAGGTTTGAAAGGCTACTTCAGTGGGTGAGGCAAGCAGCGCTGCAGGCCCACTAGAAGCATTTAGTTTACAGGCCCTGGGTTTAGAGATACCACTGTACAAGGGACTTACAGGTAAATTAAATATGACAATTAGGTATAAGCCAATCATACCAATAATACCTTGCTTTTATCAGCAGTGATAAAGTGCTCAGAGTCCTAAAGCCAACAGGGAAAGGTCAGGAAAAATAGGAGGAAGGAGGCAAAAAGTCTGGGGAAGAATCTGCCAAAAGGGCCATGTCCAACACAACCCACCACCAGCCTAAAGCCAGGGGAGACCAATCAATACCTTGACCGGCTTCCCTAGTCGGGGCAATGGAACATGGACCCTTCCTTGCTACGGCAGGGGCACACTCCAATTCTATGCCACTCTGATTCCAGTTGAGTCTCTCTGACAATGCTTTCCAGGCAACCTAGTCTAACCCATGGGGGCTCCCTAGCTGCCAGTGGCCAGAACCAGGGCCCAGGCCATCTAGCAGCCTCTGGCCTCTGAAACCACAATGAGGTGGGGGGTGGTAGCCCCAGGTGCACAGCATCCTGTCTCCACTCCACTTCTAATCAGTTCAGGGAGTCTACCCTGCCACTGATCCGCCAACCTAGGGTCCGCACCCATAGGTTCCACAGGGGCTAGAGGTGAGGTTCTCCTCCCTCTACTCCTCCTTCTAGGATCCCTCCTCCTCTCCTAGGAGGGGTATCACCAGCATCCATAACTGCCAGGGCGTTGGGTACAGCCGTCCTGCACATTTCTCCCACCATCCCAGGATCACCACCTGGTGACTGGCCACCCAACCCAGGGTCACCACTCATGGATTGCACCGGGTTCTGGGATGAGATTCCCCCTCCCTGAACCCCATTCCCAGAGTTCAGCATCTCCCCACCTTGGGACAGGCCTCCAGAAGTTACACACGAGGTGAGCATGCTAACCGCCCGCCCAACCAAGTCAGAGTTTACCCCCTGAACCTGTCTAACCAGTCCAGAGTCAACACCCTCAGACTGGACCACTGCCCAACGAAGTAGGACTTCCTGGGGAGCACACCTACCCCCGCCAGGTCAGAGCTTACCCCCTGAACCTGACCATCCAACCCAGAGTCACCACCTTGCGGTTGAACCACTGCCTGGCTCACCAGGACTTCCTTGGGAGCACACCTACTTCCCATCAGGTTGGAGTTTACCTCCTGAACCTAATGGGTCACCACCCTGAGGTTGAACTATTGCCTGGTGCACCAGGACTTCTTGGGGGCACACTTACCCCCCACAAGGGAAACATCTTCCCTAAGGGCCACACAGGAGTCTGGCAGAGTCTGGATTCCTCCCAACCCACAAATGGTTTCGCCAAGGTCCTTAGAGCTGAACCCTGACCCTCCAGGTTCTCCAGTGGGGTCCGGAGCCCCCTCTCACCCCTAGGCCTGGATTTCTGCCTCTTTCACTCTGGAGTGAGATTACCAGATACCAGGACTGGCAAAATGGGATCCCTCTGAGCAGCTGGCCCTACGGTGCAGGCTAGGCTCCCCTCCTGTTGTCTACTCATGGAACCAACCAGGTTATGAGACTGAGTCTCCGACATCCTGGGGCACAGCCCACCCCCACTCCCTCTCTTCTGAGACAAGACATGGGATTCCGAACCCCTCCGATTACAATGGGACCTACCTGGGACACAAGCCTTTCCCACCACTGCTGTTTGGGAAACACCTAGACCGCTCTCTTTAGGATCACCCCCTAATGCCACACCAGACCCTCTGGCACTCAACCAGAGTTCTTCCTCCTTTGCAAGCTCCCTGGAGTCAGAGAGCTCACACACTGACAAGTGTTAGTGTAACCCTGAGAAACAACAGCAAAGCAGGTCCTCTATGACATTCAGATTAAACAGCCCTTCACAATTGTTTACTGTGCTACTCTTCACCCATCCATCTAGTGCAATGCAGCAATCCTCCACAAACTCCTCCCAGGACTGCTGGGCCAGTTTCTTACAGCCCCTGAACCTCTTTCTGTATTCTTCAGGGGAAAACCATACTTCTCAATCAGTGCATTCTTCATAGTGGAGTAAACCTCCCTGTCACTCTCTTTCAGAGTCAGTAGGGCGTCCCTCCACTTCTCAGGAATATAGCTCCCTAGGCCAGTCCCCAATCATTCTCACGGATCCTGTGCTCTACCAGAGCCCTCTCATATTCTTTTAACCACTGACGTATGCCATCTCCTTCTTGGAACTTAGGTACCAGATCTGTGGGTATGTGAGGAACATCTTTGCTATTGCACTCTATATTGCTGCCACCCCTGGACTCCACCTGCAGCGCTGGTGAGTCCAGAACCTTCAGACTGAGCTCAACAGTGACAAAGGCCCTCTCTGCCATTCACTCCTGTACTAAGGCCTTCACCACCTCAGCCCTTCTCTCCTCCACAGCTAGGCGCGCTAACTGCAACTTCAGGTCCCTCTGTTCCTGCCTATCTCTAAGCTCATCAGGCATCAAGGAATGAGAGGTAGCCCTGCTTCTTACACAGGACCCAGCAAGGGACTCCCTATCACTGAGGCCTTTCCTGTCAACAGGCGTACCCGCCCGGTCATTCTTACTGTCCTGATCAGTCTCTCCACCGCTCTTTAGGGATGAGGTCTGAGATCCCTCCCATTGGGAATCCTCACCACACGCAGGATCTTCTGAGTACTCCCTAAGAACACTCTTCCCCTGGGAATATGTCACAAACCTTTCAAGGAAATTCAGAGATCTTCTTAGGTCCCCCTCCACTGGCATTCCTCTCTCTCTACAGAACCTCTCTAATTCCTCCTGCGATTAAAATGGCAGGCCCTCTAAATTAAAGGTTGGCCCTATTTTTGAAAAGGTACAGTAAACACAAGTGTGACAACCCAAATACCCAAGTGTGAGAACTGAAAACAGGAAAAATGTCAGACAGGTAGGAGAAGCAAAACATGTGATGGTCTAAATGCAATTTTTGTGGTGCAATAATGAGTCACAATTGTATTGTGCAAGCAGAAGTTCTATCCTCCCCACTGACAACCAGTGTTAGAAATGGGGTTTCTGGTTGGCTAGGGTATGCACCTAAGCCAGGCAGAACCCACCCACTCTCGTCAGGACAAGGGAGTTACACGTACATGATTACCCCAGCTCACTCCATTGGCACGAGCGGTCAGGCTTATCCCAGAGGCAATGTGTAAAGCGTTTGCACAACACACACAACACACGTGGTGCTCTATCGCCACCACAAAGGAAACACAACACCAAGTTTTATGAAAATGAACTGTATTGTACACAACATAATTATTAGACCAAACACAACATGTCAGTAATGCCCCGCTACTCAGCAGTTGTCGGAACTTTACACAATAGTTACTCTGCAGAAACCAGCAGTAGTCCCACATAACACACAGGTTACTTATTATTCTGTAACTTAAGCTGTAGTCAGGAATTACATTACAAAAGAAATGTACTTGTCATTAAAGTATCATGAATGCCTATACCAAGAGCATTATAAAACACATGGCAAGTCATAAAACAAAGCAGTATGTCATGCCCATGAAAGGAACATCAACACCTATATGTAGCAAATCATAAAAATAGGCAGGTTAACATTTAAATCAATAATGTCCATACCAGGAACATAAGAAATATGTATGTCCTTAGTAAAGTACATGTTTTAATGATGAAAAGGCACTTCAAGTGCCACAAAAGAACAAAATGGGGGCCCTGGCGCTGCTCTGTGCCAAACGGGTGCCCTCTGGTAATGTTTTTTTGGGGGGGGCTGATACACACTCCCTCTGGTTTTTACAATGGGCCCCTCCTGGGGCCCGTGATCTCTGGGGGCCCCCCTAGGCCTCAACTGGCCCTCCAAAGGCGTTGCCAAAGTGCACAACAATTGGGGGGCCACTATGGGGGACTGCCAGTGCAGGGGGCATCAGGTGAGGCTTCCACCCCACCCGCAGTCTCTGCCAAGTGCTGAGGGCTCCGTTGGGGCCGTGGGGAACTTACGATGAAGCTTCCTTCCTCGCCCAAACTCTCTAGAGGAAACAAGGGGCTCGCCTGGGCCGCGACGTTGATCGGGCCAAAGCAAGTGCCTGCTTGTGCCCTGGGGCGCATCTCAGAGCACGCTTCACCCCGAGGACACGGTAGGAGCACGCTTGCCCCTTTTCTTCAATCGATGGTGCCACAGGGGTCACAGGGCGAGCGCGTCACTCGTGCTCCACATCAGCAGCTCACCCAGGCTGTGGGGCCGATTCTGATGACATCGAAAACATGTGCTTTGCCATGCACAACGCCCGGGTCTCGCGGTGATGTCGGGATGCAAGCGCAAAGGGCACCAAAACGGAAGCAATTTCAATGCGCTTAGGTAATTCCATCATAGCGCCCCCCGGCGCTATAAGAGGAGATGGAGCACTCCTCATGCTTGAGGCAGTTGCAGGGGTCAGGGGCCATGGCACCCTGGCCGTGGGGGACAATAGTCAAAGAAAAAGGAGCACAGGTGGCAGGGCCCAGCAGCAGGCCAGTGCAAGGGGGATGCTGGCAGATGGCAGTCTTTCCTAGTGACCCAGCAGGACACAGGGCAGCACAGCAGCAGCAGTCCATGGCAGTTCCTGGTGAGTCTCTTCCAGCATTCTGTGTCCAGTTCAAGGTAAGTTCCAAAGTGTCTCCACATTGTGGGGGAAACACACAGTTTTACAGTGTTTCACAAAGAAGGGGAGAGGAGGTTCTAACTAGTTACAACTGGTTCTGGCAGTGTCCCCTTTCTCCTACAACACAGGCTCCAAACCTCAGTTGGGGGTAAATGACCCTTTTGTGCACAGCCTTTACAGATGCATGTGTGCCCCTCCTCTCCCTTCTCTCAGCCCAGGATGACTATTCAGTATTCAGATGCACCTTTGTGACACCTCCACCCTCTCTGTGTACAGGCTGTCTGAAAGGTATGCACAAGGCCAAACTGTCACTCTGCCCAGACGTGGATTGGAGTCAAGCTTCAAAACACTATTCGTGAGCACAGAGAAATGCTCACTTTCTAGAAGGGGCATTTCTGTAATAGTAATAAAAAATCCACTTACACCAGTATGCAGCCTTTCTCACTACAATTACAACCATGCCAAACATGCCTATGCTACCCCTCATAAATCAGACAATACCCCCTAGACATAAGGCAGGGCATTTCCAATGCAATCCTATTAGCAGTGAGGCTGTTTGTCACTACCAGGACCAGCCACGCTTATAGGCACATGTCTTGCCTTTTACATACATATGCCATAGGGCTATCCAAAGCTAGCTAAGGCCTACCTTAGGGATGACTCAAGTGTAGTAAAAGGTGAGTTCTGGGTCTGACAAGTAAATTTAGATGGCAGGTCCCTGTGGCAGAAAACTGCACATGCAGGCGCTGCGCTAGCTGGCCTGAGAGAGGTTTGAAAGGCTACTTCAGTGGGTGGCGCAGCAGCGCTGCAGGCCCACTAGTAGCATTTAGTTTACAGGCCCTGGGTATAGTGATACCACTGCACAAGGGACTTACAGGTGAATGTAATATGACAATTAGGTATAAGGCAATCATACCAACTTTATAAGGGAGAGCACCTGCACTTTAGCACTGATCAGCAGTGATAAAGTGCTCAGAGTCCTAGACCCAACAGCGAGAGGTCAAAAAAAGTAGGAGGAAGGATGCAAAAAGTCAGGGGATGAACCTGCCAAAAGGGCCATGTCCAACACACATTAATCACAGTGCTCCACCAGCCTCCTTAGCACACATGAGACCGAGTTTAAAGTGTTTCCTGCCTGACTTTGCTCACAGAGCACAAAAAAATGTATTGAGGGGAGAATCAGAGTCTGCAGGTCCAATCACCCAAGGTCAGGATATTAATATTCATGAAGTAGGTCGATTTGTGACTCACTAGGAATCACACGGATGAAACAAAATATTTCTTACATAAGGAATAGCGATTTCCAAATGGTGATTTAGATAAAATTGCTATTTGGAAATTGCTATTCCTTCTCTTTGTACATCTGTCCCATAGTCCTAGAGTACTAAAATGTCTGCCAGCAACATTTGTCCAATGTTGCTGGCAACCAATCAAAGCACTCACTCTCGCAGGAGTCTGACTTTCGTTGTCAGTGAATTGGCCCAAGAGTAATAAACTTGCCTTGGCCATTCACAGCACTCCATTTTTAAACTGTCTCTCCTGCAAGAGTCTCACAAGCCTCTTGCAAACCCAACCATCTAGAAATATAAATGTTTTTGACCCTTAATTTCTAAAATAAATTCTGAACAGATTTACACCAAATCACAAGAATCACAACCTGTGGATTAAGATCTAACATCATGGCAAACTTAGGCCCTCATTACAACCCTGGCGGTAAATCCTGCTTACCTCCGTGCTGACGGCTGTCAAGATACCGTGGCCGTGGTGGAAATCCGCTACAGATATTATGACCCACATCTAGAATTCCGCCACAATACAGACACCCACACAAGTCCCCCACACCAAAGGTCAGTGATAAACTAGCAATAGCACAACCCACACCGTCACGCCAACAGAAATATGCCCACAGTATCACGACCCACGAATCAAGGCAGCGGTCATTCAACCGCAGTAAACCATTGGCGGAAGACACTGCCACGCTCAAAATACACACACACTAACAAAACTAAACCACATTGGACAATTCAAAATACACACACCTGACACACATACACACACCACACCCACACACACAATCGAATATAAAACACACACCCACATTACCCACAACCCCTTACAACAAATTTTTTTGGAAGAAGCACAGAGAGAGAGAATAGCAAATACAACACCAGCATCCACAGGCACACAACACCATCTCTCATGCAACATCCACGCACCTCAAAGAACACACACCAACACAACACATCACACAGCACAACAAACATCACCTCACACATCGCCCACACCACATTATGGCACCCCAAAGACACCCCAGGTTTTCTTAGGAGGAGCTCAGGGTCATGGTGGAGGAAATCATCCGGGTAGAGCCACATCTATTCGGATCACAGGTGCAGCAGACTTCCATTGCAAGGAAGATGGAGCTATGGCGGAGAATTGTCGACAGGGTCAACGCAGTGGGACAGCACCATAGAACACGGGATGACATCAGGAAGAGGTTGAACGACCTACAGGGAAGGTGCGTTCCGTGGTATCCAGACACCAGGTAGCTGTACAGAGGACTGGAGGTGGACCCCCACCTCCTCCCCCACAACTAACAACATGGGAGGAACAAGTCTTGGCAATCATGCATCCTGAGGGCCTTGCAGGAGTAGCAGGAGGACTGGACTCTGGTAAGTCAAATCTTTAATACTCTAACCCCCCCACCCTACCTGCATGCCATCACAAACTTCTACCCCTACCCTCGCACCCATCACCCCAACACCCCACAGATACCCCACTATCACAACCCACACATCCCAATATCAAGCCCTGCATGTAACACCAATGCATGGACACCCAGCAATTCCAGTCGAGAGACTCACCCAGGCCACAAAATCACCAATCACAAAAGGGCTAAGACAATAATGCAAGCACAGGAGTAGAGTGTAACCCACCAATTGCACAAGATGCGACACACAGATACAATAACTATGCATTTACACCCCAACAGGACCCCTACCCAACGTCACCGGACAGGAGGTGCCAGCCACATCCAGTCCCCCCACAGAAGAGGCCCACAGTGAGGACAGCACCTCTGCACACTTAGATCAAGATGATGAGCCCGGCCCAACTGGGACCTCGGGACAGTCGGTTCCCCTGCCACAGTCACAAACCACCACAGAACCTCCCCTCCTCAGGAAACACCACCACAGCACCCACCCAGCGGGCCCATCCCTCTGTCCCCAGGACACGTCAATCATCAGTGTGTCCACCACTACAGGGACCCCAGGCAACCCCACCAACCCAAGACAATCAGGGACCTGGGGTCAGTGGCAGTGGGCACACGGTTCATGGGACAGAGGCACAGGATAACAGGGAAACTGGGAGTACTGCTGTGCAACAGGGGAGGACAGGCCCAGGGAACCCACTCTCCATGAAGCACTCTCCAACATCATGGGAGCCTACCATCATTCCCAGGAGACCATGGGCACGGTACTGGCTAAGTTGCAGGAGACCCAGCGGCTGCAGGAGGAATCAGGGGCTGCATGGGGATCAGGGAGGACTTCAAGTCCATTAACAACACCCTGGTCACGGTTGCAGGGGTGCTGGCTGACATGGCCAACACCATGAAGGAGACAGTGGCACACCACCTGGCCCCTGACACTAGCTTGAACAAGGACAGCCCTCCACCTCCGCCAGTCCCTGAGATCCAGGCACAAGACAGAGAACATTGCCAAGACCCCGCCAGGAAATAAGACTTTCCTGAATGTCACCCTTCTGTCTCACTATGTCACCCTGTCCACCTTGAACTGACATTACTCCACCTCCTATGCCCACTTGGACTATGCACCTGTGATACCAATTGACTGGACTCCACCATGGACATTCCTCCTCTATCACCCCAGCCCATTGCACATACCCCTCCACTGAATAACACTTAAATAAACACCCTTGAATCACAAAACTATCTGGAGTCAGTCTGTACTTTCACAAGTGTGTTATTACAACCTCTCTGACAAAAGCCAATGTCAATGTTTACTATCAGATACCAGTGTTCTAAATTGGCAGCAGTAAACACAGCAGAAGGCAGGTACCCAGATCTGTGAAATGGAAAGCCAAAGTGAACTGTCAGGGTCCATACACAGAGGTAAAAAGGCAGAATCATGCAATGTCCTACAATACTATTATATGAGAGGAACAGTGCCAGTCTCTTACCTGTGTCTCACTGGAAGTATTGCATGATGATGTTGTTTTGGTTGTCTATATCTTCTTCTTCTGCCTCTTCTTCCTCACTGTCCACAGACTCCACAGCTGCCCCAAGACCAACAGCAGGCCCATCCTCCAGCAGAAAAGGCACCTGGCGTCGCAAAGCCACGTTGTGCAACATACAGCATGTGACAATGAGCTGGCACACCTTCTTCAGTGAGTAATATAGGGAGCCACCTGTCAGATGGATGCACCAGAACCTGGCCTTCAGGAGGCCGAATGTACGTTCTATTATCCTCCTAGTTCACCCATGTGCCTCATTGTAGCGTTCCTCTGCCCTTGGCCTGGGATTCCTCACTGGGGTCAGTAGCCATGACAGGTTGGGGTAACCAGAGTCACCTGCAAATATCGAGGGAGAACTGTTAGACACACACCAACCCTTAGGGACTCTCCCATATCCAGACACCTATTCAAACTGTGTTGGGACCTTGGCCTCACCTATTAGCCACACACAGTGCCTCTGGAGTTGCCCCATCACATAAGGGATGCTGCTATTTCTCAAAATGTAACCGTCATGCACTGAGCCAGGATACTTGGCATTCACATGGGATATGTACTGGTCTGCTAAACAAACAATCTGCACATTCATGGAATGGTAGCTTTTGCGGTTTCTGTACACCTGTTCATTCCTGCGGGGTAGGACAAATGCCACATGTGTACCATCAATGGCACCAATGATGTTGTGGATATGTCCCAGGGCATAGAAGTCACCTTTCACTGTGGGCAAATCCTCCACCTGAAGGAAAACGATGTAGCTGCGCATGTGTTTCAGCAGGCAGACAACACTCTGGACAACACGTTAGAGAACATTGGCTGTGACATCCCTGATGCCATGGCCACTGTTGTTTGAAAGGAACCACTGGCCACGAAATGGAGCACTGACAGGACCTGCACTAGAGGGGGGATTCCTGTGGGATGGTGGATAGCTGACATCAGGTCTGGCTCCAACTGGGCACACAGTTCCTGGATTGTGGCACGATCAAGTCTGTAGGTGATAATGATGTGTCTGTCCTCCATTGTCGACAGGTCCACCAGGGGTCTGTATGCCGGGGGATGACGCCATCACATCATCTGCCCTAGTAGATGTGCCCTATGGAGGAGAAGGGTGAGCAGAGGGTCAGACACCAAATAGCTTGCACAAGGGTGTTTTGAACAATTGTGATGTAATCGGTGTGTGGCGCTGTCTGTCCGTATTCTTGCCCAAAAGTGCTGTGACGCAGTGAGGTGCCCTGCCATGTGGCCCCCTAAAATGGCGGCTGCCTGACCTATATAGAGGGACAAGGGGAAATGAGGTAACTGCGCTGGTGTTGTGCAGCGTCGCGGTAGGCAGAAGAAGACCGCAGCACAATTCCACAATGGTTATCATTGGGCCCTATGGGTTCCAGGAGCCAATGATAATGTACGCCGGCGGTGATGGTACTCACCGCTGTGGATGTAACTGCCATTTTCTATCTGTTCACTCACTTGATACCTGACCTTCAACAGGAGAGGACCTACACTGCAAATGCTGCTGTGACCTGAGTCTGGAAGCGACAATGGCTACAGTGTCTGGGGAAAGGGCCCCTGCCTTTCACCATGGAGGAGTTGGACAACCTGGTGGCTGGGGTCCTCCCACAGTACACACTACTCTTCGGTCTTCCAGACAAACAGGTGAGTACACCGTGAGCATGATGGATGGGACATGAATGTATGGAGTGGGATGGATGGAAAATACGGGGGGGGATGGGCTGAGGCCAGCATGTGAAGATGGACAGTGTATGTGTTTCTGGGCCAGGGTGGGAACTTCTGGCCAATGAGTAAGAAGAACCGGACGGGGGAGTTAAATCCATTCTGACTTCACTTTTCTTGTAGGTCAGTGCCCACCAGAAGAAGGGTATTTGGCGTACCATCGCCAAGGAAGTGCAGACCCTGGGGGTCTACCATAGACGGAGCACCCACAGCTGCAAAAGATGGGAGGACCAAGAAGATGGCATAGGCCCAGCTGGGGCTGGCCTCCCAGCATTGAAGGGGTGCCCGTTGCACCATGACCCCCCTGATGTACCGGATCCTGGCAGTGGCATATCCTGAGTTGGATGGGCGCTTGAGGGCATCACAGCAGCCAAAAAGTGGTGAGTACAGTCACATTCAGCTGACTCTGAATGCTGTATGAGGTGTCTGGGTTGGGGAAGTTGGCTGTGGGCTCCCCTAGGCCAGGGCAAACTTGCTAGGGTAGGTCCATTGTTAGGCAGGCTCTGTGGCATTCCAACCCCAAAAGTGGTAGTGACCATCTACACCTAGTGAGGCTCCTGTGGGTTCCAAGTGTGCATCAGATGGGCTTAGGCACAGTCCCCCATGGGCAGGTGATTTTCCCTAGTACAGTTAGTGCATGGTCTAGTGCATAGGGCTACTCCCTGTGTGTTGTGTCCGCCAATGGTGGTGTTGCTGGCATTGACCATGTGTCTCCTCCCCTTTTTCTTTTGTCACCCTGTCCTTGTGTGCATTATCATCATCTGGCGGAGGAGCATTGGCACCGGAGCAGGAGGGAGCTGCAACCCACATGGCCCAGGAGGGTGAATGTTCAGAGTCTGAAGGCACCAGTGGGATGGAGGGCGAGGGGAGCTCCACGAGGGGGACAGGAAGAGACACCAGCAGCAGCGACTCCTCCTCTGATGGGAGCTCCCTCGCGGTGGCAGGCACCTCTGTGCCCACCGCAACAACAGGTACAGCCGCCACCCCCATCCCAGCACCGCCCTTCCAGCAGCCCCTCAGTGTGTTTCCCATGCCCTCTCATCCAGGAGGGCGGGCATCTCCTTTGCCCCAGGCACCTCAGGCCCTGCCCCAGTCAGCCCTGCTGCCCTCAGTGAGGAGACTATTGACCTCCTGAGATCCCTCACTGTTGGGCAGTCAACCATTCTGAATGCCATCCAGGGAGTTGAGAGGCATTTGCAGTAAACAAATGAATACCTGGAGGGCATTCATTCTGGCGTGGCAGCCCAACAGAGACCATTTCAGGCTCTGGCCTCAGCACTGATGGCAGCCATTGTCCCTGTGTCCAGCCCCCTCCATCCAACTTCCACTACCCAGACCCAATGTCCTCTACCTCAGCCTATCCCAAGCACACAATCAGACCAGCTTGCACACTCATCAACACACAAAAGTGGCTCAGGCAAACATAAGCACCACACATCCCACAGGCACTCACTCAAGCACCATATCCATGCAGACACACCAACATCCACTGCCTCCACTGTGTACCCCTCCTCCACGTCCTCCACCTCCCTTGCAGTCTCATCTCCACTCACACCTGCATGCACTACATCCTCAGCCACTACCTCCATCACCAGCACGCCCATCACCACACACTGCTCACGTGCAATCACCATCCCCACTACCTTGCACATGTCCCCTGTGTCCCCCTCCATCTTCCTATCCCAGTGCCCAGAGTGTCAAAGAAACTTTTCCTGGCTAACACTGACATCTTCCCTAAACCTCCCCCCGTCCTTCTCCTAGAGCCAGGATGTCCAGATCCCAGCCCAGCACTTCAGCCACAAAATCCTCGAGCACTGTGGTCCCGGCAAGTCCAGCAACATAGCGTGCGGCACCCACCAGGGCTGCCAGTGTGCCACCTAGTGAGGCCAAAGATCACCCTACCCTGCCACCTGCCAAGGTGAAGAAGGGGCCCAAATGCTGTGGGGAAAAGCTGCACCAACCACCCAGAAAGGCCTACTCCAAGACAAAAGAGGACAGTGCCATGGTCCCAGCAGCGACTTCCAAGGTGGGGAAGGGACACAAGGCCAAAGGGAAGTCAGCTCAGGGCACAGAGCCTCTGGGTGGGGGACTGGTGTCACCCGTTCTGCAAGACAGAACAGAAACCTGTAAGGCAGTGGCCACTGCCACCTGCACCACCACCTGCACTGCCACCTGCACGGCCACCTGCACTGCCACCTTCACGTCTCCTGCCTCTGCTGCAGTCCCCAGCATCATTCCCAGTGGGCAGCCGCCAGAGGCTGCAGGAGACGTCCTGCTATCTCCCTCCACATGAGCTGACACCAGCACCACCGGCAGCATCTCCACCACAGACACTGCCACAGCCACCGCCACCTGCCCCGCGACGTGCCCAGCCAGTGCCACCACAGCCGACATTAGCATCATCCCCAGTGGGCAGTCCTCCGAGGCTGCTGGAGACTTCCAGTACCTTGCACAGACTACATGAGGCACCACAACCAGCACTGGCAGTACCAGCAGTTGGCAGGCTAACTCGCTGCAGGGAGAAGTGTGTCTCTGTCGCCATAGAGGATCATGCTACCTTGGTCACAGAAAATCTCGTGGCTCAGACACCCAGGTGAGGGAATGGGAACTGTCACATCCCACATGCCGCACTCTGGGCACCATGTCCCCTCCAGAACCAGTTGAGAACAGCATCCACTACCCCAGTCCTTGGCAGGATGAAGCACTCTGGGCACCATGCCCCCTCCAGAACTAGTGGAGAACAACATCCACTACCCCAGTCCTGGGCAGGATGAAGCACTCTGGGCACCATGCCCTCTCCAGAACCAGTGGAGAACAGCATCCACTTGAGAGACTGTGGCTTTGCACTCCCCCGGATAAAGCAGTGGGCAACCCACCCACTTGAGAGAATTGAGAGACTGTGGCTTTGCACTCCCCAGGACCAAGCAGTGGGCATGGAGCCCCCTCATGGAGCAGTGGCGTCGTCCCATCATCCGGCTGAGGTGCCCCCTCCCCTTCCTCCTGAGGTGGCTGTTTTTTTTCGACATGATGCCCCAGCAGTGTTCTCTCCATTTTGAGGCAGGTGTCATGTGTGGGCTTCGCCCATGCTTTTTGGGACCACTGGTCCACGGACATGTAATGAAACAGTATCCGGACTTGTGTACATACTGTGAATATTTGTATATAATGTTATTTTAAATTTATGATTACACTTGTTACAATCATTTCATTTGGTCCTTGTAGTCTTCCCGGGGTTTACGGGGTGTCAATGTAATGTTGCTGCATGTGTTAATGTGTGTGTTGGTGGGGGTGTTGCATGTTGCATGTGTGTGTCACTCTCTTCCCCCCCTTTCCCTGTGTGCTACGTGCAGTACTCACTGTGGTCATCGCCACCGTCTTTGATGTTCCTGGTAGAAGAGGAGGTATACCAACATTGGTAACACCTGTAACCTGGGCTCCATCGCGTCCTGGTTCCTCGTTGGGTGTCGAGAGGTGAGTGGTTTCCGTTCCAAGTCCTGTTTCCGCCGTTCTTTTGATGGCATTGGTACCGCATTGGTACCGCCCAGGAAAGATGTGTCATAATAGAGTGGGCAGTACATTGTCTTCCGCCTGTTTGTTGGCAGTTCTCGCCGCCGTGTTTGTTTCTACCGCCGTGGTGGTCGGAGTGTTAAAATGGCTGTCTGTGTTGGCGGTTTCCGTCATGGTCGTGATTCCATTTTTTTTACCGCCAGCCTGTTTGCGGTATTACCGCCGCTTTATCACCGACCACCAGGGTTGTAATGAGGGCCTTAGTGTATTTCCATTCAGCTATTTTTCCTGTAGCCCTGCCTAAAAAAAGACTATGGTAAATGCATGGGATTTTGCATTTTACAACTACCCTTTTTTCTCAGCCCCTTCTTGGTGAATCACTCAGAAACTTTCTATGCACAAACTGAGAAAAAAGAGCACATTTTTTAAAAAGCCTGTGGAGATTCATCAAATCAGGGCCAACAAAAAAATGCTTTTACTGTGGAACAGCGGACCTGACTATAGACTACCCATTGGCAACTGCCAGTGGCTAATTTATATATCTTCAGAGTTGTTTTGAGTTTGTTTTGAGGTTTAAATATTACATTGTCCCTCAAAAAGCCAATCCCCCTTCTGTGCACGGCCTATGACCAACCCCTGATAGTCAAGCAACCCCATGGCTGACCCTATGTCAGACCCTCTGCAGGCAACAAAACTCCTGCCGACAAAGTAGGTCAAGCTAGCAATTATTTGCCCTGTGGACCCCATCTCTGGGGCCTTTTTTTAACAAAAAAATAAATAAGTAAAAAGAGGATGGGGCACACTCTCCCCTTCTTCAAGACACTAATAGCGTCTGGGATCCCATCCCCAGTGCCAAAAATATATCATCAGTGAAGTGGATTGTGGCCCCTGAGCCAAAAGAGCAAAAGAGGCACTGGAGTCCCCAGGCCCTTTTGAGATGAAAAAGGGGGGGGGGGTACATGAGCTCCCCCGCCCCCCCAAAACCCTTGTGCCTTCAGGGACCCCATTCCTCGGGACCTTCTTTTTTATTAAAAGAGAGGGGTTGTGTGGTGACCCCGAAGCCACTTTTGTCCCACTGACCCTATCTGCTGTGGCCAAAAATTACATTACTTGGGGAAGGGAAATGTGACCCACCCTCCCAGCCTTAAGAGGCCCTTGGAACCGCCTTCCCACAGGGCCAAATACCTTTCTATTGGGGGAAGGGGAGCATGTGAACCCCACTCTCAGGGCCCCGAAGAGCGTTGGGTGGGGAACCCCCCAGGGCCAAACATAACATCTGTCTATGGAAAAGCAGATCTAACTATAACTACCCAGTGGCGATCTTGATAAAAAAATATCTCTCTCTCTCTCTCTCTCTCTCTCTCTATATATATATATATATAAATATATATTCTTCATGAGAAAGCGCGCATAGGTGAGTCCCCAAACGCGGCAGGCTGCAACAGGGTCACGAACCCTACAATATCCAAACCTAATCACTTCCAAACAGAAGAGAAAGTTGCAGCCACTCGTGTCACTAAAGGTAAATTTCATTATAACGTGGCAGAAAAAACAAAAAGGCAAGAGAAACCTCTAATGCGTTTCAGGAGGCAGAGCCCCCTTGTTCACAGAGTTATTTACCGCCCCCATTTCCCTCTCTACCTTACATACTACCAAGTTCAACAACATAAAAAACAGACTCAATTTCCTGCAAAATAATGGCTGCCATCTTTGAATGTACTACTGATATCATTGACTTTAACATTATTAAACACAAAAATCAACTTTGTTCAGTTATTTTTTTTGTAACTGTAATCCATTTATACACACTTTGTATCTAATATAGCCTCCCATATACATCTAACAGTTGACTTTATATATAATTTTAACACAATTTCAACATAATTCTTTACACAATTTCTACAAGTAGTACTTCATATTATCATTAATACATCAATTCAAATAGACCTCACCTAGCTTGTCATACCTCATATAATCAGTAGAGTAGTCTCAAAACCATGATTAATGTGAAGTCCTTGAATTGAATTGATATAATAGCTCTTTTGCTTTTTAAATTAAGTGTAATCTCCTATTAAGAAATAGAAATGAGGAAAAATTAATTAGTGATGTCACATCAAACTGATCAAAATACATGCAAAAAAATGTACATTAAATTTTTTAGATGAAATTCTTTAAAATGCCTAGCCACAGGATATGACTTGTCTTCATTTTTGATAGCTCTCATGTGCTCCAGGACACGTTTTTTAGCTGTATGTATCGTGCTACCAATGTAAAATTTATTACACGGGCATCTTAAAGCATAAATGCAATAATCCGATATACATGATACATGTTTCCTTATTACAAAGGATTTTTTCGTCCCCGGAAACTCAACTTCCTTACAGTTGGAGCTATACTTTAATGCCTTGCATTTACCACAAGTATAAAATCCTTGAATCGGCTTTGAATATTCTTCTTTAGACATCAAACTTCAACTTAACACATCCTTCAAAGAACGACTTCTTTTAAAAGTAAAGGCTGGATAGTCATCTAATAGTTGACCTATATTCTCATCCATTTTGAGGGCCGGCCAAAATCGTAAAAAGGCCTTTTTAATATCTTTAACCCTGTTGTGATAAGATGTTACAAATCTTATCTTCATGTTCTCTTTGTTAGTATTATTCATCTTCTCAACCAGGAGATCCTCCCTTTTAATTTTCCGAACCCTACTTATTGCTTTATTGATGACTGTCGGTGGATAACCTCTTTCTCTAAATCTCTTAGACATAACTTCAACCTCCTTCTCAAATACAGTGTCTAAACTACAATTTCTTCTGGCCCTTAATAGTTCTCCATACGGGATGCTGTATATTAGGTTCTTAGGATGGCTGCTAGTTGCATGGAGGATGCTGTTACCAGCTTTATTCTTTCTATAGAGTTTACCTTCTAATTTATCCTTCACCATTTTAATTCTAACATCCAAAAATTCCAGTTCAACTAAATCCATAGTACAGCTAAATTTTAAATTTAGCTGATTATTATTTAATTCCCCAACAAAGTGAAGGGCTGATGCTTTGCTGCCTCTCCAAATACAGAAGATGTCATCAATATACCTGTATATATATATTAATCACCAAATGGCTGCATACCAAATTACGCGCTTTTGCTGCCGGTGCTGATGGAGGAGTTAGCGACCAAACTCCCATAGAATTCTTCAGGAAAATTGACCATCGTCTGTCAAGGAGACCAGATCCTCGGGGCTTGCGCATGTTCCCAACATGTCCACCTCTTGGCAGCTCCAAACTCCACTAGTTATTATAGCACAGAGTTAAAGAATGGCCAAGTGGGGAAATGGGTTTTGGGTTGGAAACAGCGGGGAAAGAGACCTGTGGAAGCAAGAGTTAAACAACACAATTGCAAGATTAATCACAATGACTTTCAATAAGCTTTGTTTCAAATAACACTTATACTGAAAACATGAATGGCCTAAAGCTTCACTACAACTAGGCCTCAGGAATCTAGGTACCTGGAAATCAAGAAAGATTAGGCAAAGTTTCATATGAACATTCCAGAATTAACACATCATATCTTGAAATATGAACACTCTCCAAATAGTTCTTAGAATAATCACTGCATTAAAACAAAAATCAAAGAGCACCTGGTTTTCGCTGCATGAATGAACTGTACTAGAATCATGAATAACACTGCTACGTCACACTCTGATTAAGAGTTCCAAGACTCAAATGTTCAGGAATTATTATGCACCTTAATCAAACTGCACACCAAGATTTCAATGTCTAGAAATGATCGCGCATTCTGCCGATCTGTATTTCACAAGCTAAAATGCCAGGAATAAATCGCGCACACTGTTGCTGATTCGAACATCTAGATTCAAATGCAATGAAGTGATCACTCGCACTGCAGATCTGTAATTCAAAAGTTAAATGCCTGGAATTAATCATGCACACTGTTGCCGATTTGAACATCAAGAACCAAATGCAATGAAATGATCGCGCACACTGCCGATCTATACTTCAAGAGGTAAATGCCAGAAATGAATTGCACACACTGTTGCTGATTCGAACATCAAGAATCAAAGGCCATGAAATGATCGAGCAGACTGCCGATCTGAATGCCAAGTGTTAAATGCCAGGAATGAATCGCGCACACTGTTGCTGATTCGAACTTCACGATGCAAAGGCCATGAAATGATCGCGCACACTGCTGATCTGAATGCCAAGAATTAACTGCCAGGAATGACTCGCACACACTGTTGCCGATTCGAACTTCACGATACAAATGCCATGAAATGATTGCGCACACTGCTGATCTGAATGGCAAGAATTAAATACCAGGAATGAATTGTGCACACTGTTGCTGATTCGAACTTCACGATGCAATTGCCATGAAATGATCGCGCATACTGCTGACCTAAATGCCAAGTGCCAAATGCCAGGAATGAATCACGCACACTGTTGCCGATTCGAACACCACGATGCAATTGCCGTGAAATGATCGCGCACACTGCCGACCTAAATGCCAAGAGCCAAATGCCAGGAATGAATGGCACACACTTGTGCCAATTCAAACATCACAATACAATTGCCATAAAATGATCGAGCACACTGCCGACCAGAATGCCAAGAACCAAAATGCCAGGAAAAGAATTGCACATGCAGTTTTATGTTTAGGCTCAAAACTCGAATGTCACTGGAAACGGAGTCGGGGGCATAACCCGAACTCCGCCTTACCGCCCTGCTTGAAGATCACCAAATAAATGAGGGCAGGCCTGCAAATGACTTGACAGGCCTCCAGGACAGGAGCTCAGGAAAATGCTGCTGCTCTGCACCGGGACCTCTGAATAGTGAGCACGTGGAGCTGGGTTGGCTCCCTTATATAGTGCTCAGCCCCGCCGACGAGCCACACCCAACCACGCTGCAAGAAAGGCTTCTATAATGTCTTAGAATAAGACCACAGCCTGTAATCCTGCAAACAAGCCTTGCAAATGAACAATGTATTACAAACAGCATTAATGACTTTTCAAGGTAAAAGCTCGGCAATGCAAAAGGTTAACATACTGCACAGAAACACAATGCATGAAATATGCCCTTGCATAAGGACTGGGTTTTTGCATTTACGTCGCCTGTAGAGCGCGCACTGTCCTGATGTTGACAAAGTCCTAATATCAGTTTTTATTTAATAGAAAAGTGTTTCCACCACCCTAGGGTGGTGGAAACACTTTCATATATATATATATGAAGCAAGGTAAGTTGAAACTTTTATTCCTCCAAATTCGGGAAAACAGGAACTCGTTTCTGCATAGCAATGCCTTTGTCAACCTGTTCGCCACCATATTTTCACCATTATTTATACCAACATGTGACCGATCAAGCACACCACATCACTAAAAACAAACATTATGTTTACATTTTATCATCATGTCCATGTAGTGCTGACTCAAATTTCAAGCAATACCTGCAATTCTGGGCTGAGAACATTCAACAACTTCCATACAGATTTTCGATTGGTAATCCATCCAATTTACTCATAACAAGATGGGTGGTTACACAACCTTTGCTTGTGAAACATACATGCATGCATGCAATGGAACGCCTCAAAAAATCCATTAAAAAATTACAGAAGTTTGCATGATAACTTGACGTTAGTATTTATAACCCAAAAAATAATTCATATCTAAATAACATTGCTGATGTCAAACTGCAAAATAAATTGTAAATCATCTCTTTTGAAACCACCCAAATTGCTCAGAACGAGATGGATACCAACACAAAACCTCTCAGTGTATAATATATGGAAGACATAATTGCGATGTTATCAATACTTTTTTTGATCTTATATCATTTCATAGAGTTGGCGCTCAGCGGTATCACAGTAGCTGCTTCCAATATATAATCTCCCTACATCTTTTCAGTATACACATTGCTGCCGTTTATAACATAAATATCCTCAATCTAGCCCAAGTGGGCACCACATACCACTGTATCGCACCCCCACTCCTCACCCCAGGACACAGATACATAGCTACTTTGCTCTGCAAGCCAGCTCTGCAAAGATATAAACATTAAAAGCTAAATTAAAAAACATGTTTGTTGTGCAATTCTTCACAACAATATCCTTAACTAATATCAAAACAGAATACAGAGAAATAATTTTATCATTTCAGATGTGAAAATATCATCCTGCCAGAATCATTCTTGCTCTGCGTATTTTTCTAAGATAAATACACACAGCAGGAATCATTCATTTTTTAAAAAAATGTCAGGGACCACAGGTGGACCCTCAAGACCCTTGCGGTAGCGGAAGCTGACATTCCTCCCACACACAGGGACCTGCTGGAAATGCAGCTCCCTTCGTGCGGGAGCAATACTTTCATTTCTTCCTCTGCCCGCATGTCTGTGGGCAAGGAAAGAGATGAAAACTCTGCCTCCAGCAAGTGAAGCATTTTGACAGCTTGCCCTTGCTGGAAGTGAGTGTTTGCTTTCACTTAGCTGGAGGTGTCACAGCTCCTGCCTGCCAAAACAAAGGCAAACAGCTATCTCGTGAGGGTGGGCACCTCGAGTGATAGCAGGATCCAGTCCTGGGGAGTGGTGGTCCCCAGGGTCATAAATGTCTCTATGAGGAGGGACTGTGCCCCCACCTTTCTTTAGCACAGTACGACCCAGGGAGGTGGCGGTCCGCGCGGCCTTATGTAGCCCAGGAGGAGGGCAACACTGCACCCATCCATGTTATAAAATTTGCATTTCACCCCGGGAAGGTGGTGGTCCCAGGGGTCGGATGTCTGCCTGGACTCCTCCTTCATCCTAAATTTCACATCAGGGATGTGATGGTCCCAGGCCATTTGAAAGCCTCATGAGAGGGGCTCTTTCTGTCCCTCCTCATTTTGACAAAAATGTCCTGGAGAATTGGTGGTCCGTAGGGCCCAGAGGGGATATAGCCCCAGGGAGGTGGGCATCCCCGGGCATTAAAAAAGCCCTTGGAGGGGGGCCATATGCTCACCTCTCCAATTCTTTATAAACTGTGCGTACCCTGGGACCTGGCCCTCCTGGGGGCTACATTAAAAACAAGTGCTGGAGACTGTGCTAGTTTTTATTTGATACTCAAAATATTTGCGAACGTTCTCTAATTTCACTGAAAATTTGTTTTTAAGTTCTTTTTGGCCCTGGTGTGGTCCCAGGGGAGCCACAGGACTGAGGCTAGGGGATTAGAGAATTTGTACCCTGCCCCCTTTTCTTTTTTTTACATTTATTTTTGGGACTAAGCTTAAGCTGACGTTTGCTGGTTGAAGTATTGGCAACAAATGAGATCTTTGCATAAGATTGGGAGTATTTTCGAATTTGTTGTAATTTTAGATGTACAAATGATTTCCTTTAATTTCTCTAAAACTACTGAATGGATTTACACCAAATAACAAAAACTGTGCTTTCTGGACCAAGAGCTACCCTTCTGCCAAAATTGGTTTAATTCTGTCCAGCGGTTCAGGCAGTAGTTGTGCTAAAAATCCATATGCACAACTCCCCTCCCTCTCCATGACACAGCAAATCAATGCTCTAACCTCCCCCTCCTTCCACACACTCCACACTCTAAAAAACTCCTTCAAATGGATTCCCCCAGAGACCAGGAAGACAGTCACCCATGCAGTCATCAGCAGCAGACTAGACTACGGCAACGCCCTCTATGCCGGCACAACACTCAACCTCACACGCAAACTCCAGAGAATCCAGAACACAGCCGCATGCCTTGTCCTTGGCCTCCCCCGCCACGAACGAATCTCACCACACCTCAAAACCCTTCACTGGCTCCCCATAAACAAGAGAATCATATTCAAGATCCTCATTCACGCACACAAATCCCTCCACAACACCGGCCCCACATACCTCAACGAAATAGTGAACTTCCACACGCCCACCCGCAACCTCTGATCAGCCAACCTCGCCCTAGGCACAGTCCCCCGCATTCAACCACCACCACATGAGGCAGGTCCTTCTCCCACCTCGCCCCCAAAACATGGAACTCCCTCTCCACCAAACTCAGCAAAACCAAAGACCTCCTGCTCTTCAGAAAAAAACTCAAAACATGGTTGTTTGCACAGTGACCCTCCTGCCCCCCCACCAAGTGCCTTGAGACCCTCACGGGTGAGTAGCACGCTTTATAAATTTTTTTGATTGATTGATTGATTGATATGGGAGTTAACATGGGAAGTTACACCACTTTTTCTCAGCCCTCACTAGACGGATCACCCCAAAACTTTTCATGTACAACAAGACCCTAGACAACACTTTTTTTTGGGGAAAAGTTTATGAAAATTCATCAAACAGCGCCAAAGATATAGCCAAGTCAAAAACTCTTTTTCTATGGAAACTAGATCCTTACTGGTAACTGCCAGTAGGAAAATTTTACATATATAAAATATAGATATATGTATATGTGTATACACACACATACATATATACGTTTTCCCCAATCTTGTGTGTGTGTGGTGGCAAATAGACAGGCCATGCTGGTTTTTTCTTCATAAAATCTTGGCACTCTAAATTATGCTGTGCAATATAGCAAATGTTAGTATGAATTCATTATTTTAACATTTTTAATTACGTAACACTGGGCAACGATTTCACCTTTATAGTACTAGTTTATCCTTCACATGAACAATAAGCAACTCAAAAAAGACCAGTCAGCTGATGAAAAAGGCCTTTCACAGCGCTGTAACATATCACAATGTTTTGTCTATTAGATCTAGAAATATAACTAGTTTTTTTGGTCAAAATCTGAATATTGTGCAGCAGATAATGGATTATGTGGCAATTGAGGCAAATACGTAATTATTTGGAAAATACAGCAGGTGCTCAATTTCAGAGGCCCTGGCCATGTGTCCAAGTAGGGCAGCTATGCAGAAAGGGCGTGAGATAAAGGAAGCACCTTTGCATTCTGGAAAATGCTATTAGCAAGTTCAGCACTGTAGTGCTCCATGAATGTCCCAGGGAGGAATGGATCCTCTGTATCACCGCCATGTATCTTTTGAAACGGAATACTTCTGTAGTGACCCAATAAGATATTCATACCATTCTGCACAATGCGATAGAAAAGTTGACAAGCATTGTTTACCAACACTGCTGTGCCGTGCCTGATGACCCTCACTGCTCCTTTGTAAGCTAAAAGAAAACAAGCCTTTCCTATAACCCGTAAAACTGTCAAACACCATACAGGGTTAAATAAAAAAAAACAAGCTTCATTCAAATATTCTGAACAAGCAACGTGTTAACAGACTGCCTGACGCTGAGACAATAATCCTTCTAAACTCTATGATAAAACACCTATTGCTTTTCTCTCCTAAAAGTAAAGATAAGTTCAACCATACATACTAAATTTTCCTGAAATCTAGTGCCTGTATTCTCGATGTGCGCTACTTATAGCTAATTGCAAATACGTCTTCATCAGGGAGAACTGCACTTCAGCTACTCGGGCCCAGTTTGGCCCTTTTAGGAGTCTCAGGTTAGTCACTCACTATGTATGCAGTGGCTCAAGGGAAGGGGTCGTGGAGAACAGAGACGGGGGTGAAAATAAAATAAATAAAATGATTTTACCTTCACGGACGCCACCGTCTCCTGAGGCCTCTCTTGTTGCTCCTCTTCCCTTGATGTGGTATCCCAGCATTCACTGGGACACAAACACAGGCTCCCCAGTAATCTTGGTGCTGCTTTCATGCTAAACCTAGCATGAAAGCAGCTTCAGGGTTTGTCTGATTGGCCAGGACTGCCGTTCAGACACAACACTGGGGCTTGTGCAGTTTCTCCATCCCGGCTGTTCAACACAGCTGGATTGGAGCAAACTATGTGCGCATGTGTGTATGGCTGACGTGGGACAGCTGGCTAAACATGCATATGCACATAAGTTGCTACAAGAGGGAACCCAGTATTAGAAGTGGGATCCCACAAAAGCCAGGTGAGAGTCTAATCAATGGAGGCCGTTAATAGCACCAAGCCCTGCAACTGAGAATCCATTATTCGTGCATAATTGAATGTGTAGTGGCCTTATATGTTTTGGTGTAATGAAAGTACTTGTCTCTTCCTAATGGAGAAACACTGGGCCAGACATTGATTTACTGCACTGCAGCGGGGTATTGATTCTTGAGTCTGAGTAACCACTACACTAACCTCCCTGGGAATCCTGTTACTGCTCGCCTATGCTACTACTGTGAGTGAGGTGTGGAAAGGGTTGTACTTGGCCCAGTTTGCAGAGCCATAGTAGGGCCAGCCCTAGATAAGAGAGGTAAAAGGCCTCATCCACCACAGGTACCTGGTAGCCCTGCCTGCCTTGTGGCTTCCTGAGTGGGTTCTGAAAAGAATATATTGCAAACATTATGGAGAGAGGATGGGTGGATCAGAGAGTCCAGACACCAAAGTGAATACCAAAAAAAGAAACAGCAGTGACATTTTCATTATTCTAGCACAGAAACTGTAGCACTAATTATTGGCCAATATACAGCGTATGAAAACAAATTCTGTGATCTCAACACCGAAGACTTTTTCTTCATGAAATGCTCTTTTTGTTTATATTACAGGACCCATGCTGCACATGGAAGAAAATGGAAAAAAGAGTGGTTAAAGGAACAATTCAAATGACAAATGTAAGGTTTATAATTCTCTCTCCAAATGTATAGAAAATTAAGTTCCCTATAAAGTTCACAGAAAATTTCCCTTAGTGAGTTGTGAGGTGGTGAGATACACTCTATTTTAGGTTCAGCCCAAAGCAGGAAATGTGGTCCAGAGGAAACAAGGACATCAAGAAGGTACATCAAGAAGGTACACTTATGACACTGTGCCCCACAGATATAAAGGGGAGAGGCACTCATCTGTGATTAAGGTGCTGATTACGAGTTTGACGGTCCTGTGACCGCCATGATGGTGGTGGCTGTCTGACCGCCAACAGTCCGTCAGAGTGGACCATCGTATTACGAGTCTGGCAGTCGTACCCAGGGAAGATCGCCAGCAGTCCACCGCGAACGCCAGGCAGCACAGATGCCAAGGTCACAAGCAAGCACAAACAGGCCAGAGGAGCCTGCTTTCTGCCAGGCCCATTACGAGGTTGCACAATGCCAATGTGACCGTGGCGGTCCAACTGTGAGAGGAGGCCTCTTTTTGCATGGTTAGCCCCCCACCTTTTGCCTGATGTTGATGTGTCCTATAAGTTGTAGTTCCCCGGGCCCCTGGTAACCAGGTTCCCTGTGTCAGAGCTCGTTCCCAAAATCTGTTGTGATGCTTGGCACAATTGAATACACTCTTAACTCTCCCTGTAAGTCCCTACTAAATGGGTACCCAGGGCATGGGGTATTAGGGGTAGGCTCCTGAGGGCAGCAGCCCTGATTGAGTCACCCTCTAGGACCTTGCCCCCAGATGCACCCAGCACTGCCACTGCAGGCTGAGTGTGCTTGGGCAAACTTAAAAAGGCAAACTCCACATGGCACACTCCCTGTGTGCCATGTCCACCCTACATTGCATATGTGCTGGGTAACTCACCCCTCTAGCAGGCCTTCGAGCTCTAAGGCAGGGTGCACCATACTATATGTGAGGGCATAGTTGGATGAGCAATATGCCCCCACTGTGTCCTTGCCAAGCCTGGGACATAGCACATCTCCTGGAGTAACCTAAGTGCTCGACCAGCTACCTCAAAAATTGGAGCATTAGGTGATCTGATTTTTACTTCTGGAAACCAGTGTGTGGTTGTCTGGACTCCTGTCACAGTGTGACTAGCTTTGCACACTACATAGAGGGCCAGCCTCCTACATTTAGTGGCAATGGAGGGAGAAAAACTTTGTATTTGCTGATACCACTTTTTTAATTGTGTAAACACATGAATCATCTTTAGATCATTAGGTTTAATTTTCTAATTGACTAATAATTTTTTACAAATTTCTAAAATAATTGTTAGGGCCCTGGTTAGGCCCCACCAACTCTAGAAACATGTTTTAAAAGTCTTTGCTTTAGTTGGTTATCCAAAAAGGGGAATTCAAAATTCTAAAAGGTCCAACTTTAGTAAGATAAAAATGTCAGAAGTAGAGTCCAGAACCCAGGAGCTCAACCTGGAACCATATAAGTCTTGGGCTATGACCAATTAAGGGAACTCTGCAAGCTGTACAAGATTCATACTGGTAAAAGCCCCAAAACAGTGAAACATAGGTTTCTGGTGGCCCAGTATGAAAGAGATCATCCCCCAGGTGAGGATGATGATTATGCATCTGAGGTGGATGACAATCCTGTGGACTATGAGGATGAGGGTAGCTCCTCCTCCCTCAGAAGCTCTAGAGCATCTACAGACACAGACATGGACATTGCCAGGCTGACCAAAAGACTGGCTTTAGAAAGTCACCTTTTGGAGATGTAAAAGCAAAGAAAAGAGTTGGGCTTGGCACCCATCTCTGGTGGCAGCATTCAAGTATTGAAAGAAAAAGCTTTCAATATCAAACTCTCAAAAGCAGTTGTCCCTCCCTTCACTGAAGATAGATAGTGAAATGGTTTTCTGCCTTTGAAAGAGCCTGCATTGGGTAGGAAATTGAGAAGAAACACTGGGGCACCCTTATGTGTGAGTTATTCTCAGGAAAGTGCAGGCATAGGCTCCTGACACTAAATGAGGCTGATTTTAAATCCCATGACCTCATGAAGGGTACCCTGATTGAGGGCTTTGGATTTACAACTGAAGAGTACACACTAAAGTTCAGGGAGGCTCGAAAATCCCAGAGCCAGACCTGGGTTGACTTTGTGGACTATTCAGTAAAAATGCTGGGTGGTTGGTTAGCTGGGAACAAGGCACAAAAATGTTATGGGCTGTACAATTTGTTTGTGAAAGAGCATCTGTTGAGTAATTGTTCCAGTGATAGGCTACATCAATATCTGGTAGACCTGGGTCTACCTTCCCCTAAAGAATTGGGGAGGAAGGCAGACCACTAGGTCAAAACAAGGGTGCCCAAAACTACAACTGGTGGAAGAGATCAAAAGAAAGAGGCCAAAAATCCCCCTCAAGGGAAAGATGGGAGCTAGGGCAAAACCAACAAAGAGTTTTCTCAAGGCCTCCACAAATCTGCACAGGAGGGTGGGCCCAGATACTACTCACAGTCCAGGGCTGGGTACAAAAGGAAACACTTTGACCCCAGGAAGTCTTTGTGCCAGGATTGTAGAACCAAAGGGCACCAATCTGGAGGCTCTGGCTGTAAAAAAAAATAATGCCTCTAGCCAACCTGCAGTAAATGCAGTTGCCAATATCCAGATGGGGTCAGAGGTGTGGCTGACCATGTCAGTGTCCCCACAGAGGCAACATTAGTCACTAAGGGTGGGGTAGATTTATCCTGTGCTACCTGGCCGAGTATCATCAAAAAAACAGACAGCACCCTGTGATTCATAGGGAGAAAACAGAAGCCTTGAGGGATACAGGGGCTAGAATCACTATGGTATCTCAGCACCTGGTTCCCTCAACTCAGTTCCTGGGAGGGAGGTCTTATCATGTAATCAATGCTGACAATGAGACCAAGTTCCACCCAATGGCTATGGTAAACTTTGAATGGGGAGGAGTAGCAGGGCAGAAATAGGTTGTTGTGTCCTCATACATCCCTGCAGATTGCCTGTTTGGAAATGACCTGGAGCATTCCCGCTGGGCTGAGGTGGAGGTAAAGACCCATGTAGTAATGCTATAGATTCCTGAGTGAGCATGTGACAAGACCAGGGCACAGAGCAAACATCAGAGAGAAAAGGAGAGCTGGATCCTAAAATAGTGGACCAGCCTCCCAAGAGAAAGGGCAAGATGACTAGGGGACCAGCTTCAAAACAGATCCCAAGTCATGACCCCTTTCCTCAAGGAGAAGTGTCACCCACCTTGGAGGAAACTGAGCCTGAAGAGCTTGGGCCTTACCACCTAGAGCTCTTGGGCCCAGAGGGGGGCTCTTGGGAAGATCTGTGCCAGGGACAAAGAGAGTGTCTCACTCTTGAAGGGCTGGGACAGCAAGCTGCTCAGGAGGAGCATAGGAAATGTCAGCGGTACCCACAGGGTCTACTGGGAGGAGGGGCTCCTGTACACTGAGGCCAGAGACCTCAAGCCTGGTGAAACTGGAAGGTTGGTGGTGCCACAGAAGTTCAGTTATTTCCTTGTCACTTTATTCCATGACATCCCCCTAGCAAGGCATCTGGGCCAGAATAAAACATGGAGTAGGTTGGTTAACCACTTCTACTGGCAGGTATGTCTCAAAAGGTGAAGGACTTCTGTCAGTCCTGTCCATCCTGCCAAGCCAGTGGCAAGGCAGGTGGGCACGTAGAAGTCCCCTTAATACTATTACCTGTGGTTGGGGTTCTCTTTGAAAGGTTAGGAGTTGACATAGTTGGCGCCCTTGACCCTCCAACAGCAACAGGGCATAGATATATTTTAGTGGTAGTGGATCATGCCACTAGGTATCCTGGGGCTATTCCCCTAATGACAATCACTGCACCTGCAGTTGCAAAAGCCCTCCTGGGTATCTTTACCAGGTTTGGGATCCCTAAGGAGGTAGTATCAGACAGGGGGTCATACTTCCTGTCTGCATACTTAAAACACATGTGGCAAGAATGTGGAGTGACTTATAAATTCACTACCCCATACCATCCACCAACCAATGGGCTGATAGAAAGGTTCAGCCAGTCCCTAAAGGCATGATTGGAGGACTTCCTGAAAAACTCAGAAGGAGATGGGATGTCCTACTTCCTTGCTTGCTGTTTACCTACGGGGAAATGCCATAAAAGGGAGTAGGTTTTTCTCCTTTTGAACTTTGTCTGGGCACTCTGTTAGGGGACCACTAGGTCTTGTAAGGGAATGCTGGGAGAAATCTCTTAAAGAGCCCAAACAAGATATTGTGGTCTATGTGCTTGGCCTATGTTCTAGAATGGTTGAGTACAAGGAGAAAGCCAGAAAAAATCCTCAGGCCAGCCAAGAGCTTCAAAAACTTTGGTATGACCAGAAAGCTGCTATGGTGGAATTCCAACCAGGGCAGAAAGTTTGGGTGTTGGATCCTATTGCTCCCAGGGCCCTCCAGGACAAATGGTCTGGGCCCTATTCCATTCATAAAAAGAAAGGGGAGGTCACTTATCTGGTGGACCTAGGAAGTTGGAAGAACCCCAAAAGAATCATACATGTCAACTGCCTAAAACCCTTTTATGACAGAGCTGATGTGACCATGCTCATGTTTATAGATGAGGGACAGGAAGATCAGAGTGAACCGCTCCCTGATCTCCTCTCCAGCAATCCCCAAGATGGTTCCGTAGATGGAGTGATCCTGTCTCAGAACAACAGTAGACTGATTTCAGGCAAGTCCTCAACAAGTATGCTGGGCTATTTTCTCTAACCCCTGGGAAGACAAACTGGTGTGCCCAAGATGTGGAGACTGGTGACAGCCTGCCTGTCAAGAACAAAATTTACAGACAATCTGACCATGTCTGAGAAAGCACAGAAGCTGGAGTCAAGAAAATGTTGGATGTGGGTGTCATTGAGCTCTCAGAGAGCCCCTGGGCAAGCCCTGTAGAGTTAGTCCCCAAGCCTCACTGCAAGGGTGACAAGAAAGAAATGAGGTTTTGTGTGGACAAGAGGGGTCTCAACTCAGTAACCAAGACAGATGCTTACCCAACCCCAAGAGCTGATGAGCTCATTGACAGATTAGGGGCAGAGAAGTATCTGAGTACTTTTGATATAACTTTTGGGTATTGGCAGATTGGTTTTACCCCAGTAGCTAAAGAGAGGTCAGCGTTTTCTACTTCTAGTTTTCATTATTGGTTCACTGGTATGCCCTTGGGACAAAAGAATGCACTTGCCACCTCCAGAGGTTGGTGAACCATGTCCTTGCTGGACTGGAAACCTTTAGTGCAGCTTACCTATATGACATAGCTGTCTATAGTTCCATCTGGCAGGATCACCTGATCCGCCTTGGCAAGGTTCTTGAGGCTCTGCAAAAGGCTGGTCTTACTATCAAGGCCAGTAAGTGCCAGATACATCAGGGAAAAGGTGTGTACTTGGGCCGCCTAGTTGGTGGAGGCCAAGTGCAATCCCTTCAACCCAAGATTCAGACGATTCTGGATTGAGAAGCTCCTACAACCCAGACATAAGTCAATGCATTCCTTGGCTTAACTGGATATTAAAGGAGGTTTGTGAAGGACTATGACACAATAGCTGCCCCCCTCACAGAGCTTACCTCCAAGAAGCTGCCCAGAAAAATCAACTGGATAGTGAGTTGTCAAGAGGACTTTGAAGCTCAGAAGAAAGCTATGTTCTCTGCTCCAGTTCTACAAGCACCGGACTACTCCAGGGAATTCATAGTCTAAACTGATGCATCTGAAATAGAGATAGGAGTGGTCCTTTCTCAAAGGAGTGTTGATGGACATATCCATCCTGTTGCTTTTATTAGCAAAACACTACTCCTTAGGGAACAAAAATTCCATAGAGAGGGAAGCCTTTGCTGTGGTTTGGGCTCTGAAACAGTTGAGGATATACTTGTTTGGCTCTCACTTCACTGTTCAGACTGACCACAGACCTCTCAGATGGCTACAACAAATGATGGTGAGAACCCAAAACTGGTTAGTTAGTCCATTTCCCTACAGGGAATGAACTTTGAAGGGGAACACAGACCTGGGAATGTCCATGCCAATGCAGATTACCTCTCCAGGTTCTTCCACTTAGAAGATGAAGACTCACTAGGGAAAGGGTAGTCTCATCCTCTTTCGTTTGGGGGGGCAGTGTGAGAGGAGGCCTCTTTTTGCATGCTTTGCCTCCACTTTGTGTCTGATTTTGATGTGTCCTAGAAGTTGTAGTGCTGAGGGCCCCTGCTAACAAGGTTCCCTGGCCAGAGCTCTTTCCCTAAAACTGTTCTGACGCTTGGCGCAATTGGATACACTATTGACTCTCCCTGTAAGTCCCTACTAAATGGGTATGCATGTACCCAGGACATGAGGTATTAAGGGTAGGCCCCTAATGGCGGCAGCACTGATTGTGCCACCCTCTATGGCCCAGCACCCAGATGCATCCAGCACTGCTACTACAGGCTGATTGTACTGGGGCAAACCTAAAACGGCAAACTCAAAATGGCACACTCCCTGTGTGCCCTGTCCACCCTACACTTAATATGTTAGGGGGAAGTCATCCCTCTACCGGTCCTACCAGCCTTAAGGCAGGGTGCACCATACTATAGGTAAGGGCATAGTTGCATGAGCAATATGCCCCCACTGTGTCCTTGCCAAACCTGGGACATAGTGAGTGAACAGAGCAGCCATTTTAAGTACATGTGCTGGACACTAGTCAAACACGATTTCCCCAGGTACATGTTGGCCACTCTGCACCCTGGTTTGTTTGGTATCAAACAACTCAGGATGATAAACCCAAACTGGTACCAGTATTGGATGTATCCCTAAATGTACCCAGGGGTCACCTTAGAGGTGCCCCCTGCAAAAGCTAACCTAACTGTAATGGTTGCTGGCTCATTCCATCCAGCAGGCCACCTCTAGACAGCCAATACACAAACCTGGGTGAGAACCCTTGCTCTCTGGTTTGTCAAACAATGCTCTTCCTGGGTGGAGGAGCTAATACTCCCTCCCTCAGGAATGTGCATTCTCCTGGCGGTGAGCTTCAAAAGGCTACCACACTTGAAACTCAAGCCCACGGGCCTTCTGCTAGCACCGATGGCTTCCTCCTTTCTCAACCCCTACTTTTGGTGAGAGCAAAGGCGGGAAACCACACAAATAGTAGAAGGAGAGGTCTCGCTAAGCATGCACCACCCCCAGGGGCTTGCAGGTAAAGTGGACCCTTCATTTCATTTTCCTCCATGTTGGATGGCAGGAAAGTAGCCAATGAGTTTTAGGGTAGTGACCCTTCCCACAGGAAGTGGTCACTGTAGTGGGTGTAGCCATCCAAAGGTAAGTGTCCCATTGGACACTACCAGGTTCCTCCTAAAATGCCCACTAAATTCAGTAAATAGTGGGCTCCGCTGGACCAAGAATCAGAATATACAGGAAGAAAAAAAGACAGCACCAAAGAACCCAACAGGACGAGAACAGAGGACCTGCTGCACCAGAAGAGGATACACCACCCCTGCTTGCTGCACTAGAGTCCCGACAATTACCGCTGGGGAGGAGTTGACCACTAGGCCGACCTCAAAAGACCTAGAGGACCTCCAGGCTTCGCAGATAGCCTGAGATCTCCCTCCTGAATGGAGGCACCACTCAAGAAGCAAAAGAAACCAGCAAGAACCAGCAAACCGGTGAAGGGTCACTTCACCGACCAGACAATATCTCCATGACCGGAAGTTACAGCCAGACCCAACAACACACCAACAACAGCCTGGACGAGACCTACATGTATGCCAACATTACTTGCACTGCACCCTCCTGTGTCTGAGTTTTGCCAGTGCACATCGGACAACAATAAAAACAGCTCACCCAGAGCTGCAACTGGACCAGGAGGAAGCCCCAGTCAAGGGACTTCAGGAACACCCTGGACCTCCCACCAGAGAACCCTCATCATCCTGCAAGGGACCAGGAAGAAGACTTATGTCCAGCTCCAAAGGGTTCCATTGCGCACAACATCCAAGACGTCCAACTCTCCCTGCATCTGGCCGCCCTGAGCCCTGCATCACGGAACCTGCTGGGTGCCACAGGTCCCTAACACCTTGCAACCTCAAAAGCCCAAGGGAACCCAAAGGCACCACCTTTAAACATGCAAACCAGCTCATTTTCCAAGTGGCCCCTCTAAGCGACCCTGTGTCTGTGCCAAGAGACTTTCCCGCACTGCTCCCGCTGGAACCGGGAGCCTCCCGAGACTCTCCAACTGGCACGATGTGCCCACCAACCTCAACAACCATCCTACAAAAGAAGAGACTGGTAACTCACCTGTGTGATTTTATATGCATTTTTCTAGGTGGCCTTCAATTGATTCCTGTGTGCGTCATTACGCACAGAAAGACTAACTTTATTAAAACTTTGAAAAATCATAACTCAAAAAGTACTTAACGTATCTGAACCATTTAGGTCTTAAAAATTATATGAAAGTCTGAAGTATGTTTTATAAATTCTGGTCTCAAGTTATTCATTGATTGTGTGTGGTGCGTGAGCCTAGCTTTGCACACTACATAGAGGGCCAGCCTCCTACACCAGCCACCATGTAGAAGCTGGCAGGACAGGACAGTATAAAAGGAGACACTCACCTGCAGGCAGCCTCACATGTCCGGAACTGCCGTGGAGCCCTTCGCAAACCTCATGCCAATGCTCCTGCTCATCCAGAGACAATGGAATCAGTGGTGATGTGGGCGACACTAGCTACCTCTATCATTAACCATTAAAAAATGCATGTAGCCCTGGCAAACATATCATGGGGGGACCCCATGGGCAGCAGGCACACGTTTTCTACTATATACACTCACTGACACATAGCAATACAACAAATACACACTCACAATACGCACACTTTGGCCAGCACACACACACTGCACGGGTGACACCACACAAATACACATGGCCACACAGTTCAGGCACAGGGACATTAAACGCTACACAACATTGTCAAACAGAGCAACAACAACACACCTGCAGCACATATACAAATACAACTCACACACCCACCCACATCCAGCACTGGCCAGGTACTGTCCCCTCATACAACACACATCTCAACGTCTGTGGCAAGGAACACAAACAACACCACCAGTAAAGAGACAGCACACCACAATGGAAGTACAACGCCATGCACAAAACACAGAGAGACAAATACACCAGGAACAACTTCACAGCTCTACCTACATATTTGGGATGGGACCAACTAAGACACCCGGGGAAGGAGACTGCCCCGGGACATATCACACTCCCAACAGGACCCTCAATCAGCATGTCCACAAGAGATGGCCCTGCATGGGTCACAGGGACAAACAATACTAAAACATTTCTTATGCACATCTAAACTATGGGAACAGCAAGTCAACAAAGTGACAGCTCCTACTGCATGGGACAGACTTCTACAGGAACTAGCTACAAGTTACACACACTTAAGTGGACACATGCACAGGCAAATGCAAACACAGCTAGCACAACTGAACACACACCATGTCTGCACAAACAAAACTCAAGATGATAGACATCACATCAGTACAGAAGCCATATCACAGGGACAAGTCCAGTGCCATACATCCCCATATTGCTCAAAACAATGAGAAATACATACCACAACAATCACTACACAATGTCACAATACCAACATTGAAATGCACGCACACACCTACACACAACACATAACCTCCTCTTGGGGGACACCAGCACTGAACAAAAACTCACATATTGCAAACAACACCACATGGAGCAGCAAGCAGGCACAAACACACACAACATCAGGCGCACTACTAAAGTCACACAGGACCTATATAAAGCTAGAAAAGGAAGTACAGTAGAAAGGTGTACCCCAAACTAAACAACTGTTTGGGTTTATTAAGTGTAAAACCTCAGAAAGTCCAAGGCCTGGGCCAGTACATCAATTTTGCCTAAATGGCATAGTGTTGTACCCCTACTTGACTCCTAACTGCCCTGTAACCTCCAGAGGAAGGGGCATCAAGCAGGCATGCAGGCACCTCAGAGATTATCCAGAGAGGGGAGCCAGACTTAGGGGTGTGGGGGGTTTGGCCTTGGGAGGCGGGGCTCCTTCTTGGGAGGGGTGGGCTTCTTCTTGGTAGGGGGAGAGGTATGGCTGCTTGCACAGGGCAGGGGAGGCCTTGGAGGTGGAAAGGATGGCCTTGGACAACACAGAGGATTTTTTTGGCGTGTTATACAGGGAAGGGCAGGGGTAAGGTCAATGTCACACAGGAAATATGTCTTGGACACATGGGGCGGTCATCAGAAGGGGAATGGGATTTGCAGGTTGAGAAAGTGGTTGTATGATGTGTAGGTGTGGATGTGTGATTGTGGGAGGAATGCTTGTGTGTGTTGAATGTCTGTTGGGTGGTGAGTGAGGGCGTTTATTTGTCTTGGGCCTGGGGGGTGGAAGTCCTGGGGGATGCAGTGAAGGGTGGGTGGGTGTCTGTCTGTTGAGGTGGTGACTGCAGGTATGGTGGATGTGTTGGATGTAGGTGTGTCTATAGTTGTGGTGTTTGCATTTGTGGTGATTGTGGTGGATGTCTGAGAGTCTGCTGCGGTGGTGTCTGCAGGTCAGATGGGCATGGTGGCTGTGGATGTGGTGCCTCTATGTGTGCTTGATGTTGTGTGTGTGATGCTGGGGCTAATCGGGGTGTCAGGGAAAGTTGTGACTGTTGCTGTGTCCGTAAGTGCATGTAGGCTGTGTGCGTGATGGTTTGTCTAGTGGTGCTCGTGTTTGTGTGGGCTTTCTTTGTCTATTGATGTGGCTACTTGTGGTCTGTTTGTGTTCTTTGGTAGGTCTGGAAAGGGGGGATTTGAACTGGGAAAAGGGAGGTGGATGGGGATAGAAGGAGGGGGTAACTGGCTGCCATCAGGGTGGAGGCCAAAGCCTGAAGGGATCTCTGTAGGCCAGCCATTGCGTTGTGAATGCCATCCAGGAACACGTTTGTCTGTTGGACTTGTGTCCCTAATACCTGGATGGCATTCATGATGGCTGACTGACCCACAGAGATTCTCCTCAGGAGGTCAATGGCCTCCTCACTGAGGGAAGTAGGGGTAACGGGCTGGGTTAGAGGTGCCTGGGACAAAGGAGATGCCCACCCTCTTGGGTGAGCAGGCACGGCCATCTGGGTGGGGAACAACAGGGGTGGTGGTGATTGAACGGAGTGACGGACAAGGATGGTAAGGGGGTCACTGATGGGTCTGCCACCACTAGGGAGTGGCCCCGGGAGGAGGAATCTGAAGATGATGATGTGGTCCCGGTCTCCTCCGTGGCACTCCCCTTGCCCTCCAGGCCACTGGTTCCCTCTTTGTTGGTTGTATCTTGAAGTGAGATCCCGTGGCCAGATGCTGCCGCACTCGGCTCGGCCCAGTCTCCTTTGCGTGCCTGTGCAGATGCTGCAAATATAAAGAGAAATAGGGTCTGAACAAGTACATTACTACCCTTCAACCACAACAATAATGACAGACAATACCATCATGTTAACTAGCCCCCAGCAAAACCTACAACTAAGTGGCACATTCATGTGCAATCACATATGCATAGATGCCATCTGGACTTACCAAAGTTAGCCACCAGAACATCTGGATCTCAGACAACTAAAACTGAATGGATTAAGTCTAGAAACCACAAAAACATACCTACAACTGGGCGACCTCTCCATCCTCCAAGATGTGCCACATGCAGCAGACCCCAGGCAACTTGTAGCCAACAGTGGTATCCCACTGTACACTACTCCGCCATGCTTCACACAAAAGCAAATGCACACATCTAACTTGCAGTTACATGATGTACCAACAAATAGAGATGATGCCAATGAAAACCAGCTAACTCAGATTCCTATCTGCAATAGGGTATTTCCATGCCCATGTTACAATGGACAGATACCAACAGTGTCCAGCTCAATACATTACACTGAGTCAAGGAGGTAGTAGCAATGTCACCCAGATAGGCCTCACCAGTGGCATGAAAATGACCAACATTGGCTTCAGGTCTAATGTGTCAGGGAGAGATGTTTCGAGAAAGCACACAACAATGAATCACAAGCCAGAGGATAACCATCACTAATGTCTGATACCAATCACAATGAAATCATCTTATTGTGTCTGTAATCAACATCTGTTCCTTGCATGTTGGAGAGCCACAGTACCTGCAATGACCAATAGAAGGACTGAAACCTGTTAAAAATGTGAAGCCACATCTCTACCTACATCTCTGAAAGGCAACCCTGCCATCTGTCTGTGGATGAATGGCTGGACCCATGTCAACATCACTGCAAGAAACTCCATGATGCATGCCTACAGTCAGGGCACAATCCTCAATCCCCAATCACTACACATGTGCAGTGCACTAATTAACATGATGCTTCATCAAGTGCATGGGAAACACAGACTTGTTCCACAATCTTTGCCTACTTGCCATGTTCCTCAGTGTAACTGCAGTCCTTCATGGCAAATGACATACTGTGGTGCAAGAAGGTATCAGTCGGACAATACCCAAAGGTGGCACTCTCCTGTCTGTGGCATACCATGAAATGGACCAGCTTTTTAATTGTGCCAATCCATTAAATGTTTTCAATGCCCTTATATATTTGTGACTACATAGATTATCCCATCAATACGGGTAGAACATGCATGACATTGCACAAAGGAATGCA
Organism: Pleurodeles waltl; assembly: GCF_031143425.1. Taxonomy (NCBI): domain Eukaryota; kingdom Metazoa; phylum Chordata; class Amphibia; order Caudata; family Salamandridae; genus Pleurodeles; species Pleurodeles waltl. The sequence continues at coordinate 778,231,403 of NC_090450.1, read as the reverse complement.
TCCCTAAGAGAAAATGACACATGCCAACATGTAGGCACAATGGTATGTTGGCTACAGTCACGGGACATAATCCTTGTCAATGAACATTCCCGACTTACCAAGGGAAAGTATTTTCCTACACCCGCAGGCCTTTAGCCATGTTAGCCATGTCACATCTATGCTGGACATTAACTTATCACAGACTGCATAGAGGCACCAGCATCAATCATACGCTGAAGATACTTGCTTCTGGGTGGCAGATCTCAGCACACACATATCCCCAGGCACAGAGCAAAGGACAGTCATCCCTCACCCACTCACCTATTGTCTCTGACGACATTCAGAGGGAGTGATAAGTGGGTCAGAAATCACACCCATCCAATGTACAAATAGTACATGATTGTTCATTGTACACAGCATTTGTTGAGCCTGCAGAGTAAGTGGCTTGGGGATTTGCAACAGGTTTGTACTAGGTTCCAGGTTCAGGAGGCAAGGTACCCCGGTTTGATGCACATCACATGTCAACATCAACTGTGTGACATATGGCTCAGCCCTCATTGTCAGGGGAAGCTGTTTGTACTCCACCTCACAATGGAACAGGCAGGAATTTGCTGTGTGCTCACCCCCTTGTGGCTGCTGTGCTACCCTCAAGCATTCATCCAGCTCTGGGTGGGCCACAGCCAGAATGCGGTCCATTAGGGGGGCCATGGTCCGACGGGCACCCCACCACCTTGGGAGGACAGCCCCAAGTGGGCATCCACGATCTTCTGAGCCCAGCATCTCAGGTCCTCCCATCTCTTGCGACAGTGGTAATTTTGTGGGCTGTGGACCCCCAGGATCCACACCTTCTAGATGATGGCTCTCCAAATCCCCTTCTTCTGATGGATGTTGACCTGCATGGATGTAAGCGACAAGACAGGAAATCATGTCAAATAGTGTCCCATCCAAAATGGCACATACATATCTGTACACTAAGCTAAGCACATCATGTATTGCCCAGACTGGCCAGGTGTGGCTCATACCAGTCACTGAGGATAAGGACATGACAACAAACACTTCCCAATCGGCAGACCAACCTACCACCCTGTTCAGGTCCTCCACTGATCATGTAGATGAACTGACATCTTGTGGGACATGCCGTAGCAATCAGAGTGACCTCAGAAGCACTCTGGGACATATGATGACTGTGTGGCTTCTGAGAGGTGGATTCCATAGGCACAAAGGTTTCAATCCACTCACACTCCGTAAGGATGGTTATCCACCAACATTTAATTGAGCCAAGTGCCAGGGCACAAGATCCAAGCACACATATGATTAAAAATGAAGGGACTGGCATGGTGAGTACAGAAAGTTCCGCCCTAACCTGTCCATGTGTGGACATGTGGACTCACAGATGCATACTCATTCCACCTCAAGGGGTAGGGTAATGTATCATCTACCTGTAACACACAACATCCTTCTGGAAATATGTTTACATCCTACTGTGATGGCATCCAACAAACATAAGCATGCTTTGTCTATTGTCAGCCATGTATCACAGCAATTGGGCCAGGAATCATGGCTTCACAGGATTCATCCCACTGTCTGCACTGGGTGACTGACAAGTATGCTACAAGCCTGCACACAATACATTTGACCTGTGTAATGAGACCAACAGGGACTTGTCAGGAGTCAGAGACACATATTGACAGTGATGCCTAGTGCACATTGATCAAAGAGGTTTGACTTTCCATCCAATACCATCTACAAACTCCTTAGTTAAATAACCTCAGGAAGCTACATCTTAGCACAGAGACCAGAGTGGTTCACAGGGCAGGATGTCCTGCAAGACAGATAGTGGACACAGTTTCACAGTTGCATAGGCAAAATGACTTAACTCAATCCTAGACTTGGACCCATACAGTGGGATACAGCTGACAGACACTTGTCTCTGCGACAGAGAAGACAGACCCTGAATGCAAATCCATGCATGACAGACCATCATGTAGCCAACAGCCATTTACCATATGATGTGTAAGTGGCAACCGGAAGGACAGAGTAAGTCTGCATATGCCTCCATAACGACAGATTACCACGGCTGGCGTGGTATGAAGCTCAGTGGCAACATACACATGGCTCACACTGCTCATGTTGTCATGGATGTACATATGCTATCACATTGTTGACATCCAAGTGTCAAGTACTGTACGGACTTGGCTGAGGAGCCCTCTCACCTAGTTTAGTGCTTTTCACATAAGGGAAAATTTGGTACACTCAAAACACACACACAAGTCAGATGCCTCAACATCTGGCACTGATCCAAGTTACATGCATAATAAATCTCCCACTGACGCCAAACCAATGGCCCCCCATAGCCCTGACTTTACATGTTCACTGTGGCCTCAATCTAGCCTGTGAGGAGTAGAGACAGTGAAGTACAGGGTTAAATGGTGTACATGAGTAACTTACGTTCTCTTCTGGTGTACCACAGACCTGTCCATACAGGGGTAGGACCCCCTCCACTAGCTTCTCAAGCTCCTTTGGGGAGAAGGCTGGGGACCTATCACTTGCTGGACGAGGCATGATTGTTCTCAGAGGCAGTACACAGCAGCTCAGGTCATGGAGGTCTTGCTGGCAGCAGTGTCAGGAGTCAAGTGAGGAATGTTGCAGAACATGGCAGTCATGTCCGCCATGTATGCGGCCGTCACTGCCGGTGGACGGAGGCATTGGCCCAAAACCGCAACTGGCAAGAATGTTAGCCGATAGCAGAGTCCGCTGTGGTAGCATCTGCCTACCGCCATGACAACCTCTACCAGCGGTCGAGGGCAGTTCACAATGTCCAATGGAGTAGGTCAGGCAGCCGCCATTTTAGGGGCCTAAAATGCAGTTTATGGCCAAACAAAATGTGTCAAAAGTACAAACGTTTTGTTAACACTAGTGGTGATTGCTGGTCTTGTCCTGGGATGTAGGTCCTTTGACTTTTACACCCTTTTGGGCATACACTATGCTCTCAGACATACCCCCCCGGCAAAAATTATGTTATGTGACATCAACTCACATTCTGAGTGGCAAGTCTCTTGCAGAAATAGTTGCTGCCCGGCTAGATGATGTGTACACAGTTGTTGGAATGCAAGGGGGAAAAGTGTTACTTCTGTGTGATTGTAGAGGTGAAGTGTACTGTGTATCATGTCCTCAACTACTGACATGCCTTGTCACAGTTTGTGAATGACATGCATATATGTATGTTGCAAGGGACAGATTGAATAATGCCTATACTCATTTTTTGCCCCACATATGTACCCGGGGAGAGGACTGATCAGACATCCTCCTGTGTACCGTCCACTGGCAGACCTCAGGCCATGGATGTCAAACACATCATCCAGACAATTGTAGATCTCTGTCGTCAGCTGGAGCCAGATCTAATGCCAGCCATTAGTCATCCAAATAGAATACTACCCATCACACAAGTCATGGCAGTGTTGCACTTCCTGGCCACAGGGTCCTTCCAGAATACAGTGGTATTATCTGCTGGGATGTCCCAGCCTATGTTTAGTACAGTATTGAAGTATGTACTCTCAGCAATGTTGAAACACCTGCACAGATACATCCAATTTCCTCAACGTGAGCATTTTACCCATGTGGAAGCTGACTTCTATGTTTGGCTCACATCCGACATGTGATGGGAGCCATCGATGGTACATATGTAGCCTTAGTTCCACCGCAAGGCAATGAACATGTCTATCAGAACAGGAAGAAGTTCCATTCCATCAATATCCAGGTTGTTTTTTTGGCGGACCTCTACATTTCACAGGTCTGTGTCTGTTATTCGGGTTCAGTCCATGATGCTTTCATCATGCAGAACACCATAACTCCACAGCTGATGTCACAACCATATCCAGAGAGGGCCTGGCTGGTTGGTAAGTCACGTCATGTAATTTTTCTCAGGCAATGGGGGTCATTACGACCCTGGCGGACGGCGTAGAAGCGGCGGTTTTACCGCCAACAGGCTGGCGGTAAAATTTTTGCAATTAAGACCATGGCGGTTACCGCCATGGTCATACGCCACATCTCCATTCCGCCCACTGGGCTGGAGACCTGGGTCTCCAGCCCGGCAGTCGTCACAATACCGCCGTCGGTATTTTGACCCGGCTGACCGCCATGGATTTCATGGAGTTTTGAACCACCATGAAATCCATGGCGGTAAGCACTATCAGTGCCAGGGATTTCCTTCTCTGGCACAGATAGGGGTCTCCCCCACCCCCACCACCACCCCGAGTCCTTCCCCTACACACAGTCATACACATACACCCACATTCAGACATACACGCACAAATCCATACAGACATACATACAGATATACACGCAATTCATTTCCAAACACACAACACCCCCGCAAGCATACACGCACTCACACGCCCCCTCTACATGCACACACGCACACCCCCATGCACCCACACAACACACAACACCCCCCCACCCACTCCCCTAACGGACGATCAACTTACCTGGTCCGTTGATCCTCCGGGAGGGGACGGGATCCATGGGGGCAGCTCCGCCGCCACCACACCGTCAACAGAACATCGCCACGCCGAATCACAGGACGTGATTCGGTGGGCGGTGTTCTATTGACGTGGAGGTGGAGCAACCTCCACTTCCCTGCCGCCCGCCAGTATGGCTGCTGGCGGCTCTCTGTCCGAAAAAGGACGGAGAGCTGCCAGCAGTCATAATACGCCGAGCGGAAAACCGCCACCACTGGCGGTCTTCAGCACGGCGGTCCCTCAGCGGTCTTTTCAAAAGACCGCCGAGGTCAAAATGACCCCCAATGTCTGTTGCTATGAACATGATCAGAGGTACTCATAGTTTCTCATATGTCACTTTCCTTTACAGGAGACTATTGAATATCCAAAATGTCAATGGTTGTTGACCCCTGTGAGAAATCCAGCTATGCCAGGGAAAGTCTGCTTCAACAGTGCCCATGGAAGAACACAGCATGCCGTGGAGCAGGTTTTTGGACGCCAGAAACCAGATTCTGCTGTCTGGACAAGACAGGTGGAGCCCTCCTTTACTCACCTGAAAAAGTTTGAAAGATTGTTGTGGCCTGCTGCCTGTTCTACAACATTGCCCTAAGGAAGTACATCCCATATATACCAGAAGAGGGGAGCTAGCAGTGCCACTGGGTGAGGATAAGAGTGATGTAGAGAAAGGTGAAGATTTACCAGGCAGATCTCATCAATTACTGCTTCACTTGATTGTAAGTATGTCAGGTGATGTGATTTCCGTGACTGTCTGGGAAAGTATAGATGTAAGGATGTGTGGAGTGGGGTTATTTCCCACTCAAGACAGTGCATCCCATGCCATGCAGTATACAGTCAAACTTTGCTGCCTACGTCAGACTAAGATATGTAACTACCTTTCAGATCTGCCTTTTTTGTGTCAGTCTCATTGTAATGTGAGTGGATCTACAGTAATTTGTGATGTAGTGTGGGTTATATGTGTGAATTTTCATGCCTTAACAGCCAGTATTCCAATTTTTCACCCAGGTCTCCTCATCATGCCATCCTCATGTGTGCATTTCAGAGTTGTGACATTGGCAGGTAGCTGTAGCTGTTTTGACATGTGAAGTGAACATAGATTGATCGAGGGAATGTTGGTCACAGATTTGGAACGTGTTGGTCCTGTGTCACAGGAGCCTGGACAGTAGGTGGGGGAGATCTGAAGTGCAGAATACACTTGTGACTTGTGGTGTGATGGGCCAATTGTTTCATGTGTATGGCCATGTGGCCTTGCTACATGTCATCCAGTGCAATCCATGCAATCTCCCTTCACATTGTATGTGCATTGATCCTGTATGATCTTTTTGTGGCTGTCAATATGTTCCACATAGCAGGCCAGGGTGCCTGTGCCACAACACTGACACGGGTTAGCAACATACCACCAGATGCGTGGTCATTGCAATAGGATGGACATAGGATCAGGAAATGATGTACTGTCCCCTGGCTGTGCTCTGATGTATGTAGTTGGCAGACCTGGTTTAGTATGTGATAAGGCTCAAGCTGGTGACAATATCCACTCATTTGTTTGCCTATTCTACGGGTCAAGGTCTGACAAAGCACATTTTACTGTGGTCTGAGGATGGTCCCTTTGGGATATCTGGCCTGACTCAATGTGGATCGGACGTTCTTGGTTATGGCAATCCAGTAACATGCAATAAAATGTTTGCTGTGACCAGACCCTTGAGACATTGTGTTGCTAGTCATCATCAGCATAACATTACCTGGGTCCTCTCCCCCATATACCATTGCATGTCTTCTTCGTGTACATTATATGGGTTTAACATTCAACATTTAAAAATTGTTAGAAAAAGGTAGTAGGCAGTGTTTTTGTGAAAGGTATGTTTATTTACATATTTACATGGAATAATTGAAAAACTCAGAAAAAAGTAAGATGAAACAATAAAATTATGGTGGATATAATCAATAGAGTATATACCACAACAATTGAAATCCAAAGTCCTGTGTCGTATTATCATGGCAAATGGAGAGTGGTAAAAGGCCATTCAACACAGTGAACCTGTGGCACACAAAGGAGTTCTATCAGGAAGAAGTCACGTCCTGGCAGTGATTGATGTCTTGCCAACTGCACCTCTGGGAGTCTTGGGTGGACTTCCCCGCTTGTGGTGGGATTCAGTAGCTACAGAAGTAGGGGTGTCTGAGGCTGGTGCTTCCCCTGACAGGGCCCCCCATCCAGTGGCTGCTATAGATGTTAAAGGGGCTGGTGCTGCTGTGCCACAGGAAGGGGTATGTTGTTCACAGTCCCTGATCAGGGTACTGCTGATCTCCTTGAACACCCCTGTTAGGGAGGCCAAGATGGTGTTGGAGACCTTACACTTCTCAATGGAGGTTCTGCTGCAGCTGCTTCTTCTCCCCATGTTTGTTAAATACCTGGCGCATCATGCCTCTGGATTGTTGGTAGGCTACTAGGACTTGGCTGATGGTGTTCTGGCCAGGAGCATCACCCACAACCTCTTGCTACTGGGCCACACCATCCCTCCCATGCACCATAAACCCTTGATCCAGCCTACCCCCTGCTACTGCTTCCAGTTAATTAATTGTGGGAGTTGGCTTGCTGTGACTCAGGAACCTGGACTGGGGAGGCATAAGTTATTAGTGACTATCCTCAGGACACAGGTTTGGGGGTGACTGGCTGCCTGAGATGTTGAGGCTGTGGGGCTGGGAGGAGTGAATGCCATCAGGGTTAGCAACATACCACTGGTGTCATTTGATCAGGTTGCCCGAAGTGCCAGAACCATCCACAATGTCCACATATCTAGGATTGGTGTCCCCACTGAGGGCTTCATCCATGGTGTTAGTAGTCACAGTGGCTGAACGATCTGTTGATGTGAGAGATACAATGTTTTAGGTTACATTGTGATATCTACCTCCAATAGGTGACAGTGGCATTTGGCTAGGGCCATGTACACAATATTGAGGTTAGCAGCTTTCCCTTCTGTGACAGGTTCATATGCTGTCCTTTGTAATGACCTGAGATTTGAGTAACATACCTATTCCATTTCAGCCAACTGGCTTCAGAATGCCTGAGTACCTTAGCACTAGGAGGGAATAGTCATGGATGTATATCTTGCCAGCAGTGCAGGCAAAACAGTGGCTGGGAAGGATGAGGTGTGGGTCATCTTAAGACCTAGTTGGCTGTTACGCAGACAGACCCAATAGCTTGCAGCATATGTGATAGTTGTCATTATGTGGTCAGTACATTGTGCAAATGTGTGCTGCCAATGCCATTCAGATGATGCATCTTGTGGCCTTTGATCTGTCATGAAGTTTTATAGTCAACATTTTGAGCGGCCTTCCTGTCCACAACATTTCACCTTGACATAGCTGCTCAATATGGTTCTGGGTGTGTAGCCACATCACAGGGTTTACCATGCCCTGTATCTTAGACACTCCCAAGTGGGTAAACCTTATTAGTGAGTTCCCAGACAGATGTACAATGTCACATGAACACTAGTCTGGTGATATGAGTTACTTGGACTTGCCCTCCTGGGATTTACAGTGATGTTTTTCCAAGTACTACACTAGTACTGATGGGTCATCCTCTGAGGTGAGTACACTTCATTGCCAGTTAACCTACAAGGATATATGAGCATACGTAGAGTGGGCTGGTGCTTTGAATTGGGTTGACCTAGCCTCCTGACTTAGCAGTCATATGACTTCCTGTTCATCAAGCACTTGTTATGTGTCACCCCCCCCCAGGTGAGTGCACTTCATGTGTGAATTTTCAAGAAAATGGTATTGTGGCAGGTGTTCACTGGACTGGTGCTTGGAGTGGCAGTTGGGCATCCTTCTTTGTAATGTAGCATTTTGACTCCGTGTATCACACATACCATACAGACATGATCCTTTCTAGGTGTATACGGGTCAATGGCTGAGTAGGGGTGGAAGGCTCATTATGGCAGAGAACACTGTGATGGCTGATTGGGGTAACTACTAGTGCATCATGGCCTTTGCATTCCTGTCAGTGCCTGTCCTACACCCACACACTCTACAGTTATGATCCTTTCCAAGTGCGTACAGTCCAATGGCTGAGTACAGGTAGTAGGCTCATTGTAACAGAGGACACTCTGTTGGCTGAGTGGGGTCACACTACTAGTGCCTCCGGCCCTTGGCAGTTCTGTCAGTGCTTGTGCTTCACATGCACCATGTACAATTTAGGTGAGTATTCTAGTTTGGGGCTTTGCAATACACTGTAATTTTGTATGTGATACACAGTTCTGGTTTTGCGAATTGTAGGACAGTGCCTGCTGAGAATTGTAGTGCTGTCAGCCCCTGTCCTACATCCAGTATAAACAGATGATGTTCCCACCGGGGACTCTCGTTCACATGTGAGATGGCAGACAGTGGTCTTTAGACAGGGGGAGACTGGGCTGGTGATTGGGGGGGGGGTCTGTGAATGTGTCCAAGGGTGAACAGTGAGCATGCATGCCAACACATTTAGGTGCAATATTTTACTATTGTGACTTACCTGACTCCACTCCCACAGTATTCCTGTCAAGCCCTCAGGATGCAGCATGGCCATGGCCTTCTCCTCCAATGATGTGAGTTATAAGAGAGAAAGTGAGGGAGCACTGACAGTCTTCTGGAACTGCAGCTAGCACCTGGATGCCATGGAACGGACCGTTTCCCTGAGGCCGTTCCACCTCTTCCTGATATCATCCCTTGTGGGTGAGGTGGTGTCTACAACATTCACTCTGTTGACAATCCTTTGCTACATTTCCATTTCCTGTGCAATAGTAGTTTGCTGGACTTGGGCTCCAAATAAATGTGGCTCTACTCTAATGATTTCATCCACCATGACTTTTAACTCATCTTCAGTGAAACGTGAATTTTTCTTTAGCGACACAGTGGTGTTAAATATAGATGGGTGGGTGCTGGGGAAATAAACAGGTAATGGGGAGTAAATGGAGTAGGGATGTGCAGATGATTGTCATAGGGGTGTGTTGATGGTGTGAGGTTGGTATAAATTGCCTATTTTAATGAATAATGAGTTTTTGAAATATTGTGCTGTCTTGCTGTAGAAATGCAAAGGATTGTGTTGTGTGAAGGGGAGTGTTTTATGGTGAGCTTTACAGGTGTGTCAGGTGTGGGAATGTGTGTCAGCTGTGCTGTTTCAAAATCCATCAAATGTGGTGTTGTGTGTTACAGTGGTGACCGCAAACCGCCGCATTTCGGTCCGCCATTGGAAGACCATCATGGGTGAACAGCCATCGCGACTTTTGACTTGTGATAGGCTGGTGGTGCTGGTGGTTGGACCACCTATTTCCCACCCTCCTGAGTCCTGGCAGTGTTGTTTTTTTTGGCTGGCTTTTAGCGGTCCAGGTTGTGTGACTCATAATACTGCGGTCTCTGTGACCGCCAACATGGCGGTCTTTCGGGGGCCACCAGTATGGCGGTCTGGTGGTCCGACCGCCAAACTCGTAATGAGGACCTAAGTCTCCTTAATGCACCCCCATTATAACACAACAGCAGAATTAATGCAGTACTCTAACTAAGATGGGGAGGTGCAGATGGGTGGTGCAGTACACTGGCTCAACTCTCTACATGAGTAAGACAAAGAAAGGGCACAGTGGCCACAATAGCAGCCATTAATCCAGAGACAAGCACAGAAGTACACTGCTCTAAGTTCAGTAATGCTCTCACTCACAGAAGTTATCATCAGGAGTAAGCGGAATGTTTCATTCTGACTGTGAAACTGGCAGAATTTGGCGACTCCCTGTTAATCTTGAAATGTGGAGTTCTTGCAGAATTCCACCAATCGCCATGTGGCAAAAAAATTCCCAAGAGGCTATAGAAAAGTGAGTTGGGGAGCACAAGCGAGATTTGGAGTCCCCTAGCATGATTTTCTAACGCATACGGTCCCGGTCTGAGGGCTGCTCATCGAGTAGCAGATTATGTGCACTACATGGTGCCATTCGTGCTGATTTTTAATTCTGTTCGCTTTATCAGCCCTACATTGTAGTACAAGCATACTTTTCCCCCATTGGCAAAACTCACAGGGTTTTTAGAATTCAGCAGAGTGAAAATATGCAAGTTATGTCAACCCCTAGTTATCAAAGAAGTGCAGAGACACACCAATCTGTGCTGCTGCCAGAGAAGAACAACATAAATTATCTAGCTATCTAAGATAATTTACTAGAATTCCAATGTCCTGTGTGTGCCCCTGAACAGTCAAGCTCAGGCAGCTGGGTAAATAAACAAAATGATCACAGCTGTTTGGAGGGTAACCACTTTTTTGTGGAAGCACACAACTTCTGCCCACTCAAGACATGAACTCCTAGCGCACAACATGTGGACGGAGTCAAATCCGCTCTCTAATGATGCTCACCTAATTGTCTGGTGACAGCTGAGGTGTTTTCAAGAGAAAATAAACATTTTTATTGTCTGTAGCGTCTTCCCCAGCCTGGTACCTGCTAAATAAATAGGCCACACACAGAGCTGTAAATCATATGTCTTTATTCCTCTGTGTGCACATATGAACTCCAACATTCCAAAGCAATCTTCCAAACATTCTATTCTAGTGATTATGTCACATTGAGAAAGAGTTGCCGGAGAGCCAGAAAGATTCTGTTCTAAATCATGCAAGACACTAAGGCGGTCATTATGAACATGGCGGGAAAGATCGTGGTGGCGGTGAACAGAATACCGCTGGCGGCGGCAAATGGAAACCCGCCATATAATGAACAAAAAACCCAATCCCACCAAACATTCCCACACCACCACTCCCCGCCAGGACCCTGTCAGCGGGAATCCCGGCCCACCCCACCCCGCCACCGCCAAGCACACCCATATCCCGCCCTTCAAATAATGATGCACAAATCAACCCAGCGGACAGTGGAGGCCGGACGACCATTGGCGGCTGCGGCTGCGACTGCCATGGTCGGTAAGTGGTCCCAACAGTAACCAATGCCCACATTGGCTAGGCTTAGCACCCACACACCTCACACACATCCAGAAGACCATAAAACACCCCCAGACACACCCCACAATCCCTTACAAGGAAAGCAGGACCAGAAGACAGAGAGCACCAGAGCCAGACAGAGAACACCAGCAGACAGGACACATATAGCGACCCACACAGGAGCACCCAAACACCGTCCCCAGCCCCGACGCCATCCACCACTTTCAACATGTCCCCCCCAAAAAATCCACGCTTCACTGAATGGGAGCTAAGGACCATGGTGGACAAGATCCTAAAAGTGGAGCCACAAATATTCAGTTCCGAGGTGCGGCACACACCCGTCGCCCGGAAAATGGAGCTGTGACACCATCCACGCACCAGGGACGACATCCGCATGAGATGGAACGACCTGCGGGGGAAGGTCCGGGCCATGGCATCCAGGCACCACATCGCAGTGCAGAAGACTGGGGGAGGACCCCCACCCACTCCACCCGACTCCACCGACTGGGAGGAGAAGGTACTCTCCATCCTGCACCCAGAGGGACTCATTGGACTCACTGGAGGAATGGACTCAGGTAAGTCATCTACATTTACCCCATATACACCATACCTGTAATGCATGCACCACCCTACCCCACCCACACCCACCTAGACCCACACCCCTCCCAGCCATTACCCGCCACATCCACCACCCTGCATCACCCACAACTCAATACTAGGCCCACATCACTCCCGCTGTGCACAGCCACCCACCCCTGCACGTACCCACAATGAAATAATAACCACCACCACAATGTAACCCCACCACTTCCACTAAATGCAATGTCCACCTCACAAAGGCACCCCTGAAGGCCACTGAAAGGCACACCAGCACTAATTTGCACAGTACAGTCCACCTCAAACCCTCATGCATATGTAGCAAACATTTCTATGTCCCCCAACAGGCACCACCACCCATGTAACCCTAATGGAGAGGACAAGGAGTCCACAGCATTCTAGGGAGACAGAGGCACATCACAGGACACTGGTAAAGGATCCCTGGACACTGATGAGCAGGCAGGCCCCTCACACAGCCCTGATGCTCACCATGCAGCATCCCCACCCAGGAAAACACTGTCACCCCTAACACCCAGTCAAGACCAGCAGGCCAGGGGAGGCATGCCCACACCAGTGGACCCAGGGCACAAACAGGTGGAACACAGCAACAGAGGCCACATTCTCCCACCCCCAACATGTAGGAAGACGAGACCCCCAGTACTAGTGGCATGTCAAGACCTGCACAGGGGACACAGGCACAGGGGGCCAGGGCAAGGGCAAGTGCCCCAGTGGGTCAGGCAGTAGGGCACCGGATAGATGCAGCAGCCCAGGACGTCATTACAGAGGTATTGGGGGCATAACAACTAACCCAAGACAGGTTGGCACAGATTGTAACCACCCTGGAGCAAAGTCAGAGGATGCAGCTGGAACACTACCAACAGGCCATGGAGCAGTGGAAAGAACACAATGCCACGCAATGGAGCACTGGTTCAGTTGGTCAACAAACCCTCAGACACCCACACCGGACAAGAGGCCCCCACAACAGTCCTGGACAACCAGCAACAGTTGTCCCAAGCAGCTGAAACAGCACAGGAAATACCCTCTCAGGAATCACAAGGGCCAACCATGTTACCCCAAGTAGCTCCACAGCAGGCGCCCTAATGTAGTCTCAGGCCAAGATATGGCACTGGAACCCCAGCTAAGAACAAGCCCCCTTCCAACAATTGACACTGCTACTACTGCCAAGCAACCATACCACCCATTCACCAACTGCACTTTGCTGAGGGCTAAATAAAGTACTAAACTACAAATAGGACCCAATTGATATCAAACAGGCCTGCCACCAAGTCGGTTTTGAGGACACCCAACCATTACGACTTCCATCACTGTACATAGCACATTTCACTGTATTCCACCAATAAACAACATATCTCACCTGTAACACTGTCCCCTGTCTTCAATGTTGAACAAAGTGGAGTAATGATGCAACAGGCAGGGGTAAACTTTATGTCAGATGCAGTGGTCCCTTCTGGTGTCAGGCTTCCAGGATTCCAGCAGCTGCAGTCTTTTGTTTGGAGTTTCTCATTGCAGGGCAAGTCCACTGCACATCGGAAACTTGAGTGTTTATTGAAGACTGGACGGGTTGGCTTCTTGTGCAGAATCCCTGGAGGTCAGCAAACAGCCTGGAGGGGCTGGGTCCAAGCCAACTGCTTCTTCTTTCCCTCTTCTGTGGGTGCAACTCTTCTTAGGTTGCCGAAATCTGAGTTCTAGGGTTTAGGGGTGCCACCTAAAAACTCAATTTAGAGGCATTACAGGGAGTGTCAGGTGGTAGCCAATTGGCTGCCCACCTTTAGGGTGACTATACCCTTCTTATGACCACTTCTGCTGGGAAGTGGGCTTACCCCAACCATAGTGGCCTAATTCCTTCCAAACAAGATGGAGGAATTTGAAAAGTAGTGTCCACGTCAGCTCGTCCACCTTAGGGTTGTGACTGGCATGGAGTGGACACTCCTCCTAAGTCAACTAGTTTCCCACCCTGTGCTGTTACCAAAGGTGGGGTCAGGACAGGGGAGTTGGTCATCTCCACCATCTGGAGAGATATGGGTTGCATTACAAAGGCGACAAGGCCTTTAAAGCTCCCCCACTGGAATGTCCATCCTGCCTGGGAGAGGAGGTCACACCTCTGTCCAGTACATGCTTTTGTCTCAGGCTCTTGAGAGCACTGGCTCTCACCATGGTGGGCCAGAGACGCATCTGTGGTAGCTGAACGAGTCAGGGCCAGTCAGTCAACACACTTGTAGCTGGTAGGTTTTCAGGGGGCTACTCTGAAGTGCTCTATGTGTGCAGTTTTTAATAAATCTATCTGGAGTCAGTGAGGGTTCATTATTCTGAGATGTTTGATTCCAAACATTACAGGATTCAGAGAAGCCATCATGTAGCTGGGGAATTCGTAGTGACCAGTGTCCAGCACTTGCAATTCAAATGGCTGTCCGGTACACTTACTGTGTCTAGAAATCAACAAAGACATAGTAGGCACATATTTGCTCATGCATACGTATAGTGCATCCTGGCTAAGGGCTGTAAGGCCTACTAGAGGGGTGACTTACATATATTACATGCATTGTTAGAGGACATGGAACACAGGCTGTATGCCATGTCTTCAATTTTGGAAGTACCTTGCTATGCAGCCTGCAATGGCAGCCTCCATAAGATCTCTGAGGGGGGCCTCTTTAGTACCCATGCCCTAGGTACCAGGGGTACCATTTACTAGGGACTTACAGGGGGCTGAAGGGCCTGGTCACTTGGGATCAAGTGACCAGGTGTTGTATTTTAGGAATTGAAACCTGGCACTAAGGGGGTCATTCTGACCCCCGCCGGTGGCGGTCGTCGCCCGTCTGTCGGGAACCGCCAGAAGACCGTACCGCGGTCAAACGACCGTGGCGCTCATTCAGACTTTCCCGCTCGGCTGGCGGGCGACCGCCAAAAAGCCGCCCGCCCACCCAGCGGGAAAGCACCAGCAACGAGGAAGCCGGCTCCGAATGGAGCCGTCGGAGTTGCTGGTGTGCGACGGGTGCAGTTGTACCCGTCGCGATTTTCAGTGTCTCCCAAGCAGACACTGAAAATCAATGTGGGGCCCTGTTAGGGGGCCCCTGCAGTGCCCATGCCAGGGGCCCCACGACACCCATTCCCGCCAGCCTGGTTGTGGCGGTGAAAACCGCCAGAACCAGGCTGGCGGGAAGGGGGTCGGAATCCCCATGGCGGCGCTGCTTGCAGCGCCGCCGTGGAGGATTCCCTGGGTCAGCGGGAAACCGTCGGGAAACCGTCGGGAAACCGCCGGCTTCTCTTTTCTGACCGCGGCTTTACCGCCGCGGTCAGAATGCCCCAGGAAGCACCGCCAGCCTGTTGGCGGTGCTTCCGCGGCACTCTGCCCTGGCGGTTATCAACTGCCAGGGTCAGAATGACCGCCTAAGTAACTGGTTAGCAGGAGTCCAGGGCACCTCAGTGGAAGTTGCAACTAAAAACAGGCAAGAAGTGGAGGGGTACAGCAACCAGAATCCAACTCCCCACACAAGCCACCCCCAACCAACAGGTCAAACCTGGGAGAGTCTTTCAGGTAAGGAAGATTAAGGGAGCAGGCCGCATGGTTGCAGGGCCTACTCTGCCTCACATCCTACTTCTAGGTCATTTAATTTGGGAACCTGACCTACCTTAACAATGTTAGGACCACATTTAGAAGGCTCTTCTTTTGCGTTTCCTTGGGATGAGAGGTGTCCACCTCTGCTAATCCCATCTTAGCCAGGGCAACCCCCAGTTCACCGAAGAGTATTCCCACAAATGGAGTAACCCCACCATGACCAACAGGGTCAGGGGGCCTAGCTTGCTATTTGACATGGGGTTGGACCACCATGTCAAGGATAGTGCATCCATAAAGGCTAACATCCAGCAGAGGCTACTGACAGCTGTCAGTGCACAGACCCACATCTTTAGCTCTTCACTTACAGGTGAAGGGGCTAAGTTACAAGCTTCTGTGGGTTCAGGGTGCCTGTCTGCTGTTTATGGTGTAGGTTACTACATCCTGTAGTAACACACCCTTCTTCCACTCTCTTTTCTGTGAGCTGAGGTGCCACCAACTCAGGTTTAACAGTTGCCTGACTGCTCAGGACTTCGTGTGAGTCAGGCTAGGCTTCACCAGTGCCAACTTTGGAGTTGTTCCTTACTGGAGCAGAATCTTCTTGCCTTACTGGAACTTTGGCTAAAAGTTGCACACCTTTCCTCCATTTCTTGCTGTTCCTTTTCTTCTGGGGCCTACTTGCACTGACTGCAGTGGCAGCACCTGCAGAATCCTTGGAAGAGGGCTGGCACTGGACCAGCTCCTCTTTTGGGCTCTGACCAAACTCTGGGAGGTCATTACCAAGGAGGCAATCAAGGGGGAGGTCTGAACTGGCTAACACCCTTCTGCGACTAAGGGACCCAGCTGTTTCCAGGAGCACTAAAGCCACAGGCCTGACAGTGACCTCCCCTGGGATAACACCTATCCTGGAATTCTCACTTGGGGTATACTGGTTTGAGAGTGCCAGTGTGTCTGGCACATATATCTCCTAGAGCGGTGGCTGGGATTCCATGCACCAGTAGCCGGTGGAAGTGTTTACTCCCCTCTGGAATCTCCAGCTTACCTGTTGGGCCTACTTTCTAGTTCAAGGATAAGAGGACCTCCTCATCTGAGATATCATCCCCTTTGGCTACACTGGCAACCCCTTGGGGTTTACTGACGGGGTTGTTTTTAGGACAGACAGTGTCCTTTGTTCGATGCTCTGTCTGCTTAGAGTCTAAGCACCATGCCTTGGTGGCATCCCAGTCTTACCCTGGTACCCACTTTTGTTTTGTGAGGCACCTTGAGATCGCCCTCCTGAACAACGTTTTGAGGGCCTACAAAGGACTAATTTTCTTTGTTTTTAGAGTTGCCCACCTTTTTCTCCTGGTGTGGGGCTTTCTCAGCTCTTTCTTGTGTTCACCTCCTCCATGTCTTGTCTTGGATGCCTTAGTTCTAACCCAATGATCAGCCTTCTTTCTCAAATCTTGAGAGAGAAAGGCCCTAGGTCCACTAGGTATTGATGCAACACCTTAGAAGTACAGTTACTTAATAGGTGTTCCCTCATAATCAAATTTTAAAGCCCATCATGATCTTGCACCTGACTTCTCTTTAACCAACCACCTTGTGTCTTCACTGAAAAATCCACAAACTCAACCAGGACTGACTGTGGGTTTTGTGAGTCTCCCTGAACCTGATTCTATATTCCCCATTGGTAAGCCCAAATCGCTCTATCAGGGTATCCTCCATGAGGTAATAGGACTTAACATCTGCCTCAGTCAATATCAGGAGTCTATCCCTGCACTTATAAGAAAAGTTCCCAAAGAAGAGAGCCCAAATGCATTTTGTCAAGGTGTCTGGAAACACAGGCCCTCTTGTAGGCTGTGAACCATTTGGTGATATCATCACCTTCCTCATATTTGGTGACAATCCCTTTGGGGATTTTAGGGTCAATGTGCTCTACTCTGTCCCTAGTTATAAGATTGCTGCCATCATTCATGGGTGCTAAGCCCATTTCTCTCCTTTCTTTCTCTATTGCTAGTATTTTGCCTTCCGGGGCAACACTCCTAGATAATGTCTTTAAAAGAATCGCCTCTCCAGAGAGTGTTTCTCTGGACCTCAAGGAACCTGAGTCCTCCTCACTAGGGGAGTTATCCTAGACACTTGTGGTACAGGTTCCACTCTTTTAAGTGTTGGAGGGTCCAGTTCCCCCTCACTTGCACTACCCTGATCCACAGGGTCAGTGGCCTCATCTGCAAGATGGGCCTTCTCATGCTCTGCCAGGAGCTCCTGGAGCCTTGCGCTGGTAGGATTTGAGCCTGTATTATTTTGTACCCTTTACAGAGGGTCCGTAACTGTTCGTGAGACAACTTAAGGCAAGGGCTGAGGTCGAGCTCCACAACACTATCCTCTGAGGTACTCATTATTTTACTAAAGTTAGGACCTCTTTGGGCTGGCGGCAAAAAATCCTATCACAGGATTTTGCAGTCCTAAGTAAAGGCATGTTTTAAAAACTTTTACTGCTAAGCTACAGGGACGTAAAGAAGGCCCTAACACTACTTTTAGGAATGTGGAAAAATACCCAGTTTAAAAAATGCAATTTAACTAACGGAAGGCAATTTTTTGATTTACCTGTGTAGTTGCCTATTGATCTAGTGATATCAGCAAATGCAAAGGTGCAGACCCCACAGCTGTTTCACTAATGTAGGAAGCTGGCTCTCCATATAGTGCACTAAAATTAAGTACACTGCTCAGAGAGTCCAGTGGATCCCAAATTGGTATTGTAAAGACAAAAGTATATAGGACTAAAGCTCTATTTGTTGGTAATGTGGGCGAGTAGTTAGGCTTATCAGAGGTTAGTGCTAAGCATTTGTTGTACTCACAGAGGCAATAAATGAGACAAACACTCAAAGAATAAATTAGAGACCAATTTAGAAAAATAACAACTCTTTTTCTATATGTTTCAAAACCAAGAACATTGTATCATGTAAGTAGACTTTTAAGCTTAAATACTTTGCAGTTTCAGAAATAGACACAGTACAATTTTCAGAGTTCTCTCGTTGTTATCCTAAGGAGGAAAACAATGTTCAGCAAACACAGGGTTAATAACGACTTCCAAAACCAATCCCAGGGATTAAAGGTAAGTACTGAGCACTGATCAGAACCACACTAACAGATCACACAGGGTGGCACTGAGGCAGCAGGGTGCAGAGGTGCAGTAATGCAGCAGGTGCCCAATGGTTTCCTATGGGACTTTGGACCTCATGAAGACACGCTGGAGGCTCTGGCTAGGAAGCCAGTCAGGGATAACAAGCAGACAGGTAGTAGACTTGGGGTGCTTAGGGACATAAGTGCACCTTTGGTCCTTTTCTCCTGTGCCATGTGGGGACACGGGTGCAGTGGTTGCTGAAGATGTTGGATTTTCTATCACCACAAGCATGCACAGGCTGCAGGTGTCTCTGGAGAATCCAAGATGGGGGAGGTCACACTGGACTTGGTCTCTGGGCAGCTGGGGACCCCCACTGGCACTGCCGGTTGGCTTCACCTTGGGTCGCGGATGTCGGGTGCAGTGGTCACTTCTGGTGTCAGGTTTCTGGAGTTCCAGCAGCTGCAGAGTCTTTTCTATGTAGTTTCTTGTTGCAGTGCAAGTCTGCTGCTCACGGGAAACTTGAGTCCTTATTGAAGGCTGGACCGGTTGGCTTCTTGTGCAGGATCCCTGGAGGTCAGCACGCAGGTTGGAGGGGCTGGGTCCAGGTAAGCCGCGAGTGCATCTCTTCTTTGCCTGAGTCTTCTTAGGTTGTTTAAATCTGAGTTCTATGGTTTAGGGTACCACCTAAATACTCAATTTGGGGACGTTACAGAGAGTGCCAGGCAGTAGCCAATGGGCTGGCCCCCTTTAGGGTGACTACACCCTTCTTGTGACCACCTCCCATGGGAAGTGGGCATAACCCTAACCCTAGTGGCCTAATTCCTTCCAAACAAGATTGAGGAATTTGAAAAGTAATCTCCACTTCAGCTCGGCCAACTTAGGGGTGGGACTGTCATTGAGTGGGCACTCCTTCTAATTTATATAATGTTTTCAGCCTGTGCTGCCACCAAAAGTGGGATCAGGATGGGGGGTTGGTCATCTTCACCGTCTGGTAAGACCTGGGTCGCATTACAAAGGCAGCAATATCTTTGAAGCTCCCTGCCCTTAAATGTCCATCCTGTCTGGGAGAGGAGGTTACACATCTACCCAGTGCAGGCTTTTGTCCCAGGCCTTCAAGAGCACTGACTCTCACCTTAGGGGGCAAGAAACGCATCTTTGATGGCTGAATTGGTCAGGACCAGTCAGTCACCACACTAGTAGCTACTAGGTTTTCAGGAGGCACCTCTAAGGTGCCCACTGTGTGCAGTGTTTAATAAATCCATCACAGGGATCAGTGCAGATTTATTAGTGTGAGATGTTTGACATCAAACATTTGAGGATTCAGAGAAGCCATCATGTAACTGGGCACATACATTTAAAATGGCTGCCCTGTACACTTACAATGTCTAAGAATCGACAAAGACATAGTAGGGACATATTTGACCATGCACATATGCCATCGCATGTAATATAATGCACCCTGTCTTAGAGCTGTTAGGCCTGCTAGAAGGGTGACTTAAATATATTGCGTGCAGTGTTAGGGGACATGGCACAGAGGCTGTGTGCCATATCGTGTTTTCAAATTTGGGAGCAATGGCAGTTTGCATAAGGTTGGTGCTGGGTCCCTCAGAGTGGCACAAATTGTGCTGCAGCACTGAGGGGCCATCTTCAGTACCCATACCCTAGGTACCATGGATACTATTTACTAGCCACTTACTGGGGGCTGAAGGGCCTGGTCACTTGGGAATCAATTGACCAGGTGTCTTGTCTTTAGTGAAGGAACACTGGCACTGGGGACCTGGTTAGCAGGAACCCAGTGCACTTCAGTTGAAGTTGCATCTAAAAAACAGGCAAAAAGTGGGGGTGGTGGAGTAGTGCCACCAGAATCCAGCTCCCTACAGTTTCTTTTGGGCACCCGTTAGCAAATGAAAGACTACAGTGACATATTTATATAATTGAATGGCTACTAGTGTGCTTCAGTCAGACTTTCAGAAGTAGTACTTTTATACGAGTGCTGTGATCATGTGTATTTGCCTGTTTCTCTTCCGTGTTCTTCCTTGAAATCTCTGCAAGGAGGAAAGAAGCACATGCACGTATTGTGCTCACTGCTACAAGTACTTTGAGCATCGTGTCGGACGTGTCAATTAGCAGACATGTTGAAAGAGTATAATCAATATGATTATTCTTAGTAGTTTACTGCATTGGCATATCTTCTAATTTTATAAGACTGGTGTGTATCGGATTTGTGCGCAGTTTATGAGAAAACCCATTCAATGCTCTCTGGATTACTGGTTGCTGGATTACTGGATTACTACATGTTCTACAGTGAAACAAGTACAGTTTTTCAACAGACTGTAACATTCACGTCTCGGTGATCCACACAACTGTCAACTAGTGGGTCACATTTTTCCCATAATATTTTGTCGAGTGTTTTCCCTTTCATATTTATAGTATACTCCCTATGGCAAATGTTATAGCTCTATCATGTTTTTTTGAAATCGGGTGGAGAATCTAAAATTGAATGGGAATTATTATTTCCTATGTTTTTGGCTTATGTCGAAGTATAAGAAACTGAAGATATTTCAGCACAAATGAAATCATCCTTACTTAACCATTATTTAAAATAATTTAACAATTTACTGCCTTTTGATGAAGCTTGATATATGAATGTTTTCAACCAAGGGGTTAAGTGCTTAAGTATTCATTTTGTAAGGAAATTTAAGAGGATTACGAAGCAGTTTTAAGAACATTAGCTGAATCCTGTGAATTTGAAACTATAACATATGAACAAGTATTGAGAGATCCAATAATGATGAAAAATAAGAGCAAGACAATTTAAGAAAGAGTTTGGGTTAGAACAGAATCTACTTTAAGTGCAGTCTAAATATTGCTAAAAGTATTGAACAGTCTTAGATATTTGCAAATGAGATCAGAAACCAGAATGTCAAAACACAATGTACCAATTCCGAAGTCAGCCCAGTGAAGAGTTAGGTGTTATCCAGAAACAAGAAAGACACAGAAAGTAAAAGCAATGACAAAAAACAGTGTTAGTTGTTTTAGATGTGGAAGTTCGTTCCATGTGGGCAATTCTAAGGGTTGTCCAGCATGAGATAAAGTTTGTATCTAATGCAAGAAAAAACAAGCATTTGCAATGCAACGGGTCTCACATTTGCTTGAGTTAGAGCTATTAGTAGCATTGTAAACTCCTAACCGTCCTTTTCTTGCCACCTAAATTGAAAGGGAAAAAAAAAGAGCGCGATTGCGCTGTTTAAAACCCATCACGCTGCAATTGAAAATCAAAAGACTCAACGCAATCACGCAATATAAAACTCAGCAGGATCGCTCTACGTGGAAAATAAAAAGATAAAGTAGTGCAGAAACAGGGCTGAAAACATGGAGCCTCCTATGTTTTCAGTAGTTGGCCTGTGCGCTTGAGGAGGGCTAAACAGCAGGAAAGGCATGATATATGCATACCTTTCACTAATAAAATCAAGCGGATTTTAAAAGGCAAGCCCACGAACCAATGAAAGTGACAGGCGTGACATGGGCGTGGTTAAAAGCCTAAATAGAGACATTACGACAGAGATGGAGCGCTTGTGCGCTCGACCCTGAAAAACAGGGCTGTGCAATAACGTCTTATGAATGGAGCCTTAGGCTAAGTAGTGGTGCAAAACTCTGAAGGGCTTAGGTTACATTCCAAACAGCCCAAACTGACACAAGAAAAGTAACTATTCGATCACAAGCGTGAATAAAAGGCAAAGAACCAGTCAAAACAATCTACAGCTCTGACATCCTACAGTCAACAGGAAGGACGAACTAAATACAGCTTTCCACTCCAGATAAGCTTTCCTTGCTTTATAACCACACCTGAACCACTAGAAGCTCTGCTTCCTTAAAAACGAATAGTTGTTTCTCTACTTGGAGCAGTGGGTTACCCGCAGATAATGCCGAGGCATTTGGCTGGTCTCCTCCAGTCCGAGTGCACAATGTGGGTTTAACGTGTGGGGCCCACTGATTGGATGCTCTGAGAAATGCATGTCCCAAAACCGGCATCACCAGTTGGGGAGCGTGCACAGACAATGAAGGTCAAGTCCTCAGGCTTGCCAAGACAGCGCATTCCACCCTGCAATCACATCCCTTCTTAGACATCGGCGGCACATGCCGGCCATCCCTTCAGTCTGTAAGACATTTTTTTCCGTCTTAATTCCTGAGTTTTTTTTAAGCTTTCACGCTTTCGTGACCCTTGCTTACGTTCCTGAAATCACAGGAATGTGGCGTAACAAAGTTGTCTCGTCTCGATTTTTTAACATAAAAGCCGGAGATCGAAAGACAGAACAGGCATTTTTTATTTTCTAAACATCATTTGGGTTCGACATCCGGTTGGTGCCTTGTTCACAGACACAGATTACACTAAGGACACCTCATTGTTCCATCTTCGGGTTCTACCAATCAAAACATCTGTGCCACCGACGTGAACAATGATGAGCCTCATAGTCTTTCTCATAACATCCTCTTAACAACAAAAACACGTACTCTGCACAACCTGGATTCAAGCTGTCTCTGGTATACACTCTTAACTGTTGGGTGACACCACACCGCCTGCCTCGATGCCACAAAACTATTTAACACATTATGGGACTGGTAAGGAGGGCACGCAGGGTCGAAGAGGAATGCCATGTTCGGACAGTTGCACATTGGGGCCAAGAGGGCATGTACAACCACCTTAAACAAACGCTGAAAATTAAATCAAGAAAATGCGAAAATAAAAGCCCAGGTGCAGCGGAAGAGAGCGGGATAGACAGTATGGGCCAGATGTATGAAATGATTTTGCACTCGCAAACGGTAAAATCGGCCGTTTGCGAGTGCAAAACCGTGGTCTGCTTTGCATGAAATGCATTCTCAGACCACAACTAAGAAATCGCTAAAATAGCGATTTTTAGCGTTGCGATCTAGAAATTGCGATTCGCAATTTGCGATTTGCAATTTCCAGGTCGCAAGGCTATTCAGGAAAAAATCGTAAATTTGCGATTTTCCCAAACATGGCATTTTGCACTTGCAAAATACCATGCTTTGCAACCAGGTGGTAACCAGGTGCAAAATTTAAAAATGCAGTTAAACTGCATTTTTAAATTAAACATGTAAAGCACACATGCCCTTTTGGCATGTGTGTACCTTACATGTTAAAAAAAAAAATTGGGGTGCAGGAGAGGGGGCCTTAGGCCCCCAGCACCCTGGCCTTTTGCATTTCCAAAATTGCGATTTCTGGTTCAGAAATCGCAATTTTGGAAATGCAAAAAATTTGCAGCTAAGGCCCAACAGGCCCATAGCTGCGAATGGGGCCAGTATTGCAATTTGCGATTCAGTAATAGCATTTGCGATTTTTAAGAAATCGCTATTACCGATTCGCAAATGTGATACATGGCCCTTTGAGAGTCGGTAATAGCGATTTCTTAAAAATCGCTATTACCGAATCGCAATGGGCCGTGATCATACATCTGGCCCTATATGCCCAGCCTTGGCCATTTTCGGGAGTTTTCAGTACTTGCAGGCCTACGTATGTTACATAAAACACCATGCAGATTTTGTTTGGTTGCAATTTCATTAATGTTCAAAATGGTCTTGCCTGTTTTCGTCCAAGGGCAAAATTCACACACTAGTACGGTACAAAAACATTAAAAAATTAAAGAAAAAAAACAGCGCGATCTCGCTGCAATACCTATCGGCAAAAGTGCAAGATCGTGCTGCCAAAATAGAGAAAAAGTAGTTCACAAACCCAGCAAGCCTTGCATGTTTTCAGTACTTGGTCGCTGCGCTCGAGGAGGGCTAACCACTGGAAAAGGCATGACGTCTGCATGCCTTCCACTAATGAAAGCAAGCAGATTTTAACAGGCAAGCCCACGAGCCAATGAAAGGCACTGACGTGACGTTGATGGGGTTCCAAGCCCTTTTCTAATCCCTAAAGCGTCTCGCTAGCGATACGCATGCGCGAGCGCATGCGACGCAGGCTCGACCCTAATGACATTTTGGAAGGGTATGGCAATCGGAAATATCTCAAAAAGTTAATTGCATTACTGGTGACGCAGAAAATGTTGACTGTATCAATTTTAATTACATATTATGCAGGAGACACTAAATGGAAAAGTTTTCCTAGATGCACTGTACTTGATCGTTGTTAGAAATGGGGTATCTAGTTGCCAGTGGTTTGAACCCTATCCAAGCTGGGACCCTCACTCTAGGCAGGGCAAGGGAGTCACACATCTAAGATAACCCCTGCTCACCCCCTTTGTAGCTTGGCATGAGCAGTCAGGCTTAATTCAGAGGCAATGCCTAAAGTATTTGTACACACACACACAGTACCAAAAGAACTCCACACCAGTTTAGAAACATAGCCAATATTTATCTGAATTAAACAAGACCACAATAACATAAATGCAACATACACAAGTAGTGCTATCACTTTTTAAAGGTTTCAATGAGTCGTAATCCACAGAAATAAATGGTTGTATCATAAAGCACAAAGTACCTGGGATGTGTCAAAAACAAAGACGATGCTGGCCACAGGGGAGGTGAGGCAGCGAAATGCAAAGTGATGCATCGGTTCCTTACTGTACAGGGAAGGTGATGCATTGATTCTTTCCTTGTAGGAAAGGCGATACATTGATTTCCGGACATGCATTCTTGGTTATTTACTACGGTGTGGGATCAATGAGAAATTGATGCCCTGGGGACTATGCGTGGAAAATCCAGACGCATTGTGCTGATGAAGCCACACTGACACAAGTGCTGCATTGATTCTACATCCACAAAACAAGAGCTGTATCGATTTTTCAGCCATGGGACAGCAATTTTTTTGTCGCAACACATCAGTGTGTAGATTTTCTTCTTCAGGTCACCAGCTTACACTTTCAAGGGCCCAGGGACTGGAATTGGCATCCCTTGGCAAGTCAGGACTCTCAACAGAAGAGCCCAGGCAATGGAAGATTAATTTTTTGATGTCCCTGAGGCATTTAACAGGAGGCAACCTCAGTTGCAGCCCTTGGAGAACCTTGAATAGCAGGATTTAGAAAGCAAAGTCCAGTCCTTTCACTCCCAGGGCAGAAGCACCAAGCAGCAGGCCGGCACAGCAAAGCAACTGGCAGAGTGGCAGTCCCTCCTACACTGTCTAGCTCTTCTTCCTGGCAGAATGGCCTCACTCCAGACATGCTCTAAAGGTGTGGTCTCAGAGGTTCAGTCTTTGTAGTGCACATGACCCTACCTTTCCTGTCCTGGCCCCAGACACACTCTAGGGGATTGGAGACTGCTTTGTGTGAGAACAGGCACAGTCCTCATCAGGTGCAAGTTTCAGCTCCTCCCACAATTCTAGCTCAGGAAGACCCATCAGCCTCATGATGGGCCATCATGATATGCAGGGCACACTTCACCTCCATATGTGTGACTATCTAGATTGAATTCACAAACAGCCCAACTGACATGACATGTATTCCACAGTCAGGCAGAGGCACTGAATGTTTAAGCAAGAAAATGCCCACTTTCTAAAAGTATAATTTTCAAACTTACAATTTAAAAACCGACTTCACTGAAATTTGTATTTTTAAATTGTGAAATTCAGAGACCACAAACTCAATATCTCTATCTGGTCCCAATAGGAAATGACACTTAACTGATATTTCAAGGCAATCCCCTTGTTACCCTATGGGAGAGGTATTCCTTGCAATAGTGAAAATCAAATTTTGCTGCATTTTACTATCAGGACACGCAAAACACACCAGTACATGTCCCACCTCTTAAATACATGTGCTACCTTTTAAATACACTGCACCCTGCCCATGGGACTGCTTGGACCTACCCTAAAGGTGACTTACATGTAGCAAAATTGAAGGGTTGGGCCTGGCAAGTTGGTGGACTTGCCAGGTCAAAATGGCAGTTTAAAACTGCACACAGAGACATTGCAGTGCATGTAGAAGCTCAGTTGATGGTTGATGTAGGATGGCTCTAGGTCGTGGAGAGCCTTATATGCAAGTGTGAGGATTTTGATTTGGCATCTCTTCTGGACGCCATGCCTGTGGAAGTTCCTGAGGTGTGGCGTGAGGCTGGAGCACTTGGTGAGGTTGAGGATGAGTCTTGCTGCGGTGTTCTGTAGAGTCTGAAGTCTTTTAAGTAGCTGGGAGGACACTCCAGCATAGAAAGGTTGCCATAGTCAAGGTGGCTGGTGAACAGGGCATGCATGACTGCCTTTCTGGTGTTGGAAGGGGTCCATTTGAGGATCCAGCAGAGCATAGGTAGGATGTAGAAGCTGGAGGAGGTGACAGAGTTTTCTTATTGCTTTTATGCAAAGATGACAGTTGAGGATGATGCTGAAGTTTCATGCGTGGTCTGATGGAGAAGACATTCATCTGAGTTATGCTGTCACCTGCGGTGGCCCCATATGGAGGTGTTCTTCTCAATGATCAGGAGTTGCATTTTGTCAGTGTTTCGTTTGAGGCAGCTGTTTTTCACCCATGTTGCTATGTTAGCCACGTTATGGCTATGTTAGCCAAGGCGTTTCAGAAGTTGGCTTTGGCGTTGTGGGGGTGCTTCGGTGAGTGAGAGGATTAGTTCATTGTCGTTGGCACAGGAGACTATATTGAGTCCATAGGATCTAACAATTTTAGCATGGAGGATCAAGTAAATGTGAAACAGGGTTGGGCTGAAGGAGGATCCTTGGGGTATGCCGCAGGTGATGTTCTTGGGTGCAGAAGTGAAGGGAGGAGGGCAGATGCTCTGATTGTGGGCTGAGAGGAAAGAGGTGTTTATGACACCTGAGGGCATGAAGCAATATTTCCACATGCCATTGGGTTTGACAAGTGTTGCCACAGTGTTCCAACGTCTAATGAAGAGTGTGCTAGAAGGAGTTGAGGGAGCAGTTGCATTCCAGGATGATATATTGATTTTTGGAAAAACTCCTGAGGAACACGATAAAATATTGCAAAGAGTGTTAAAGAGATGCAAGACAAGGATTTGACAATAAGACTTTCTAAGTGCAAATTCAGGCAAGACAGAGTTGAGTATCTAGGACATGAAATCTATAAAAAAGTCATCAAACCTAAATGCAACCATGTGAAAAGTATTTTAAATGCTCCTGCACCCACTTCAAAAGATCAACTGTTGTCCTTTTTGGAGTTGACAGAACTTTACGATAAAATTGTACACGATTATGTAACCAAGATGTATCCACCCAGCAAATTACTGAAGAGAAATGCAAAGTATGAATGGTGCATAGAAAATCGCTTCTTAAGAAACTTTTTACGACTGCCAATGAGTACCCCCCTCATCCCCTTTAGATTTGATTTAGCTCTAAACGAGATACATAACGTAATTGCATTAAGACCACTCAAGTATTGGGTTCTTCTGAGCATTTGTCAACTCTCCAGATAGCATTAGAAGAATTTTTAGAAGATGATTGTGCACTAAAGATCCCTTGGTTTCGACACATTAGAGACATGTGCAAACTTCTTAATATGGAAGAGGTGTGGAGTGCTCCTCAGAATCTGACCAAGGAAGCAAAAGAGCGCATAAATTGGTGCTATTGGGAGAATATTTTGGTCCAAACATGGTATAATAATAAAGGCAGTCGGACCCTCCAGTTTCTAGACCATAAATGTAGTCCCAAATTTGAGACCTATATGGACAATGTTAATCCTCCCTATGCCAAAGCGCTCTATATTAAGTTCAGGTTAGGGATCCTCCCGCTCAAGTCATTTACTGCGAGATGGAGAGCGGAGGACCGGAATTTAACATTTTGTCATTTTTGTAAAAAAGCTACAGAGTCACTTGCGCACTTTATGTTCTCCTGCCCTAGATATGTGGCCCCGAGGAAGAAGTGGATCGCCCCGTTATGCAGATTATTGGGGATAAGGGAATGGAACATAGCACTTTGTTTAATGATAACTGATACAAATGATAAAATAGTTTTTCCAGTTGCAAGATATCTGCAAAGTGCATGGGCTACAAGAACTAAAGAATTGCTATAATTGTTTGTTTTAACATATTGGTCTTAGTTATTTAATATAATAACTTGTTATTTGATTTGACTGGAATAAGATAATGAGCCATTAGTCTTTTACATTTAACATTATAGGATTTTAAGATTTTAAGAATAATAATGTTTGTATTGTACTGTCTTAAAATTATGTGATTTTAAAACTCATTTAGGGTTTTTAAATGTATAATGTGGTATTTCGTTTATTCTTCTTTTTACAAACTGATATGTTGTTTAATTATGACATGGTGTCCAATTATTCACTTTTATGGCTTTTAGCCGAAATAAAGTATTCACTCAGAATGGTGCATAGAACAAACAGAAGCTTTTGAATTATTGAAAAAAGAAATAGTCAGTGCATCATTTTTAAAATCCTATGTGGTAGGAACACAATGTATTACATCAGTAGATGCTAGTAACATAGGATTGGAAGCGGTTCTTATGCAGAAAGACAGATGGGTGTTTCATATGCTTCCAGGTGACTAAATAATTCTGAGAGTAATTATTCCACTATATAAAAAAAGAACTTTTTGGCTGTAAGTGGCCAATTTTTGTGGGGAACTAAATTTGTTCTGAGAACTGACCATAAACCGTTGGTTAATATGCTCGCTGGTGGTGGTGGTAACTGCTCGATTAGCAAGATTAGCAGCCAAGTTACAAGAAAATAAATGTGTTGTGGTGTATGTACTAGGTTGTGTGACAATGCATTTAGATTGTATGTCCCGGCTTCCAACTGCTGAGGAAGATAAATTTACAGAGGAAATTGAATGTGATGTGGCATTTATATTAGATAATGTTAATTGCTGGAATGCAAATGATAATGGTGTGACTATCATATCTGAAGTAAAGTTTAGGGAAGCTATGTCTTCTGACAATGTTTTGAGCGATGTTCAGACCTATTTGAGGAAAAGTTGGCTAGAAGAAAGAAAGTTGACTGAGGAAGCAGCTTCATTTTTCCAGGTGAAAGAGGAATTCATGGAAATTGATGGTATAGTTATGGGAGGTGATAAGATAGTTCCTCCACAGAACTTAAGAAAATACATTTTTATATTAGCACATGAAGGTCATAGGGGAATGTCTACCACAAAAATGAAAATATGAGAGCTTTACTGGTGGCCTGGAATTGATGGTATGGTCAATAATTGGGTGAGAGAATGCAAACCCCATGCAAGTAATGGCAAGTCAGCTAGAGCTTTAGCACTCCATGTGAGTCCTACTGAATATGCTGAAGGACCTTGAGGGAAGTTGGGTGTGGATATATTGGCCTAGTTAAGGACATTACCTAGTAACGAGGCGTATTCCATGGTTGTAGTTGTTTAGTTCACTAAATGGCCAGAACTTGAAATGGTGGTAAAAATTACTTCCACTCATGTCATAGAATTCTTGGATGTGCTGATATTGATTTTGCTAAGATTGGGCAGTGACTTAAAATATATTAAGAGATGAAGAGTGGTAGGGGGCAAAAATACATCTGCATGTTATAAATTGAAACTAGGTCATGTGGTAAGAGTAAAGAGGGATGGTGTTAGAAATGGGGTCTTTGGTTGACAGTCAGGTTACCCCCTGTTCAAGCAAGGACCCTCACTCTAGTCAGGGTAAAAGAGAATCACCCTCAGCTAACCCCTACTTACCCCCTTGGTAGCTTGGCAGAGCAGTAGGCTTAACTTCAGAGTGCTAGGTGTAAAGTATTTGCACCAACACACTCAGTAACTCAATGAAAACACTATAAAATGACACAACACCAGTTTAGCAAAATAGGAAATATTTATTTAAACAAGACAAGACCAAAACGAAAAAAATCTGACATACACAAGTCAAATTATGAATTTTTAGAGAATAAACTCAAAAATAGCGCTTAGAAACCAAAATGCTTCGATGAGATGTTAACATGGTGTCGTGACGGAGTCTTTCCCAACCAGCCGACACCAACGGCGCCGGACACGGAGTCGTGTAGACCCCCAAGTACAGTACCTTTGGTGAAGAGTGAAAACAAGCCGATGCCCGAAGTCGGGAATCGCGGCGTCTGTGCGAAACGTTGAATCCGTGCACTTCGAGCGGGGTCGGTCACGACATGGTGCGGCGACTTCCACGGAGTCACGGACTTCAGCGGGGCGGCTGCGACGTCGGGCCTGCGAAGAGCGTCGCGTTCCAGCGAAGGCCACGGCGTCGGGTGCAGGTGGCGTTACCGGATTCAGCAGTGCCGTCGGTCCGGAGTCGTCCAAAGTCGATTTCCTTGGATTTCCACCAGCTTTCCTTTCAAGGGCCCAGGAACTGGATAGGGCACCACTTGTCAGAGTAGGAGTCTCTCCAGAGACTCCAGGTGCTGACAGAGAGAAGTCTTTGCTGTCCCTGAGACTTCAAACAACAGGAGGCAAGCTCTAACTCAAGCCCTTAGAGATTTCTTCACAAGATGGAAGGCACACAAAGTCCAGTCTTTGCCCTCTTGCTCTGGCAGAAGCAGCACTGCAGGAAAGCTCCACAAAGCACAGTCACAGGCAGGGCAGCACTTCTTCCTCAGCTATCAGCTCTTCTCCAGGCAGAGGTTCCTCTTTGTTCCAGAAGTGTTTCTAAAGTCTGTAGATTTGGGTGCCCTTCTTATTCCCATTTTAGTCTTTGAAGTCACCTTTCTTCAAAGGGGACTCACACCTACTTGTGAAATCCTGCCTTGCCCAGGCAAGACCTCAGACACACACCAGGGGGTTAGAGCCGGGATTGTCAGAGGCAGGCACAGTCCTTTCAGATGAGAGTGACCACTCCACCCCTCCCTCCTAGCAGAGATGGCTAATCAGGAAATGCAGGTTACACCCCAGCCCCCTTTGTGTCACTGTCTAGTGTGAGATGAAAAACAACCCAACTGTCAAACTGATCCAGTCAGGGAATCCACAAACAAGGCAGAGTCACAGAATGGTTTAAGCAAGAAAATGCTCACTTTCTAAAAGTGGCATTTTCAAACGCACAATCTCAAAATCACCTTTACTAAAAGATGTATTTTTAAATTGTGAGTTCAGGGACCCCAAACTCCACATTTCCATCTACTCTCTAGGGGAATCTACGCTTTAATCATATTTAAAGGTAGCCCCCATGTTATCCTATGAGAGAGACAGGCCTTGCAACAGTGAAAAACGAATTTAGCAATATTTCACTGTCAGGACATATAAAACACATTACTATATGCCCTACCTTAACCATACACTGCACCCTGCCCTTGGGGCTACCTAGGGCCTACCTTAGAGGTGTCTAACATGTAAGAAAAGGGAAGGTTTAGGCCTTGCAAGTGGGTACACTTGCCAAATCGAATTTACAGTTAAAATTGCACACACAGACACTGCAGTGGCAGGTCTGAGACATGATTACAGAGCTACTTATGTGAGTGGCACAACCAGTGCTGCAGGCCCACTAGTAGCATTTGATTTACAGGCCCTGGCACCTCTAGTGCACTTTACTAGGGACTTACTAGTAAATCAAATAAGCCAATCACGGATAAACCAATCACATACACATTTTACAGAGAGAGTATATGCACTTCACACTGGTTAGCAGTGGTACAGGGCTCAGAGTTCAAAAGCCAACAGCAACAGGTCAGAAAAAATAGGAGGCAGGAGGCAAAAAGGTTGAGGATGACTCTGCATAAGCAAAAAAGTCCAACAGATGGTATATTCAATTAGAAATTGGCTAAATCGTCTGATCCTTTGAAAGTTGTGGAAATTGTTAGCAACGTTGTAAGAGTGGAAGGTAGTAGGATATGGAGGCTTTCTATGTGTAAAAAAGAGTTGATGAACATTCATGGATTGGAGAAATATAGAGCTTATTATTTTGATACTGATTTCGACAATACAGATTATAACTGGAGAACTGAAGTAGGTAATGAATGTAACAAGTCCAATAGTCCTGAAGGTGTGATTCATAGAACAAGTGTGACAAGTGCAAGTATTAGTAAATGTGATGATGCACATGGGGATTCTTCATGTGATTAGTCTTCTAATTCTGAAAACATTACTTATAAAACAAGCATAGAAAATGATAGGGATGTTTCTCAGCAATTTAATAGCAACATGATGGAATAAAGACAAAAAGTCAATGTCCATAGGAGTACACAACCTAAGAATATGCCCATAAAATTGAAAGATTTTGTACAAATTTATTTCAGACTTCTATATTGTATCTATATCTTATTTAGCAATTTTGTTATTTCTGTAAATATTTTTAGTTTCTTTTTATTTTGTTATTAGAGTATTGTATTATTATTAAGGGTGTGTGTGCAGTGTTTGCTTTAAGTAGATCATAGTAAAATGTAGAATCTCAAGAATGTAGAATCTTAGAAAGTCACCACACTACCGCATTTAGGATTCTAGTTATAACATTCGTAGCGGAGAGCAGTGCGACAATTGTAAAGCCGTTCTTCATTTTAAGGAAAATAAATCTTTTCTTTTTCTACCCGTGTTGTGTGCATTTCACACAAGGCACCCTAAAGACCCTCGAACATCAATATAAGTATATTGGTTACTACATTACACCATAACCATCTGGGGTGGATCATTACCATACACATCACATAATTTAACACAGATCACCCACAGTGCCGGCATCACAAAAAACATCAGGAGTAATAGGTTCCAGTATATACAGAGATCCTGGCAGCGCCATTAGTGGGCTTACAGTAATCTTCGGAAGTCCCAGTGTACTGCTTATATGGAAGCTTAGAGACGCAGGCTGCAGGAGCACCTGCACTCCTACTACAAGTAATATGGTAATAGGAGGCATTTCCTCAATATAACACTTCCCCAGGGCCTCCAGGAAGGAATCGCTCCATACTTGGGTCTTATGGATGCTGAGTCCAGCAGAACACGTGCCTTCCACAGGTATATTCTTAGAGCAAAAGAAAAAGAGGAGGGTAGAGGCCCACACCAGCTTAGAAGTGTAGGGGAACCCTGCTTAGGTCCCCCTACATGTGAGCTTCCAAGAGGGGCTGCTGCCCACAAGCAGGTGACGTAGTAGCAAAAGTTGCAACTCTCCTTGTGTGCAGGGCACCCTCCTTGTTGAGGAGAAGGTATTGAGATAGGTACTGAGACTTCATGTGGGTGTGGGGGCCTGGGCAGGTGCCACCTAAGCCCAGTGGTTGGGAAAATGGCTGTGTAGGTCCCACTTCCCCTGCTTATACCTGGTGCTTGACTGGTGGTTCACAGGGTGAGTTGTCCTTGGTGTTCTGCAGCCCTTGGTGGGGCGATGTGATGCAACCCACCTGGGGGTTCAAGGTACCTTCTAAAAGGGGGCGTATTATAAAGAGAGATGTGGCGCACCAAGAAGAACTGGCTTAAATTATGTTAATCAGACGTTTAATGTCTGCAATGGTGCACTTCTAAAAGGAACTTCCTAATTGCAAGGGTGGCCTGGCAGGCTTACAACTGATGGGTGTTTTCCTCGATGCGGCTGCGACTCTCCACCATTGGGGTAATGAGATATACCAGTTATCCAGGCCAGTGATGATGACTCCCTCCTCGCAGATCCATGGGGACACAGCATGGGCCTCATATTTCCACCAATCCTTGCCCTCTGAGCGGATGTGAGCACTAGAGCCTTCGTGTTCCTCAGGAGTGCTGATGATGAGACGGGGCAATGCTTAGCAGTTCCCACATGCTGGAAGAAGTCAAAGCACTCAATATGAACTTAGGGAGAAACTAAGGGAAACTTTAAAGTGCTCACTATGTGCTATTGTTTACACAAGGCTGGATCTGTCAACCTCAGTGCCCCATAAGGGTCTCACTGGTGTGGAGGCTCTAAGGGAGCAGGAGTGGTGCCCAAAGGGAAAAAATAATCAGAAGGCCAGAGGATAAGGTGGGTAGACCATACAGCAGTTCCTCCTGGTAAAACAGCAGTCCTTTGTCAACCCAAAGACATGGAGCAGCTGGCAGCAGGGCCTCAAACAGAAAAGCAATCCAGTGAGTCCTTTTGCACAGTGCAGCAATCCTTCTGACAGAGGTTCAGTCCCAGTTCCCAAAGTGCTCTAATAATCATAGGGTCAGAGCCCCTGTACTTGTACTCAAAAATGTCTTTGAAGAAAGAGGTGACTTCAAAGGAACCCTTTCAAGTGTAACACAAATACTTTCAATCCAGCCCTGGCTCCAGATATCCGTAGGGAATAATTCAGCCTATTGTGTGACAGCCGGGCACAGCCTATTGGCATGTAAGGTCTGAGCAACCCTCCCTCTCCCCAGCCCAGGATGACTGTTGCTAGCGTGTCTGACCTTAATAAGTAAACCTACAAGGGGACACAAATAGGTCGATGAACCTTTTAACTATACTTAAGATGTTCCCACCATATATCCCCTACATACAGATCAATAATCAATAACATCAGTAATTATTAGGAGTCAGTATTCGTCACACACCATGACCTTGCAGTCATGAATAACCACATCTTTGTGTAAAAGTTATAATATTTATTTCCCTATATTAACAATGCTAATGTAATGTAGGTTAATCTTATAATCAGTTGATAGACATACAGAAACAACACTGTCTGACTGGAATGACGAAAGAACTGCAATCTAACCAAAGCTTCAGCTACTAAACGTTCTAAAATTACAGTGAAAATTAATAGCAAGAATTGCTACTATTTCTCAAGAACCTAGTGGCGGACCTACCGGGGGTGATAGATATGTTAGAGAACTTCAGGACAACCTCAGGACTTCGGATCAATTGGAGAAAATCCTCAATTTTCCCACTGATCAAAGGCACTCAGAGACCCTCTGACACTAAAGGTCTACCCTGGTCCCCAAATACATTCAAATATCTAGGAGTCAACATTTACCACAAAGTAGAAGACTTACTGGAGGGGAATATACACGGAGCAATTAGGGGACTTAAAGCTAGCATGCACTTCTGGAGCACCCTGCCCCTTACGATCTTTGGGAGAATTGCCCGACTTAAAATGATAGTATTACCCAGACTTTTATATTTCTTCTCCACACTTCCACTCATAATCCCGAAGTCTGTATACAAAAACATAGAATCTGTAATTGCAAGTTTTGGGGCCAAGCAGGCACAGAATTGCACTCCACACTCTTCAAAGGCCCACCATGGAGGGAGGCCTAGCCGCCCCAGACTTGGAATCTATTATTGGGCGGGACAAGTACAATGGCTGGCAAAATTAATTAATAAACCCCCAGTCGCAAAAGAATTACAGATACCATTAAATTGTCCACTAGAAAAAATCTTGCATATTGTATTGAACCCCAGAAAACCAAAACAGCTGCTCCCGTTGGAGTGGGAAGTGACGAGACACTGCTGGGATCAATACTTAAGACGCTCCCACACAAAGACCCCCTATGCAACCGAAATGGCTCTGATGTCCTTGAATTGCATTCCAGGAAGTCACATCTCCAGACAGATCAACAAATTAGTTGCATATAATATCACAAAACTGGGAGACTTATTTTACAATGGAAAACTTTGCTCTTACGTAGAGCTACAAGATCGATTCGCCCTCCCGCCCGGATTGTTCCTTACCGACAACGCCCTCGTTAGAACTATTTAAAAACTATGGGACACAGAACCTTGCGAACCCCCTATCCAGGAAGGCTGTAACCTCCTCTGCTCAATAGGGGACCAGAAGAGGGTAATTTCAGGGGTATACAAATCCATACAGAACAGCACTAGCCCTCCACTAAACAAACTCAAGTCCAAATGGCAGATAGATCTTGATGCCATACTAGAAGACACCCAATGGGCTAGAATTACTTCCCACGCATATGCAGTATCCAGGAACGCAAGATTTAAACTGATGACCTTATATATTTATTGTAGAGCCTATTTAACCCCTCAAATGATAACCAAAATATATAACACAAATAACTCCTGTTGCCCCTGATGCGCTGATCTAGCAGCAGACCTAATGCACATGCTATGGAACTGCCCACATATCAATTTGTACTGGATAGAAGTATACAGGAAAATAGCCACCTGCACTGGAAGACCACTCTCGCTAACCCCAATAGTAGCAATTTTAGGGGACTCCCCCCTCCCTTTGGCTCATAAAATTTCAAACAAATTCACTGACTTGACATTGATTCTGGCAAAGAGAGAGATAACCTCACATTAGAAAGACCCGGGTGGACCACGGGTAAATAGGTGGCAGGGTGCATTGGAAAAATGGGCTGAAACTGAGGGCTCAGTGTTACTGAAAGAAGCATTACGGGGCCAAAGACCCAGAGACAATGCCTCACAATGGGACTCAATGCTTGAAAACCTAATAACTATAGATGCCCCCTCCGCGGAGGATGAAAATTCTACATCGGACTCAGATCCCGAACAGATAACTACAACTACTGCATAAAATACCTTGGAACAGCGTTTCACCATATGACTTCAGAGAGCTGTTGTAATAAGATCTTTATTTGATGCACTAAGTGCACAATGGGGGGAGGGAGGGGTTGTGTAGTTGGGGATTATCTCAGAAATTTATATGATTCATGTTACCACTTTTATAAAAGCAATAAAAGATATATTAAAAAAAAAAAAAATTAATAGCAAGAATAACTGCACATTACGATATTACATACATTTAGATTCAGCAAAGAAAATACATCAAATGTTAGTCTAGGTATTGATCTTCATTAGTGAGGACCCTAACTAACACCAGGTTAGAATAGCATTTTTAGACTTCATGCAAAACAATTTAGTCAACACAAATTTGGAAAAACATCTAACTACGGCTCTATCAAAATAGCGTGTGGTGCCCAGAAACAAAAGCAAATAGACATAGCAAACAACATCATAGTCAATATACCTATCCTCAGTTGGATCAGCAAGCTGTGACAGTCTTCATCTTAAAGAAATCAGTCTGGTTAGCAAGGCATCAGGATTCAGAATCAAAAGTTCAGAAACTGCAAAGTCTTTTAAGCAACAAAGTTAAGCATGTCTCTTCTCAAGACATCAAATCGGCAAAATGGGTTGTCTCCTCTCTGTGTGGTCTGGCTAAGGTAGATTTCCTGAAACTACTTCCCAAGTCCATATTGGTCAAGGGATCGCATGTTCACACTTTGTCCAATTAAACTAAAACTTCAAATCTACATTTCTACTAGTACATGGTTCACATGTCGATGATTGGCTCCTCTCATACTGTTTTCATCATCCGGCTCGTCAGGTAACAATATTTGTGCAGCTTATACTCCAGTCAGAGTCTCTATTGTATTCTCCTGGGAAAGTCAGTCTCACTCACAATACATTAATAATGTTGCATTAGCAGGTATATCATCTCCTAGCAAGCAGTTCTCATGAGAAAGACTTTTAGCTACAAGCATTTGGTCAGCACCGTGGAAAATCACAATTTAATTCTTTAAACAGCCATTTTATTAAACGCCTAAGAAATGCAGCTTGACATGAGGCCGTGTAACAAGGCCAAGACATCCGCTAAGTTAAGACCTACAATTAATAAAGCTAATACATAATGCATAACCCTTAATATGACATATTACTACCTCAATTAAACATAACTCAGCATTTCATATTAATAAGCCATTGATAAGTACACTTCGTGAACATTGGTGGCCGCTCACATCGTGTAGCTGTCACTCTGCCCTAGACGTAATTTGGAGTCAGCCTACAAAGCACTAGAGTCTTAAGCACAGAGAAATACCCACTTACTAAAAGTAAAATTTCTAAAATAGTAATGTGAAATCCATCTACACCAGTAAGCAGGATTTCTCACTGCCATTCCAAACATACGAAACATGCCCACGCCACTCCTCACAGATCAGAAATTACCACTTAGACACATGCAGGGGAATTTCCAATGCTAAGCTATGAGAGTGGCAGCCCTCACAGTAGTGAAAAACAAAATAGGCTGTTTGTCACTACTAGGACATGTAAAATATAAAAGTACATGTCCTACCTTTTACAAAGAAGGCACCCTGCCCATAGGGCTATCTAGAGCCTATGTTGGGGGTGATTTAGGTGTAGTAAAATGGGAGTTTAGGCTTTGGCAAGCAATTTGAATTGCCAAGTCAATTTGGTAGTAAACTGTGCATGCAGGCACTGCAGTGGCAGGCCTGGGACAAGAAGCTTGAAATGCTAATTCTGTGGGTGGGGCAATCATTGCGCAGGCCCACTAGTAGCATTTAATTTACAGGCCCTGCGTATATGGTATAGCGCTTTGCAAGGGATTTGCAGTTAAATTAAATATGCCAAACAGGTGTAAGCCAATAATATAAAGTTTCAGGGAAGAGAGCACATGCACTTTAACACTGATAAGCTGTGGTAAAATGCCCAGGGTCCTAAATCCACCAAAAAGAGGGTTGAGAAAATAGGAGAAAGGCAAAACGTTTGGGTTTAACACTGCAGGAAGGGCTATTTATAACAAGCAGAATTTGCAGAAATTATAGATTATCGGGGTCATTTTGACCTCGGCGGTCTTTTGTCAAGACCTCTGAGGGACCGCTGTGCTGAAGACCGCCAGTGGTGGCGGTTTTCCGCTCGGCGTATTATGACTGTTGGCAGCTCTCTGTCCTTTTTCGGGCAGAGAGCCGCCAACAGCCATACTGGCGGTCGGAGGGGAAGTGGAGGTTGCTCCACCTCCACTGCCACGTCAACAGAACACCGCCCACCGAATCACGTCCTGTGATTCGGCGTGGCGGTGTTCTGTTGACAGTGTGGTGTCGGCGGAGCAGCCCCAATGGATCCCGTCCCCTCCCGGAGGATCGACGGACCAGGTAAGTCGATTGTCCGTTAGGGGAGGGGGGTGGGGGGTGTTGTGTGTTGTGTTTGTGCATGGGGATGTGCGTGTGTGCATGTAGTGGGGGTGTGTGAGTGCCTGTATGCTTGCGGGGGTGTTGTGAGTTTGGGAATGAGTGAGTGTATGTCTGTAGGTATGTCTGTATGGTTGTGTGCGTGTATGTTTGAATGTGGGTGTGTGTGTGTCTGACTGTG
This sequence comes from Pleurodeles waltl, assembly GCF_031143425.1. NCBI lineage: Eukaryota > Metazoa > Chordata > Amphibia > Caudata > Salamandridae > Pleurodeles > Pleurodeles waltl. Next base: position 778,191,779 of record NC_090450.1, on the reverse strand, counting down.
TGTGTGGATGTTGGCATGTATGTCGGTGTGTGTGCGTGTATGTGTGTTGGTGGTGCCTGCGTGCGTGTCGTGTGTGAATGAGTGATGTGATGTTGGGGGTCGGGGTGGGAAGGGGGGTCCTGCCACCTTTGAGGGGTGGCAGGGGTGGTGGGGGGTGTAGGGGAGGGAGTCGGGGTGGGGGAGACCTCTATCAATGCCAGGGAAGGAATTCCCTGGCACTGATAGTGCTCATGGCGGTTCCAAACCGCATGAAATCCATGGCGGTCAGCCGGGTCCAAATACCGCCGGCGGTATAGTGACGACCGCTGGGCTGGAGACCCAGGTCTCCAGCCCAGCGGTCGTCTCTGCCCTGGCGGGCAGAACGGAGAAGCAGCGGATGACCATGAGGGTGACCGCCATGGTCATAATCGCAAAAGATTTACCGCCAGCCTGTTGGCGGTCTTAGTGCCGCTTCTCCGCCGTCCGCCAGGGTCGTAATGACCTCCTATGTGTTTTTTTTACATAAATGTGTGTTTTCCCCTTTTTGCTCACATTCATAGTAAAAAAATGCCACAAGATGTACCATCTGTGCATAATTTTCAGAGATATATAAAACATGTATGTAGCTCAAACTGATGAAAAGTGACTAAAATGTGGCAATGTGTTCACACACAGTGAAAGACCCTGTACAAAGGTTAACTGGTCGTCATTCAGTTGCTTATGTCTGTATTTGGTTGCTATGCTGGTGCTTTTCAAGTGAAAACTTTGCCCACACTGTATTATCATGCTTTCAAATGTTAACATAGTTTAGTAATACTGTCAAAAAGTGCTGCTTTGTGCTGCACACTTACCCTTTTCTTGCAGCATAATTTAGTCAGCCCTGTTACATAACTTGGTGCTCTCTGACTGCATAATTCTGGTTACCCCATTTATAGCACTGTGAGTTTTCACATGGAGCACCCTTAACAAAAAGTTGCAGTGGCTACTATGTGTGTGTGGGTCTTGAGATCAAAGGTAGATTGTAGCTTTAGGAAGTTAGTTTTATACTGGCAAATCCCAGTGGCGTCCCCACAATAAAGTTTTGGTTAACTGTGGCAAAGGTATGTTGTGGCACTGGGTATGTGGCAAGGTAAAGTAATACTTTGTGCTTCTTTTGCCTTTTTGTTAGTGTCCTTGGAGAACCTACAGTTTCACCACTAAAGATAAGTAATTTTTTGTTTATTTACTGTTTCACACATCTCACAGATACCCACACCCATTGACTGATTTTGAACAATACTTCTGCTTTCTCTGTAGGACAGTGTTTTAGAAGGATGGTTTTAGCCAGTCAGCAGAAATGACGTCTCAGTGCATGACTGCTTCCCAGGCCCTAACTTAAGATACAGAGGACAGCTCTGAGGCACGATCAGATACTGAGACAGCATCAAATGAAGCAGAAAATTGAAGTAATTTTTCAATCAGTGGAGTTCCATTCAATGACTCCACTTCCAGCAATTCAGACGGACATGATGATGGCAGGTGTAATGTCCCTTCAGAAGCACAATATGTGTGGTAGAGTGACCGTAGCAGGAAAAACCAACTCAGAGAGCAGGCACTTGCAGCAACAAGCACTGATGGAGTGCTCTCTTGGCAGTCCCCAATTTAGTGCAGCCCCAAATTCTCCCGTTCACTAGCAACGCTGGGTGTAAAGTTGATACATCAAATTTGTTGTTGATTGACAATGTCCATTTCTTTTTGGACGATAACTTCCTTGAGGATATTGTGCAGCAAACAAATTTGAGTGCAGAACTAATTCTAACGGCACATGGAGTCACTCTCGGGCTTCATTCTAGGACTCCCAGTTTACTTGAAGACTTAAATACATTTTTGGGCCTTTACTCTCAAAATGGGGATAATGCACAAATTAAGTTTGCAGTTCTACTGGTCTACTCACATGATTTGTTTTACGCCCATTTTCGCATTGTACATGAGCAGAGATTGTTTTTTTGCTATTGCAGCATATGCTGCTTTCAATAATAATTTTGCTCTATTGCCCCCTGACTGTCCAGACCAAGATGTTGTTCAAAATTCAGCCTGTTATGGAGCATTTGTCTGCCAGGTTTCCAGAGATTTATACTCCTGGAAAGAATATAGCTATTGAAGAGTCCTTAATCCTATATGAAGGGGGGCTGCTCTTCAGCCAGTGTAGTCTGAGCAAAGAGCTTGCTATGGCATCAAGTTGTATATGCTTTGTGAGAGCTCCAGTAGCTATGTATACATCTTGAGAGTGTATAGAGGCAAGGGTGCCACTCTAAACCCTGTAAGTTGCCCACCCATACTAAGAGCCTCAGGAAAGGTGATATGGAGCTTGTCCAGCCACTCCTTCATAAAGGTTATAACCCTTAAGTGATTATATGGGAGTAGTGCTGTTCAGTAAGCTGTACAAACTGGCACTGTGCCATGCGCTACAGCTCATTGTTACCACAAAGGATTCCTGCAGAAGCTTGTTCGTAAGAAGTTCCAAAAATTTGAGAGCACTGTGTTGTGTTCCAATGAAATGCTTGTAGCGAAAGGGGTTTGATCTGCTCACCACAACTTCTTTGAGGAATCAGAGTGTCATGTTTAGGTTGCCACAAATCACTTTTCCTTCCTAGGGTTGGGTGAGGCACTGTGAACTATCCAGGAGTCAGTCTGATAGCTTCCAGACTGTGTGGGACTTTTTCAGTCACCCACAATCGGTGATGGTGCCCCTTAAAAGACTCAGGGGGTCATTATGACCCCGGCGGTCGGCGTTAATGTGGAGCAAGCACTGCCAACAGGCTGGCAGTACTTTTCTCCATATTATGACATTGGCGGTTTGGCACACCGATGGCCACAGCGGTTATGACTGCCGGGCTGGAGACTTCACTCTTCAGCCCAGCAGTCATCACTTGCCCGTCTGCGGGATTATGACCCCGCCTACCGCCATGGTTTTCGTGGCATCCTTATTGCCATAAAAACCATGGCGGTATGCACTATCAGTGACAGGGAATCCCTTCCCTGTCACTGATAGGGTTCTTCCCTGCCCCACTCCACCTCCGCAGCTTTCCCCCATAGCTCCCTTCCTCTCCAGACCCCCCTTCATACACACCCCTCCCTTCACACACGCACACCCATTCCAACATTCATCCACGCATGCATACATCCATTCACACACACATCCACACACACTTACATAAATATACGCAGTCACACATACACTCAACCCAACATACACACACTCACACATCCATACAGGCACACAAACACAACGCGCAACACACACCAGCATACTAGCACACACAGACATACACACACCCACACACACAACACCCCCCAACCACCTCCCCTGCCGGAGCACCTGACTTACCTGTGTTCAGGGGGTCCTCCGGCAGGGACGGGACCGTGCGCTGCTGCCAGTAGCAGCGTCCACCAGCAGAACACCGCAGGCCATATTAATCACATAATACGGGCGGCAGCGGTCTACTGGTAGCCACAGCGATGGTCTATTGGTAGCCGTCGCTGTGGCGGTAGGCAGTTTTTACCTCCGGGGTCAAAATTACCCCCTCAGTCTTATTATCATAATAGGAACTGCACTACAGCTATAGCATTCCAGGATCACACCTGGCTTTCACACTGATTTCCACCACTAACAGGAAATAGGTTAAAAGCACAAAAAATAGGAAAATAAGGTACCTCTTTGAAAACGGCCTAAATATTTCTTTGGGGAGATTCAGCTCTGCATTTCCTTAAAGCATTTGTAGCAGATTTTTTTTTTTTTTTTTTTATCCAGAGCACTTTTTCCCTATTTTTCCCCAAAACACAAAATTCAGCTATAGTGTGCCTATTTTCTCATTCCCCATCTGAGAAATCCATAAACCTTGGGTAGCTTTAGAATCCCCAGGATGTTGGGAAAAAAGGACACACATTTGAGGTGGAAACCTTGTGTTGATAAAAGGTTATAGAGGCCTACTAATACTTTACTAAACAAGTAGCTGTAGATTTATTTTCCTCTATTTTAGAACATCATGGCCTGTTCAATGACTTTATCTACTGTCAGGACATGGTAGGTGCTCTGTTCGTTGAATCACATGTCCATTATAGTAAACATACTGCACATAATGGTGGCCCAAAAAATAATCCATGTTGTCACTGAGTACCCTGTGTGGCAAACACATAAAGGCCCTTATTACAACCCTGGCGGTTGGTGATAAAGTGGCGGTAATACCGCCGACAGTCTGGCGGTAAATACCGCTAAATTATGACCATGGGGGAAACAGCTCATACAGACAGCCGACCGCGGACCGCCAGGGTGGAATCAACAGGTACCATGGTGGTAACGGCCTACAGCCAGGCGGAAGCCAATGTTCCGCCCACTGTATTATGACAGTCCAATCTGCCACCTTTTCCAGGGCGGTACCAACAACATCAAAAGCATGGCAGAAACAGATCTCAGAAGACAAAAGACTCAACTGTGGAGACTCAGGGAAGAACCACTCCACCATGGAGCCCAAGCTGCACATCTTCCAAATGTTGTTTTATGTCCTGCTCCACCACGAACACCAACCACAGCAAAGAAGACCATAGTGAGTACAGCCACCTAGCACACAGGGGAGGGAGGGAGGAAAAGGAGAGTGACACACACATGCAACATGCAACCCCCCAACCCCCAACACCATACACACAAGCTGATGCAGTAACATAACATATTTACCCCGTACCCCTCAGGAATGATGCAAGGATAACACCAATAGATAAAAGTGAGTGTAATAAGATAAATATAGTAGCAATACATACATCCAAATCAAAAAGTATATACATATTTACAAATTAAGGGACACTGCCCAGCCCTCAAAGTTCGTGGGCCACAGGGCCACATTACAAAGTCCAAGGCCCCACTTGACTTCTGCAACAACACGGAGAGAACACTGCAGGGGCATCAGTCAGAAAATAGGCAGGCACCTCAGAGGGATGGGGCAGGCACCTTAGCCGGCAGATAGAACAACGACACTGGCCCCGGAGGGGGCAACATGCACATTACTCTGTCCTGGGTAGTGCAATGCCAAAGTCACTCAAGTGGACGGCTTCTCCACTGGTTCTGGATGTGGCATCATGCCCTGTGACCTTCATCCTGGGGAGGATGGGGTGAGTGGATGGCTTCTCCACTGGTTCTGGATAGGGCATTGTGCCTGTGATCTTCATCCTGGAGAGGATGGGGTGAGTGGGTGCCATACCCACTGGTTCTGGAGGGGGCATCGTGCCCTGTGATCTTCATCCTGGGGAGAATGGGGTGAGTGGGTGCCATACCCACTGGTTCTGGAGCTGAAGAAACGATGCGCCGCCAGCTCTGTGGCTAAGAATCGATGCTCGCCGGAAACACGACCGAAGAATCGACGCACAAAGCAGGAGAAACTATGCACAGCATTGCTGACGGAGGCTGCGAGATCGCAACCCACGCTGCGTGGTTTTTCTGATCACCGTGCGGCAGGATTTCCGACTCAAGCACCACTGGGCATGTAAAAGCAATGCACGGCCTGCCCAGATCCGAGAGTGCTGACTGGATCGACGCATCGCTCTTCTGCAGAGAGAAGAAACGATGCGCCCGACCTGGTGAAAGAAGAAACGACACAAGCTCCTGCTCGTGAGTGGAACCAATGCATCGCAAGCCCTTTTTGACACGCACTCGCCCGTGCGGGGTTATTTTTGACCCACCTAAGGTACATTTTCACGCTAACAGTGTTAGCATGTGTTTAAACTACTTAAAGACTCTTTTTGATTTTTAATTGATAACTTGACTTGTGTATTGTGGATTTTTGTCGTTTTGTTTAGATGAATATTTCCTATTTTTCTAAACCTGCGTTGTGTCATTTTGTAGTGTTTCCATTAAGATACTGTGTGTGTTGGTACAAATACTTTACACCTAGCACTCTGAAGTTAATCCTACTGCTCTTCCAAGCTACCAAGGGGGTAAGCAGGGGTTAGCTGAGGGTGATTCTCTTTTACCTTGACTAGAGTAAGGGTCCTTGCTTGAACAGGGGGTTACCTGACTGTCAACCAAAGACCCCATTTCTAACAGCTGCCCACTGGTGGTGCTGGTGGCGGTGCTGCTGGCGGAGCTGGTGGTGGTGGTGGAGGGAAGCTCCTGCCCATCCCCTGCAGCCTCGGACGGCTGCCCACTGGTGCTGTTGCTACTGGTGGTGGTGCTGGTGGCTGTGCTGCTGGCGGAACTGGTGGTGGTGGTGGGGGCAAGCTCCTGCCCATCCCCTGCAGCCTCAGACGGCTGCCCACCGGTGCTGTTGCTGCTGGTGGTGGTGCTGGTGGCGGTGCTGCTGGCGGAGCTGGTGGTGGTGGTAGGGGGAAGCTCCTGCCCATCCCCTGGAGCCACGGACGGCTGCACCACCATGGTTCATGGTGTGGCTCCGACAGAGTTCCAGCACCAGGTCCCTTGTCCTTACTGCCTGTTTGTGTAGGCCGCTTGCCCTTCATGCCAGCAGCTGGAGATGGCTACTTGCTCCTTTTCGCAGCAGCTGGGGATGGCTCTTTGCTCCTTTTGGCAGCAGCTGGGGATGGCTCCTTGGTCCTTTTAGCAGCAGCGGGGTCACTCCTTGCCCTTCCTTGAAGCAGCTGGGGGTGGCTTCTTGCTCCTTTTGGCAGCAGCTGGGGGTGGCTCCTTGCCCTTCCTTGCAGCACTTGGGGCAGGCACCCTTTCCATCTGGCTGCCTGGTGCCCGGGATCCTTTCCCACCTGGAGTTGCTGGGGACACTGCTGGACCCGTGGACTGGGTGGTTCAGGTGCTTGCCTGAGTTTTGATCACCCTGGCCTGATGTGAAGGACGGGGGGAGGAGGGTTAGGGAAGAGGTCAACGGTGGAAAGGAAAAGCTTTTTAGGGACATTGGGGTGGGAAGAGGGAGAAGGTTTGGGAGTTGATGAAGAGGGAGTGGTTGTGGGAGGTGTCTGTCTGCAGTGTTTGTGTGCAGGTGCTTGGGCTGGATGATGTTGTGAGGTGGATGGCTGTTTGGTGTCTGGGTGTTTGCGTTTGTGTACTTTGGGAGGAAGGGGCACAGGGAACGTGTGCATGGCTGTTGGGGTGGTGACTGCCAGTGAGGTGTGTGTTCTGATAGGTGTGCTGGTGATGGACGTAGTGGATGAGGATGTAGTGCATGCAGGTGTGAGTGTAGACGCAACTGGGAGGGAGGTGGAGGATGAGGAGGAGGGGGACACAGTGGAGGCAGTAGACGTTGGTATGTTTGCATCTGGATGGTGTTTGTGTGAGTCCCTGTGGGATGACTGTGGTGCTTGTGTTTGCCTGTGCCACTCTTGTGTGTTGTCCTGTGTGCATGCTCATCTGCCTGTGTGCTTGGGATAGGCTGGGGTTGAGGGGAATGGGATTGGGTCCAGGAAGTTGGAGGGGGGAGGGTAGAAACAGGGACAATGGCTGCCATCAGAGAGAAGGCTAAACCCTGGACTGATCTCTGTTGAGCCGCCAAGCCAGTGTGAATACCATCCAGAAATTCATTGGACTGTTACATTTGGCCTGCCAGCTCCTGGATGGCATTCACAATGGTTGACTGCCCAACAGAGATGGATCGCAGGAGGTCAATAGCCTCCTCACTTAGGGCTGCGGTCCTAACTGGGGCAGGGCCTGAGGTGCCTGGGGCAAAGGAGATGCCCACCCTCCTGGGTGAGCAGGCACGGAAACTCGCTGAGGGGCTGCTGGGAAGGTGGTGCTGGTACGGGGGTGGCGGCTGTACCTGTAGCTGGGGTGGGCACAGAGGTGTCCACCACCACCAGGGAGCTTCCATCGGAGGAGGTATCCGTGTCCGAAATGTCCCCTGCAATGTCTGCCGTGGTGCTCCCCTCGCCCTCCGTCCCACTGGTGCCCTCACCGTAGGTGGACTCTGCCTCCTGGGTCCTGTGGGATGCAGCTCCCTCCATCGCCGGTGCATCTGCTCCTCTGCCAGATGATGTTAATACACATAAGGACATGGTGACAAAACAAGAAAGGGGGGGAAAACAAAGGATACACTTGGTCAATGGCGGCACCAACACCACTGTTGGCATACATAACACACTCACACACAGGGAACAGCCCTACGCACTAGGCAATGCACTACCAGTTACAATACTAGTCACCATGGCGTGGGGAGGGACACATACCACCAATTGCAGCAAGGTGGGACTCACACACCCCTGCCCTGTGTGGATGCCTACTAGCTACGTTTGAGGAAATTCACATCAGAACCCTCAACATGGGACCTACTCTGTAATGTCAGGCCTGGCCTAGGGGCACCCACCCGGATACCACCCCACCAGGCGTATGTAGTAACAAAGGGCACTGTACTCACCCACTTGTTGCTACTGTGATGCCCCCAAGAGCCCATTCAGCTCCAGATAGGCCACCGCCAGTATGCGGGCCATCAGGGGGGTCAGGGTTCGACAGACACCCCTTCCTCGTTGGGAGGCCATCCCCAGTTGGGACACCGTCTTCCGTGCCCAGCGTCTTAGCTCCTCCCACCGTTTCCGACAGTGGGTGGTCCACCTGCTGTAGACCCCCAGGGTCTGCACGTCCTTGGCGATGGCATGCCATATACCCTTCTTTTCCTGGGCACTGACCTGCAGATGAAATACACACAGGGAATGGTATTAGTCAGACCTTCCTGCCTGTTACACTCATGGCCCACCATATGCCTTCACATCCTAATTTGCACAGACATGGCCCAGCATACATTTTGCACGCTACCCAGGGCCCATCCAGAACCCCACCCTACACAAGGCCTTCACACACATGACTCCATGCATTCATGCCCCATGCGTTGTACTCACTGTGTACTCACCTGTTGGTCTGGAGGCCCATAAAGCAGTCGGTACTGGGGTAGGACCCCATCCACCAGTCACTCCAACTCCACTGAGCCATGGTAGGTTCCAGACACAGGTCACAGCAACACATACAGTGTAAGTCCTCTCCTGTTGAAGGTCAGGTAGCAAGTGAGTGAACAGATACAAAATGACGGTGACGTCTGCGGCGGTACATACCGTCACCGCTGGCGTACATCACCATTGCCCACTGTACCCCATAGGCCCAATAATAACCAATGAGGAGATGCAGGGTGGTTCCCAACTGCCTCTCGCAACGGCACACAAGGTCAGTGGAATTAACTCATTTCCACCTGTCCCTCCATACAGGATAGGCGGATGCCATTTCTGGGGGGGGGGGGGGGGAGAGGGAGGGGGCAGGCCATGGATCCTAACTGTGTCACAGTTCATAATTTCACATTCTGGACATATGCCACCAATAAATTGTAAAAATCACAAATGAATTGAACTGTAGTGGTTACAAAGTACAGATTATGACCAGCTGCTCCCTATTTTGCCCCATAGTTTGCAAATGCTGCAGATGAATAGGAGATGGAGACATCCCCCTGTGTACAGACCACTGGTGGACTTGGCAACAATGGAGGACAGGCACATCATCCTCACCTACAGACTTGACAGGGCCACAATCACAGAGCTGTGTGCCCAACTGGAGCCTTACCTGATATCTGCTATCCCTCACCCCACTGGGATCCCCCCTCTTGTGCACGTGCTATCAGTGCTCCATTTATTGGCAACAGATTCTTTCCAAGTGACAGTGGTCTTGGCAGCAGGAATGTCACAGCCAATGTTCTCAATAGTGCTGACCAGAGTGTTGTCTGCCATGATGAAACAAATGTGCAGCTACATCGTTTTCCCCCAGGTGGAGGATTTGGCCACAGTGAAGGCTAACTTCTATGCAATGAGACATATCCCCAACATCACTGGGGCGATTGATGGAACACATATTGCAAAATGAACAGATCTTCAGAAATCGAAAAGGTTTTCACTCGATGAATGTGCAGATGGTGTGTTGGGCGGACCACTACATCTCCAATGTCAATACTAAGTATACAGGCTCAGTGCATGATGCTTTTATCCTGAGGAATAGCAGCATCCCAAATGTGATGGCCCAACTCCAGAGGCACAGGGTGTGACTAATAGGTGAGCCCTGGTTCCCACCCAGTGGATGTTGGTGTATGGGTATGGTGTGGGCCATAAGGGTTAGTTTGTGGCTAACAGTTGTTCCTCGATTTTTGCAGGTGACTCAGGTTACCCAAACCTATCATGGTTACTGACCCCTGTGAGGAATGCCAGGACAAGGGCAGAGGAATGTTACAATGAGAAACATGGGCGAACCAGAAGGAATATTGAACATACCTTTGGCCTCCAGAAGGCGAGGTTTTAGTGCTGCCATCTAACAGGTGGATCCCTGTGCTTCTCACCCAAGAAGGTCTGCCAGATCATCGTGGCATGCTGTATGTTGCACAACCTTACCTTGAGACGCCATGTGACTTTTCCGCGGGAGGAGTAGGCTGGAGATGGCCGTGTGGCAGCAGTAGACCCTGTGGACAGTGAAGATGAGGAGGCAGAGGATGAGGATGAGGATAACAGAAGTGCAGTGATTCGTTAATACTTCCAATGACACACAGGTAGGAGACAGTGTTATTTCACTTTTCATTGACAGTTTAATGTTTGACATTGTCACTGGCAGGCTGTGAATTCCTACTTCTATGCCCACTCAGATGTTGGTGCCCCACTATTGCTCCTGGTGTGTTCCCTGCAGCCATCTACAGGTCTTTGCAACGTAAACATTACTGTACAGTTGAATTGCAATGTTTAAACCTTGTTAAATGAATACATACTTAAATCACTTGACATACTCCATACTTGTATTTTTTCAAAGTGTGTTTATTGCAGTGCTCTGATGAAAAGGGGGAAGTGCAATGGGCTGGGGTGATGATGGAGGAAAGTCCAGGTTAGAGTCCAGTCTATTTGTAGCGCAGGATGCATTTTACAATGGGGCATTGGAAGGGGAGCAATGACAGTTCAAGGTGGACAGGTTGACACAGTGGGACAAAAGGGTGACAATCAGGAGAATCGTATTTCCTGGCGGGGGTCTTGGCAATAGTCTCTGGCTTCACTTGGATAGCAGGGACCATTTGCGAGGTGGTTCACCTTCTACAGGGGGAGGGGTGCTGGTGGCCTGTTGGTCCTGTCGCGGGGCCTCCTGTCCACTAGCGGCAGCAGAGGTGGAGGGCTGTTCAGTAGTCAGGCTAGTGGCAAGGGCCCGCTGGTGTGACACTATCTCCCTCATACTGTTGGCCATGCCTGCCAGCACCCAATGGAGACCAGGGTGGTGTTAATGGACTTCATGTCCTCCCTGATCCCCAGGTACTGTCCCTCCTGCAGTCGCCTGTTCTTCTGCATCTTGCCCAGGATCTGGCCCAGCGTATCCTGGAATGTTGGTATGCTCCGAGGATCGCAGTGAGTGCCTCCTGGAGAGCTGGTTCCCTGGGCCTGTCATCCCCCTGGCGCACAGAAGTCCTACCTGCTTCCCTGTTGTCCTATGCCTTTATCCCCTGAACCATGTGCCCACTGACCCCAGGTCCCTGTTTATCCTGGGTTTGTGGGGTGGCCTGGGGTCCCTGTAGTGGTGGACACACTGCTGATTGACGTGTCCTGCGGACAGAGGTATGGGCCCACTGGGTGAGTGCTGTGGTGGTGTTTCCTGAGGGGGGAGGCTCTGTGGTGGTGTGAGACTGTGCCTGGGTAACCGAGTGTCCAGAGGTCCCTGATGGGCCAGGTTGGTCATGCAGATCCAGACGACCAGAGCTGCTGTCATCACTGTGGGCCTTTTCTGTGGGGGGACTGGATGTTGCTAGCACCTCTTCTCCGGTGACATTGGCTGGGATACCTGTGGGGATGTAAATGCAGTGCTATTGTTTCTGTGTGTGACATATGGTGCATGGGTGGATTGCCCTCTATGGTTGTTATTGCAGCTTGGCCTTGTGTGAGTTGTTATTTGGTGGGATAGCTGATTGTCTCTAGAGTGCATGCTTTAGTGATAGGTGTCCATGCAGGTCTGTGAGTGGTGTCCATGTATTGGTGGTCCATGCAGGGCTTGGCATTGGGATGGGTGGGTTGTGATGGTGGGGTGTGTGGGAGGTGGTGAAGTGATGGGGTGAGGGTGGGAGTATGTGATGGCATGCAGATGGGGGGTAGTAGTAGTGTAGAGTTGACTTACCAGAGTCCATTCCTCCTGCTACTCCTGCCAAGCCCTCAGGATGCATGATTGTCAAGACTTGCTCCTCCCATGTTGTTAGTTGTGGGGGAGGAGGAGGGGGTCCACCTCCAGTCCTCTGTACTACGACCTGGTGTCTTGCTGCAGTGGAAAGTACCTTTCCCCGTAGGTCGTTCCACCTCTTCCTGATGTTGTCCCTTGTTCTAGGGTGCTGTCCCACAGCGTTGACCCAGTACAGGATCCTCTGCCATAGCTCCATCTTCCTAGCAATGGAATTCTGCTGCACCTGTGATTCAAATAGCTGTGGCTCTACCCAGATGATTTCCTTCACCATGACCCTTAGCTCCTCCTCAGAGAATCAGGGGTGTCGTTGTGGTGCCATGGGTGTAGTGTGGAGGTGTGGGTGAGGGGGTGTAGGGTGATGTTTTGGGGTGTGTGATGTAAGGTGTGTGGGTGGTGTATAGGTGATGGTGGTGTGTGTCTCTGGTCTTGTCTGTGGTCTTGCTGTATCTCTCTGGTGGCAATTGTTTTTAGTCGTAAACGGTTGTGGGTAGGGTGAGTGTGTGTTTTATAGTGGTGTGGGTGTGGTGTGTGTATGGGTGTCAGGTGTGTGTAGTTTGAATTGTCCAATGTGGCGTTGTTTTGTATGTGTCTGTATATTTTGAGCATGGCGGTGTGTACCGCAAATGGTTTATCGCTACTGAATGTCTGCCGTGGTGATTCCTGGCTCATAATGTTGTGGCTGTTGTTCTGTTGGCGTAATGGTGTGGGTTTTGCTACCGCCAGTTTATCACTGACGTTTGGGCTGGCGGACTTGTGTGTGTGGCTGTATAGTGACAGATTGGTGTGTGTGTGTCATAATATGGTAAGTGGATATCCGCGGCCGTATGTTGGCGGCAGTCAGCATGACGGTGAGCGGGATTTACCATCAATGTCATAAGGAGGGCCAAAGTCTTTACTAGTTTTTGAAGCGCTCTTTAGGGGAACTTAGGCAATCTTCCTCAGCATGTTTACCTTAGTTTCAAAAGTAGATATGCTCACTCATTTGGACGACTACATGCCTTGAAAGGCAGTCTTAGAAATGCCAAACTTGCATCCACAAACTGGAAGGAGTTGGATTTAGCACAGTGAATGCACTAAAGGAGCATAAAAGACACATTTTCTTGACCTTCAACTAGCTTGCAAAAGAAGGCATTAGTAAAGGTTCACTTGGAAAATACAGGATCAGTCAGGACTTTAAACGGGACAGAGACATGAACAAGTAAGAAAACCGTAGGCTAGGTGTGCTTTTGACAGGGATGTCGCATAGGTAGATGTCAGATAGTCAAAATAGTGCAGATATATATGAAATCACTTCCCTTTCACCAACAGACTCAACCCCATGAGCACCACACTCACCTCAATATTTAATTGCTCCCTCACTCAACTAATCAGATGACTCCAACCTACACAGAACACACAGCCAGCCTCCACCTTAACCTCCCACCACACACACACACACTGCACTTAAAAAAGGCTTCACTGTTTGCCCATGCATAGCTCTTTTCAAACACCTGATATAATCATTAAAAGCCTTAAAGAGCACTTGCCCAGCATTCCTCAAAATCGCCTCAGATTAAAGACACTTTCTAGACCCCTTTGCTCAATTGCGCTCGTTATGGCAAACATTCGATGCATACACAGCACTAGAATAGAAAGAATTAACTTGTCCTGCCTTGCTCCGAAAGGCTAGAATGACCTGCCTCTACACATCAGTCCTGTCTTCAAAATTATTATACTTCACACAAAGCTGAACACTTGTCTCTTCAACTCGGTAAATGCATGGAACAGCCCTGACTGCTCTTGCATTTGTGACAGGATATACTCCTGGGTGATGTTATGATTTACAAACACACAATACATTCCAAAGAACTCTAAACCCGCACTACATGTATGGGTGACATATGTGTCCTGCTTGCCAAGTTCACTCCGTCACCACTAAGTAGATGTTCATTTTGCCGTATGACAAGTGTATTACATTCACAGCACTGCACATATCAGTGGACAGGACATATGCCACGTTCTCACTGAATACACTGTGTGTCAAAATCTAACCTTCTTTGCAGTTTCAGATATGCCCTTTAAGGAACTTAGGCAGTCTTCCCCAGCATTTTTGCCTTAGCTTCTAAGGTAGATATGCTCACTCATGTTCAAGGAATGTGGACCTTGAAGGGCATGGTCAGACACCCCTAACCTGCATCCAGAATTGGATTTAGCACAGTAAGTGTGCTAAAGACACATGAAAGACATTTTCCTGAGGTTCCTCTGGCTGTCATGGGAGCCTTTAGTTCAACTATATTCAGAATTGTCTCTACTTTTCAGAAAGCTATGGTGTAGGTTCTCCTTAGTGCCTGGGTTGGACACAGTTAATTTAGCATTAGGCCTGTAGCCTGTGACTTTCACATGTAGTCAGGTTTTTATTCATTTCATATTTCTTAGCACAGCCTCCTAAAAGTTTGTTGTTTTTATACTTTACTCAGCTATTTTATTCTGACAAGAGAGTAGTTTGAGCTGCATATTTTATCCCTTGTACACATTTCACGCTGTGCTGTGTTCAAGGCTGTCATGTTCAATACATGATATTCTAACTTGTATTGCCACTCCAGGAGCCAGTCCATAATTCCTAGACATATTATCACACCAGGCCTGTTCTTGGAACTCTGCTGGATTTATTATATAAACACCAAAGTCTAAGGGCAGCAGAGGGCATTCCAGTCATGACCGACCTGAGACGCAAATCATTCGACTGACAGTTTTTCAGATCCTATTACTGACTCTTCAGTCACCCGAGAGGATTGCCATTCAGACAACAGGCAGACTTCTGCTAGCCTTTCATGTAAGGGGTCACTCCCTTAGTTTGGGGCAAGCAGAAGATTTACAACCACCATGTCTTAGATTTTAGACATAGGGTGCAAAGACTTCCCATGTCCCTCCCACATTTACAACTAAGTAGTTAACTTCCATTTTTGAGGATCCCTCAATAGAAAAGATAGGAGAGAAGGCAGTGGAAATTTGAATTCGTAGGCTTGTACATAGCATTTGTTAGTACTTTAGTGCTACTATTGCAATAGAATGTTAAAGGCCTTTGCAGTATCCAAT
Organism: Pleurodeles waltl; assembly: GCF_031143425.1. Lineage (NCBI taxonomy): Eukaryota > Metazoa > Chordata > Amphibia > Caudata > Salamandridae > Pleurodeles > Pleurodeles waltl. The sequence continues at coordinate 778,176,571 of NC_090450.1, read as the reverse complement.
GAGCCTATCAAGTACTCCAGGCCCTGCCCCTTCTATTACACAAAAGAAGAGTATTAAGGAAGGTATTCCTCAATGATAGGAACCCATTTTGATCTGAGTGTATTACCTCTTTAGGTATTGGCAGTAGCTGATTAGCCTGTATCTTTTCTTGTTACCTTGTTGTCAAGATTCAAATCAAAAGGGAGGCAATAGAAGTGTATATCAGGTGAGGCTCATCCCTGCTTGGATAGGATTATGATCAGTGCCTCCCTCATTAAAAACAGTAATGTACCAGTCTGGTTCACAGTTTCATACACTGCAGGAAGCCAGGGTGTAACCCTAGCCTTAAAAGCACCATAAAACACTATGGGTGGCCCATCTGTCCCCACCATTTTACCCCTTGCCACCTGATGTTTTCCAAGTTGGATCTTCCCTGTCATGATTAGAACGTCAAGTCCTTGGAGGAACCCTGAAGGACTAAACCTGCTCTCTCTTGTACCCAGGACAAAGAGGTGGACTTCAAGAGTCATAAGGCTTACTTGCTGTTCAATTTAGAATGATAAAACAATCTACAAATGACCTTTCTTGAAGATTCCCAGCAGTTCTACCTGGACCTAATCTTGACCCTAATGGCAGCCTCTGCTGGCAAGAGTCTTGACTCCCAATTATTGTTCCTGATGATCTGATCTGATCCTGATTGGCTGGGTTAGGTTTCCACCTGTGAAAATCAGGGACTTAAAAACATTTTGGCTTTAAAAAACCTCAGAGAACCGGGGCATACCTTCCAAGCTGATCTGACCAAGCCTGATTGCCACTGGGCAGAAGGTTTTTCACTATGCCATATCCTCTGTAGCCAGACCTTAGATAGACGGTATCTGTTCTCTTCAACTACAACATGCTATAATATTGTGGGCATGATAGACACAGCTAAAATTTGTACTATTTATATGATAAATCAGTTTGTGTATGTCCATCTCATTGAGCGGTTGTGTGGTTTTGGTACAAGATTGTCACTTAGTTAATTGGTCACCAGCTTAAGCTCCACACTCTGACTCCTCACAAACCATATTTTACCTTTTTAGCATTATTTCACAGGTGTTTTCTTCTGCAAGGAACATCCATGGCAATCCTCCTTTGTGTTTCAGCCCTAAACCAAAGAAGGACAATGTTAGTAGAATGCTGTTGCATCACTTATATACAATATCATTTTCTTGTATTTTAATGTGTGTATACTTGCTATTTTGCATTCCAGCAGAGTTAATTATTGACTAACTTGGGAGTCTAAGAGCAGATAAATATTTTTTTAATAGATTAACTTAACTGTGATCTTCCTTCTAAGGCTCACTTAACTGTGATCTTCCTTCCAAGGCAGATTCAGTGTGCTCCTGGAGCTACTGAATGCTCTCTCTTCTGTCTCTCTGTCTCTGTCTTGCTCTGTCTTTCTCTCTCCGTCTCTCATCTTTTCCCTGCTCCCCTTCCCATCAAATTGATTGAACATCTAACCGCCGTCCCCCAATTGTGAGATCTATTGTTTTGCAATGTATTTCCACCATCAAAATATCTCACACTTGGTAGGCTGATGTGGTTTATTCAATAATAATCCATTACTAGATGAGTGTAAAATTGTTACACCCTAACCAAACCTGCAAATCTGGCCATGGAACATAATTATATCAACAATAAACATCATTTTGATACTATGGGCCTCATTACGAGTCTGGCAGTCATTAGACCACCAGACTGGTTGTGGTGGTCCAACCGCCACATTACTACCCTGGTGGTCGGGCCATTACAGAACCGCCAGCTCTGTGGTGGTCCTAATCTGGCAGGGCTGCGCTGCGGCAGCTCTTCCCTGGGGATTACGATCTCATTCTCTGCAGCCTTTTCAAGCTGGCAGAGAAGGGGTGCAGGGGCAGTGCAGGCCCCCCCTGGCCAGCATCATTGCAATGTTCACTGTTTGCTTTGCAGATAGTGAACATTGTGAGGGTTCTGGTGCACCCTGTAGGCTACAGCATTGCCGCCGACTCGATTACGAGTCAGGAGACAATGCTGTAGCCTGTTTCCCACTAGGCCCGCGGGCAGAATTTTGGCTTTCTGCCCACTGACCTAGTGGGAAACTCTTAATAACACCAGCAAGGAGGTCGCCATGTAAACGCCGGCCACCCTGTTGGGGGTTTGGCAGACGGGCTTTCCCGTCCTCCAAACTTGAAATAGAGCCCTAAATGTTAGCTAAAGATAGGTTATGTGGATTTTTGCATAATCTATCCCCATAGAGAATTTACCTGCCATGTTATCTTCCTCCAGACTCGTATGATGATTTACTAATCCATGACACTTGATGTAATAAATGCATCTCTATTCTGTGATGATTTATGTTGGCATCTTGTCTGTGTTGTATTTTCCAGTCACTCAGTCTTCTTTAAGGTTCGTGTTGCAGAATCCTTGTATTTCCTGTGACATCTTCCCTCTTTAGGCCTGTGAGTGCTGCCAGCAGTTAGTTCCTATGGCAATACCCCAGCATCAACTGCTTCTCACAGTTATTGGGCGGGATGACAGACAATACATTAATGGTGAGGCAAGAACTGACAAGAGGTAGTAGTTGCATTCGGAGTTGGTAAACAGTGTACTGTGACACCTTTTCCATGGGTTTCAAGTATTCCTTAGTGGTGACTGCAGGGGGAAGGCAGTACAACGCTATTGTTGATGAGACTGTGCTCAAGTGACATAGGATATAATGAAACTTGTAATTCGGCGGTCAGGGTATTAGTCATGTTTGTGATGGAGTAATCCCCCCACCAAAGTCTTAATAAGGCCCTGAGTCATGAAAGGGGGGATGCCTAGAATGGGTATGGTCAGTTTTCCAGTATCGATTTGAGGATCTTGAAGGCCTTCATTTGGGATAGCCTGACAAGGGTGCTCGGTTAGATATTGCATAGAGGATCATGAATGGGAAATTGGACATTCTCTATTTGGTTTGTGATGGGTCAGGTTCATCACTAACATTTGTTGATAGGTAGGTGGAGATTAAGGAAGAGTAGGGGAACGGTAAATATTAAAGCAAAAATGAATCTAATAAAAGGGACTGTTATCCCTAGCAAAATAAGTATTGATTTAAACAAAATCCAGCCACTCACTCTCACAAACCTATCTTTTGCCTCAACACATAAACAAACCCAAAACTATGCATATCCGTTCCTTAAATTTTAAAAATAGAACAACTCATGCTTAAACTCTAAACAAACCTTAAGCTAGACATACCCCTTCCCTGATAGTTACTATTCCCACCACCCATGACAGCAAAAGACTCACCCACTCATAGTGATGATATGCCTCCAGTCTGTTCAGCCTTTCAATTAATTGTCCCTGGGCAATGGTCTTGAGACTTTCCAAAACCTGCCAGAGGATGACCTATGTGGATGAGGGGTTAGAGAGACTGGCTGCTGTTGGGGTGGTTCAGCTCAATGCAACAGCACCAGAAATGGCTTGTTGCCACTAGCTGGGAAGTGGAGGAAGATGCTGTCTCCTCCTCCTCCTCCAAAATCCTCTGCTGATGGAAAGCCACCGCAGGGGCCTCAATTTTATCCTGTAGCAGCCAAGCGGCTACCTCATGTCAGCACCGAACCCCACTTTCTACAGGCCTCTAGCAGGAACAGCAGGAGAGTCTAAGGAAAAACAAAAAAGACATGAATTGTAGTACCCGCTGCTTGCATGCTTGTGTAGTCAGACAGTAAAACAATATTGCTCAAGACTGCTTAAATAAATGAATACTTGAGGTGTCTCTTTGTCGAGACACTTAACATGTGTTTACAAATATACCTAATCTGCAGCAACATTATTTGTGCTAACCTGGTGGCAATTGTTGGCAAATAATAGTGATATTGTTGCTAATAATAATTATAATAATAATAATAATAATAACACCAATAATAATAATGATAGTAATACTAACAATAATAATAATAATACTAAAAATAATAATGATAATACTATTAATACAGATGATGGTAATAATAATAATAATAATAATAATAATAATAATAATAATAATAATAATAAAAATAAAAATAATTCTTCTTCTTATTATTATTATTATTGTTATTGTTGTTCTTATTTTTGTTATCATTATTAATATTTTTTCCCAACCTACTCCCACCTCTAGTCCCACTCCCAAAACACATCAGCCCAAGCCCCCAATTCATTACCAGTATAACAAATATTATTGATGGGTTAAAGAGCGTTAGGTAAAGTTGGATTTTTAGGACAGGTCTTGGGCTAGATTTACATTTGGTTACTGACTAAAATGGACTAGTGTAAGAGATGTTATAAGAAAAACCTGGAAGAAGTTGGGATGATATTGGAGATGGTAGGTATGAGTGGTGCTGGCAACTCACATCTTCTCTACCCATTAATTTAAATTACCAGGGAACATATAAAAATCGATAATTAAAAATGATTTGGAGCCAGGCTTAGGAGCAAGGTAGGAATTCTTAACAAACAGAGCAGTTGTCATCAAGAAAGGAACACAACTTATGTGTCCCAGCAGCCACTTGCTCCTCCTGTCCCTTCTCCTCCTTACCCTGTTCCTCGTGGTCCCTCTTCTTGGTTTTTCCCTCAGCAAGCTCTAGAAAAGAAGACAAAACACATGTATTTAGTAATATCATTATACCACAGTATTTGCACAAGAAACAATTTTCCTAATAAATCTGAAAGTATTGCCTGCCAAAGTATCACAGTGTGCACACTCCATTCTCCTTGTCAAAAGATCCGACCTTCTCCCCTCCGTTAGGAATAACATAAGAACGCCATTCTATTGACGAGCCATGACAAATGTAACATCAGGTTTGAGTTACATTTTATCCAGCTTACTGGTGCGCCTTACCAAGATAGGACACCGCCATGGAATGGCCATAATCGTTACACCAAATAAAAAAATAGATACAACTGTTATCAGTGGCCATTTGCACAGTAGGATAACATTGATTGTACCACATGCACAATAATATTAAATCATGAGGTCTCCCTCCTGGTATGCTGATTTAACTAAAAGCCATGTATCCTGTCATAGAAATCCTTGCAATGGAATTCGGAGTGAATAATGGAATATCACTGTAAGCCTGAAAGGGAGTCTTCCTTCGAGATTATCTGATAATGATTGAGGCTTCATTCTTCTAATATCTAACATCGCTGCTCCTGTTAACTTTAATCTAAATAAAGTATCCGCAAATGGTATCCACCTCGTATGCTACACTTTATTTTTCATTTAAGAGCTAAGGGCCACATGTACAAAGCATTTTTCTAGTCGCAAATGGGCCAATTTGCAGAAAATGCTTTTTGGGACATACAAAGCCCAAACTGCGTTTTGGTAACTTGTTACCAAATCGCAATTTGAGTTTTGCGATTCAGTATCAGGAAGGGACATATTCAGGACGTCCCTTCCTAATACCAAATCTAAATGGTATGTGTGATTGTTTTGTGACCGTGAATGCAGTCGCAAAACAATCTCAGTTAGCACCAATTTCAAATTCTCCTTTGTGAATGCATGCAAAAATGTTTATTAAGAGAAAGCAGTGGTCCCACATACGTCCCATTCTTAGAAAAATGAAACTGAAATGTCAATTTTTTTTCTTTTTAAACAGAGCCTGTTTTCCTTTAAGGAAAGCGGGCTGTGTTTAAAAAAAAACAATAGATTGCTTTATTTAAAAGCAATCACAGACATGGTGGTTTGCTGACACCAGCAGGCCACCATCCCTATGTTTTTTGCGATTCTCAGTGGGTCACAAATTGTGACCGACCTCATTATTATTAATGCAGTAGGTCTATTTGCGACCCACTGGGAATCGCAAAAGAAACTCAATCGAGTTTCTTACATTTGGAATTGTGATTTCCTAATTGTGATTCCCATGTCTGGCCACTAATTCCCAAATAGCTAATGCTTTAAACTGTGCAGTTCTTGGAGGAGGTTTCAAATCATAAAGTACTCTCCTCAAATTTTCTAAAATTAAATGTTCCATGTTCCAGTGGAGTTAAAATTTGAATTGTGGTCTTGATTTGAATACTGTCTTCATTCAGAATGATGTACAAAGGATGAAAAGGATGTTACCTTGTCACGCTTGTGGAGGCCTCAGACATTGGAAATGGGAGTGTCCAATGTTAAGTCAGGAAGGTGTTGTTCAGCAGACAAATTAAATCAATTATTTTCCAAACATGAGAGGACCTAGAATGAGAAGTCAAAATCCAATTTCCAAAATAATGTGAACCAGATGCAAGGTTCAGCCTATGCAACAGATACAAATGCTACATTTGCAGATGCCCCAGTCGCAGCAAATGCAAGTCCAAATTGTACCTAGGCAGCAAATTCAGATACCTCAAGCCCCAATGGAACATCAGCAGGTGATGCTACCTCCGCAGGTCCCAAGTCAAAGGCTTAACCAGAGTAACAACACAATACACCAATACCCACTACATAGTGAGGATGAAGTGAATGATGACAGGGTGAGCGAGAGTTCAGATGAGGAGGAATGCATGTTAGCAGCTTCATTAGAAGTAGATCAGAAGGGTCGATACGTGAAGGGAAAAGTGATGGGCTGCAGAAGTTTAAAATTTACCGCTTTCAGGGAAAACAGTACAGATTGTAGGAGTTGTGAACCAGCATTTGATAAACCCAATTACAGAACCAGTTCAAGCTAAAATTCGAAAATGTAAAGAATTACACAAATTTGTAGTTTGTGACTCAAGTCCAGTATCCCTATTAGGAAGAGACTTACGGCCAGATGTAGCAAAGGGTTTGCGCCTCGCAAACGGCGAAAATCGCAGTTTGCGAGGCGCAAAAGCCTCTTTGCTATTCAGAAATGTATATTGCGAGTCGGGACCGACTCGCAATATGCATTTCAGAATCGCAAATAGGAAGGGGTGTTCCCTTCCTATTTGCGATTCGGAGTGGAATGCAATTCCATTTGCGACCGCATATGCGGTCGCAAATGGAGTCGCAGTTACCATCCACTTGAAGTGGATGGTAACCCACTCGCAAATTGGAAGGGGTCCCCATGGGACCCCTTCCACTTTGTGAATGGACCCACAAATATTTTTTCAGGGCAGGGAGTGGTCCAAGGGACCACTCCCTGCCCTGAAAAAATACTGAAACTAAAGGTTTCGTTTTTTTTTTAAGTGCAGCTCGTTTTCCTTTAAGGAAAACGGGCTACACTTTAAAAAAAAAAAAACTGCTTTATTTAAAGCAGTCACGAACATGGAGGTCTGCTGATGACAGCAGGCCTCCATGTTTGCGAGTGCCTAGACTCGCTATGGGGCCGCAATTAGCGACCCACCTCATGGATATTAATGAGGTGGGTCATTGCGACCCCATAGCGAGTCGCAGTCGGTGTCTGAGACACCGTACTGCATACCAATTTGCGAGTTGCAAATTGCGAGTCGCAGGGACTCGCAATTTGAAAGTCGCAAATTGGCGTTTTGCTACATCTGGCCCATACTTACTTGAATGATGGCATTGCCATTCAGACAAACAGTGATGATGAAGATGACTTGCCCACAGAACAGATTGTGATACAATGAATGAGGAGTACCCTTTGATCAGTTACTTTCCAGTTTTTACAACTCAAGATCTACCCTCTCAAGATTTACAGGGAACAGCTAAAATGAAAGTGTTGGATTTTACAGGAAATTACATTCATCTAATCAAAGGCGTTCAACCACTTAAAGTCCTAGTCAAGACAAGTTTGATTTTTCCCCAGATTCCCCAATACCACATGACACAGGACACAATTGAAGGGGTTTCACCCATAATTGAAGAGTTATTAAACTAAGGTGTTCTAAAAGAAGTACTCAGCAGCCCATGTAACTCACCAATAATGAGATTGCGAAAGCCTTGTGGGAAATTTGGAATTGTTCAGGATTTGAGGAGAGTAAATGATATTATGATTAAATGTTGTCCCATGGTGCCAAATCCAGCAGTGATATTGTTTCAGATCCCATGCGATGCTAAATGGTTCACCGTAGTGGACCTGTCACAAGCATTCTTTTCTGTACCTCTGCATGAGGATAGCTAATTTCTCTTTTGTTTGAAATTCATGGACAGAGTCCATTGTTGGTGCAGAATTCCTCAAGGATTTTCAGAGGCACTGTCAATTTTCAACCAGATATTGAAGAAGAATCTGGAGGCATTTGAGTTGCCTTTCTGAATGACTTTGGTACAGTACATTGATGATTTATTGGCTGCCTCATAGAAGAGAGAAGCATGCAAGTATGATACTTTTGTCCTGTTAAATCACATGGGAAAGAATGGACATAAAGTGTCCCTAGCTAAATTACAGTACAGAAAGAAGTAAACTATTTGGGACACCAAATTGAAAAAGGAGCTAGGAAAATTTCTGTCACACAGAGAGATGTCAGGATGTTTCTGGGAATGGTGATCTACTATCACCGGTGTATTCCCAACTTTTCAATTATTTCAAAGCCATTGCAGAGGATGACTCACAAAGAAGTTACTGATCCCTTAGTGTGGGATCAAGCGTCTATGAAAGCCTTAACTGATTTGAGAGAGAGTCTATGCAAAACCCTAGCTTTGGGAATGCCTGACTACAAAAAACCCTTCATGTTGTTTTGTCAGGAGCTTAATGCATGATCTTTGTCTGTTTTGATTCAATTCCATGGTGGTGTAAACCACCCAGTAGCATATTTTTCAGCTACTTTGGACCCAGTTGCAGCAGCACTATCTGGCTGTTTGTGCACAGTAGCAGCAGTTGGACTGAGCCTCACTCAGTGTGAGAGCATTATGATGGGATATCCTTTAACTTTTATGGTCCCTCACTCCATTGAAGTTTTGCTTACCCCAACCAAGAGCCAACATCTAACCAATGATAGATTGACCACATACAAAACTGTAATTTTAGGTTCTCTGAATATCACACTGAAAAGTTGTACAGTGCTTAACCCAGCAACATTGCTTCCAAAAGTCAATGTTGAAACTGATACATTGAAGGAAGTTGAAAGTGACTGCCTGAAGGTAACTGATTTGTGCACAAAGCCAAGACCTGACATTAAAGATACTTGATTGGAAGAAAATGACCAAATTATTTTTGTTGATGGTTCCTGCTTAAGAGACAAAAATCAGGATATTCTGTGTGCAGAATTTTTGGTATACACAAAGAGTCCTGGCTTCGAGGAGTGTATTCCACTCAGGTGGCTGAATTAGTGGCTCTTACTTGAGCATGCCATGTTTCTGCACAGTTTAAAGTTACCATTTATGCTGCTAGCCTGTATAGAGTTTGGCATAGTCCATGACATTGGCCAGCTATGGTCACAGAGAGGTTTCCTGCCCTCTTCTGGTTCACCAGTTAGAAATGGTGAAAGAATCCATGATTTGTTACAAGCTTTATAAATCCCTGAAAAGATTGCTGTGGTGAAATGCAGTGCACACCTCAAATCACAAGATTTTGTGTCAATGGGAAAAGGATATGCGGATCAAGACGCAAGGTTTTGCGCCCTGAATTGTATATCCCTAAAGGACAAATGGAAATTGTTAAAGGAGGAAGAAATATGTACCAATTATGCCCTAAATGTGATTGACACTTGGGAAGAATTGAAAGTGCTTCAGGATAATGGTGACAAGGAGAAGAAGAAAACTTGGGTCAAACTGAAATGTGTTCAGCAAGAAGACGATGTTTGGGTGTGCAGGGAGGGACAAGTGGTTTTACCAAATAATTTGTTGACTCAATTGTCTAGATATTACCATGGTCAAGAACATGTGAGGAGGGATGCCAAGATTCGCACCTTTCAATAGTTTTGGTTCAATCCATAGTTTAGGCACGTTGCTAAAGCAGTTTGCCACCGTTGCATCATCTGTCAGCAGATGAACGTGGGAAAGAGAACTATGGTCAATTTGAGCCACATTGGAAGAGCGGAAGGTCCATTTAGCAAGATGCAGATGGATTTTATTGAAATGCCTGTGTGTGGAGGATTGAGATACATGCTAGCGAGTGTGTGCATATTTAGTCACTAAATTGAGGCTTACCCCATTTGAAGAAATGATAGTCTTACTGTAGCAAAATTACTTCTTAGGGAATTGATATCTCGTTTTGGGTTTCTGGTCTCTTTAGAATCAGATAGAGGAAGACACTTCAACAATGAAGTAATTAAATTGCTATGTTCAGCTTTAAACATTGAGCAGAAGCTTCATTGTAGCTACTGCCACGACGCATCCGGACATGTTGAACAAATGAATGGTACCTTAAAGTGAAGACTTGCAAAGATGTGTGCGTCCACAAATCTGAAATGGCCAGACGCACTACTTCTAGTTCTGATGAGTATGAGAAATGCACCCTACAGGAAGACTGGACTGTTGCCGCATGAAATCTTCATGGGCAAAGCAATGAGGTTGCCGGCGGTTCCTGAAAATGCTTTAGTGAATATAACAGATGATGTGGTGTTGGACTACTCCAAGGGTCTGGTTGATGTGGTTCACTCTTTCTCTCATCAGATGAAAGCCACCATTGTGCAACCGTCCCAAGTTCAAAGCCACAAGCTGCGAGCTAGAGATTGGGTTGTGATCAGAAAACACATGAGGAAGAATTGCTTGGAGCCTCGGTGGAAAGGCCCACATCAAGTAGTGCAGGCTACTACTACAGCTGTGAAGTGTGCAGAATTCCTGAATTGGATTCATGCCAGCCATGCTTGTAAAGTACCCTGTCCTCTGGACAGTGAAGACGAGCTATTGAGAGTACCAACAACTTCTGGACGCTCTCCAAAAAAGAAGCAGGAAACAGGAGAATCAGAGACTGAATCTGAGCAAACTGAAGGTGGTGCAGGCGCTCCTGTGAGAGACAAAGTGGAAGACATACAGGGGGATAACAGTGAACCAACCTCATATGAGACAATAGGAGGGTCTAATCAAAGACGGGCTTTCCCAGAAGTAGATGATCTTTAGGGAGCAAGCAACAAGCTCAGTGGTTGAAGGAGTTGAGGCGGATCAAAGTCAAAATGATCTGACTCCTTCGACAGAAGTAGCAGGTACATCAATTCAGAATCCTGCAGAACTAGAAGAAGTCAAAAGTTCAAAGCTGAAAAAGAGCATTGACCAAGAATCCACTGAAAGGAGAAAAGTGGCAGAAGTCACAAGCCAAGAGGAAAGAAGCAATTACAGTGACAACAATCAAAGGGAAATAGACACAACAAGAAGAGAAGATTTGAGCGATGAAGAGTTAAATGGGGATCTAAGATTGAAAAGAAAACTAATTGCAAGCAGAAGGTACACGGGTCCTGAATGGGCGTAAGCAAGGACAAGTAAATGGCAGATTGAATTTTTGCCTATTTGTTTTGATCGTGAAATTCCAGGTCAATGGTTCGGCATGTGAAGGAGATCAATGAACTGAACTTTATAAATGTTGTGAAACTAAGAAAAGAAAAAGAGACAATTGAAATTAACTGGAAGAGACATTTTGAGTAAACTGATTTGACAAGCTGCTAAACTGATTTGTGACAATATTTGCCGATTTTGACAAGTTACTTATTTTTTACAAGGTCCTAGAAAAGAGACTGAAACTGTAAATACTTGCAAAAGAAGATTTTTGTTGTGCTGCATACCTATATATTTTTGGGTTCTTTCTACTTTCTAATTCTTTACAGACCATGAGTAGCCCTAACAAGCAAATTAGAAAAAGTAGGTATTGCAAATACATTGGTATTGGCTTAGTAATTGTGTGCATGAGAGTATGCTTGATATTGATTGTGAGTGTGAGCCTTATAGAGAAGACTATGGCTAATAATCCTACTACTTTAGAGAGGACTACTGCCCTTACAGAATTAGAGAAGTTTAAGAGAGATGAGATATACTTACATGGAAGTAACGCACAGGGAGATCTTTCTTCAAATGTCTTCTCTTGCTTATTAGATGAGTATGTTGAGACGATGAATGCGAGAGAGTGTTATGTATGCATCAGTAGAGGCAGGGATTACTTATCATAGCTTGCCACTAACATATGGGATTAGTTGCCGTCTTTGCTAACCAGATTCTATAACTTGGAGTATATTCAGTATTTCAATTTGATTCATGATGTAGTGTTTTCATTTGTTCCTATAATTAAGTATTTGAGTAGAGTAGCTAAAGACAATGCTATAGATTTCGTGAGAGGTTTTTTTGAACCTACTTTGACATTTGGCACAGGTTACACACACCGAAACAATTTGACATGTTTGCTAACACCAATAGAAAAGAGCTTCTTAGCTCAGACTGATGATAAGAGAAAGGCATGGAAGGAGAAGTTAGACAAGGGCTTAGAGAAGAGGACATTTAGAAATTACTATGGGGGTCATTACAACCCTTGCGGTCGGTGTTAAACCGGCGGTAAGACCGCCAACATGCTGGCGGTCTTACTTTGTGGAATCATGACCATGGCGGTTACCGCCATGGTCATCCGCCGGTTCTCCATTCCGCCTGCTGGGCTGGAGACCTGGGTCACAAAACCGCCACCAGTATTTTGACCCGGCTTACCGCCGTGGATTTCCAGCGGTAGGCACCGCCATAAAATCCATGGCGGTAAGCACTATCAGTGCCAGGGAATTCCTTCCCTGGCACTGATAGGGGTCTCCCCCACACCCTACCCGACTCCCTCCCCTACAACCCCAACCACCCCTGCCATCCCCCAAAGGTGGCAGGGCCCCCCTCCCCACCCCGACCCCCGACATTACCTTACACATACACACCCGACACGCACGCAGGCACCACCCTCACACATACACGTGCATACACCGACATACATGCCAACGTCCACACACACAGTCAGACATGTACACCCACATTCAAACATACACGCACACATCCATACAGACAAACCCACAGACATACACTCACTCATTCCCAAAACAAGCAACACCCAGGCAAGGATACACGCACTCACACACCCCTCTACATACACAGACGCACACCCCCATGCACCCACACAACACACAACACCCCCCCACCCCCCTCCCCTAACGGACGATCGACTTACCTGTTCCGTCGATCCGTCGGGAGGGGACGGAGCCATGAGGGCAGCTCCGCCGACACCACACTGCTAACAGGACACCGCCGCGCAGAATCACAGGACGTGATTAGCTGGGCGGTGTTCTGTTGGCGTGGCGGTGGAGGTGGATCAACCTCCACTTCCCCGCCGCCCGCAAGTATGGCTGTTGGCAGCTCTCCGTCGGAAAAACAACGGAGGACAGCCAACGGTCATAATACGCCGAGCGGCAAACTGCCACTACTGGCGGTCTTCCGCACGGCAGTCCCTCGGCGGTCTTGTTAAAAGACCGCCGAGGTTGTAAAGACCGCCAAGGTTGTAATGACCCCCTATGTGTTTAGTGAAATCAAAACACAAGGGAAATTAGCTTTAGATGCACAACACCTAGGGAAGCTTTGTGTACATTGGCCTAAATCTAGAACTGACATACTGTTTGTGGAAACGAGTGAATGTAGACATGTTCCTTTTCCAGAGTAATGGACTTTTATGTTAAATGGACAAGACCCAGCAATACCAGGAGTTTATTACATATGTGGACTAAATGTGTATTAACCTCTTTCAAGAGGATGGTATGGCACATGTTACTTCGGGATAGTTTTCCCAAAGATTTATCAACTTGAGATCCTGAAAGGGTTATATCATGTTAAACCAAAGAGATAATCCTATTTTGGCTTAATTAGACACATAGTTGGAGCAAGGATTCCCTCAGTGGGAGTTATTCTGAATTCGGTGAAAATTCTAAACTTGTCTACTATTGTGGATAACATGCTGATTAACTTATCAGGAGCCATGATCCTAATGGATACAGAAATGGCTGCGGTAAGATCTATGACAGAACTGCCTTGGGTTAGACATCCTTTTAGCAAAGGAGGGCGGAGTTTGTAAATGAGTACAATCGCAGCATTGTTGCACTTTTATTCCGGACAATAGTAAGAAGGTTAGAAGCCATTATTAACAATTTGACTAATAGCATCTCTGATTTAACAGAACTAAAAGAGCCTGGAGTTTGGGAAAAGGTTGTCAAAGGCTTTGCTTCTGTGGGAAATTGGCTAGGCAACCTAGGAAAAGGTATAATTTTGAAAATAATACAGATAATATTGATTATTGTGATTTGTATAATTGGAGCATGGGGAATTTATAAATTGTATCATGTGATTAAAATGAAAAAGTTTCAAAATGATCAAAGGAGGGAAGAAATTAAAATGGAGCCTTACTTTAATGAAAATTTGAAGCGAGAAAGAAGAATTAAAAGTTACTGTGAATCCAAATTGTAGGTAAACGTAAAAATGGTATAGAATTATATAAGGCACAATGACATATTTAGTCATCAGAGGACGGACTGTGAAAGCTGAATTCATTTTTAAAGATTGACATTTATTATGGGTTAAGAATTTGCATGGAATTAGGCTAACGTAGAAAATACTGTGGGGGTCATTACAACATTGGTGGTAAAAGCCGCTTACCGACGTGCAGAAGACCGCCAATACACCGCGGCGGCGGCGGGAGACCGCCACAGCTATTATGACACACATCACGGATTCCGCCGAAATTCAGACACCTACACAAGTCCGCCACACCAAAGGTCAGCGATAAATATGCGGAAACAAATCCTCCACCTCCACGCCAACAGAAACACGCCCATGCTATTACGACCCACGAATCCACGTGGCGGTCTTTCAACCGCGGGATTCCATTGGCGGTACACACCGCCGCGCTCAAAATACACACACACCTCCAAAACACCGCCACATTGGACAGTTACAAATACACACACCTGATACACATACACACACCACTCCCACACACCCAACACAATATAAAACACACACCCACATCACCCACAAACCCCTAAGACCACAAATTAGAGATGAAGGCCAGAGAGAGACAGCACAGAATAGATAACACCATCACACAGAGGCACACTACACCATCACCCACACAACATCCATGCACAAAACACCACATACCACTACACCCACCACACTCATCAACACATACACCACCCCACACATCACACACACCACCCCATGTCACGCCAAAGACATCCCCGCTTCTCCGAGGAGGAGCTCAGGGTCATGGTCGAGGAAATCATCAGGGTAGAGCCACAGCTATTTGGCACACAGGTACAGTACACATCCATAGCCAGGAAGATGGAGCTATGGCAAAGAATAGTCGACAGGGTCAACGCTGTGGGACAGCACCCAAGAAATAGGGAGGACATCAGGAAGAGGTGGAACGACCTACGGGGGAAGGTGCGTTCCACGGTATCCAGGCACCACATCGCGGTACAGCAGACTGGCAGCGGACCCCCACCTCCTCCCCCACAACTAACAACATGGGAGGAGCAAGTCTTGTCCATCCTGCATCCTGAGGGCCTCGCAGGAGTCGCTGGAGGAACGGACACTGGTAAGTTAAATCTTCACTATCATATCCCCCACCCTACCTGCATGCTATCACACACCCCCACCCTCACACCCTCCCCTATCACCCTAACTCCTCAATAATCTACCCATAACACCAACCACCCATCCCAGACCTGCATGACACGACTAAGCATGGACACCCATCACTAAAGCATGCCCACTGCACATACCCACAACACCCCCCAAACATCACCACACAAGCCCCCACACAGGAATGCCTGCACTGGGGTTCACGCACACCCAACCATTGCACACCATGAAACACACACATGCAATAATCATGTACTTATACCGCCGCAGGAACCCGAAGGAACGTCACCACACCAGATGGTCCAGACGACACCACTCCACCCCCAGAAGAGGCCCACAGTGACGACAGCAGCTCTGCCCTACTGGATCTTGATGACCAGCCCGGACCATCGTGGGCCTCAGGACAGTCGGTTCCCCTTGCCCAGCCACAGCCCAACACCGAGCTTACACCCTCTGGTAACACCAGCACAGTACCCACCCAGCGGGCCCATACCTCCCTACCCAGGACAGGTCAATCAGCGGTGTGTCCACCACTACAGGGCACCCAGGGTAACCCACCACCCCAACAACAGGGACCTGGGGGCAGTGGTAGTGGGCACATGGTCCAGGGGATGGAGGCACAGGAACACCGGGGAACTGGGAGGGCTGCTGTGCGACAGAGGGAGGACAGGCCAAGGGAACCTACTCTCAACGAGGCCCTATTCTCCATCATGTGAGCATACCACCACTCCCAGGAGACGATGGTAATGGTCCTGGACAAGTTGCAGGAGACCCTGCGTCTGCAGGAGGAGCAGGATTTGGGGTTCAGGGAGGAGCTCAGGACCATCGGCTCCGCCCTGGGCACCATCGTAGGGGTGCTGACGGACATTCAAAAGACCTTGAGGGACACCGTGGCACTCCAAGGGGCCCCTGACACTAGCCAGGACGATGAAATGCCCACCACCTCCGGCGGCGCTAGTAGACAGGATGCCCCGCCACAGGACCAACACACCAGTACCCCACCCCCTGCAGACGGACAACCACCACGAAACCGGGCCCTGAGATCCAGGAACAGGACAGAGCAAGATGGCAAGACCCCGCCAGGAAATAAGACCACCCTGATTGTCCCCACACTGTCCCACTTTGTTACCCTGTCCAGCTTGGAACTGCCCCAGCTCCACTTCCAATGGCCAGATGTGCTATGTATCTGTGAGACTAATAGAATGGACATTCTTCCACCATGACCTCTCCCCATTTCACAACCCCCCTGCATTTTTATGCACTTCAATAAACACCCTTGAAACCTCAATAATATTGGAGTCAGT
The DNA here is from genome assembly GCF_031143425.1 of Pleurodeles waltl. Lineage (NCBI taxonomy): Eukaryota > Metazoa > Chordata > Amphibia > Caudata > Salamandridae > Pleurodeles > Pleurodeles waltl. The sequence goes on along the minus strand of NC_090450.1, from coordinate 778,159,828 downwards.
CAATGATTGTGAACTTTGTATTGTCAATTACAGTGTTGAAAAAGGTTACCCATTGGAAGGTCAACATACCAATGTCAAACATCACAAGCCTTTCAAGGGTGCAAGCTGTTGACACGTAGGTTACCACATTACTGAAACTGAAATGGAAGGGGACAACTCAGTTACCAAATAGGGAGTGAAATGTAGGTACAGGATAGAGGTAGACGTGTGAAATGTAATATAATGTGAAACATTAAATTGTACTCACCTGTGTCTCATTGAAAATATTGGTGTATGACTGACTCCCTGTTGTCGTTTTCATCTTCATCATCTTCATCCTCATCACTGTCCACAGGCTCCACAGGCTCAACCGCTGAAACAACATCGTCATCTGGATCATCCTCCTGCAGAAAAGGCCCCTGGTGTCGCAATGCCAAGTTATGGAGCATAGAGCAGGCGATGATGATGTCGCACACCTTCTTCGGTGAGTAGAATAGGGACCAACCTGTCATATGGAGGCACCTGAACCTGGCCTTCAGGAGTCCGATGGTCCGCTCGATCACCCTCCTAGTCCGCCCATGGGCCTCATTGTACCGTTCCTCTGCCCTGGTCCTGGGATTCCTCACTGGGGTCAGTAGCGAGGACAGGTTGGGGTAACCAGAGTCCCCCAATAGCCATACACAGTGCCTCTGGAGTTCACCCATCATATCAGGGATGCTGCTATTCCGTAGGATGTAGGCGTCATGCACTGAGCCAGGGAACATTGCATTTACCTGCGAGATGTACCTGTCTGCCAAACAGACCATCTGGACATTCATGGAATGATAACTCTTCCTGTTCCTGTACACCTGTTCATTCCTGCGGGGGGGACCAGAGCTACATGGGTCCCATCAATGGCACCTATGACGTTGGGGATATGTCCAAGGGCATAGAAGTCACCTTTCACTGTAGGCAAATCCGCCACCTCAGGGAAAATTATGTATCTCCTTACGTGTTTCAGCAGGGCAGACAACACTCTGGACAACACGTTGGAAAACATAGGCTGGGACATCCCTGATGCCATGGCCACTGTTGTCTGAAAAGACCCACTTGCAAGGAAATGGAGCACTGACAGCACCTGCACATCAGGGGGGATTCCAGTCGGATGGCGGATTGGTGACATCAGGTCTGGCTCCAACTGGGTACATAGTTCCTGGATTGTGGCACCGTCAAACCGGTATGTCACAATGACGTCGCTCTTCCATTGTCAACAGGTCCACCAGCGGTCCGTACACCGGCGGATTCCGCCATCTTGCAATATGTCCCAACTGACGGTGCCTAAGAAGGACAACAGTGAAGAAACTGTCAGCATTCCTCCAGGTATGTACCCACAGTCACACACAAGACTACAACAGACAGTTAACCCATCCGGGAAAGGTTTTGAGTGTAGGCCTCAGTATGTGTGACGCAGTAGTAATTGAAGCCATGTGGGCCCCTGAAATGGCGGCTGCCTGACCTCTAAACTGGGACATTGGAATTGTGGGGTAGCTGCGCTGGCGTTGGACACCGTCGCGGTAGGCGGTCGTAGAGCGCGGCGCAATGCTGCATTGGTTAACATTGGACCCTATGGGTCCCAGGAGCCAATGAACAGGTGCGCTGGCGGTGATGATGCGCACCGCCGTGGACGTCACCGCCGCGGACGTCACCACCATTTTCTATCTGTTCAATCACTAGATACCTGACCTTCGACAGGAGAGGACCTACACTGCTAGTGCTGCTGTGACCTCGCTCTGGAAGCAACGATGGCTGCTGCGTCTGGGGAAAGGGCCCCTGCCTTCACTGCACAGGAGTTGGAGAAACTTGTGGATGGGGTCCTCCCCCAGTATACGCTACTCTACGGTCCTCCAGACCAACAGGTTAGTACCCAGGGAGCACGTTGTATGGGCTAGGCCTGGGTGGAGAGGGCTGGGTGGATGAGGGAAGGGGGCAGAGTACATAGAACAGTCATGCATGGGGATGAATGGGCCACAGGGATAGAGTTGGGAGGGGGCCAATTACAACGACGGGGGTCTGTAGGTAATGACTGTTCCTCTTTCCTTGTGCATGTCATGTAGGTCAGCGCCCACCATAAGAGGGACATTTGGCGTGCCATCGCCAAGGAAGTCCGAACCCTGGGGGCCCACCAGAGACAGGGCACCCACTGCCGGAAGAGATGGGAGGACATTCGCCACTGCAGCAAGAAGACGGCGGAGGCTCAGCTGGGGATGGCCTCCCAACGTGGGAGGGGTGCCCATCGCACCATAACCCCCCTGATGTTCCGGATCCTGGCGGTGGCCTACCCGGAGTTGGATGGGCGCTTAAGGACATCACAGCAGACACAAGGGGGTGAGTACAACCTCATCCTATGGACTTTGCGTGCAGTGGAGCTGTCTGGGTGGGGGTGGTGGGCTGTGGGTGTCCCTAGGCCAGGGTGAGTTAGGTAGGCAAGGCCCCTCCATTATGTAGGCCATGTGGCACTCTACCCCAGCTCAAAAAAATGGCAAATTGATGAATAGTTGCCCCTTTGCCATCCATGTGGGCAGATTTCTACCATTGCCATGTAGGCCATATCCCAGAAATTGCATGTGCAGAGGGCAGGAGCACAGCGTAATGCAGGGGGCTGCTACGTTTGTCTTGTCTGCCAACGGTAGCGGTATGCCATGCACTAAAACTCTCTTTCTTCTGTCTCCACCCTTTTTCTGCTCTCCCTGTCCTTCTGTACATCAGCATCAACAGGTAGAGGTACAGTGGCACCGGAGCACGAGGGAGCTGCATCCCACATGGCCATGGAGGGCCATACCACAGACTCTGAATTCACCAGTGGGACGGAGGGCGAGGGGAGCTTCACGTCGGCCACAGGTTCACCAAACAGCGACACGGACTCGTCCGCCGAAGGGAGCTCCCCTGTGGTGGCGGCACCATCTGTGCGCCCCACTTCTACAGGTACAACCGCCACCTCCCCTACCAGCACCGCCCTCCCAGCAGCCCCTCAGCGTTCGCCCCGTGCCCGCTCACCCAGGAGGGTGGGCATCACCTTCACCCCAGGCACCTCAGGCCCTGCCCCAGTCACCCCAGCTGCCCTCAGTGAGGAGGCCATTGACCTCCTCAGGTCACTCACTGTTGGGCAGTCTACCATTGTGAATGCCATCCAGGGTGTAGAACGAGAGTTGAAACACGGTAATGCATTCCTGGAGGGCATTCATTCTGGTCAGGCTGTCCTTCAGCGAACCCTGCAATCTCTGGCCTCAGCACTGATGGCAGCCATTGTCCCTGTGTCCAGCCTCCCCCCTCCAACTTCCTCCACCCAGACCCAACCCCCTGTACCCCAGCCCATCCCAAGCACACCTACAGACCAGCATGCACACAAGTCAACACACACAAGTAGCTCAAGCAAACATAGGCACCACACACACCACAGGCACTCACACAAACATCAGACCCATACAGACACAGCAACATCCACTGTCTCAACTGTGTCCCCCTCCTCCTCTTCTCCCTCCTCCCTCCCAGTCTCGTCTACACACACACCTGCATGCACCACATCTACAGGCACTAGGACTCGCACCAGGAAACCCAGCACCACAAGCCGCTCACCTGCACTCACCACCTCCACTGCCATTTACACGTCCCCTGTGTCCTCTCCCAGTGTGTCTGTGACGCCCCCTCCCAAAGTACACAAACGCCGGCAATCACTCACCCAACATCCATCCACCTCATGACAGCCTCCAGTACCTGCACCTGCACCCAAAACAGCTAAAGTGACACCTCCTACAACCACCTCCTCTTCCTCCACTTCCAGAGCCCCTCCAGCTACCCATCCCAGTGTACATCAGAAACTGTCTATATGTCAAATTGACCTTTTTGCCCCCACCCCCCCTCCAATTCATCAGTCCTGTCGTAGTGCCTCAGCCAAAAAGCCTCCATTACCAGTGGTGCGTGTACCAGGTTTTTGGAGTGACCCGTCCACCAGGGCAGGCAGTAGGACCCAGAGCCAAGGCACTGTCAGCCCACCCCCTGTAAAGGCTCCGAAACTGGAGAGTGGACGACGGGACCGTGTCAAGACTCCTGGTGGGACAAACATTGAAATGGGATCCAAGGCGGTTGGTGAGTCATCTGTAACTCAAAAGAAGGTGGGGAAGGTCCCGAGGAAGTCTCCCCAACCTGTTGTGAGTGTCACGGTGGAGAAGTGCGCCATCATTTCCGGCGGTCCAGACACAACCGCCAGCACCATCGTTACTGGTCAGGAGACCACCGCCAGAGTCATAGCCCAGGAGGGCTCAAGTATCGTAACTGGTCCGGAGACCACCGCCAGAGTCATAGCCCAGGAGGGCTCAAGTATCGTCACTGGTCAGGAGACCACCGCCAGAGTCATAGCCCAGGAGGGCTCAAGTATTGTAACTGGTCCAGAGACCACCGCCAGAGTCATAGCCCAGGAGGGCCCAAGTATCGTTACTGGTCAGGAGACCACCCCCACCGCCGGAGTCACAGCCCAGGAGGGCTCAAGTATCGTAACTGGTCCAGAGACCACCGCCAGAGTCATAGCCCAGGAGGGCTCAAGTATCGTAACTGGTCCAGAGACCACAGCCAGAGTCATAGCCCAGGAGGGCCAAAGTATCGTTACTGGTCAGGACCCACCGCCACCGCCGGAGTCACAGCCCAGGAGGGCTCAAGTATCGTAACTGGTCAGGAGATCACCGCCAGAGTCATAGCCCAGGAGGGCCCAAGTATCGTTACTGGTCAGGAGACCACCGCCACCACCGGAGTCACAGCCCAGGAGGGCTCAAGTATCGTAACTGGTCCAGAGACCGCCGCCAGAGTCATAGCCCAGGAGGGTCGAAGTATTGTTACTGGTCAGGAGACCACCGCCACCGCCGGAGTCACAGCCCAGGAGGGCTCAAGTATCGTAACTGGTCAGGAGGCCACCGCCAGAATCACAGCCCAGGAGGGCTCAAGTATCGTAACTGGTCCAGAGACCACCGCCAGAGTCACAGCCCAGGAGGGCTCAAGTATCGTAACTGGTCCAGAGACCACCGCCAGAGTCATAGCCCAGGAGGGCTCAAGTATCGTAACTGGTCCAGAGACCACAGCCAGAGTCATAGCCCAGGAGGGCCAAAGTATCGTTACTGGTCAGGACCCACCGCCACCGCCGGAGTCACAGCCCAGGAGGGCTCAAGTATCGTAACTGGTCAGGAGATCACCGCCAGAGTCATAGCCCAGGAGGGCCCAAGTATCGTTACTGGTCAGGAGACCACCGCCACCACCGGAGTCACAGCCCAGGAGGGCTCAAGTATCGTAACTGGTCCAGAGACCGCCGCCAGAGTCATAGCCCAGGAGGGTCGAAGTATTGTTACTGGTCAGGAGACCACCGCCACCGCCGGAGTCACAGCCCAGGAGGGCTCAAGTATCGTAACTGGTCAGGAGGCCACCGCCAGAATCACAGCCCAGGAGGGCCCAAGTATCGTTACTGGTCAGGAGACCACCGCCACCAGCGGAGTCACAGCCCAGGAGGGCTCAAGTATCGTAACTGGTCAGGAGACCACCGCCAGAGTCATAGCCCAGGAGGGCCCAAGTATCGTTACTGGTGAGGAGACCACCGCCACCGCCGGAGTCACAGCCCATGAGGGTCCAGAATCCCACAGCCCCGCTGGGCAATGATGGAACGTCAAGCCACACACCAACGTCCAGTGTGGAGTTCGTCATGCCACACACCAATGTCCAGTGTGGAGTTCGTCATGCCACATACCAATGTCCAGTATGGAGTTCGTCATGCCACACACCAATGTCCAGTGTGGAGATCGTCATGCCACACACCAATGTCCAGTGTGGAGTTCGTCATGCCACACACCAATGTCCAGTGTGGAGTTCGTCATGCCACACACCAATGTCCAGTGTGGAGATCGTAATGCAACACACCAATATCCGTACCAGAACCGCCATGGTGAAGTCCCCCGAATAGGGCAAAGACCGCCATGGCTAACCACTGCTGAACAAGGCCAAGACTGCCATGGTGAAGACCGCTGAACACGGCAAAGACCGCCATGGTGAAGACCGCTGAACAGGGCAAAGACTGCCATGGCTAAGCACCGCTGAACAGGGCAAAGACCGCCATGGTGAAGACCGCTGAACAGGGCAAAGACGGCCATGGTGAAGACCGCTGAACAGGGCAAAGACCGCCATGGCTAAGCACAGCTGAACAAGGTCAAGAATGCCATGGTGAAGACCGCCATGGTGAAGACCGCTGAACAGGGCAAAGACCGCCATGGCTAAGCACCGCTGAACAGGCCAAAGACCGCCATGGTGAAGACCGCTGAACAGGGCAAAGACCGCCATGGTGAAGACCGCTGAACAGGGCAAAGACCGCCATGGCTAAGCACCGCTGAACAAGGCCAAGACTGCCATGGTGAAGACCGCTGAACAGGGCAAAGACCGCCATGGTGAAGACCGCTGAACAGGGCAAAGACCACCATGGCTAAGCACCTCTGAACAGGGCAAAGACCGCCATGGTGAAGACCGCTGAACAGGGCAAAGACCGTGTGGGTATGAATAGTCCGGCACATGAGGCATCGTTCTCCCATGTGCAGCTGGGACTGTGACAGGACATGTACTTTCACGGGGAGACTCATCCAGTCTGGGCACCAGTCCCACCCAGTACCAGTAGAGAACGGCATCTACTTGCGAAGATGTGTCTTTGCACTCCCCAGGATGTAACAGTGGGCAAGCCACCCACTGTAGAGACTTGAGAGACTGTGGCTTTGCACTCCCCAGGATGGCACAGTGGGCAACCCACCCACTGGAGAGACTTGAGAGACTGTGGGTTTGCACTCCCCAGGATAAAGCAGTGGGCAAACAACCCACTGGAGAGACTTGAGAGACTGTGGCTTTGCACTCCCCAGGATTGAACAGTGGGCAAACCACCCACTGTAGAGACTTGAGAGACTGTGGCTTTGCACTCCCCAGGATTGAACAGTGTGCAAACCACCCACTGTAGAGACTTGAGAGACTGTGGCTTTGCACTCCCCAGGATTGAACAGTGGGCAAACCACCCACTGTAGAGACTTGAGAGACTGCGGCTTTGCACTCCCCAGGATACATCAAGGGGCATGGAGCCCCATCGTGGATCTGGCTTCGCATTCATCTGGCTGAGGTGCCCCCCCTTCCCTTCCCCCTGAGGTGCCTGTATTGTTTCTATCTGATGCCCCGGCAGTGTTCTCTCGGATTTTGGTCAGGTATCTATTGTGGGTGTCGCCCATGCATTTTTCGACTGTCGGTGCACAGACATTGTTGTGTACATCTCTGCACTACTTCTTGTATTGTACATTTATTTTTGACAGATTTCGTGATATATATAGCCGTATATTTTTTAATGAGTAGTATATTGGCACAATACAAAGTTTGACCGATATTCGCTTTGTCTTCGCATTCTTCCGGGGGGATTGTGGGTTGTTACTGTGATTTTTGTGAATGCATTGGTGTGTATGTTGTAATATGCGAGGGTGGGGGTGGGGGTGTTTGGTGGGTGTCCCCGTAACTTTTGCCTCCCCCCTCCCCCGTGTAGTAGGTGCTGTACTCACCGGTATGTTCTGCGCATACGTCGCTGTTGGTCCTAGATGAGCAGGAATGCAAGGGCAGGTAAGATTTGTAGTTCCGGCTCCATGGTGTCCTTGTTCCTCGTGGGATGTGTTGAGGTGAGCGTTTTCCCATAGCAAAAGCTATTTCCGCCGTGTTTTTATCCACGGTGAATCCGCCCCAGAAAAGGTGGCGGATTGGTGTGTTGTGATAGTGTGGGCGGTACATTGTCTTCCGCCTGTCTGTTGACGGTGACCACCGCGCTGTTTGTCTGTACCGCCGTGGCGGGCGATGTGTTAAAGTGGCTGTCTTAGTTGGCGGTTTCCGCCAGGGTCGTAATTCACTTTTTTTGTCCGCCGGCCTGTTTGCGGTATTACCGCAGCTTTAACAGCGTCCGCCAGGGTTGTAATGACCCCCTGTGTGTCTTGGAAAATGTGCCCACTTGAGTGGCCAACATCCAATACGTAATGCTTTTAGTGAATGCATATTATTACTAGGTATTGTGCACGAGTGGAGATAAATGTATTAGTATATCATAATAACGGTTTCATGCTATGTTTCTTACCTTTAGGCCATAAGATGGCGAGGTTTGGGCCTCGTTTGCAACACCTCATGTCAAGCAAATGTTTAATAAATGATGGAAAATGTATTGTAAAACTAGAGAATTGAAGTTTTCATTGTTCACACTGTGCTGACCAAATGATTTGTAGATGGCTTTAACTTTCTCATGAGAACTGGTTTTAGAACCATGTTGTACTAAAGGTCGATACAAAGTTAACTTGATGTGTGAGACTTAAATGTTACTAGGAACCAACAATGGATGCACTGACTGAAGTGTGGATTGCAACAAAAGAGCTACCTGATGAGCCTGATGATGGAAACAGAAGAGGAGCCAATCATCGACATCATGTGAAAGACTTTTTAGTTATATCTTAGATTTGGGTTTTAGTTTTTATTGGGCCAACTGTAAACGTACAATTTCCTGATCAATGACGATGTGGGAATTTTTTTTAGGAAATTCTAGCTTAGCTAGACTGCAGAGAGAGTTCTGTGTAATTTTGCCACGCTCCCATTCTTCTTCTGTTGTACACTGTCTTATTCTGTTTGAGGAGCTGAACAGTTCCTGATGAATTCATTTTTATAACTTTAACTTTATAGCTTAAATTGCTAATATTGATGGTGATCCCATAGAAATCGCTACTTAAATGGTTCAGATAGCCTAGAGCCCACCGTGTCTAAACCATTCCCATTCACTGTCCAATAGTTGAAGCTGACCAGAAGGATGTCCAACTGACGAAGAGAATCACAGCTTGCCACTCAATTGAGGAGAGGTACAACAAAATGCTATTGTTTGTTGAAGATTTTGTTCTTTAAGTTTCTAGATACCAACCACTATTTTGATAGAGCCCTAGTTAGATGTTTTCCAAATTACCTTTTGAATAAACGTTTGCATGAAGTCCAAACATGCTATTCTAATTGGAGGGCTAGTTATTTAGTAATCCTAATGTTGACACACATTATTAACTATCAATTGATCTTGTTCACCTGTTAAATTCAGATGTATGTCATTTCTATTGTGCAGTTATTGTTGCTATTGATTTGTACTGTGACTTTGGAATGCTTAATTGTAAATGCTTTGGTTAAATTGAGATTCTTTAGAAGATTGGTCAGCCAGTGTTGTTTATATATGTGTATCATTTGGTGATGAGACTAATATACATGATGTTATCATCGTTAATATAGGAAAATAAACTTTCTAACTTTTACTATGAGGTGTGGTTATTCATGGCCACATGAGTCATGGTTTGTGAAGTTTACTGACTCAAGTTTCCTGACAAGTTGATTGTTGCATATGCTATTGCCAGGAGATTTTGGTCGTGAATAAGCTGAGATTATTGATGGTGAGATTCCTCTAAGCGCGGTCAAAAGATCTATCGAACCTCAAACACATCCCCTTATGAACAAATTATAAAAGACCAAATAAGGTCAGATGCACTCACAATCTCAATGCCATTGTGCCTATGAAGACTTTTCAATGCAATTGTTCTAGCCCCTCTGTCCCCAGTCAGTGGCGTAACAAAGGCTCCTGCAGCCCCCGCGGTGTGGTGGGGGCCAGCTGCAGAGGGCCCCCTCAGTTCAGTCTCGTGGCCTGAGAGCTCCTGAGTGAGTTTGGAGGGGTGTTCCTCCTTGTACTTTGCAGGTGGAGGAGGCCTCTCAAGTTCTGTTAAGCCACTGTCTCCTGGTACACGACTCACCTCACCTCACCTTACCCAAAGAAAGGTTCAAAAAGTTCAAAGAGCCTGAAGTCTGACATGCAACAAAGAATTTAAGCTCTCTTTCAAAGGTGAACTTAAGGTCTACAAGGACCTTGTTCATATTGCTTGCTCCAATTACTATCAAAATCGCTTTTTAACTGCCAGACAACTCCCTAAAGAATTATTTGCAGTCTGTAACTCTCTGACCAGTTGTGAGGCCAGTGCACCCAAAGTTAGCTCCACCTGAACTTTCTCTTCTTTCAAGACAAGATTGCTCAATGTCTGTCTTTTTCTGTTCCTGCTTCCCCAATGGTCCTCCCGCCTTTGAAAGCCAGGTCTCCACCATTGCCCTGGTTGGATTTCAATCAAGTATCTCAGGAGACTATTTTAACCAAAATATACTCAACCACAAATCTGACTTCTTTTAGAACAATGCACTTCAATCTGCAATCAGTCTTTAAATATAGATGAGGTTTCTGCTTTCTATAAAACTGTATTATTGGTTCCACTTCTAAATAAGGCTTCATTGTATCCAGGGACTTTCACTAAGTATCATCCTATTTCCGTCCTTCTCTTGATTACAAAGAAATTAAAGAGCTGCACTAATTTTTTAGCAATTTCCACGTATGGAAAATAATACTTCTCTTAATAACTTTCAATCAGGATTCCACTTGATCTTGCACATATAGACCGTGGTAACTGCTGTCAGCAATGTGAAAGCTGAACTAATCAATAATAAAGTTGCATTGATAAGTAATTAAAGAATTCTATATGTTGTAGGTTAACATAGAGAAAATGAGTGTTTATTGAAAATGTGCCCACCAAAGTGGCCAGCATAACGTGTGCAACATTAATAAAGTAATAGCATGAACTGTTAAAATAATGTGCATAAGTATTTGTGAACCACACTGATGTATAATTGATATGTATTTGCTTAAACTTATTATGCACAGACTAATTGTGAATTTTGGGCCTACTCGACTAAGACTCATGCTAAGTTTCATGGTATAAAATAAATGCTCAAAATTATTTTTCTGATGCATGGAGAAACGTTTTGTTGTTCTTTGTCCTTTGTTCACGCAGAGTTGACCAAATAGTTTGTAATGTTGCAACGTTTACTAGATGATGTCTTAATTTTCTCATGAGGATTGTCCTCTGTAGTGCAAAGTAACTTTTTATGTTACTTATGTTGCATTGATGCGTGAGAAGCGAATGTTCTCAGGATCTAACAATGGACTCACTGACAAAGGTATGAATTGCAACTAAGAAGTTACCTAACGGAACTGGTGACAGGAACAGGAGTTGAGGAACCAATCAATGACATGTGAAAGGAGGTCTAACTGTATCACTGATTTGAGAATTAATAATTTTTGGTTCAACTGTGAACAGCCGATATTCTGACCAATGACAATGTGAGAAAATACTTAGTGCACTTCACATATACTCCAACTACCTTTGGCAAGAACTCAGAACTAAAACCAAAATTCAGGGAGAAGCAGATGCTGAGGCAGAGAGACCAGAGACCAGAGCAGACTTAAATGCCCTTTATGGAGACATTACTTGATGCCATTTTGATTTTGGTTTGTCTAACTTAATGCCCATAGTGGCTGAGCCAATCCCCTTCACTTCCTCAGTACAAATGCTGACCAGATGGATGTCCAGCTGATGAAGAAGCCTCACCTTGCTGACCCATTGAGGAGAGGTTTAATGAGATGTAATGCTATTTTCTGTTGATGGTTTTGGCTTTCTTTTCTAGGTACCCACCGCTATATTTTGCTAGAGCCATAACTAAATATATTTGCAATTTAACTTTTGTCTGACATTTTTCCTTCTTTCATGAATCCCAATATGCCTAATCAAATTAGAGGGTTAGTTAGTATGTTCATGTCCTATATTCAAAATTAACCAAGGGTTGATTTTGTTCAACTATTAATGACTAAATGTATGCTGTATCATTAGTCCAGATATTGTTGATAATAATTTGTGTAGTAGCCATGTTAAACGTGTTAGTGAAATTGAGGTTCTTTCGTCGTTTTGGTCAACCTGTGTTGTTCATATATGTCTATCAGCTGATATTGAGATTGCTTTACGCGACTTTAGCATTGTTAATATACTGACATAAATTTTCTAACTTTACTAAAAGGGGTGGTTATTCATGGCCACATAGGTCATGGTGTGGGAAGTTACTGACTTCAATGTTTTACTAAATGTGATGACAATGTGATGCATTTGGTTATTTTGTGATGAATAAGGTTTGTGACCATAGTAATTCATTCTAAACAGAGTCAAAAGGTCGATCAAACCTCTAACGCGCCCCTTATCAATAAATTAGAAATAACAAAATAAGTCCAGACATGCTCACACCACTCCGTGCTAACGGTTGCATCTCCCTCTGCACTTCACAGACAGACACTAATCCTTTATAACAGATGCAACATGCCCCATGCCTCATTTATACATATGTAGCCTCGTTAGTCTGTGTCTATTTGACAGCTGCTTGTGCCTGCCCCGCTGACAGCAGTCTGTATCTGACCATCACATTACCTGCAACATACACAAGTGTGAGCACTATCCACTACTGCTGATCGTCATTAGATAGTAGGAAAAAGTCGCAGGTGGCTTCACTGTGAAAGTACATGATCTAATTTTTTTTCTCCACGTTGCAAATCTCAGAATACAGTGGTAACCAAAGTGTGTGAAACTAATAGTCCCTCCTGTAGTCTAGGTTTGCTGGTATTACAGTACATTGGCACTTCAGGAAATCACAGATAAACCTGCAGGAGTGCATATGTTAGAGGGCTATCTTGTGCCAGAAATCTCAGAGCACAGCACCTTGTTCTGAACTATAAAGGTTTGCATGGAGATGGCAGTACGCAAACTCTCCTGCCTGAGCAGATGGATTCTAGTCATCAGCATCTCTGGGGTTGGTGGCGAGACTGTCAGAGTAAAATGCTTCTTCCCAGACTCATTAAATAGGAGCCTTCTTGGTCGAGTTCCCATGCACCTTCTAGCCCAGGCTCGACACCATAAGCCTTAAGTCAAGCATGTGTAGCTCCTCTGTGGAAAGAAATTAAACTGTTAACAGTTATGTGTGTGTGTGTGTGTGTGTATGGCGAGTGTGTGTGTGCGCGCACGCTTGCGCGTAAGTGTGATTTTGCTCTACAGACACAGGATTTAAAGTTTCAACATTGTCAGAAGAGTAGTTGAATATTTTCCTGAAAAGGGATGGCAAGAATCCAAACGGAAGAGCTGGCATTCTGAGCCTCAATCAAATAGCAAAACGCAGAGGTGGTGAAAAGACTAGGGGCCAGATGTAGCAAAGTATTTGCACATCGCAAACGGCGAAAATCGCCGTTTGCGAGGTGCAAATGCCTCTTTGCTATGCAGAAATGCATATTGCGAGTCGGTACCGACTCGCAATATGCATTTCCGACTCGCAAATAGGAAGGGGTGTTCCCTTCCTATTTGCGAGTCTGAGTGGTATGCAATACCATTTGCGACCGTGTACGCGGTCGCAAATGGCATCGCAGTTACCATCCACTTCAAGTGGATGGTAACCCACTCGCAAATTGGAAGGGGTCCCCATGGGACCCCTTCCAGTTTGTGACAGGACCCACAAATATTTTTTCAGGGCAGGGAGAGGTCCAAGGGACCACTCCCTGCCCTGAAAAAATACCGAAACTAAAAGTTTCGGTTTTTTTTTAAGTGCAGCTCGTTTTCCTGTAAGGAAAACGGGCTACACTTAAAAAAAAAAAAAAACTGCTTTATTTAAAAACAGTCACGAACATGGAGGTCTGCTGACGACAGCAGGCCTCCATGTTTGCGAGTGCCTATACTCGCTATGGGGCTGCAATTTGCGACCCACCTCATGAATATTCATGAGGTGGGTCATTGCGACCCCATAGCGAGTTGCAGTCGGTGTCTGAGACACCGTACTGCATACCAACTTGCGAGGTGCAAAGTGCGAGTCGCATGGACTCGCACTTTGCACCTCGCAAATTTTAAATTTGCTACATCTGGCCCTAGATCACAACGAAAAAGAGACGACACTGCAGAACTCTTCAAACAGCATACCTTGAACCCTATATCTGAAGGTGGCTCCTGGAATAAGCCCACACCGCAAGGTTCACACCAGTGCAGTGCAAGGTAGCTTCATGGACTACTAACTACCATTTAAGTGCAGGAAGAGGTAATGAAACCAAGTATTTGCATTTTTATTCCTATTCGTATTCTGAATGTATAAGGGCAATGACCACCCGACTAGAGTAGCTTGATGCTGGAATACCAAGAAGAATATCACAAGGAAAGCAGTCTGCTTTTTAAAGAGAAGACCTATATACAAGACCTAACAAGATGGAAGAAGCTACGTTTTTAAAGGTTGGCCAGCTAAGTTTTTAAAACTTGAACATACGTTGGTAAATTTGAATCTCGGCACAGATGTAATGGCATAGAGTTTCATTTTTTGGATGCTGAAGTGTAAAAAAAAACCCTACCACCAATTATTTTCCAGTCTGGGAACAGCCAAGAGAAATTGATTTTTCAATTGATTTTTTCACGTACATGCAATAGAAATCAAAATTTTAAATGTAAAAAAAAGTGATGCACGTATGTTTGAAAAGCACACTGCGTAATATTGCCCTCCTTTTCAGGTAGCTGTGATCATCTGATCAGAAAATAAATTCTGTCATTCACAGTCCAAGTGAACCAACGGCTGAAATGTGCTGACCCATTTCCCAATGATATATACTGGTTGGGAGGAAGCAAAAGTGAATAGCACTTGAACAGTACAATGAATGAATAGAGCTGAAACAAAGCCACTCCCTGTATGAATATGTATGTATTTTAATTAGGATTATTTTGAAAAACCTGAGGCGGGAAATAGCTTAAACTGACTTTAGGCCAAGCCTAGAAAGGCAAAAAGCCACTTAAGAGAGCTGAAACTCACAATACTGAATGTCTGTCCTGTGGGCTGATCCAAAATGTGAATGTCATTTTCAACAAAGAAGTGGCCCAAAGTCCCGCTGTTAAGTACAGTGGCATTTTTTTTCAACGCTCTGGAGACACAGCTTTGTATTAGCCCTTTTCAATTAGTATAGCGCAGAATATCTCCGTGCATACTCTAAATTAAATTCCATTGGAGTTGTGAGGAATGAACGCGATTATTGTTCATTTTCATGAGAAGGAGTATTCATCTACTCTGTATTCTAGTAAACAAAAAATAAAATTGTAGGAAACTTGTTTGCGAACAAAAATAGTTGCTAGAATACTAGTTCTCTGCAGCATTTATCAAGCAAATGTTTGGCAATATTATTATGAAGTACAAATCCTAATTTTGAAATTGTAACATCCTGGGTTTTAGAACATTTCATCCCTGTGAAATATGTAAGTAAGGCTTTCTATAAAATTTTAGGAAGAACATCACTAAGGACTTGTGAAGTTTTGCACACCACATGGGTCTGTACTTTGCAAAGCTGCACATTTTGTTGGTTGGTTCTAAATCTACGTTTCGGGATCGTGAGTATTCATAGATCAGGCGCCTGCCCCCAAGCTCTTATCTCTTGAAGATTCATGGGTTGATCAGATCTAATGTAGCTGAATACATATTTTCGGAATGCGTGAAATGTGGATCATCAGGTTCCACCTATACAACCTTTCACACAACACAGTGCAGCAAAGTAACTTGCTGTGCTGTGTTGCATGGAAGGAAGAGAGCAGTAATGTGCCATATCTACCAAGATATAGCGCACTTCTGCTCTCTCTTCGCTCTGGCACGTTTCAGGCAGCCTAGAGCCAATGCAGACATCCTTGCAATATGGGACATGGATGCCTGCATCACAAATAGAATTCTAATTGTGCAGGAAGGGGTATCTTCCTGCACAAAAGCAATCCCTCCAGGCATTTTGCTCTTTCTTTGTATAATGCAGAATGCAAAACACACAGAGAGCAGAAATAACGAGGACAAAAAAAAAGATTTCATGCACTCCCAGGTTTACAAGCCTTTGTAACTTTGGAATTCCAGGAAATGTTTGGGTGGATGCACGGAAACACATGTGCTCCAACCATGGAATGCCTTCCAGAGCAAAATATAATGCAATGCAATGAAAGCCACTGCGTTTCATTACATTTCTTTACAAAACCACACCGGGTCACACACATTGCCCCTTGTGTGGCTTCGTAAATATCTATTTTTTATCATGGCTGCAGTACATAAACGGTGCAACCTTTCCAACAAGGTTCTGCATATAGACCATTCCTATTCACCAAGCTTCTGTATGTACACCAGGCCTTTCCACCAAGTTTGTTCAGATCCGCCAGGCCCTTTCACCACGTTTCTGAATATACAGCAGACCTTTCCACCAAGTTTCTTGATACACCAGGATGTTTCGCCAAATTTTGGTATATATACCAGACCTTTTGTCCAAAACGTTTATTGCATTCTAAGGGGCATGTTTACAAGCCCCATGGTGCAGGGCAGAGCAGCAAGTTATCTTGTGGGGCTGTCTGCACCACAAGGAACTGGCAGACTTGCATCATATTTGCAGGATATGGTGCATTTCTGTCCTTTCCCCTGCACTGGAGCACAAATTGCTGCCTACCACCAATGCAGGCACCCTTGCACCATGGTACAAAGATGTCTGCGTTGACAGCAGGATTGTTTTTGTGCAGGAAGGGGCACCTTCCTTCACAAAAACAATCATGGGAGACATTTGGGCCCATATTATACTTTTTTGGCACCGCAATTGCGCTGCTTTTTTATGCAAAAGCGGCCCAAAAGTCCAAAATACAATTACATTTTGTAAGTTTGCACCGCTTTTGCGTCAAAAAGCGGCACAAATGCAGAGCTAAAAAAGTATAAATATGGGCCTTGAATTATTCTCTTTGTGCTGCAGAATGCAGCATAAATAGAAAGAGGAAACAACAAGGATAAATAAAGATATTTCTCCTCGTTGCAGCTGCCCTGGGGAGGAGTACAGTTTTTACGGGTTCCCATGTTTATAGATTCTTGTGAATCTGGGAATGTTTGAAAACCCATGGGTGTTGTGTGGGAACACCCACCCCAACAACCATGGTATGCCTCTCTGACGCAGAGTAAGTTAACACAGTGACTTGTGCTGCGTTGCCTTACACCATATCTACAAGGCCATGGAAAGCCAGGCAAAATGGCTTTGCGTGGCCTTGTAGATATAGCCCTGCACTATGTGCCACCGGTGCATCACAAAAAGTGATGCACCAGCGACTCCTAGGGCTTGTAAATATGCCCCTAAATTTGGTCATCAGTGACTCTACTAAGCACTGTTGCCTCTAATTCAGATACAAAAATTGTGTTTACTTCTGGTTGATAAATACTGCCAGTGTGCAATCCGTTTTATAATATGTTCAGAAATGTAAGCTGTTACTTTTGAGGTGAGGAGCATTATTCCTGGCACGCTTACTTTCCCTTTTGATATGCCAATGTTCTTTTTCGCCACCCGCGGTCAGTGATGTCAATGTGCACTGCTTATGTGTCACTTTGCCTACCACAAATGTTTTTCTCTTTTTTCCATTTTTATATTACACTTTTGATTGAAATGCCACCGTTATTTAAAAGGACTTGTCTGTGGCATTCCTGTAGCCAGAAGGATCCAAAAACAATTTTAATTGTGGCTTTGAACAGCACAATCTGATAGTGGACACTTTTTTTTAGCCGAACAGAATCGTTTGGTTGGGTGTGTTTTCAGATGCCTGCAAATTGCTGTGTAATTTCGAGTTTAAAATATGTTTATATGTGTTTTCCGCCAATATGTTGAATAGTGTGGTTGTGTTGTTTTTTTTTATATCTGTTTGCAGAACATTTCAAGAAAGAGGCGTCTTAATTCGCCAATGTATGGGTTTAAAGTTGCAGTCGAAACGATATTGCATTTTAATCCAGAAATCGTCAAACTTTAGCAACATTTTAAATGAGAGACAATGGGTTATGTACAATTTTCTGCCTTCTGGTATAAAAACTGTTAAACTTGAATCTCGGTCCATTTGAAGGCAAATTTAAATTATACTTGTATAATGTGCGTAATTTTAGGAATTTTGTGGTCTACAAATTTGCTTAAATTATGCTACTTCACATAATTACATCTCAGTTAGTAGTAAAATTACAGCACAAGAGCATGGGAACAAAGCAAAAACAACGCGAACCACTTAAATGTAAGTGACAGTTTTTCTTGGGAATTGTGTCCTGCTCATGTTTTGTGTTGTTTCAAAAATCGAAAAAACGAATTTTGTACTAAAATATAGCGCTATATGACACATTTGTCTTTCACATAAATCCATAATTTTGCATAATTTTCCCAACAGTTCACTTAATCGCGCAAAGGTAAATTATTGGAATTTCAAATTCCCCATGACTCAAAAACATCTTAAAAGAGCATGTTTTGGAAATGTTTGTTTAGCATTTTTTTTGAAGGGCATCTAAGTTAGTATATGTACGCGAACAGTACATAGGGGCCTGTTGAAAACAATGGCATGCCCTCTTTCAACGCCTTCTCTAACCAGGCATTTAAAAATACAGAAAAAAAAAATGATGCAAAGAAATCTTTTAGATTTCTTTGCAGCATTTTTTCAGCTCCCCTACCAGGGGAACGCCCCCCCTTGCATACATTATGCCTGTTGCAGGCATAATGTGGCGCAAGGGGTTACAAAGTGGCGCAATGCATGCATTGCACCACTTTGTAAATTTGGTGCAGTGATTTTGGCCTCGTCGTGCCACATTAGCGTTGAAAAAAATGACGCTAATGTGGCACAAGGAGGCGCTAGGGGCTTTTAAATATGCCCATAAATCTGGCTGTAATACTGGTGTCAAGTGGTCCTCCCTTGGACCTTTTATGGTTGTTTCAAAGCAGGCCGAAACGTGGACAAAATAAATAACTGCCTGTCCTTCAAGAAAGGCATTTGAAGCTAGATGGTGAAGAAGTAATATAGCGTGCAGAGCTCCTTAGTCCTCGAGAAGGTAACTGAGCTTCATGGAGGCACACTGAATTAGCGCTGGCGCTGCTTCTCACTGCAGCATGCATCCAGCTGTTAGCACACTGTACTGGGACTGTGTTGGAACCATTTGTCAATCCAAAATCTGGATAATTCATGACAGATAGCTACTTGAATAGTAATATTAAAAATATTTCTCCTTGGAAGGGGAGCTCATACTACACAAAACGCCATTCTTTCATCATTCACTCATATAACCAAATGATCAGTAATAATAAAGCAATATCAAAAAACATTTTAAAAAAATAATCCCATATAAAAAATAAAAAACATGTAAGACCACAATAATATAAAGGAAATCCAATGGGCCCCACAAAGGACCTCTGTACAATCTATGAACAAAACAATAACATCAATGGAAGGCAATACACAAGACACCCTCCTTATTCTATCGTTAGTCACATATTTTTGATATTCCTTTATTATTACTGACCATTGGGGTATATGAGTGAATGATGAACGAACGGTGCTATATGTAGTATGAACTCTCCTTCCAAGGGGAAATATTTGGTGGCCCTCTCTCTCCCTTTTTAGGGTCGAGCGCACACAGCTCTCTGTCCCTGGTGTAATCCCTCTATGGGCTTTTAACCACGCCCATGTCCTGTCCATCAGTTTGGTTGGTTCGCGGGCTTGCCTTTTAAAATTTCCATTTTTCTGTGTTTAGCCCTCCTTGAGCGCACTGGCCAACTACTGAGATCATATGAGGCTCCATGTTTTCCGTATGGTTTCTGGACTACTTTTTCTTTTTATTTCTTACACAGCGCAATCTCACTGGGGAGTAGTGGAGGGCTTTGCATGACATCGACCCTTTTACATGGATGTTTGCACTTTTGCAGCTTACATGGATAATTGCACTTTTGCCCGTTACAAGGATAATTGCACTTTTGCTGATCCATTTCACTGCAAGCGAACTTCTGTTTCATTTTTTGTTTCTGCTTTGTGGTCAAGGCAGCCATCGGCTCGCTTATGTGAAACTGTTTTACTTTTCATTTTCAGTTTATGTGGCAAGAAAAGTCAGGTTAGTTATGTGAAACTGTTTTACTGTTCATTTTTTCAGATAGCTACTGTACCCAATGTCTGGCTGGGATCTGCTCGGTGCAAGGATACCTGGGTGCTAGATTATTTAAGACTTCGATGCGGAACACCATCTGGATGGAAAAAACCTTTAATACAGCACAGGGAGGGGTAAGAGTACCTGGCATTGAAAACTTTAAGTGATTAGTTTTATATAGAATGATGCATTTTTCTAATGGAGAAACGATATGAGAAGCGACTTATTTTCTTTAGTAAACAATCAGGATCCAAGCAGCAACCAATATCTTAGCAGGAAACACTGAAGTACACAAAAAGTGATGCATGGAATGCTTCTATTCATCTTAGCCACATTACAGTCCACCGTTGCATACTTAGCGCGGGAAACAGTGGCACAGAACCACATTTCCCCATTACTTAGATATCTTAGCACCATGACTTCATCTTATGGAATATTACTGTGTATACCTAAGAATGTGGGAAGTAAAATATGCGTGTGGTGCCTCGCAGGCATAGCAAGTAGACCTCCATATATCCATTTACCGAAATATTTCCATGAAACTTGGAAATATTTCGGTAAATGGATATATGGAGGTCTACTTGCTATGCCTGCAAGACTTAAGAAACATGCAAGGAGATTGCCAAGTGGCAGAGACAAGACATATATTCACCTTTTTCAAACACAGGATGTGCTCAGGCTGTAGGAGGAGGTGCTACAATATGATGCACCTTGTTCTTTTAGATAGTTTTTTACAAGCATATGCAATGGAAATTAAAACAGATTACCTTTTAGGTGGATGTGCACTGTGCACATGTGCAAGATAAAATATGTCACTCACAGTGAAGAGAACTAATAGCTGAAGTGAGCTCATGCACTGCTCCATGGTATAGGCTGGAGTGGGAGAAAGCAAAATGTGGATGGCATCTGGACCGGCTATGGGACAAATGGCCTCATTGACGAGGCCCTATCAGCACACTGCGCCACCAGAGCATCATTTCTTTTTATGCTCCAGTGGCGCAGTGTGCCATCACATACTTACAAGGCCATGCAAAGCCACCTTATGTGGCTTTTCTTGGCCTTGTAAATATGGGCACCTTTCATGGAATAAAACTGCTTGAAAGGGGCCTTCCATGGGTGTTGCTGTGGGTGTTCCCACGCAACACCAAGGAAACTTGAGGAATCTGACGCATTCCCAGATTTACAAGTCTGGGACTGTGTCAAATTCCTACACCACCAGGTGGTGTTGAAGTGATGCAATGGGGAGAAATAGATACCATTGGTGCAACGGGTGCAGGGGCATCAGGGCCCAGAGCACTGAGGGACCTATGGAACCCTGATAATTGCTTTATTTGCAACAGAACAACAGTTAAAGATATCATTTTCTTTGCTTCCACCAGAGCCCATAGCATCATTTCTACCCAAGAGTGCCCAATATCATCTAGAGCGGCCATTAAAAGTGTGGTAAGCAATAACCGTGATTCAAGAACAACAACAGCGCCCAGACATTGCAGCTGCACATCTGATTGCTGAACTTCTCTTTCTTTCAGCACATCTTTACTCATGATGCCATTCTGTTGTAAAGTCCTTATTTGTCATGGTTTTAAATAAAATGGATACTCTTCTCATCTGGTCCTAAAGAATAGATTTGCAAACATGTCCTTTGCGACTGAAGAAGACAGCCAAGAAATCCGTGCTCATGCTGCAAACCCACCAGATGGAAAAATCCCAGCAAAGATGGGCAAAAGCCTAAAGGGTAGATGGCTATTGGGACCAAACCACCAGCCCCAAGCAGCAAATAGCATCCAGCGTAAGAAGTGCTGATCCAGCGGGGACAGAAGGATAGACAAAACCCAGTGGGGCCAGACCGCCGACAGATGGACAAGCAAGGGCATCAAGGGTGAAGGACCCAAACTGAGGCAAGCAACAACATTTCTGCAGGGTCCAGCACCACCTCCCTGACCGCCTGAGGGACGAGAGAGAAGTGCGGAAAACAGAAAATGAGACCCCCCAGGCCAGGGAACAGTCAGAGCATGTACCACCGAAGCCTGAAGGATTGAACCACACTGCAAAGGCAGGGAAGAAGGGCTTTCTCCGTGATGACAAACAAATCCAGCCAAGGGTGACTGAACCATCAAAAACTGAAATAACACCAGCACCAGATAGATTGTCACAGAAAATGGAAACCTCCAACCTACAGCAACAGCAGGCCCACACATCCTTCCCAGAAGAAATACTGCTGAGAAAGACAGAGGAGGGGACAAAACTTTGGGGAAAGAAGAAACAAAGAGGGACACATGCTGCACAGCCAGGGGCAGATAGGAGTGGACAATCCAAATGGGCAATCACATCCACACTGCAGAGTGCAACAACAGGGGGCAAAAAAAACAAAAAAGGCCAACAGGACAGTCGCCAGACCCAACCAAGACTGAAGAGCCCGAACTCCATCACCTCTATGCTGTGGAATCCTCCATGGTGGCACCCAATCCCCCTTCACAGGAAACAGCTGGGAGAACCCTTGTAAACAGTTTCCCACACCTGGGACAACAGGTTCCAATGCTTCAGAAGATGGTGATTAAAGGGGTACAGAAGCAAACTCCTTCAAAGGACAAGGGCCAGTGCCTCTTGCCCACTCTGGAACAGGGAGCGAAGACAAACCCAATGCTCCACCAACACAAAGACTACCCCAAGTCCAGCTGGAGGCAGGCCCTGACAAAGAGGAGAGCCAGAGATGGCTGTACTAGGTACACCTTCTAGCCGATCAAGAAGCCCCACTCCAGAAACAGGACGGAGACCCAGAGAGCATCAAACTGGGTTCCAAAAAATAACAAGAGACAGCCAGCCACCAAGAGAAGGGAATAGTGGGATAACCCACAAAACTTAAAAAAACAACCAAAGGTGCCAAAGTGTGGAGAAACACCAAAGGCCCAGATACCAGCCCGAAGGGCACAATCCAGTTCAGGGAGTGGATGCCCAGGAGAGCGAAACAGAGGAACTGCTCATGAAACCGAGGGCCTGGGACATGCAGGAAGGCATCCAAGAAAATGATGGAGGGCAGGAATCCGCCCAACTGGAATAGAAACAGAAACAGCTGGAAAGACGCCAACCAGAAGACATAAGAGGGCCAAACCAAATGATTCCCTTCATGGTCCACAAAAGGGCGGAACACACCCATAGAGAACAGGACCAGGAAAGCAGGAATAAGGAACCAAGGAAACCTCTAAGGAGGCCCCATGCAACTGGTAGAAGCTAGACCTGACAGCAGAGAAACAACCTTTACCACAGAGGGAAAGAGCCACAGCAAAATACTCCAGCAGAAACCACATAGACAGAAAACAAGGAAAAACAATCTGATTATTTGCCTCACTGTCTAGACTCAAGATATCACTAATACCATATGTGAGGGCAGAGACTCAGGCTCACACTACCGATACCAGAAAAAAATACACCTTCTACAGTCAAGGAATCTAAAAAACTGGAAAAGACAAAAGTTGAATGTGGACTAGGAGATCAAACTGAGTTGAATAGTGAAGGTAACTGCCCCTGGACATCATATCCACAGATAGGACAATAACTGGATCAGCTGAAAATGAAGCCACATGTGCAAAGGGGGGACGAAGCCCCCACGCCAACTGCAAAAGAAGATTTCACAGCTTTGGCAACAATGGCATCAGCTCCAGAGTAAGTGAGGAGCCTCCCCACCCTGAAGACACTACAGGGCCAGGCCCTCTGCACCCTAGGAGACATTAGCATGGCGTTACTTAGAAGCATCATGTTAAGCAACAGAGAGGCAATGCCCACCACTGACAGACTGTCAAGCAGGAAGGACAAGAGGCAACTAGGCCACGCACTCGGGAGAATCAACAGAACTGTAAACCCTACTCCTGAGCACATTAGAGGGGCGGGAACACCAGTACAATGAATTCTAACAAATCAATAAAGAACAAACAAAATCACAAAATCCTAAAGAAAACATGGAAAAAGGACCGCCCTCGCCTCCAAGGCCCACATGGAAGTATGCCCAGGAACTAAAGCAGGGCGTGACCCCTCCCAGGCATGAAATGTAACCAGAAAAGCATCCTCAAGGCTATTCAGGGGAACAGGGGTCACAGCAAACCCCCTGATGGACCAACCACCAATGCAGTATCATCAGAATCACCATGGAGTCTGGAAACGCCAAGGTACCTTCAGCACCAAGCTTTCAGCAGAGCATAAGACAACAGTAGTTGGTCCCTGACTCAGGGAGGAAAGGTTTCTTAAAGCAGGGAAATGACAAGAGACGCACCTAGACTGGAACCTTCAGCCTTCAGGGTGAGGGTCTGAGACCGGAACCACTAGACCACAGGTGACTCCTCCCAAATTGTCCTGTATATCCAGCATGACCATAGCCAAATCTGCACCCTGCACAAACCAGCCGTAGAGGGCCACAACATCCCCCTCCATAGAGGTCTCCACCGTAGGACTATAACAGGTGAACACCCTATCCCAGGCATGGAAAAGCAGCTGCAAGAAAGCCCTGAGAACAGGGGGCACAGCAACCCGAGGAGTTGGCCTAGCTACCTGTGGAAGATCCACTGCCTCACACCGTGCAGAGACAGTGGCCCAACACTGCAAGGAAGCGGCAAACTCAGAGTCCAAGGCAAAAAAACAGCAAGGGACACCGTCAATTATGCCCAAACCAGCAACTGAATACAAGAGGCGGCGAGGCAACTGCAAGAACAGAAACCAGACCAGCAGAGGAAAAACTTCCTAAGAAAGCCGACTGGTTTTCAAGGCAATGCCACACTCACTGCAGCACACTCTCTGCCCGCTGCAAAGGGACAGGTAGAAACACCAGGACGTACCCCCTAGTAATAGCAGAGGTGCCATCATAGAATCAGGCAGACGTCCCACGACTGCCAAATCCACCTTAACAACCCGAACTGTAGCGGCAAGACCCCACGCACCCAGCGACAACCAAGTGGTGAAGAAAACAATGGGGAACAAATACATACTAAAGAACGAAAATGCAACAAAAATGAAACAACTATCCAAGTAGTTGCCACAGGCTGCCGAGCAAGCCACAGACACCACTTGTGATGCGATATGCCACGCATATGAGAGTGACCACCAAATAATTATAAGAAAAAACACTAAAGCAAGATAATAAGAAAAGAAAAATTCACACACCTATCGTCAAGATGCAAATCAGCTGCAGAAAAAAGAAACAGAATTGATACATTTATATGCCTCTGGATTGGGAACATCTTGGATTGGGAGCCTAAAGTCACATTTGATTATTATGTTCTGCATGAATGGAGCTACACTCATATGTTAGAACTGTGACAGTAAGACGGAAAAGGAGGTAATGAACAGTTCCCACGAGAATATCACTCCAAAATGTATATCTTATTTGTACCAAATACAAAACCTACTTTGCTGGCAAATGTTAGTGGCACAGTTGATGCAGTGTGTATTTGAGACAGTGTGCTTTTCTGACTAAATGGACATACAGAATCTGATGCTAAAAGGAAAAATATTTTTTAATTCTGTGCCAGGCTTTAACGCAAATTGTTGTTCGTGTGTCAGTTAGCACTGTGCCAATGCCCCTTTGAGATGCTGATGACAGAGCTGGAACAGTGCTGGAACAGGTGCAGACTATTCTGTGGGCTCAGACCTTCAGGAAGTTACAGTTTTTGCCATTATGGCATTGTCCACACTACACCAATATTACTGAAACTTGGCATGTCTCTTTCCCCTTTGACCGTGTATATAAAACAACACTGCCATGCCACAAACAACATTGTGGAGGTATGTATGGCATTGCCAGAATCCATTTTACCCATGCACAATACACTATTGTGCATCAAGAATCCACAATACGCTACAATGTAGAGCACCATGACCATGCCAGAATCCATATTTTTCTTGTATGTATGTATTCAATGCAATGCATGCATGCACATTGGTCCAATTCTTGTAGCACCAACCCCATATCAGAAAAGAAATTGCCCTGATATCCCAAGCCCTGTATCAATATAAGTACATTTTTCAGCTTACTACTATCCTCCATTTCTATTCATCCCTGTTTACCTCGCCCTCCTGCTCACAGAGGCCAGTTCACCAATGAATATCAGGACTACAGATGCATATTTTTGACTCTGTGGTCATGGGCATTGATTATCACAAGTGCAGGTCACTCAGTTTGTCCCTGCAAAGAAAGATTGTAGTGGGATTTGCTTAATCTTCAGCTGTGCTTTTATTTTTGATCTTGCTTGGAGGCCAAGTGGACCTAAAAGAAACTCCCTAGCTTGTAACCTATCAGGAAATGGCAGAATGATCACATGACAAAATGGTCCATCCAGGTCTGCTAATAGAACCCAATTATATCACTAGGGTCCTCAAGCAGAAAGCAAAGTAATCCACTCCAAAAACCTACATTTGTAATCAGTATAGAAAACTTGCACATGATCAAACATCAACAAATAGGCATTATTCCAGCAATTCAATGTGGGTTCCTGCCCACTGACATAATTTAGTATAACACATTGCCCTCCTCACCCTTCTCTTTCATGTAGGAAAACTGTATCAGATCATTTCAGCATGAACACTTGCAGTTGAAAATGTACTTGACACCTAACAACCACAGACCCCACAACTTCCCCTTTACTAATATTCAATGCATAGAACCCCAGAATAAAGCACACGCTGAGGATTTGTGTGTGCACATTTACACAGAGGAACACCCAGCTTTATATTTACAGTTTCCAAGAAAACTCTTGGGATATTGCCCTAATTTTCAGCATACATCCTTAACTGTTACTGTGGCCATTGCACAGAGACATATTTCAATGTTGTTCAACAATCACAAATAAATGTGTTCAAACTGCTGGGTTTGATCAATATATAATTGTCTATGTGCTTTCAAATAAAAGTGCGGTTAAAATGAAACAACTGTAATGTTGTAGTAGGTAAAGACATGGTAGGGAGATCCTTGAAACTTGCAGTCAAAGGGAACAAGTCCCCATGAACATGGCACTCAGCTCACTACAGCCATTTAGCAATGAATGTCATTAGGGGTGGACGGAATGCTTTATTCCACCCACTAAATTGTTTGAAATTGTCGCCTCCCCATTTCTCTGGTAACGTGGAGTTCCGGCCAAATTCATCACATGGTGGATCTTTTTTTCCTGCGAATGTTCAGAAATATGAGTGGGAGTGAGTGTTGGTGTCCCCGGTGGGATTTTCTAACAACCGGTAGTCGCACATTAAGAAGGCTGAGTCTCGAGTAGATTTGCTGCTGCTCGAGTACATTTTCTACTTGAGCATCAGCAAAATCAACTTGAATGCTGTGTGCCCCTACACACCCAATGGTGCAGTTTGAGCTGATTTTTCAGCACTGCTAATGCAACCAGTACTAAACTGAAGTGCGAGCAGTGCGACATGCATATTTCCACCTCTTGGCGGAACTCCACAGAATCTCATGGAATTTTTATGGAACTCCACAGACTTCTGTAGAGTTAAACTTTATGAGTTCTGCCCATTTGTAGTTATCATCCCAAACTCAAGTTACAAGCGACTTCAGAAATGTGACTTGACAGATTATCATTGGCATGATTATTGATTTAACATTATGGACAGATGCCGTATTTTGCAGAGAACCACAATGGCTGCTGTCATCCTATTTAAACATTGTGATGATTCCTCTTTCTCCATTGTAAAATCTCTAACAGATCCAGATTCCATTTTCAGGCTACCATTTTCGACAAACTCCACAACCCAAATTCCCACCCCAAGCTTCCTAATTTTTATTTTAAAATTCCAAACTCCAAAATATAAGCCCACTGGATGGTAAACACTTGTTTCTCTTTTGCACCCATTCCATGACATATTTTACAAGACTCTCTAATCCTAAAGTATTTTAATTTATTCTACTGTGACTTCAAATGTTAAAGGCACTTAGGAATCTCACTTGAGGTTGGAGCCCTTGTCAAGACGAAGCCATGTGTTTTTCCAATTTTGCTGACGTATACTCCTCTTTTATTCATATATCTACTCTCACTACTGTGAATGCACGTAGACACCTGGCTTCTGTTGCACTTCGGGATATTGAATATGTGGAGCCATATGAATATAATATATAACCATAGCATGTTACATCTCAGATATCGAGGCCCTCGTGGGGAGAAAGGCTCTACTTCTACGGTAAGGCATTTCAATTATGTTATATTTATCCACAACCAGCTTTTCATCCACAATCCCCATGATTTAAGCAACTATGTTGTGCTCTTTATAGCATTATGACCTTCCCGACCTCAGCCCCCAACCCCCCGGTTGGTTTGTGTTGTTTGTCACATTGTAATGTTCATGTACATTACTAGTTGTGCACAAAAAGGTGGTGAATAATCATCAGCCAATCAGTCTCATGGAACTCAATTGCAAAGTAATTTGTGAATTATTATGAAAAAGCTAAAAAACTAGGCTGACCATTCACTGGGGATGGATTCATGCTGGTATCTCATAGTCGGCCAAACATTTCCTTCAGTCATATCATATGCATGTATGGTACAGGCAAGAAGGTGCCATTTTCTACGGCTTTCCTGATCTTTCACTGGCCTTTTATTTGATCTCCAGAGGAAAAAGCTATTAGTGTAGCTGAAGATGGATAAAACTCTACTGGGAATTTTCTGATTGAGAGGGAGAATCCAGGCAGGGCAGTAGGGCCCTGAGGGATGAGATGACTAGTGGTCAGATGTCCATCTCTGGGGAGGTGGAGCAAGGGCAAGAAGACGAGGAGTGAGGAGAGAAAAGGGCAGTGAGAGCAAGACAAGAGCATGGAGTAGATGTGCCTGCAGCAGGGAACCAAAATAAAGAATTTACACCCACCTTGCTGTTTTCTGTGTTGTCTATGGTGTCTGAGGATCCAACAGTAATCAACAGTGAGGCGGTTTTATGGTACCGCTGCTTACATCTGCCTAAACCAAAACTTGAATACTATGCAAATCTGACTCTAGAGGTATATATACTGTAACATTTAGTCTACAATAAGATTTTAATTATTATTGGACTTGTGGCACTCTTCACCAGAAGTTCTTTGTACTTGTTTCCTTCATGTCAATCTGTTCTAGGTAATGACATCATGAAGTGTTTAATAATCAATTATTAGAAATCACAAGACAACAAACATTGCAAGACAAATATTACAAAACACATTGCTGCTATATCAATGTTTTTCAAGTTCGACGGGCTCCAAAATAAATTCTTTGTCATTGGGTCTGTCTTTTAGGTAGTCTGTGTTTAGAAACCAATTATGTCACACAAAATGTGACTAGGTTGGTAATTGCAGTACTGTCAAATCCTTTTCCATTTATTATGGACTCCTTATAGGAAAAATAAGTCGGCATATTTCGGCCTGTGTCACTTCTGGCCTTCTAAACACTAAATAAGGAGTGTGTTGTCACTCCAATTGCTTAATCAACAAAGGGGGATGGGACTCGGGTGAGAGGCATCTCAATCTTGCCTCAAAATTGAGGCAGACTAGATCAAAACCAACAGTAAGTGGGACATGCTGCCGTCCGGACTGGACTCCAGACACTGGGCACATCCAGTAAATACTTGTAACTACAAAGAGGGCTGTTCTTACACAGATGAGATCCTCATGGGTTTCATTGAGAGTTATTGGAGAAGAGTATACTGCCTGATCCCTCAAGAGTCAGATTTACATAGTATTCACTTCGTCAGGCCAAAGACTCAGGAGGGTTATGCTGGACAACCCCTATAGACAGAAAGCAAGAAGTGGCTCGCGACGTATGGGAGAGTGCACCTGGCAGTGGGGTGGTGGAGAAAAATGTATTTAAAAAAAAATAAATTGCTGTCACCGCCGCCACCACTGCAGCACTCCTCTTGCCTGCGCTGCAACTGCAGACCTCAGGCACAGGCCCCCAGCCTGCCCTGAGGCCCATATGTACACTGCTGTCATGCTGCTGGCAGCATGACAGCAGCTTTCTGTATTGGTCGGAGCGCCCAGCCAGGGTGCAGCAAGGCAGAGTGGGAGTCAATGCTTGCCATCTCCAACCTGTCAGCACAGTGCTGGGTTGGAGAGAGCTTGTGCGCATGTGTGTTTGACCAGCCCGAGCCAGCCGGACAAACATACATGCGACCCTGAGTGCTCGTCACAGCCCGTGGCCCTGCCCCTTTTACAATAAAACGATGAAAAATATAGTTTATTATCTTTTTATTGTAAAAGTTTTGGAGCTGCGGAGGAGCCCCGCCTGCATAAAGCAAAACTTAAAACTGGAAAGTGAAGCATGGACATCTTTCAGTTCCTTCTTTATCTGAATATTATGTATGATGCAGTTCTCTAGGCTTTCAAATCATTCTGAAAATTGAAGGTTT